>NC_137440.1:29103622-29818622 GCF_964374335.1 Astatotilapia calliptera | reverse complement strand
AATTTCATTCTGCTGGCGCACATACAAATTTTTTAACAGCTCTGCTGCTCCTGCTGCTGTAACACCCGTCCTTTTCACTGCTTTACTGTTGCTGCTGTTCAGAAGTCAATAAAGAACCATTTGTCACTAATGGGTATGCGTGGGATTGTGTACTTTACGTCTGCAGGGATGGTCGCTGTCCAAAGTACTGAAAATTGCAACTGTGGTAAATATGGAAAAATCACATCTGCTGCTATCTAATTTGACAAAACAGAGAAAAATAATTGCTGGTAAGACATTTTAATCAACAAATAGTTAAGCGTGGAGCAGCTATTTCCCCATTTAACTTGGTTTAATATCATTTTTCCTGGGCTGTTGTTTTCCCGTCTGTATTATATTGATTAAATCATTTATTAGTCTAAATTAGTTTAAAAAGCCTCTAAACTGAGATAGACTTAATTAAAGCCACAGGTTTGCATTCAGGTCTCTTATCTGCTTAAAGGTTTGATGAGAAAACCAAAACTAAGGACTCACAATCTGACACAAGTAAATCCAAATGCTTTTTCCCAGGGAAGGGAAAGGCTACTCTACATTGCATAAATCATTCATGAAAGCAGTGTGCACCATTTATTCCCCCTCCCCTTTTTAGACAGCCCCCTTCCTTTTTTTCTTTTGATCTCCTCCATGCGCCAAGAACTATCAATATTTGCTAAACGTTTCTCACAAAGCCTGTCCGTGCACCGGGAGAAGCTGCAGATCGAGGTCTCACAGTCAGAGGATAAGACATAGGAGAGGACTTAATGAGATGCCCAGAGCGATTTCCCTGTACGTGCGCAAGGGCAGCAGATGTAGCAGCACACGAAGTCCCAGGGGATCCCGTCTTTGGAATTTCATCAGCGGCCAGAGGAGACTCAACCCAGACCTCCTCCAGAGGGGAGGGCTGGGTGACGGACATGGTAAATCATCTTTACTATGAATTGCAGTTATTGCTCTTCTCACAACCCCTGTCTCTCCATCACACAAAAGAAGGTGTCTGTGTTTGCGTGCATGCACGCGTGCATGCGCAACAGCGGGTGTGATGAGTTGCGTTGTTCTGGGGATAAAACAAATGATTAACCCCCCTCTGCTTAGCTGTCAAGTCATAATTGTTGCACCAGAGTCACTCTTGATCTTCTCTGCCCTCCTGAAAGACAAAGAAAAACTTTGCTCCATGCAGCCGCCGCTCTCTCCCGGTGACCTTACAACTTTCCAGCAGTCAGATCAGATACGTCACACTTACACTTACCGCCACTGTGAATAAAAGTTGACTGTATTTGGGCTCTGATACTAATGAGCTAAACTAATAAAACGATTGAAATTAAAGATAAATTTCACCCAAGATATGATTTCCGCTCAGCTAGTTCATTTGTTAAGTTAAAGGAACCATCCACAGATTTCAACCTCAGCCAACAGGTGTACTGCTGTTTCCAGGGGCTTTGAAGGCACCTTTTAAAACTCAGAGCTAAATAAAGCTAATCATGTCATAGTCTTATACCACGGAGCCCAATATACCACATACCACACCAGCCTGTGGTGTTTCTTAATTTAAACTGCACTCTCAGGTGCAACATATAGCCTATCAAATATTTGTTTCTGCTCTTATGGGCTTTGGTGGTGACACTTAACCCCATTATATCAATTTAATCCAAAAGAAATAATGCGGATTCTTACAGCTGTAACATTAAAAAAAGCATACTTTGTCAATTTGAATTCAGTTTTCAAGAAATGCGAGCCAGTGTTTCGGTGAAACCACCACGGGTGCCGCGTTTCACAGTGACACGTAGCTCACCGAGGAGCGGCTCCATGTGCATGACATCATCACTACAGTTTGTTTCCGTGCAGTCCAGTCTGAGAAGAAAAACTGGTTTATATTCGTAAATTAAACCCGGGCAGGACAACACTCTGATTATTCTGTTTAACGCCTGTTTTCATTCTAAAAACTAATCGTCTCTAATTTTTTTTTTTTTTAAAGACAACTCATTACTTTTATAATAGATCCGCTGGATCACAGGGAAACCACCCACTGGCCTCGTTCTTAATCTCACTATCTTAGCCGCATCTTGCTCGAAGAGTTGAGGCTATTCGCTGCATAGTGATTGGCAACCATGCGATCTTACTCAGTTATAACTGTTAGTTCCATTTTTAAGCAGCAAACACCTTAAATTATCAGGAATTTCAGCACTCGGGAGATTTTTCCGCCTTGGACATCTCACAGGAAATTTGAGCTGATCTGATTTCGATACAGACTGTAATAAAGTAAAATCAATCAAAAGCTGATCTGTTTCAATCCAAACAAAATTGGCTATCACTGCAGATAACCGTCATCACGGTAAACAAATCAAGTGCCTCATATTTGATTATATCCCAGACTGGCTTCTACAGCAACACTTTAACCACAGAGCTGCAGTACATTCTGCTGCAGGAAGATTATAGGAACATTATATATGTATATAAGACAAACATATAACATAGAAGCTTTGATTGGGTCGTTACTGCAAGCCCCTACATGAATAATACAGGAATATTACAGGGGGTCTGCCGTTAGGGGTTATAGCCGGATTGTCATTGTGTTTTACGTGTTCGTCCAGGGGGATGACAACGACGCACCAGCAAATCGGCTATGAGAGCAGGTCATCTCTATCTGAGGGAACAGAGAGCGAGAGAGATGGAGAGAGAGGGAGGCTGAGTGAGGGGGAGAGAGGAAGGGAGGGAGGGGGAGAGGAGAGGAGATGAGATGAGAGTGCAGCAGATGCACAAGGTGCTCCTTCTCTCTCAGACCTGCAACAGCACTCAAAGATCATGGATAATAAAAAAGTATTTCAGTGGATATAAACACCTTTTTGCGCACCGGATGGATTGCAGTGCTTGTTTCCCTCCCTCTTATTGGGCTGCTGGAAGTCGTGGCTATTTTACGCACACGTGCGAGCGCTCAGCTTGAATGACTGAATGTCCGGATTAAAAACCCCTTTGGATCTTTTTAGGGGGTACGAGACATATAAAATAGATGGCTGTAAGAATCAAATAGGTTTCCCAGGGAGTGGAATATTTTCTAGGGTACACTTGCAGCCCACATGGCTTTACCAAACTCACCGGGGTCTCCCGAAGCTGGGAAGCCCAACCCCAGCGTCATAGACCTGGGGACATTCTTCGTCGACTCGGACATTATATTTGGGTTTACAAGTCACCTGCTGAAGAGAAAAACAAAGGTAAGAGTTTTCTCAAGGGATGTTTGAAACAAAAGCTATCTCAGAGAGCATGTTCTTGCTGGAGCGCTGTTTGCACAAGTGGGAAACAGTGACGAGCCAGATAAATGATGCGCGCTTGACGGGTCCTGTCCGCTATTCAGGACCGTGAGCAGCACCTCGTAGCATCTGCGATCCCTGTTAACCTCCAGCTTCATTCACTGATTTCAAGAATCTCCAGTTTTGCGTATTAATACTTTCTTCAGCATTTTGCAGCAAATAAAAGTGCCTTAACTTAAATTCTCTTTAACTGCTGTTAAAGTAAACGAGGAAAAATACACCTATAAGGCTTGGTAGACAATTCAGTGACAACTTACCAACATATTTAAATATGACTTATAAGCTGGTGTGGAAAAAATGTTTATTACAAGGTGCGTTGTTTAATTTAAGTCTTAATTTCCTAATAATAAATCTTCCAGTGTCTTTTGACAAGCCCCTTTCAGCCCCGAGAAATGTTGCAGCCGACGATAAAAACATATATTGGAGGTTATATTTACGTTTAAAACGTCACCATTGGCTGATATGACTTGTGCAAAAGAAGTGGACGAGAAAAAAGTGAAATAAATTAAAATCTTTTTATGGGGAGAGAAAAAAGAGAAACCGTTTCTTATGTGCAGGACAGCAGGGCATGTGGCGACTGTCGCTTACATCACCCGCATGAAATATTCAAAGTTTATCAATTAAATATTTAACCGTGGAGAGCCCACCCTCTTCAATTTGAGAGATGGTGTTCTTTATTTCTGACGGAGGATGGCGCCAGAGTAACATCAGCGACAAACATCTCTGCTCCCTGAGAGGCAACAGTTGACGGTGCACCCTGAAAGCGAATAAAGCACAAAATCCTACAAGAAGATTCATATTATCATTATCATTCATGTAAGATGTTGTCTTTGACATTAGTTTAATTAAGCTCCAATTTAGGGTTTTATATAGCCCTACCTACCAAATAACAGACTGGGTACCTTAAAGTGATTAAGGCATCTAGTATTATATTTTTCATATATAATATATATATATATATTTTTTTTATCTCTTTATATCTCTTAAGATATTTTTACATTTAATACAGTTGTAAAACGTTAAAACTGTACTCTAGACTATGGCTATTTAAATCCGCGTGTGATAAACTGAAGAGAGCAAGCTGAGAGAGAAACTACTGAGATTTTTAATAAAGAAATAGTGGAAACGTTTTTATGCAATTAAATTAGTATAATATTCGATAATGGTTCACTTCACAGACAACTCGATTGCCGCATGAGCAGGGAAGTTTCTTTATCCCTCCCATTCGGAGAGTAACACCGCCTCCTGCGCACGGCTGAGTGCCCTCCTGTACCAAAACTCCTCCACAACTTTGGAGCTTCATGGGGCGCACTCACAAGTTGCCTTCGCCCAGTCGCCACCGGTCCGGTGCGATGTGACAGATGACTGATAACCTTCAGTCCGGTCTTCGGTGCAGCCTATGGCTCGGTCTCACATTTTTCAGCCACAGTATCCGTGAGTTTCAAGACGTTCTCCTGAAGGTGCAACCTTGAGTTGGGAGAATGAGCTCCTCTTGGGGCAGTTCAGCTTTTGATGGTGGAGACCATGACAACCGCGTGTTCACTGTAAGTGTCTCCCTGCACAGGATTACGTGTAAAAAAACTAATTTGCTTATTCTTAAATACAGTTTGCATTGTTTTTATTTACATCAGCTTTTGTGAGGTGCGCACTTCAGGTGCTCTGTATTCAAACGGGTTGTCAAGGTACAGGCAAAACAGTTTCACCGTCACAGTTGGACGCTTTTTAAGTGCAAACTACTCTTTTTTGAAACCTCAAAAGTTAACCAAACCTTTGCTTGTTCCGAAGGTGGAGGGATGTCCGGGTGGAGACTCTCCCGCGACCCCCAGGAAAAGACTTCACTCCGCGGAGGAAGCGCAATGGAGCAGCCGACCTCCTCCTGAGGGCGCCGGGTCGGTTCCCATCTCCGAGTCGGAGGAGAAGGGAGGCTTTTGCCAAAGTTGCCAGAAGAAAGTCTCAGAGCTGAAGAAACAAGCGCTAGCTCTGGCTGACCAGAATTCACTGAAGGTTGGTGTTATAATTTGTAATCTTTGAAATCTTTTAGCACATTCTGTCGCTCACATTTTAACTTTTTTTGTTTGCATTGAAAAGTACTGTGATCACCCAAGTTGCACTTCTGCTTTACAGTAATTCATGGTAAAATTTTCATAAAAAGCCATCAAGCAAGCAAATTATAGTAACTATTACCACAGAATAGTGATAGGAGCTCTGTAGTGATGCTTGTGTCCACCTGCACCTGCTCTTCGCATTGAAACATGAACAGTGAAATTAGATCCAGCTAATGTTTCACCAAGAAAGCTCTCACAGTCCACTTGCAAAGTTGTTTATTGCTATACTTGACTTCAAAATGCTGGCTCTGGAAGTGAAAATGGAAGCTTTTGAGACTTTGAAAGTGGCCTATTGTTTGACTAAACAATGCTTATCTTTTTATTTTGCTGTTGGGTGTGGGGGGGTCGAAGGGGCTGAAACAAGCAGGCCCCGCTCACGTTGGAGACTGAGGAGGAAGTTAAGTCCCAGTCGACCTTCGCTGTGCATTGAAAGTGTTCCTGTGTTGCTGCTCCCACAATTCCCACCGCTGTTAAATATAGGCCCTGAGACCACTGTTGTTGTGGCGCGCTGGTTTTTGCCCCAGGGTCGGTTCTCCTTTGTTGTACCATTTTAGAGGGAAAGTCTCAAAGTTAGATTGGATTACTGCTCTACAAGGTTCACCCTGAATACGCCTGCACCTGATGTTCATACAGGAACAGAATACATAAGGGAGAAGGAAACATTTGGACAGCACCTGTGCTCCGGTTTGAATCACCTGTATGTGTGGTCTAATCTTTAAAGGTGGTTTTGAGTGTATCAGATCTATAGTCAGGTTTCAGGTTAAGTCCACACATTAGCCAAACCCTAACTATTATTATCTGCCCTGGGAACTGACCTCCCCTTTTTTAGTGTGGGACCCTCCAGCAGTACTTTGTGGCCTTCAACAGGTGCTCTGGGCTGAAGAAAGAGACGAAGACTTCCCCTCTGCCCCGTATTTTGCTCTTGTTGATGGCTAAATTGCGCCTTAATTCCGGGGTGGCAAACAGTGATGGCAGGGTGCTGTTATTGTACCAGCGTTATGGTATAGGTTTCCCCTAGGTGAAGGATAATAAAACCATTGTCTTTGTGAGTTTGAGCTGCTCACCTGTTGGGCCTCATAGGATGGATGCAGTTATGGATGATCGCTTCCAAATTACTTCCTCCATGGAGGGAAGAAGGTCAACACGGTTATTCAGGTGGCCTGCTGGGATACCTGCTAGAGTTCAGCCAGTGTTGTGTCTGCGGCCGTCATGGGAAAAATGAGTGCGGAGACTGTTTACTGAGGTCACACTTCCCCTCCCTCCCCATCCGCCCGCCGTCCCGTTTTTGAGAGGAGGAAGTCAGCTTGGTCCCCAGGCATCCCTCCCCCCCCCTTCTCTGCTGTAGACTTATTGTTTGAATACAGTAGTAGTAGTGAGTAGATAAAAATTCAAGGAAAAGTGTTTGGGTCAAGTGAATGTGCTTTCAGACATGAAGCGACTGGAGGGAAAGCTGACTTTTAACACACATTGAAGTCCAGACAGCTTTTGCATTTTCCTGTTTGGGTCTAAAGGAACAAGAAACTCGGGGAAGTAAAGCCCTTCTCCCCTCCACGCTGTTGTTTATTGTGGCTCTGTGGAGCCCAGTGGTGTAAGTGGACAATTGCAGCAATGCAGTGATGTTTTTGTGCACAGTCCACTTGCTTTGAATGTTCAACAAAGCAGCAGCAGCAACGATTTTTGCATAACATTTACAATGAATTTCTGATTATAACCATTTTATGACATCACGCTAAGGGGGTCAAGCCTAAATTAACTTTTCTGAAATTGGGTCCTCGAGCTACTACCCCTACATTTTAACTGCCTTGACACATTTTATGTTATTCAGAGAGAAGATAATGAAAAGTCTCGTGGAAAAGTGCCCTTTCCTGAAAGGACAGGTAAAAAAAAGAAGAGACACTGACAACCACCAGACTCTATTTAATCAAGGCACTTCAATTGCTTAATTTGCATAATTAAAACCTACAATAATGAATGCCTTGACTAGAGAACAGCAGAGAGTCTGGATTTCCTAATTCTAGCATGCTTATTGTGGCTGGACACAGCAGTTAGGTGAGGTATGCCACAAAGTAAAACGATTGCTTGAATCTCAGTTTCAAAGAACCCTGTTAATTTCTTACTGCAAGCTAAATTAGCCAGCTTTCGGCTAAAGCTTAGCACCATATGGAGAGGTGAGGTATCAATTTCCACCTAGCTTTCAGTAAGAAAGGGACTAAGTGCATCTGCAAAACCATTAAACTATTTTTAAGATCAAATATGAAAACTGTTATTTGCAAATGATGTCTATGACTTTTGTACTTTTACTGATAATATAAATTTTGAGTTGTGGACGTATTTTAAATATTTCCATTTTCCAAACCATTGCACTGAGGTTTCACTGCAGGTCAGTGCTGACAGACAATCATAAATAAAGATGTCTATGAATGTAAAAACCAGCCTTGGACCTTGTGGAGTGCACGAGTGTGCTGACTGCTTAACAGAGAATGTCCTGCGGGCCTGTGAGGGTTTAAAGATTTGGAATTAAGCTGAACTGTTGGTGTTTTTTATTGCAGCCAGGCCTCACCTCTGCCATGAGGGAAGTGAGACACTGACCTCTGCCCCGGCCACCATACAGATCAAAGTATAATGAGCAAGTGAATCAAGTTAAATCTTGCTGATAGAGAGCAAACCACAAGCTAATCAAGAATACAATGCACTGCTGATATATGCACAATGTGTTCCAGCCTATTATGGATAGGGTGAGTGAATGTGACTATGAATGTGGCTGCACAAATTAATTTGAACCACGAGGCCTTTTTGCCAGGTTTTTCATGATGAATTCATAAATTACAGGAACGGTAATTTTCACAAATGACTCACTGGGATTCATGTTTGATTTGTTCCTGCTTTGCTCCTTATTTGACCCTCGATCCATTTAAAATGCAGCCTCATTAGTGAATCCATATAACTGTCTCGGATCAGGTTTTATTTCCCGAAACACTACAGAAAGGAAATTAATCAACCTTATGTCATCCAACAAATGTTTCCAGGCCAAACAGTCACTGGCATAGCATGTTCTGAGCATGTTTGTCTTTGATTTATGATGACCAGAGATAGGTGAGGCAGAATACACAGCTAAGGATTCAGGAATGATATTTTGCTATTTTGCACAAGCGAGCGTGTGTTTAAAAGTGTCCAAAACATATAGGCGAGAAATGGGTAAATGACTGCAGCTCTGCAGGCCTGGTTCCCGTTACCTCTCCTTTGTTGACTGCCCTCTGACATTTCTGTCACTTCTCTCAGCTTTTATGGTGGGTTAAGGTTTCAAGGAGCTGATCTGTGCAGGAACAAGAGCACACTGCAGCTTCGCTGTAGGAGGGCAGACGACAGAGGACAGAATGAAAACCCAAACTGACGTAGACTTAAAACAGAGCATGGCCATATTATTCTATTCACCTCTAAGCACCTGAGCCCCCGAGGCCCTCGCTGATACGTGTATGTCTGTACCTTTGCGGCTGTTCAGCAGTGTGAGCACTGCAACGGGCCTGGGAGGAGATGAGAGACGAGGCAGGAGAATAGAAGAGACTCTGAGCTGAGCTGTGCTCTTGCTTTATCCCTGCATGCGGTGTGACTTCTGCTTTATGGCATGTGGCTGTATTAAACTGTAGGGCAATAATCTGGTGTCAAGTGGTGCAGAGACCATAGACATCAGTCATGCTGGTACCATGCTGTACTATATATGGGAGCCTCAGCAGCATGCAGTTGTGTACTGCCGTTTTACCCAATCCCCACAGCTTCATTTATCCAGTGCTGGGTGTTGCGGGAATGGCAATACTTTTTCAGTATAGACCGAAATTTGTCTGAGACACCCCGAATTGACAGGCGCCTTTTTCTTTTCTCAGTGGAACAAAGCACAAAGTTAGTACTGTGAGCGCTGCAGGAATTTAATTGCCTTGAAAAAACCTCCTCCAAAAACCTTCATCTCCATTATTTTTCAGCCTGTTATTCATCTTCATCTATACTTCTGAACTGCCCAGTGCTCCCAGAGCCCTTTAAATTTGAACAGTGGAACAACTCTGTCAGTAGTTAAAGGAGTGTAAAGAATTTCTCATTCACTTTCTTGCTTCCAGATTTTCACAGCTGGTCCTGCTTTCAGAGCACTTTTACTGGCCACAAACCTTATTTTTTAACCTCCAGGCAACTCTGGAATGAAGGCCACATCTTCACTGTGTCTGCTGCAGTTTCATTTTACATCTTTAATTTAGTGAGCTGAAAGTGAATTGACCCCAATTGTCGCTGGCCAGTCTGCCACTTATCACAATTGCAAGGGTAAATTGGTATGAGGCAGAGAGCAGAAAATGGGTTCAAGGTGCACAGATTCAACGTCTGAAGGGTCTGGATGGAAAGTGAGCTGCAGTGAGGCTGATGCTCATCACCTTTCATCAGGAGGAGACCGCAGGAATCTGTTGGAGGAGGTTGCGGAATTCTCCACCTGGAACTTCCATTCCTCAAGTCTGCATGTCACTCCTTGCTCAGGGGAGCAAGATGAAACAGGAGCTGACTGAGGCTCCCCAGCAGATGCCCACTAACACACATACACGCATAATGTACGCACACAAGCAGGCACACGCACATATTTGCTTGAATGTGTCCTCCTTCGGCCATCTGGCCCTTTCTGCTGCTACTGCATGCCATTGCAGTGTCTACAGAGAGCCGTGCAGATGTTCCCACAGTTACCTGTCAAGGTGAGCAAAGCTTTTTAGAGCTGTTTAGATGTGGGGATTTACCCTGCTGCTTCCAGTTATCTCTTTCCATCTTAGATCTTCACTGTAAATATACACTCCCAATAAGTGAGCTTTGCATTTAGAAAGAGATAGAAATGTAGACAAGAGCAGCTCTGTCTCACAAGTAGCAGATCACTGTATCTAAACTGAAGTCATTGCTGTCAAGGTATTAGGTCAAATTAAGCAGGCAAGAATAAATCTTGGAACTAAAATTTTATGTCAGTGTTTAATACATTATCTGAATCTTTTTGTTTCTAACCCATCTTCTGTATGAGTAAAAGCAACTACCAGGCTTCTGCAGCTGTAAAATCATTTCATTATCGGCAGGGGAATATGCGTTATTAACAGTAACGAGAGTTAATTTAAAAATCATTGCACGCCTCTATTAACGGCATTTCAGCTGTCATGTTTGAAGGTTTTGGCTGGTCATAGTTTTGTCACTATTTATAAAAGATCACCTTAAATGACTCAAAAAGAGCTTTCTCTGGCTGTGGCATACCTGGAAACCAAGAATCGCAGCACCATCAGTTTTGACCTTTGGTCCTGGCCTCACCAGATAGTCACTTTATTGTCCTAACATGAATCTTGTGTCCTTAATCATGGGCTAATATGCTGACTAAATACAAATTCTCTTTTTTAATAAAAAGCAGGAAACCTCACTTTTCCTGACACTTCTTAATTTATTATCTTGCAAGGAGTTAAAGGTGAATGTGCCCTTCTTATGACTGACATGTTAGATATAAAGCTGCAAACCGTTTGCATCTTGGCATAACACATCACCTGAAAATAGCAGGTGACAAATGAACATGCATCTCATTTATTTTATCTACAAGAAAGGAAAAGTGTAAAAAAATGACAAGGCAATGTTTGACAGGAGTAACAATTTTTAAAAACTGGATAGAATAATAGCTGTTTCCACCTGCTCCAGTCGCTTTGCCAAGCTAACCTGTCTGTAGTGGCATGAGTAATTGAAATTAATGAGAGGGAAACAGAGATGGTCTTTATATCCCAAAAAATGTGAATAAACATATGTCCCCTGGAATCTAAATACTTTGTACTTCTCTGAGTTTTTGATTGGATGTTAATTAAGTGCAGTAATATTTAAAATGTCTGTCAACAGTTGTTCACAGATACATGTTTACTTTACTACGCTAGTATCCCATTTATTTTATGATCAGTCATCTTTACAGGATTAAGCTGAATCAAAGCACCCTGTAATGCTCCGACTGTGACAACACCTATATCCCATGTCGGCTTCTTATTCTTAGTGGGTTTGAAAAATAATTGCCATACATAATAACATGTGTCTGAATGGGTTTGCTGCTATTTGGTGAAGGATCATGTGTTACAATGAGCCAGACTGAAATGAAACAATGGATTTGCAGTCTAGGCTGACAGGCCAATGTGTTACGGCACGGCACAGGTCTGCAGAGCATGAGAACAGAACAACAAAGGCAGAAATGTCAGTGAACAACGAACACGAATGCAACAAGAAGTCTAACCAGTGGGAATTAATCAGTTTGACTTGTTCATTTAGGGTGAGGTGCGCGTGCGTAAATATGAGCGTGAAAAAGAAAATTGCACGTGTGTGTTTGTTTCACGCGCTCTTGGTACTCCTGGCGCTTGGATCCATATGTCATGTTGAAGTGAGATGTACACAATCCGGGCAGACTGCACTCCATTATTGAGTCTGATTCAGTATTGGGAGGCAGAAAAAACATAGTTGTTGAGATAAATTTTCAACATGGTACACAGACACTGAGGAGCACTGAGTTGGAGGTAATCTCCTGCTGGCTCCATAAAACGCACTCAATTGACAGAAGGCCTTGTGGTAGCAGACAAATCGCCTGGCTTATAGCAATGTGCTGAAAGAGAATGCCAGCACTGTGTATCCTTGCCAAGATGGATGTGCAGACAGCAAACTCAGGGCTGTTTTGGGCGTGGCTCTCTTGCTGACAGCAAACAGTGGATCAGTTGAGTATGCTGCCTGAGTTAGACTTGACATTGCCTTGTTTGTTTTCCTCTTTGCAAGATGTTAATGGAGCATCTACTTCTCACCTTCCAGTTCATGAAGTTGCCAGTGTGTGGCCTCATTGGGAATATTTAGCCACTCGAAGAGTTAGATGCTACAGAAGCAAATGAATAAGAAGCTTAGAGATCACTAATCAGGACGTGTCACTTTACATATTACATTTTTTTTTTAAAAACGGGTAATTTTTATCCACAATTGGCTTGTTTAGAGAATTTAAAGGAATCCTAAAAGACTCTTCTGCACCTCCAAGCAAAGTAATTACTCTCTGCAACATGCCTGCAATCATGTTTGTTGTTTGGGCAATGTAATATTTCTTTCCTTTTATTCCCAGAGGAGCCCCTGAGTGGCCAAGAGTAGTAAACTGTGGCTGCGGTTTGCAGCTGCTCCGTAAGTGCACCAGTCTGCTGTCATGTCGTATTTCCCCATATGTGTCAGAGCAATAGTGTGCATGCATCTCTCTCTGATTCTATTTGTGTTTGTGTAATAGCAGATGGATAGCGATGAGTTGTGGTGTGACTTGTAGATGGCTTGTGTTAACTCATCTCCACCGGACTCCCCAGCTATGCTTTAGGCTATTCTTTATTGTCAGGAGCTCATTCAGATACGTATATAGTGCTCCATAAATCCTGGCACGGTATATAAAAAAAAGATGCCAGTCAAAGTTCACGCTGCTCATGTTCATTTCACGCTTGAGTGTCCCGCCCCATGTGTGAGGATGAGCGTGGGTATTGATGATGTGTGAATGTGCGTGAAAGTACCAGAGGAAAAAAAGATAGAGATGAAGCACAGTCAGAGTCCCTCCATCCTTTCCAGTTTGCTGCTGAATGCATCCGTCTTTCTGATCTTAACTACTACCAATTTATGATTGCTTTATTACTGTCGGCGTTTTATCTTCACTGGCCTGGTGGTGGTCATGGAGAAGGTAACCATCCAGTAGCATTACTCTAGTACTTGCTGGGGTTAGTTATGATGAGCTTTCTTTACCCCTTGTGTTTTATCACTAGCTTATATATCAGGGTCTAAAATGCCATTAAGCATCTAAGTATTATTATGTATATGAATATCAATAATGTCAGCTTAGCATCAAAGCAGGTAAACCTTCTGTAGTGAGAGGAAGCTAAAGTAAAGAAGAAATGTGTTTCAATTTGGACTTTTCTCTCATTATCAAATGACCTGACTTGGCAATTTGTCTGCTGACATTTGAAAGGAAATGGCATAGCCCTGCGTTCGACAAATGGCATCAAAGTTGCTTTTATTCCAATGGAAAATTGTTGTCGCTGAATTTTTCAACAGGCGGAACAACGAAAAGGTCAATCGCAGCCGTATGGATTTTCATAATGGATTTTCAACTGAAAAAGTCATAAAATAGCTGCGTTGTTTGTCTGTGATTGGCAGCTGAAGTCCTTTTCCTTAGACTTTTATACTTTGGGAAAATGTGAAAAAAAAGTTTTATTGATTTTGTTTTGTAAAATCGACATTAATATAAGACAATGATGTTTTGCTGCTAGACAAACTCACAAAAGTGTGATTGCAGACCTTTTTTTTAATCTCTTCTCGATGAGCCACGAAAAAATCATAAAAAAGATAAAGAAAAAAGTGCTTGAAATCTGTAGCAGTGTGTTTTGAACAGGCTGCAAAGTGAAAAGAGTAAGAGCTAATGTATAAGCTACAGTGTATCACGATAACAATCACTTTAGAGGTCACTGGTTGGAAAAACAAAAAGAAAATGAAGGGTAATTAGATTTATATTCAGATCAGCAGATATGTACTGTCTTGATAAACTGTGCCACCTCGAGCTTGTCATTACTCCCAAGCAGCAGATGCTCGTGGAGTAAACCTTCCCCTGCCTTTCTCCTATGAACCATCTCTCCCATTAATAGATCCGTCCTTTATGCTTCCCCTCTTGTTACGGCCGCTCTATTTTATGATGTCACTCTCTTTGCTGAAGAGCTCTGGGCTGTTTTATCTCCTTCGTGTGTGTCGAGCACTTAAACTTAAACCTCTCTGTTTACGAGTCCCAAACTGCCTCTCCATCCTCTGCGTTTGCTGCTCAGTATCAGTTCAGTACCACCTATAAAAGCAGAGCCGTCCTAGCTTTTCGGGGAACTTGCCGGGGAGGCCTCACAGTGCAGACTCAAAGGTAAGTGCCCAGCTAACATGCTGATGATGGGCAAAAACCTATGGAGGGACTTGTCATCAAGTGAGTGTTTGTATATGTGTGTAGATTTACCGATAGCATTGTGTCTTTGCCACATTCTCAGTTGACAGCGGCTTCTACCCCTGATTACTGCTCTGAAATCACTTTCATTCAGAGATGCTTTCAGTTTATATTTTGTTCCTACATGCTGTTGTTTTGTTGCCTGAAATTGTCATCATTAACGTGCCGTCTTTTAGGTACTCAGCTGTATTCGCTTTGCCAGTGGCTGTTTTGGCAGTGTTCACTCCCGGTGCCTCTATCAGGCACCTCTAAATCAACATGATAGATGGCAGCTTTTTGTTTACCGCGCTAAATTTATGCATCAAACAAAAAAAACATTGCTGGAATACCTTTGAACATGTCTGTGCAACGCGGAAATGCTGTCCCTCCTCAGATGAAAAGGGGGGAAGCTCCTGGGGAGAGCACCTGCACTTGTAGCCTTGGCAAATTCCTGCCAAGTTTTACTGTTCGAAGCAGGAGTGGATGCTGTAGTTGTGTTTCGCGCTCTGATCCTTTGCTCTGTTCAGCTCAACCCTCCCCTGTGTCTTTCAGGAGATGCAACAAGGAGATCATAAACGCCAGAACTCACAGTGCAGGATCATGCTTTAATATCATTCAAAGTCAGCCAGAGGGCCTGCTAGATGGTGTTAAACACTACATTTTATTGTTTATTTACAGTTTTTGCCATCTTTAGTTTCACATTTAAGCAATCCTGTTTAAGCTATGCTGACCTGACCTCAAACGCATCTCTTTTTACAAATTTAATTTAGCTAGGAATGATAGTTTGAACTTCTCTTTCCATTTTTTCTTTTTCCTGTGCTTTTTCTGACCTCTCTGTACCTGTTCACCACCACGTGAATGCATTCCTTCCTACACAAAATCCACTCCTCTACTCTTTATTTACTGTGAGCAATCTTCCACAAACTCCATTGCTGCCACACGGTCATTACCACATCTATGTAGCGAGACGGTGCCCTCCTCCTGCTTTTTCTGTCCAGCCACTGAACCCTTAACCTCACTGTCCCACGCTGGGCGTTTATGTCTTCATCCCTTTTGTGCGAGAGGATCTGTTTGGGTCGTGATGTCCAGGAGAGAGGTGAAATTGGGGTACACTTGAACTCCCAAAGAAGCAGTAACATTTGAACTGAATTTGACCTGTGGGACTACACGTGATGTGTCTGTTTTCCTCTCTTTTATGCATTTTCTCTTTTTCAGCTATTGCCAGGCATTCAGGCACACAACGTATGCATATAGAGTTTGGTTCCCACACTAGATTGCAGCAGAAAGTGTTTTATACGTTAGTGGTTATCTTATTAGGGGTGCTGTAAAAGCCCTACAGTAACCATTCAAAGTCATCATGGTGCTATAGCAGTTGAACAATGCTTAATTAGCTCGTAAACAAAGGCTACAGGGGAATCAGAAAGGGCAATCAAAGTGTCCCGTGCCTTTGAGCTTCTCACACCATCAACAAAGCCTTCTCTAATGGCCCCATCACTCCACTTGTTGTGTCTCACCACAGTGTGCTTCCTGACAACATAAAAGGCACACATTCCAAAAAGAGCCTCGGACAGGAGACGCTACTCATCTTCACGCTACTCATCTTCACCTCCCTTTGCCTTCAAAGCTACCCTGCTGACGCCAGTGCCACTCCCCTCCCTACCCTTTCCCCCCCTGCCAGATATTGACATTGCTCCTCTGCTCACGTCCTCCGTGTATGTTTGGTTCCCCGTGGCGACCACCGCAGCTTTCATCTTTCCTCTTTCAGTCTTGTGTCCGTGACTTTGGTGGTCTGTTTTATTGCAGCTCTTTGTGTGACGCTGTGCTGGCACGCCGCTGGGATCCTGTGAGGAAGTGCTCAGCGCACAAAAGACACCGTGCCAGGCTATGGAAAGGTTACTCAGGCTTGATGTAAAGACAGGTGTGAATTTGATGTGTGTGTCAGGTGTGCCCGCGCGAAAGCCCGTGCGTCACGGCGGCCTCATGCTCATGCTCACGCTCGCGCCAGACAGCGAGTGCATGTTTTCCTATGTTCGGACACGAGGCCCTCTAAAGAAAACAGACATTCGCTGCCACACGAGGACAGCACGGCAGCAGGTCGGAGGCAATCTCTGCTTGTTTGTGCGACTATGTTATCATCTCCTGTTTCCTGTCAAAACAGGAAAAGAGAGGGGCGAAAATGGAGGCTTGGAAAGTGCCGCCTTGATGTGTGTTGGCTGGAGGTCCAGCTCTGTCTGACAGTGACCCTCCCGGCCAGCAAAAACAGACTTGTTCTGGGCGTAACCCACAGTGGGGTACTTCAGTGTTATTTTTATCACTTTCGTAAAGCAGGGATGCTTTTCCCAGCTGTTGACACAGGTCTGGGTCATTTTTGTCTCTCAAACAGTGCAGCACAGGAGAGAGGGAGACGTCCCATCTGGTTGTGTCCTTTTGGCTATTAGCCTCACATGATTGTAATGTCTGTTTAAGAAGGGAAATCCTTTTCGACATTCTGTTAATCATGAAAGCGAGATGCTCTTTTTTTGTTTTTTTTGTTTTGGATGATCCCTAGACCTCAATCACAATGGCTTTTTCATCAGGCAGGGCTCGTCAAGTGATTTATCCATCCGTCACACTTATTTGTTAATTCTTTACAAAAGGATGGCCCACACACGCGTGCACGCACGCACACAGCAACAATGGGTGCATTCCAGCAGATTCACTGTGGTTCAGGCTGCGGCTTACTGCTGATTGCACGGCAGGTAAAAGCTCCAGTGCATGCATCGATATTGCTTAATAAGAAGGTATGGACAGGCGTACTGCACAAACACCTGATTAGGGAGCGAGCTAATTACTGACTGGTGAAAAATGATAATCATCTCTCTCTACTTTGATGAGTCACTATGTAAAACTGAGAGTTGCCGTTGTGGCATTCCAGGAATTGATGGCAGGGCTAAGTTTAGCTCTTTATGGCATTGCTAAAAGCGAAACAGCTCCATGCACAGGAATCCTATTGTTACACTGAGTGGGTTTTTCTGCTTTTGTTTTCCTGCAATTTGTGTGCACGATCAGGCCAGTCTAACCACAATAATTCTTTAAGTTATATATGAAGGATTGACCCACTAGGAGTGCTTCCTTATTGAAAAAAAGACACACAAAACATCAGTAGCGCCCTTGTCACGTCACATCTGGATCAGCGGCGGCCGTCTGCCCCTGTCTCCGAGACCCAGATTAAGATGTGGCGTGCGCTCGCTGGCTGGGGTCGATGTCATCAGCAGTGGGGGTCGGAGTTCATTTGTCTTTCTTGACAGACCTTCAGGTGGTGTTCCAGTGCTTTGGCAGGAGGCCACACCAATGCTGACCTCCATGAGTCGCGCAATTAGTTACCCTTTGACCCCTCAGCCCTGCAATCAAACCCCGAGCATGGACCGGGCATGCTTCTGCATCCCCAGACCCACTTATGTGGGAGCGTGTGTTTCTGTGTGTTTGTAGCTCAAGCACACACTGACGTAACATCTGATTCAGTCTTAAATGATGTAATTGCCAAGTCCCACTGTTTCAGTGTACTTCACAAAATGAAAATAAACTTGCATGAATTTGCACCATGAGTGTATTGACTCTTTTGCATTCTCCTCGATTCATAAATATTTTCATTTTTCAATGGAAACGGATGAAAAAGGGTCAGATACATTCATTCTGCCATAGACAGTATAACACCTCTCACCTCGCTTAGTGTCTTTGGAAACAGACGGACTCAGATCTATGCCATTGTGCCCTTGAGCCAAAAATACGCAGACTGTGCCGACTCTCCCACTGTTTCTTTAAGAATCGTGAGTGTCTCACTCTAGCTGAATTCCAAAGCTTTTACTGAGATTTGCAGTGTTGTGACATTACATACAAAAAACACCCCTAAAAATGTGAAGAGCACAATTTTAGAGACATAGTGAGAATTCAACAAAGTCCCCAGCAACTCAAAAGTTTATCCACTGATTTCATTATGTGAAGTGACAGCAGCGATATCCTTGTCCGCCCATGCTGACATCCCAGACATGATGATAAGGACAGTTTTGTAACTTGTTTTGTCCCTGGTTATGCAGACAAAAGGCTAGATTGGCACCAAGCTAAGCCATTCAGTCCAGACAATTTCAGGAGAATCATTTTGGCATTATGTGAACTTCAAACATACCACACAGCAAAAGATTCTCTGTGTTTGATGTGGTCCTACTAACTTGAATTACTGCATTTGGTTTAGGTAAGGGGTGACACCTGTGTAGATGATGCAGGAGGCAGGACACACGATGCCCTCTTATTGCTGTGAATTCTCGGGAAATTTACCTGCACTGTTCATGCGTGGGCACAATCTTGTGTTATGGTGTCCTAAGACATTTACATTCACTTCCAATGTTTAGTAAATTAGGCTGCAACACATGTGTGAAAATAGCTTGTGTAATACTTTCAAATAGCTTCACTATTTCCTGCATCTACAAGTCTTGTTTCAATTTAACTTCATTGCATCTCAAAGGATTACAGAGTTCATCTTAACATAATGTTAAATCTGTGTTTTGACTCAAACGGATGCTATAAAATTGACAAAAAGGTTGAAAAATAGTTTAAAATTGCCTTTCACTTCAACTCGTCCTCACCGTCTCATTTTAATATTAAGTGAAGCTGCCGGAGTAGCTTAGTGTTGTAGGCCATAAGGCCATTTGCAGGATGCTATTGTTCCTGAAAAACAAAGTGGCAAAATGTGCATGTGAAAGAATTTTGATAAGCTAAGCATTTTCGAGGCTTGTGAATGAAAATCCTTCAGACTCAATAAGTGGATTAGTATGTGCTACGCTCCTCCGAGATAGTTCCGCCTACCTCCTTATCTTGCTGCGATTCAACTGAATGTGTCTAGACATCTCAATTAGCAAGAACCCCCCCCCCCCAAAAAAAACAACAAAACAAAACAGATACTGGTTAGTGCTTATCTTTGTGTTTTCTTCTATCAGTGCTCTCACCAATGTCTAGTTTGGTGTCTAGTTCTCATAAACACACATCAGTTTCCCATTAACACACCACTTCCTGTCTGAAAGCCCTGCGCTGATGTTTAAATTTCTATTATTAGCGATGATTGTGCTCTCTGAGAAGTCATTGGCATGGTAATGACATCTTTCATGATAAATTAGTATTCCCCCCCTCTCTCTCTGTGCCATACCTACACGAGGCTGTTGCGCCAGACTGATTCCGCCTCTCGCATCTCTGCTGCTCCATTGTTCTGCCGACACACAGCAGTTTCGTGAAAACACAAAGCGTGTCACTCTCTGAGATAATGCTCTGCAGACTGGGAGCGGATGGGACAGGAATGCTTAGCACTGCTCACCTTGGCTCAGGATTTGTTCTTCAGCGAGGCAAAAATGTCGGCCTCACCTTTAGCTCTTTTTATACTCCCTGCACATTTGTGATGTTAATCGGTTAGCCTGTTGCTCACATAATCCTGCACTGGCTGAGAATTTAGATATCTGCCAAATGCAAAAGTGCCACGCTCATCAGTAACCAGTTACTGTGGCTCAATACAAAGATACAGAGTCCGTCTATGAGGAGACAGAGAGGGGGAGGGAGACCGAAACTCACAAACACTCAGGAACGGAAAAATGAATAATAATTATCCACATGGCAGCTTGCCAGCATAATTACTGTACAGTCCGTTCTAAGGGGAAAGTGGGCAGAATTATTGTTGGAGGATGCTCAACATTTCACCTTGTCATCACTCCCCGTCACTTTCTTTTTATATCACTAGGAGTATGTATAGCTTTGCATTTTCTCCAAAGAGGAGGGACGAACTATTGCAATGAGGACATAAGATGAGGTGCAGAGATCCATATGTTATACCTCATGCATTCTAAATGGGCTGCTTGGCATGAAAAAACTACTTAAATGTTGATCTGAAAATGATTAATTTTAATTATGTTGTTGATGTTTAGTCCCAGAGTTTTTCCATTATGCGATCTGGAGGATGTTGATCAAATGCTGTGTGCAATTACTTCTGTTTGAGCATGAGCAACTCCCTTTGCATTTTTTCTTTGATAATTAACTACTCATATGCGCACTCCACGCGTCTGGCTGTTCACTGCTGTCACACTTTACCCCTCCGATGGAGATTAGTTGCCGTGAGCTTTTAGCAGAGGTTTGTTTTTCTCTCTAAATAAACTGCGGGGACCTGGGAGTGCTCGTTTTCCAGTCGAAATGAAAATGTTCCCCCCGTACAACATAACTGCAGCGACTGCAGCTCTCTTGGTGTGACAGTTCAGACAGAGGAGAAGCAGGTGGCTGTCATCGCTGCGTTTAGACTGAAAAAATGTTTAGAAAAAAAAGCATTTTGAAGTGAAGTACAAGTGAAGTAGCGGTTTGGACTGTTGGAGAGAACTATTGTATCAGGATCATGTGCTCTGTGGTGAGAGTTTAGAGTAGGTACTTGGACAAAAATAGATCTTACAACGAGCTTTAGTGGACCGTTAGGAATACTGATTACAAGTTCAGACCTGCACACTGTTGAGGACTTTACAAATGCATGGAATAAATTCAGATTTCCACTCTTTTTTAAATGTATAAGAGTTATATGCCTCATGCTGTAAGCTACTGGATAATGTGGGCCTTTTAGCATTTTTCTCAACATCTTAGTTACAAGAATTAAATATAAAGCAGATAAGCATCGATTATACAGTGTATAAGTGTATTCAGTATATAAAACAAAGATTTGCTATTGGAGGCAGTGGGATATTCCTTCCTATGCATTTTCCTTTTTTATATACTTTTATATACTTTTCATTATCCCTGCACTCTGTGTAGCTGCCAGACTATTTTAACCCTCTTCCCCTCCCTCTAATCTCACCTTCCTCCCTTCTGTCCTTGCTTTCACCTGCAGTTTACAGCAACACCTGGCTTCTGCCTTTACAGCTTGCCTGTTGAATTTTTCATTACACACTCATTTTGGCAAGTCTGGTTGGGGGAAAAGAGGAACTACCTTGAGAGCATCTCTGAGCCAAAAAAATCAGCCATTTTAATTAGAAGTGCACAATGGCTTGTGCAGGTATACGTAAACACAATTCACTGCGTCTCTGGCGAGGACAGCATAGCAAGCAGCCCTGCTGCCGCCGCCGCCGCCAGACAGCCTCTGCTGTAGCACTGGGCAGGGGAGTGAGAAATATAATGTTTTATCCTGCTAAATTGAAAAATACTTTTTCCACGAATGTGAAACCTTCAGAGGTCGATGTTGTTCTGTCTGTGCACTCAGCACTCAAATCAGTTGCCGCTGAGTTTAAGCAGTGATCGTTCACTACCGGATGTCTTATGGAGACCTGTTAAAGTCTCTCACTGCAGCGCTGCTGAATTCAGTTTGACCCTCCCCGGCACTCTGACCCTGGCCAAAGCTGATGAAAGCTTGACGGATCTTGGACAGTGAAGGCTGCCCTGTGTCCACAGAGGAGAGAGGAAGAAAAAGATGTTGGAAAGGGGGCGGCGAGGGAGAATGAAGTCTGTCCAAACAGTCTGAAAGGGGCTTGTTTTCTTTATGTGCGTGAGTGAACAGGAAAAGGTAATTAACTGGCCAAGTGGCGAAAGGCTGGAGTGATGGATGGGTGTGGTGTAAAGAGACACACAAGGGGCAGCAAATATAGACACACACACACACACACATCAACGGACGGTTTTCACCCATTTCTCCTTCATATGTAAAGACGGGGTTAGTGAACCTTTTATGATATTACACGTCTATAAATGGGACGAACATATGGAGGAGTGACATATCATTATATGGCATCATTAATGGTTACAGGGTGGTTTGGAACACACAGTCATGAATGATTACATCTCACTCTATCTGTTTTTAACCTCTGGATCAATGTGTGGTCCTTTTTATTACTGATTGACAGCGACATCTGGTTTTCTGGATGACAGAGAATCTGTCGGATGCGATCTAGTGTACAATGAGCTGTAACGTGCTCCGAGTAATCCCCAAGCAAAGGAAGAAATCCACCCAGACCTCCACGATCTCAAAAAACTGCATTTTATAGGCTATCTTGTGTGCTCGTTCCAGTGGCAGATTATTTGCCATCTTGGGTCCGTTCATCAAAGAGTCTATCTCTGTGATATTGTGGACAGGTGGTGCTGAAAGTGTCACTAAGGGGGAAAGCCTATTTGCATTTTCTGTTAGCAGTGCACTGACGGTTCAAGGCAGGAAAGGATTAAATCACACAGGGCAGGCAGACTGACATCAGCCTCTTCCTCACATAAGCTCTTCTTGAACAGATGTGCAATACAGGAAATTTTGGCTGCACTGAAGATCAAAAATTGGATGCACTTTTCAAAACAAGGTAATCTGTTTTATATCAATAGGGAGACATTTGTTCATTGTAATTTTGTTTTTGGCATTGTTATAAGCAGTTTTTCATCATGATAGCTGGAGAATTATGTAAAGCTATCTTTTTTTTCTCAGTAGAATACAAGAATGAAACGACTTTTTGCAACATCACGTTTAAAAGATCGTAATTTAGAACATGAATAATCCCGGACTTACAAGATATCTTAATTGGTATTCATTCCTTTGGCATTTTACATTAATAAAACCACAAGGCGTTCTTGTGATTTATAGAAGTTATTCAGCTTAAAATATGGGATAATCCCACGAGAGTAGGAGGCAAAGAGAAAGAGGAGCAGTGAGACCCCGGCTTCGGAAAGGCAAGAGCAGAATCGATTTTGTAACCGCATCTCTCACAAAAAGCTTAAACTCAGATAATGAGATATGTGCCTAAATGTAGCCGCGCTTAGACAAAAGCCAGATTTCGCATGAGAAATGCTGGAGATCCACCAGAGATATTTCATCATCATTTCATGGAATCCTATTGTGCTCCAATAAAATCCCAGAAGAGCGGCTGAAAAATGAAGCATTCAGAGTTTTTCACACAGCCACAGAGGATGAATGACTTCATTACTGTATTGGTGTATGCTTTTTGTGTGTGTGTCTGAGGTGGTATTATCAGGTAGGTAATGACAGTGTACTTTTGTTGCTGGAGATACTGTTGCCTTGTTTGGGGGAAAAGCCTTATTACAGGTTTGTTTAATCTTGTCGAGTCAGCAGACGGGGACAAACATCTGTTTGATGTGATTTGTTGAACCGTCCCATTTTGTGTTCTACCAAAGGCGTTCCCACAGAGTTAAATAGCATGCTAGTGTGACATCCTGAGTCATTGTCTTCTCTGCCTCCGAGCAGGCAGTGGTTAAATTTAATGGTCTGTATCCTAGATATGCTGTGGCACTAAAAGCTCTACCTGATATCTAATCAGAGTCGCTGGCCTTCCGGGTCTCCGCTCCTTCAGGGGATGTGAGTAGAGTCGTAGAAGTGGAGGTGGTGGGGATAGTTGAGAAGGAGCGGAGGGGAGGGCGAGAAAGGGATTACACCACTGTGGTTGCTTTTATCCTGGGAATGTAATCTGCCTTAATGCCCAGTGCTCACTCGGGGCAAGGCCAGCAGCTGTGCTCGTTTTTCTCCGACATGGCTGTCAGATTTAGCCGTGCTACCTGTGGGAAAGTGGGCTTGGTGGAAGCTCTCGTCCTCAACCTGGGATCTGAAGTGGGCTCCTGCGGTTTATTGGGGGGGCAATCTGTTTCAGGAGGCCATGTGTGGTTTAGGTCAACACTATCTCAGGCTGGGTAAACAGACGTGGCTCTGTCACATCCTTACAGAGCAGGAGAGGAAGGGAAAGTCAGGAGTTGAAAGGGCATTAGATTTGGCAGCTGCTGTGTGGTCTTGATTTTACAAGAAAGTCAGTAGGAAGTACTTAAGAATTGTGATGTGTAAATAGGACTGGTGCCGGTGAGAGGACAGATATAAAGCAGCACGACATTGTACTGACTCGTATTTAGGAATGCTTCCAGTGTTCACAGGATAATAAAATAAAAACCTGAAAGAACAAGGTAGAAATCTTAAACTGAATTTAAGAGTTAACCTGGCAGGTCTTTCAGTTTAATGGATGCTTGAGGTGAGCACACAAAGGACTTAGGAGTAGTGAATGACTTCACAGATGTTACGAGTATTAAAGCAAATCACCGACAGCAGAATGCCACCGAGTGCTGGCAGCTCTAAAACTGTTCAGATATGAGCTGACCGGCAGCTGGCTGTCGAATGTCAGAACTTTCCACTTTATTTTTTCCGTCATCGATACATGTTGGTACAATTTTGCTTTGTTTTTATTCTGCTGGAGCTGCAGAGGGTCACGGGGCGCTTTTATGTCTGGGAAATATCTGTTGAGCTCAACTGGAATAGAAAATATAGTTTCCCAGAGTATTTTACTTTCAATGGAGCGTGCCTAAAAGTGTCTCGGCTAGCGAGGGGCCTCATGCATTTCAAATCACTGTGACCTTCCCTTGATTTGAGTCAGCCTGCAATATCTGGCCTCAGCGCTCCACATGAGAAGCACATCAGAGACCGAATGCGGAAACTGTTAGATGGCAGTTTTCCTTTGTCTGGTTAGAGTGAAGGCGCTCTGACAAGGCAAGGTAAATGAGGTGTGATTTGAGGAAAAACCTATGTGTGACTTTGACCAGTTCTGCTTCTACCCTGAGGACACACAGGAGTGAAATCATGCACATCTTTCTCCCTGTCGCCTCATCCATAAGTGGTTACGGCTGAGCTTGTTTCCATCAGCCTCTGGGCATGGGATGTCTGTGATGACACTCTCCATCAACCCAGAGAGCTAGTCAGCCGGGTGGCTCATCGCTCCTGCTGCTGCTACCCTGCTTTTCATCACAGTTAGTGTGAGGGACAAAGACAAACTTATGTCTCTAAGGGCTGTGAAAGGTTGAATCCACAAGCAGGGCTTCTCTCTAGTGTGCTCACCACAGCTCCTTTCCATAATAAGGCTGCAGCATCTGTCCCCAGAGTTTAATAAAGATCCATGCTGTCAGGCAGTAAACCAACACAGCCACCCACAAGCCTCCGGGCAAGGGCCGCAACCCTGGCCTACCTCCTCCCACTCCTCACTGTCTTTTTATCCTTGCTTGTGCTGCTTAATTTTTCAGTGGACAGGCCTTGGGTTGAAAAACCAAAACCGTCTCCCACAGTAACAATGGCCAAGAGGTAACAGCCCCAAAGTAGCTTCCATGCCTCTTCTCCAACCAGAATGATTTGAGCGTTTGAGTTGTGTTGATGCAGAGCGTTGCAGACTTCTCTGCAGCAGCGCTACTCCTCGCTGCCAGTTGCACCCGTCAGTAATAGATCAAATGGATAATAAAAGAAACAATATGGCTTTGGGGGTGGGTGCGCTCATGTATCATACATTTCATGTTTTCTCTGATATCCTTATCCACAAGCTCTCACACTGCTTAAATGTGAAGGTACAAACCTGTAGGTGAAATATTTCGATGCCTAACTATGGCCACTTTTCAGCTGACTTGAGATATTTTTACATCCAAACCTGAATTCTGATCTGTGTGTGAAATATGTACCACATAAATATGGATTTGTCCTTGTGTTTCCACCTACCCACATCATTCTCTTCCATATACCCATCATCATCAACCTCATAAGCCTTCTGGCCCTGACCCTTTATTCACTCCAACGAGCATACGTAAAGCTTACAGACAGCTTTACAGGAGAAGCCTGCTCTCTAACCTCCAGAATCCTAACTGAATAGCAGATGTGCTCAGCTTTGTGTGTCCTTTTATTAGCTCCCCTAAATCAACACCTAACAATGCACGCTGAGAGAGAGAGATGGGTAGGGGGTGGTGTTGATTTCTTCGATGTACCAGCACCCTGAGGTGGGTAAGGAGTGGTCGAAAGGTAAAAGGGTTAAGGGGTGGAGTTGGTTTGTTATGACTTTGGTTCAATTTCCTGTCTAAGAAGCGTATACATGAACCCAGACTAGACTGTGGAAACGGCAGCCAGCGGTGCTTTCATATTTCACTCCAATTTGTCGTAGACCGTTTGATCTTATTTCAGCAGAACTGTCCTGTCTTGTGCATAAATATCCTGTCTGAGCATAACAGCCGGGATTGTTCACGTGTCAGGATCAAAGAGCATTAGATATCATTTTTAAAGCTCTATCCTATTTCATATATCTTAAGCTTCTCACATTTAAATCCTTTTCTCATTGGGATGTACAACAGCCATTTGATAGACAGCTGATCAACCATAGACAGTTGTCACCCCAGAGTTCTCATTTAGAGTCGGATTTATGGGATTTTCTACATTCTGACTGCATTTCTTAGTTGTGCTTGTGTCCTGCCCACATTTGTCCATGTGCAAAGTAAGCAGCCAATATAGCAGATCATTAACCAGAATGGTTCTCTTGCATGATTGTGCTTTAGGTAAAGAATAAAGCAAAGAATAGATTGAGCATGACTTAAACTATATTGCTTTTTGTGTCTTTATGAGATGAGAGGAAATATATGGCAGAAAAGAGTCTGTTTTTATTTGTAAGGCTGCAGAAGGTTGCCTTGGAACGTTGCGTGATCATACTATTAATGCTGTTTGCAGGGAAAGGTAATCTAAAAGTCTGTGTATTGAGTGGCTTTCATAGGGAGGAGATTTAGAGTCCCTCTGCCTGCCTCTTTGGTCTCTGGGCCCATCTTGGGTTAGCTGTATTAAGTGGCACTGCATTAGAGCAGCGGATTGTTGTTTCCCCGCAGCTTCACTCCTCCTGATCACCTCGGAGGTTCTAAGGAGCAAAGGTCTCATAAACATTTATGTAGGGGCTGTGAGCTTCTGTCTTAGGCCACTACTCCTCTGGGCAGAATCCTATAGTGCCTCTTTATGCCTCTTAAGAGACTCTCTCTAGTTCTGTGTGTGTAGGTGTGTGTGTATATTTCTGTGAAGGTTAGTTTCACTAAAACAGACAGAAAGTTATATTCTTTCCCCTCCTATGCCTTTACTTATGATAGGTCTATATGCTTCCAGCTTCCCAGAGAGTAGGTTGTCATATGTTTTCACAATGGGACACTTATTATATGTAAATTTTATAGCTTTAGGCGCAGAGTCCCCAAGGCTGTTTTATACTTTTGTTAGTTCTTGCAAACAGCGATGGAAACCCTAGGAAGCCTTCTTAGAGAGGAAGTGAGAGGACAAAGCTCTACTGGACACCATCGCTAAAAGCAGTAATAAGCTGAAGTCTGTGTGGTGTTCTCTTTTAAAACTGCAAAAAGTAAATAGCAGCCACATTTCACTTGTGCTTTTTTAATGCGAGGAATGTCTCTGTGGGATGCTCGGCTAACCCCTCTGAGCATTGTAGAGTGCTGCAGGGATAATGTCTTTATTTTTCAGGCCAACGTGTTAACAAATACTTTCTCTGGGACAAGTATAAACTTCAGAATTCAAATATTTGACTTTGAATTCATGTTGAGAATCAAGAATGTGAAAGTGCGTAGAGCTGATGCATTATTTCATGCATCTAACAAGTCTTTAACAAGTAGAAAATGTTAACTAATTTCTCAGTTTAGCACTAATTTCTGCAAACTCTACTTCATGTCTGATTTATTTTGGGGGGGGGGATCAGCAGTTTTAAGTTGCATGCAGGCTGCGCATCTAAACTAGAAGGGAACTTGCAGAGGGTGTAATCCTCCACCAAAGGTTGATGCCTTATCTTGCAGTTTTAAAGGTGATTTGGATAAGCAGCACAATTTAATGGGTTCTTCCTTTCCCCATGCTGTGTCTGTTCATCAAGTCTCAGGAAATTCAGCCTGGTAGTATTTGTGTAGCCCTAATCTCGCTGACAGAGAAACAAACAAATGGTACTGAAAACACACCTCTACCGTAGCCCTCTGCACTGAGGCCACTAAGAACAAACAATCATCCAAGAGAGGGAGTCGGCAAAAGCTCAGTAAGGGTCTCAGAGGGCAGTCAGGGACCACATTGCTAGCAGACCACTGACACCACAGTAAATACATATATACAAAAAATTGTAATGTGGTTATGCTTTGGAAAAAACATGTTTCCTTCAAAGTGTTTCTGTTCCGAATGCTGTGCTTTGAGCTAAAGTGCATTTCTTGTTTTTCTCTGCAGGACCCCGGGTATGCAACCTTCCTGTTCGAGCAGCTCCAAACTCCTGGGAATCATGAACCTGGATGCTGCCAAGTTTGCTCTACACCTCTCCACCAACTGAGGCAGGAGGCCTTGCAGACACTCCATGCTCCTGTCTTGGCCTTCAGCTCCAACATGGCTGCCTTGCCCAAAACATCTTTTATACCACAGCCTTCTAGATTCACTGTGTCGTCCTCCAGCATCCAAACAAAACAAGTCTCGAAAAGTCAGCCCTCTCCCCACTCTGTCCTGCCAGTAGGGGAGCGCCATGGGGTACCAAGCTGGTCCCAGAACGCAGCTAGCACTTCAGGGCCAAAGACCAGTGTCCAGGTGACAGTGGCAGGAGGGCAGCTCCCTGGATCTCTGAGCACCGTCACAATCCAAGCCCAGCAGTACCTCGAGGGCATGTGGAGCATATCCAGGGTCAACAACTTTCTCCCTCAACCCAAGTTGGTATGTGTTCACTTTGACCTTTTTTCTTCCTCATGCAACTAGCATTTAAAAGCAACTTTAGAAATAGTACATACCGTTAGAAGAGATGAAGCCCTGTGGGAAATTTGTGTCGTAGAACTGGAGCGCTGACCTCTTATTTCTCAGAAGTCACAGAGCCTGAGCGATCTAATGTCAGAGGTCATCTGAACACTAAACTCCTGACCTCTTCCTCAAGGGCATTTTAAATTATCACAACACAGCGTCACCATAGCTCCTCTCTCGTTTTAGCTAATCAGCGCTTTAATCTGTTTTGTTTATGCATGGAAGACATGCAGCAAACAAAACAGTTTCAGGAGCTTTACCTTAAAAGGTAAATGCTGAGGTTTCTATGTGCACGTTGCCAGGTATTTTGTGGTAAGCAATACGAGGGCATCTTTCTGTGATGACAACCTAAGTGACAAACCTCTGTGACATTCTACACCAGGCGGGTTCAGTGTACAAAGCATACAGCATGTGCTAACATCATCTAGTCCAGGGGTAGGCAACCTTTTTGATGACAAGTGCTATCTAAAATTTCCTCAGAAGTCAATGTGCCATATAATTGCATTAGCAATAAATTTAATAATGCTCTATATTAACAGTTACTGCGCTGAGCGGAGAGCTCCTGAAGCATTTGAAGTGTCGGAATGTGGAAATTTCAACATCGCTTGAAAAAACTGAGAGCTAGCAACGTCCCTCTCACCAGTAGGCTAAGTGATTTTTAGCCAATTACAAGTTGAATCTGGTAGTTGGGGTTGTTAGCTAAGATACCGTCATTAAGAACCAGTACAACTAATGTGTCTATGCGAGCTAATTTGCGATGCGCACCGCTGGCCCGGCCATTTATTTTTTAATGCACCTTCTCAGATTAATTTACTGCGTGTCGTGCACAGGGCTGGACTGGGACAAAAAATCGGCCCGGGCATTTTGATTAGAGACCGGCCCACCAGGTATTACAGGAAAATCCATAAAGCCTTTGAATGAAAACAAACGCTGTTGTGACAGTGATGTACAGTCTTGTTGGTATATATACGATTTCTATACGTTTTACATCAGGTAAAAACTTTGGTTGTAAGATTCAGATTATTATTTTAAATGAGAATAAGAAAGTATTTCTTTGTGCCCCCCTCTCCCTGTTAATGCCCTACCTGGCCCCCTGGCAAAACTTTGCTAGATCCGCCCCTGCACAGTTACCAGCTGTCAGCTACATAGAAAGGGATCCTGGTGTTATTTGTCTCTCAGAAACAGATCATAACTTCCCTTCAACTCATTCATGTCACCTAAAAGATAAACCTGTTTCTCCATCACAACTCTGATGATTCAGTAAGGACATCTCCTGGTTTCATCTTCATGTTTCCCTCTCACCACATATCCAAACCAAGGGCGTAGATTTGGTTTTGGCATTGGTGGGGACAGATGATTCAACCATCGAACCCTGCCCTGTTTCTTTTTTGTTTCCTTTTTGTCTTTGCTTCTTGATAAAAAAGGAGAAATATACTTGCCTACATATCCTATTCTGCATGCTTTTAAACCATTTAAAATCACAATTCATAGTTTTATATGTGAATTATATAATGTTAAATTACTATTAAACAAATGACTGACTAAGTATTTTAGAGTTTAGTTCACTTCAGGCATATTTCATATAAATCAGGTATCATACAAACATAAAAATAGCTTCAAATACAGTCATGACAATAAAAGAATATGACTTTAAGGACTTAACAACATTAGTTCAGTTATAGTGCACCAACATCTCTGATACATTAGCACTAAGGGAACACTGAATGACCTGCTGGTTTTTGTCCATAAAACTACTCATCTAAGATTACCACAAAGTACAAGATCTCTCAGCAAAATTATGCAACATTTTAGGCACTATTGCCCCGATCAAATCAGTGAGCTGGGATGTTTTATTCTAAACATGAACTACTGTTACAGCAACAGACACGAACAACAGACATGTCCCACACAACAACTCAATGTGGACTATGTGAAGGAGCCAAACACATGCCTTCTCCTCTCGTTAACTGAGATAAACTGCTGGCATATTGGTTTTACATCTATACTGTCCAGTGTCTCCTGGTGGACACACAGCAGCATTGTTTAATCTCATTTGAGTCACTGTTGACCGTAGCCATGTTTTTAGTCTTCTGAGAGCACTGAAGCTTCTTTCAGCCTCAGTACCTGCGTTTTATCCTCAGATTAAAATTATTATTAAGTGCGTGATGTGCCTCACCTTTGGCCCTGGCTCTTCCCCTCTGACTGCACTAGGACATATTGCCACCTGATAAAATTGATTCGTGCCATATAAAAAGTGAGACATGTCAATTCAGATTCTTTGTCAAATATACACTAATGAATCAATTTACATCAGCAGCCTAACAGTTGTCATGATAATAAATACTAGTTCATCTATAGCACCAAATCATCAGTCAGTCACCTGTGACCTCGCCTCTTCACCTCTGAGCTACAACATGGCAGAGCTGCCTCTGTCACCTGATCAATAACAGTGAGACATTCCACATACATGCAGTCACACATGTGCTTCAAATACACTAATGAACCAACAAGTCATCATCCAATTTCACCTGTGATCTTGTGTCACCATTACTTTCTATCACCTGACAAATAGGACATACATGACAATAAGAATAAAATGTGGAGCTGCTTCAGTGTTTCTGTCACTTTGTGCAGATCTTGACTCATCAGTAATGTTTGTAGGGTGAGTGAGTTTTTAAAACAATTTGTGCAAACTGCACTACAGGGTGGAATATTTGCAAAATCCTGACTATCTCATGATATTTTGTCTAAAAAAATTAACCCTATGAATATGTCAGGACCATTAGGATGAAATTATTGTGTCACCAACATTTTAACTTTAGACATATCATTTTAACAGCCTCTGTAAACTAATATCCTGGCTTACTTGAGGCTGCTGTTTTCTCTGACACTTTCAATCAAAATTAGAAATGCTGCTCTGAGACTGAGAGAACTAATAGTGCTGCATGTTGTGCAGTTAGTTTCCAAAACACGTTATTCGTGGTTACATACAGTTTTAGACTGATGTGGGCCAAAGCATAGCCTGTAACGTTATTGTGACGGACACATTTTATGAGTGAGCTTGACTTTAAGTGACTTACAGGTTTCTTTGAAAAATACTTTCTTATATCCAGGTTCTTCTTTTTTGCTGTCATCCTCCTCTCCTCCTTGCAGGTCCTAGCGGCAGGCTTGCCGGTGTTCCAGATCAACTGGCGTTTAGATCAACTGGCGTTGGTCGAACAGATGTGTGGCAGTCTTGCGTTTCAGTAGCTCCTACCGACAAACCAGCAAAAAAACGCCAAATGTGTCATCTGTGACACTTGTGAGGTTGTCTCAAACACACTCCGTCAGTCTTGATGCTGTTGAACAACAAAATGTTTAAAAATGTGGCGAGTTTACCTGGTGATATCCTCATGCGCGACGCGATCGCGAAAACAGCAAACAAGTAACACCACGCCGATGTTGTTCACAGGACAGCAAGAGTAAACGATCGGGAGACTCTTGTCGTCGTTATCGTTCCCCTCGCACGGTTTATTTCTCCGAATTCAGCGTTTTTGCTTCACAACTACAGCGTGCTGTTTACTTTGTGCACTAACATGGAGTCGAGTCAACCAGCGCCACCTCTGGCCAAGTGCCACAGCCTACAGCCAGATCAACCTGTGACACACATCTGCACCACGTTTGAATTCGTGTCATGCACATTTGTACCTTTCAATTGTGTCTGTTTGTGCGTCATGCAAATAAACCTTTGAAATGATATCATGTATTTATTATCAGCCTACATTTGTACAAAATGCCAAATGACATACACATAAGAATCACCATCCTGATATCAATACTTTTGCCCATAAGAAAAATGTCGTGAACAAATATATGACACACCAATATTTCACCAGTGTTGTAACTCACATGTCGCCAGCATAGTCTGCCTGTGTCCCCCCTCTGCAAACGCACATTTCAGAGTTGGATGTGATATACAGTCTGCATAAGTGTGGTCAATCCCATAACGATCCGTAAGGGGATGGCAGCTACGCTGAATGTACAGCAGTCACACAGTGATCAGCAATAAACAGTCCCCAAAACTTGCATATAATCCCCAATGTGGAGCCCATCTACTGACTACCACATAGCAGCTGGACCAGTCCCCAATGCAGGTCAGTCCACTGCTGCCACCTGTGGCCAAGTACCATAGCCTACCACTAGATTAACTTGTGACACACATCTGCACCTGCTGCTATGATCACATTGAGTAAAGGCTGAGTGGCTGCACTCACACGTGGTGCATCTAAATCTACCCACAAATATGTTGAAACATGCAATGCCAGCAATGTGGATTGTCAACACTACAAACAATCAGTAAGCAAAGACAACAGGGATCATTTGTTTCTGTTTATTTAGCACCCACAACATTTGTAGTCGCCTTCTGCACAGGGGAAGTCCACACACACCGTGTGGTACCACTTTCCACAGAAGGTGCAATCTGCAAGATTGAATGAGATTGTCAGGGTCATTGTCTGACTGTTTATTACTAATCACTGTGTAACTGCTGTACATTCACAGTAACTGCCATCTCCTTATAAATGTTTATTAGATTGACCACACTTATGCAGACTGTATATCACAACCAACTCTAACATGTTTGTTTGCAGAGGGAAGACACAGACAGACTACGCTAACGACATGTGATGTTACAACACTGGTGAAATATTAGTGTGTTCACGACATTTTTCGTATGGGCAAAAGTATTGATATCAGGATGGTGATTCTTATGTGTATGTCATTTGGCATTTTGTACAAATGTAGGCTGATAATAAATACATGATATCATTTCAAAGGTTTATTTGCATGACGCACAAACAGACACAATTGAAAGGTACAAATGTGCATGACACGAATTCAAACGTGCTGCAGATGTGTGTCACCAGTTGATCTGGCTGTAGGCTGTGGCACTTGGCCAGAGGTGGCGCTGGTTGACTCGACTCCATGTTGGTGCACAGAGCAAACTGCTCGCTTTAGTTGTGGAGCAAAAACGCTGAATTCGGTGAAATAAACCGTGCGAGTGGAACGATAACGACGACAAGGGTCTCCCGATCGTTTACTCTTGCTGTCCTGTGAACAACAACGGCGTGGTGTTACTTGTTTGCTGTTTTCGCGATCGCGTCGCGCATGAGGATATCACCAGGTAAACTCGCCACATTTTTAAACATTTTGTTGTTCAACAGCATCAAGACTGACGGAGTGTGTTTGAGACAACCTCACAAGTGTCACAGATGACACATTTGGCGTTTTTTTGCTGGTTTGTCGGTAGGAGCTCCTGAAACGCAAGACTGACACACATCTGTTCGACCAACGCCAGTTGATCTAAACGCCAGTTGATCTGGAACACCGGCCGCTGCTAAAACTAAACAGAGCTCCTTGAAAGGCACAACCAATCACATTGGCCATATTTGTCACATGATGTAGGACTCCAGTATGGAACGTAATTTAACTCTTTCTTCACAGCTAGGGAATGAGACGTTGACAGATCGTTTTTTTCTTTCTGTCGGGTTTGTTTTTCTTTACTCAAAGAGATCAAATTATTGGTGGGGACATGTCCCTTCCGTCCATGCCAAATCTATGCCCTTGATACAAACCGATATCATGACCAGCAGCTTTTACAGCTGTGGCTCCAGCAAACATCAGCTGATACTAGAAATTAATATTAAATAAATTCTAATGATCAAGCTTAAACGCGCTGCTGTTGTTTAGCGCGACATCCGCTGGTTTCCTCTTTCTGGCGCAAAGTGGGCGATAAACAAAGGAGAGACGGGACTTGCTCAGAAATACCGATCAGCTGATCATTGATCAGTTTCATGATTGAATGAGAGAAGAAGAGGCAGCTGACAGCGTAAAGATGCAGAATAACTCCAGCTTTGTGTCTTTTTCATTGTAGCTGAAGTCCAGGACAAACTGTGTTCCTTTTCAGCTCAAAACCAAACACGTGATGTTTTCTCTGAATGCGGGACGATTCTGTTTTTTACGGCACGGTTGGCAACTCGACTAACGAACCTTATGAATAAAATAAAGTTCACTATCAGTAACATCAAAGCACCCACCCAGCTGTATAGAAACTAGAGATGGACCGATCCGATATTAGTATCGGTATCGGTCCGATACTGACCTAAATTACTGGATCGGATATCGGAGAAAAATAAAAAATGTAATCCGATCCATTAAATATCACGAAAGCACCTCACAAAACTTGCAACACGCCGTAACTCACCTCAGAAGTTAGCACGTCGGAGCAGTATGCATCACGTGATAGAGCGGCTGTGGCATGCGGGACCTGTCGGTGGTCTGGATAGCATTTGGAGCTTCGCTAGCAACCCGGCATTTCATCTCCGACAAAGTTATCCCGAGAGAAGTAAAGCAAGTGTGTAAGTCCATCTCTGAATGTTTGTAAAGCATTCCTGCGTTAAGCTTAACAAAGGACTGCCTCTTCTTGCTGCTACTTCAATCATGAAACTGCTTAACGATCAGCTGATCGGCTTTTCTGTCGCGAGTCCGTGTCTCTAGTTTGCTTTTGGCCCACTTTGCACCAGAAAGAGGAAACCAGCGGCTGAACAACAGCAGCACGTTTAAGCTTGATCAGCTGTTGTTAGAATTTATTTAATATTACTTTCTACTCCAGGATCTTTTTCTACGTAGCTGACGGCTGGTAACTGTGCAGGGGCGGATCTAGCAAAGTTTAGCCAGGGGGGCTGATAGGGCATTAACAGGGAAAAGGGGGCACAAAGACATACTTTTCTTTCTTATTCTCATTTAAAATGTCTAGCTTTTAATAAATAATTATCTGACACCCAAAGTTTTAATTTGATGTAAAATGAATAGAAGTCAATTACTGTATATAGTAACTATTAAGTCTAATATATATATATATATATATATATATATATATATATATATATATATATATATATATATATACCCTAGTAAGCTATAGTACTTTTTCCTTTGGGAAGGTACCATCTGTGCAGTCTGCAATTCTGTTGAAGAAAGATGTTGAATCTATTTAATATTTCTTGAAAAATAATTGATTTCTGTGCATTTTTTTTTTACACTGCATCAAATTAAGGTTGATTACGTCGATTAAGCATCATGAGGTGGAGCGTGAGGGGTGGTTCCCTATTTTTTATTTATTTATTTTTGTTGTTGCTAGGAGTTGGAACCCTATTAGTTAGGTTGCTTAATATTTATGCTAAGTACTCTTTAAAATACCAGAATAGGGAGGATGGTGTAGGTTTAAGTTTATTAGATTGATCAGTATTGCTGAACTATGAAATATTTTTTTTTGCATACAGGTATAACAGAATAGCTTTAGTGTAGTTGTTGTTTTAAACTTGAGTATGAACTTATACAAAATGCAGCAAGATATAAAAAACAGTTTTGTTGATTAAAAAACACTATATCGGATTCATATCGGTATCGGCAGATATCCAAATTTATGATATCGGTATCGGTATCGGACATAAAAAAGTGGTATCGTGCCATCTCTAATAGAAACTCCGTCATGCTAGCTAGTACGCAGAGTTATTGTAACTGACTGTAAAAAGTCAGCACAACGAAAATAAACTCCACCTAAACTTGGTTCATATCTGACCCAGAGAGACTGCAGGTCATAACTTGGTAAATGGCCTGCATTTGTATAGCGCTTTTCTAGTCCCTAAGGACCCCAAAGCGCTTCACACTACATTCAGTCATTCACCCATTCACACACAGGCGATGGCAAGCTACATTGTAGCCACAGCTGCCCTGGGGCCCACTGACAGAGGCGAGGCTGCCGGACACTGGCGCCACCGGGCCCTCTGACCACCACCAGTAGGCAAACACGGGGTTAGTATCTTGCCCAAGGATATTTGGCATGCAGCCAGGAGGCAGCCTGGGATCGAACCACCGACCTTCTGATTAGTGGCTGACCTGCTCTGCCACCTAAGCTACAGCCACCCCTGAACTTCTTACCTGAAGTTCAGTTCACCTGACACTCGGACCAGCGGCCACCTCAGGTCTCTGCTCCTCCTGCCTCACCTTTCCCTCATCCACCTGGCCTCTTGTGGCAGCCATCACCAAACAGTTATTTTTACACATCTGCCAGCATCTGGCCAATCCACCAACTTTCATTGTTTATACCATTACTAAAAATAAAAATAAAAAAATCATCGGTGGCCAGTCCAGCTATGGTCATGCCATCAGTTAACCCTTCGTGCCAACTGTGGCATGCGTGCCCAGGGTTGATCTCGTCCTTGTACTTTAATATTTTCCATCTGCTTCATAAGCTGTAAATCGTGCCATTTCTGTTTTAGCTGCGCTGATAACTGCAGTCTACTGCAGGTCTTGGCAGTGTTATTCCTTCTTCCTGCTTGAAAAATTAAAGACAGATTTTCAATCCTCCCCTTAATGTCAACAAGTGCCTGTAGAGATGGTTTATGGGAGGCCATCAAAAGCTTTTAACTGCATGTACGCAATCTAGGGCAAATCAAACAGCCTGGCACTGAAGGGAGAGGCAGACTTGTGTTCTCCATCTATGTGTCTAAAAGCAATTAGCGGCCCGTGGAGCCAGGATGAGTTGCTCGGTTTCTGTAGCTGTGGCTGAAGCCTTCCCTGGACAGAGAGAAATGTCCCTTCAGGACATTAAGTTACAAACACAGAAGAAATGGTGTTATTTTCTCAAGCTGGGTTCTTTCATTAAAACCAGATCCTTTAGAATGACAAAAACCCACACACACTCTCGAGGATTGGAGGTTACACAGTGCCGAAAGGCACAAGCTTTAATTCATGATTTCTTCTTAGTTTCTTTGTGAGGAAAGCGTGCAAGAAGCAGAGATGGACTGTGTGTGTTAGACAGAAATTCTTCAGAAAGTGTCAAGCCTGAGGCACTCCCACACACAGACCATTATAGAGCACCTTGACACTCCCATTTGGGAAAAGGCTCTGGTTAACATCTGAAGCTATGTTTGTGGTTGTCTATTGAATTGAAAACTATGTGGCTCCATCTTTATAATTGGCTGGCAGCGGTTCCACTGAATGTAGCTGCCTCGAATTGGGCGAATGAGAAACATGTGCATTTTCTGAAACAGTCTATTGCAAGTCTAAGAGTCGGATGCAAAAACCAAAGTTGACATGCTCCAGCTTCACAGTTGCTCATGTAATCCCTGCTGTTATTGGCAGTTTGAATAAAGATCTTTAAGTAGTTAAGGTAATCCGTGAAATCACATTACTAGGAGTGTGATGCTGCTGCTGCTAACAGCAAAAATTGATTGATCCAAATCTGCATTTCTTCCCTTTGCTCATTTAAATCCACAACCACATGTACACTAATCTGCAAAAACCAAGTGTTCTTGACTCATGAGGGTTTCCGTTGTTGGCCCGGTGGTTGCCTGCTGCCACGGTGTGCTCCGTTGCCACCAATTTGAAGCCCAGCAGATGATCTTGGCTTCGGCTGCTTCGGTGCAGCTGGGCTCTGATGGCAATGCGCCACAGAATGAGAGAATGACAAGAGAAGAAAATGATGCAGAAATGAAGGGGAAGGAAATCCCCACTCTTCACAGATTAGGAAAGAATTTGAATGCTGTGCTGTTACACTATATTTTCTGAAAGACACTAGAGAACTTTTAATTATACCGGCACTAAATGAGAAGGTATGTTAGTCCTACATGGTAGGAACTCAGCTTTCGCCTCAGTTGGTTTCTGGTGGTTACAGAAGCCAGCCAGGCACGAAAGCCAGATTAACGCAAGGCCTATTTCGCCTCAGCAGTAATCGTCTGTTGACTCCTGGGATCAAAGGTCACAGAGGAGTCCTGGTAGTCTAGGGTGGAAAAAGAGCTGTCCTACTCTGCTCACTTCACATTTCATAGGAAGCATTCTCCCAAACCCTTTTCACTTATGTGATTCACTTTTTTCCATTATGGTTACTTGCTTTGTCTCGTTTCCCCCCCTCCTTTTTCTTCCTTTTCTTTCCAAGGCAAAAGGATCAGGGAGGGCTAGGGGTTAAAGGGTGTAAGGCCAGCTCATTACTGACTTTGGGTGCAAACGGCTGAACACACATGGCTCCAGTGACACAGCCTAATTACTTGACCAGGGGATAGATTGTACTTTTCAGCCAGAATCAGGGAAAGTGCAGGTCCAAGGCTACAGAGAGCAGCTTGGCTGTGGAGCTTAAGTCCTCAGTTTTAATACTGAGGGGAATACTATTTGAAAGGCACTGTGCTAAGCTTGAGTGTGTGTGTATGAATGTACATGTCCATTTCAAGGACACGCTGAAACCCCACCTGTGACCAGCTGTCTTGTGTGCTCCTGAAACTGTCTGCTACTTGATTTTTAAACCGGCACTGCACCTACTCAGTCAGTGACAGATTTGATAGGCTGTACACATCTGCTTCCTGTATGGCTGTGCGTGAAGTGCCCTAGTCATACATGACAAAGTGCAGCAGGTCTGCTTCGCTGGTATGCACCAAGCTAACACCAGCATAGTGCGCGGCCTACTACTGTGGTTTGCTTTCAGTGTGCTGCCTGGTTTTTCATGCTTTTAAAGTCAAAACTTTGGAATGCACAGCTTGATATCTGACTTAGCTTCTATGATGAAGCCCCAAGAGAGCAAAAGTAGACCTTTAAAGCAAGGCTATGACTCTAAGATCTGATAACAAGCTCAAAAGGAAGAAAAGGGAAAGTGGGAATTCATGAAGACCAAACACCACAAGGCTACTGTTTGACAAATGGTCAGTGGAGCGTTTCCAGGAAAAGATAATGCAGCCCTGCTTTAATATAGCAGCACATTGTACTGCGTGTACAATGTGCTGTAAAGCTGCGTGTAAAGCTAACAGTAGCAGGAGTCCAAGCAAGAACCAAGCCTGTCATATATGAATGTAACTATGTCCTCACATCCTGATGTATGGCATTCTCATGTCAGGCTTGGCATATAAATAGTGCAGCTGTCAGTGTGTGTAGACAAATGGCAAATGGTGGAAGGCCACACACTTTATAAAAAAGATTGTAAGGGGTGTTATTTTTGTTGCCAAACATGAGTCTAGGGCAAACCCCAATGTGGTAAATATGCAGAGGGCCTGAACTGTGTTTATAATACACTTCCTGTCAAATGGCACTGAGGCTGCTGCCCTGTGTTGGGCTGAATTCAAGGTCAGTGCTGATTACAAAGTGTCGTGTGTCAGTTTTATAAATGTTTTTTTGAATAGCTTCAGCCTTTCTTTAATTTCTGATGCTAAAACCTCAGAGAATGGGTTCTCGTCAGCTAGGATAAACGTGAGGCTTCAGTGGGGATTAACCTTTTGTCTGCATGGTGACTCCAGCTCCAGTGTCGTCTCAGAGTCAGCTTTTGACTTGCATAATTAGCTCTCTGCACGCCATGGCTTGGTGTAACCAAAAGAAGTGGATCACTGAAGATGGAGCTCTTGCTCACCCTTTCTGTGGTCCAGCTTTCCAAAAATCCTGCAGTATTCCCCTCAACTTTAAAAATGAACTTAAAACCTGAGTTCTGAGAGCTAAAAGGTAATACTGCATGTATTTAATTTTTGTTACATGATGCATCTCAAACTCTGCGAGAAGCCTTTTTCATACACAATAAACCAACGGCAGTGCCATTAGATATAGTTAATGTTATTTTTCACAGCTTTATGTTGCAACAGTTTTCACAAAAATCTCGTCAGAACTTCTTCAATCTATTGTTAATTTATTACGCTGCAGACACAACTTAAACTTGTGGAACTGGTTTTAATGCAGAATGTCTTGCTGCAGAAAATAATTAAAAAAAATATGAAGACACACAGGTCTATCCTTAAAGGAGTTCATTCATAGATTTGGCATGAGTTGTCAAAGCCGAAGGGTTGAAAGAGATGCGGCATGTCTCAGTTTTGTCCTTTTCGTTTCCAGGGTAAGGTGTGCCATTTAAGCACAGCTCACATGCCTCATAAACATTTAAGCTATGGAACAAATGCCACCTGTACACCACCTGTTGTTACTCCCTGTGAAACTCTCTGAGATAGCTTTACTGAGTCTGCAGGATGAAACGTTCTTCATTCCTGAGGAGTAAAGTGCTAAACTTGCAGGTATAGATATAATCAGGAGCAAAGTGAGGTAAATCGCTAGTGATTTAATTACTAATTAAATGTGGGTTACCACTTAATTACAGTAGGCTGCAGCCAGAGGAACCTTGTAAGTGTTGCCAGAATCAATGAATGGTCCCGCATCCTTGCTGTTCTGTGGGGAGCTATCTTTGGATATTGCTGACTCCCACTAACTGGTACTGGCTGCAGCAGCTGCCCATCCATCTGTGGCAGAGGGGGAGCAAATAAAGTGGAAGGAAGGTGAGCTGGAGTGGTAAAACCATTAAGTGGCGGTTGTGGTCTTATCTCTGTATCTGTGTGTACACAGGCCCATGGGTTGATGGGAAATTCAGACAGGGATGTCACAGCCTTGGAGGCCCCTGTCACCACCATGACCAGCACCAGCGGCAGCACCCTGACGCCCTGCAGACTGAGGAGCTCCAGTCAAGCGGGACTCCCAGCGCCCGTTACCAGTACATCAACCACCGCGTCTCCTTCCTCATCTGCAGCAGCCTCCTTCTTCATTAGGTAAGCACCTCCCCCATGCTGTCAAGTCACTGCATGGTTAATTGAAATGTGTTTGCATACACACCCGCATGCATTCAGTCTTCAGTGAGTTGAAGAGGAGATATGCACAGACTCGCGTGGTCTCATGGTTTTAACCTCCATGTGGGGCACTTATTCACTGTAGATGTTGTTCTTGCCATGCTTGAATTATAGCATGCCTTGGGATACACATCATGGAACTAAATGAACCTTTTAGTTGCAGGCACCAGTGCCCATGAATAGAAAACAGAATTGCATAATTCGATATGAGGAAGGAGTGTCTCACGAAAGGGGTTTAGGTTAAAGCTAGCTATTGTCCTGAGGTATTTTATGTTTAGTTATTTTTTTCTTTGTTTTGCCTCGCCAATTTAAACGGATCTTGCAATTTTCCAGCCATAGACTTACTGGATGCTCCCACAGGTGTAGCGCAGGATGCATTTTTTGTAAAAGCATTTTGGTCCCTGTGTATCCAAGGCTGAAGAAGCCTGTTTTTAAAGCATTGCTTGGCTTTGGTATTGTCGTTGCCCTGGAGAAGACTTCACCCTCTCTGTGCGGGTGCATGGTTGGGGAAATATTGTCAATGACAGATTCCCTGGCAGGCCAGTGCATACATTCCCTGCCTCATCTCTCCAAAAAGTGCTGTGTTGTAATGAGCGTTTCTGAAAGGGAAGCTGGCTAAGAATGATGCATAGGACCATTGACGCTCTGCACCACAGGAGACAGAGAAAACCGGTGAAGGGGCTTGTGGAGTGTGACAGGAAGCCCATGGGGGATCAGTATGTGGCTTAGCTTTTCTTCAAGCATCCCAAATGGAGTTTGTGTTGCCAGCTTTTACAGGGTCCAAGTATATCAGTGGGACCATGAGGTCTTTCCTTTGACTAAGGGGATGTTCCAAATCCTCCACCTAATATGTAACTTCCTGTGTATCTTGCTTCCTGTCGCAGGAGCACGAGGTTTAAACAACAGTGAGGCATGACCTTCTGCTAGACAGGTTAAATTCCTGACATTGATTTATTAACGCTCATGTTTTCTTTGGACTTGAGCTAAAAGAAAAAGATAAGCATAAAGAGCTGCATCTAGCCATTCAGTGTGGACAGGAAAAAAGAGGAAGGTGGACTTGTTCTTTTCCCTGCAACAGGGCCTGGTGGAGCACACGGGGTGTAGAGAGTGCGCTCCACCACCACCTTTTATTTTATCCAAAAGATAATTTGCTGCCAAGAATGTTTTGTTTGACTTGGCTCGCAGAAATACGATAATGATAGGCCAACCTCAAACAGCATTGGGTTCTGCAGATAGAAAAAAATAGGGTGGAGGAGATCCACTGTTCTCCATTTGAAGCACACCCACTTCCTGACCTTCTGCAGCTGTTATCCCTGCAACAGGGATCATCATCAACATCATCGTGAAATCGTTGTTGCTCATTTTTTAAAAACATCATTGTTGTCTGAAACGTAAAACAGTCAAAACAAATTGAGTCATTCAACAATATTTTCCATTTGCTCTGATAGTGGAGCTGCAAAAAAAAGCAGATGAAATTAGCATCCCTCATGTTTTAGACATGATTGAAAACTCAGATCTGATTAGTATTCTTTTTTTGTTCTCCGTAGATACAATTAGTGAGATGCACGTGCAAATCCTTCGAGCCCAGGGTGTAAGACCAGAATAACCAAACAGCAGTTTTTTCTTACCCCAGTGGCGTGGAAACAGCTCCTTGGACACTTGTCTGACATTCACTAACACTATTCCATTCACAGCTGAAATTTTAATTAGAATGCAATTAGCCGGAGTCTAGGTGTTCTCGCTAGGCTGTTGGTGAGAGGAAAAGAAAAGCGATTAACAATGTTTAATTTTGCAGCGGAAAAACAAGTCAACCATTCAACTAGTTAAAGAAGCATTTAGTTTAAATATGTCTGGTAAAAACACTGGTTTGATAACAACACAGCATTTGCATCTCCTTAGATGAATTATTTGTGCCTGTGAATTGACTAATTGTGCCTTCAATGTTTTATTATTTTAATTTATTCTAATAGTGTCAACTTTACAACAAGTAAACTTTGATATTTTTATGGTTAGATTGTTCTAAGAGCAGCTTTGCCTCAGATTTCTAGTATATTTTGGAGAGACCAAATGACTCATTTGTTCACATGAATTTATTTGATCAACAGCATTACAGAGATGCCTTCCAGGCTATGTAGACAAATGCAAGTCAAAAAAAAAAATCCAAGTGTAGCTTTTATTCTCTGAATCTTCCCATTCCAAGTCCATCAGCCATTTATATTATCTTGATGCTTCTTTTTCTTCCACTTGCAGAAAATAGTAAAAGTCTTTGATCATCTAATGAATGCTTCTTTCAGGCTTATGTGAAATTCCAGCTCAAAAACAGTTCTTTTGTCCCACTTCCTGTTTCTCGTAATCTTAGGAAATAGCTTGAAACCAAAAGATGACCCCAGGGCCAGTAACGACCAGTTTGCAATTAGACTGACTTTACAGTTGCAGAGAGACAGGAAGAGTCAGGGGTCAAACTCTGACTGGATGGTGTGTGTGTGTGTGCATATCATTATGTGTGTTTGGCTACGTCAGTGTGTTACTTGGGGTAATGAATTTAGAGCCATGTGTTCAGCTGACTACCACGTTAACCACTGATTGTCTTGTGACAGAGCATATGATTAGTGTATTGACACACCGCTGTGTAATGAAACCAGGCGACGCTCACAGCAGGGGCTAGACGGTGCGGCTAACTGCTGCCTCGCACAACCTTCTCCCCATCTTTCTCTTCCATTAACATCTGCTGATTGTGGCAGTGTGTTTATTACACACCAGGCCCATGAGATGAGAGGGGATGCTTGCTCAGTTTGCAGCCAACTTTGATCAGCTGGCAAATTTTGTGTGTAGCAGTATGAGATAGTGTTATCTTACGTTGTTGGGCCCCTGTTTAAGTTTGTCCATCTACCGTCTCTTATCATACCCCAGAGATGGACAATGAAGTCACTCTTAAGATGCAAGGAGATAATGACTAGAGCAGTATAGAGGACCTCAGAGACACGACAGTCGGTGGATGCAGACTTTAGAAGTGGCACGCAGGCTGAAAGGTTGGGATTTGCAGGGGCTGGGCGGACAGCTGTTTGCTGGAATGTGAAGGAGGAAGTGGTTTCATGGTCATCCACCGGTGCCTATAGTTGCTGCCCAGGTGAGTGTTTGTGCACTAATGACTGTGATTGTGCAGAAGGGATCCTCCTGTAATTGTGGCAGCAGGGCCATTTAGCCTCGGCTCTCCTGCACACACACACAAGACTGTGCCTTTGTGTCAGGAACGCTCACTCTGCCCTTCATCCCCTGGCTGCTCTGAGTAACCATAGAAACAAGTCATTAGCTTGTGGGAATAAAATGTAACTGATTTTTCTTTCAAAAGTGAAGATTGGAAATCAGGAAGTTGAAACAGCCCTCTCTACTCCACTGGACTATAATTTAGTCAGAAGAAGAGCATCTCTTCAGTAATGAGTCCTACATGCTGCACAGTGGAAGCGCAGCAGGGTGACAAGTAGCTGTTCTTGCTCTGAATAACAGATGACTTGCTGAAGGCCAGTGTCCAGTTATGTTTATTCTGGAGTTTGTGCGAGAAACTGAGCCGGCCTATTCGTTTTGCTTGTAAAAGAGACAGTGATGCAGTTGTATAGAGAGGCTCAGAGCAGACAAAGTAGCTCACTGCTGGCTTTGGTTGGCTGTGCTGTGATCGACAGCAGGGATCTCAGTGAATGACAAATAGGCAGGATAGATTATGTGAACCAGAGGGGTGCACCGAGCACAGCTGATCTGGCCCACATGGCAGGGAGGATAAAGAGTGGGGCAGTAGCAGCTCCTTATAAGTGTTGTCATTCAGACGGTGTGCTCGGGCTGATGCTCCTTTCTGACAGCACTAAGAGCAGGAGACCTGTACCTGTGGAGAAGAATATTGGATTCACTACCATGAGAGTGAAGTAAGCTATTTTGTGCACAGACATCATTGAGCGCACTTGGATATTTGATATTCGTGTGTGTTTGTGTGCGAGAGGTGCCCTGTTTTCTTTCTCTCTTCCCCTCCCCTCTCACCCCTTTCTCTCTCTTTCTCACTCTCCCCCTCTCAATTTATCTTTCTTTGTGTGGCACACGCTCTTTTCCGCTCTGTGGAATGTGCAGTTTTGTGCAGTTGGAGTTGGACTGTCTGATCCCTGGAGGTGAGAGGCTAATGGTTTTGTTGTCAAGCCAGAGCGAGATGGATTCCACCACGAGAGCAGGAGTGTGAGTGGAATGTATAGCATGTGTAACATACTGTAGAAACCTTGGCTCCATTTTGAGAAAGTAGCCACAGTGGAGCTGAAATGTTAATACTACCTCTGTCTCCGGAGTCTGACAAATGAGAATTGATTCATATCAATCTGTTGAATCTGAGCAACACATGCCCAGGGCAGCGAATGGCTCATCAGAAGTATTGAGTGGGTGGTAGCTGGGATGGTTGAGCTGCTCTCTGGTATTTGTCTTTGTTTACTGTTGGATAAAACACCAGCTGGTATTTTCCTGCCATAATCTGGCTGATGGGACTAATGGCTGCCTCTGTGCAGCGGCGGACCCAGTGGCAGCTGAGGCCACAAAAGGGCTGGGGCTCAGTAGATAAACCCAGGTGTGAACCTGTGAACCAAGGCCTGTCGGGCACCGTCAAGGCTGAGGTGTTGATGGAGATCCTGCCTGGCCTCGGAGCCTCGGGCATCTGTGTCGAGTAGATACATCTCACTACCCACATCCACCTTCTCATCCACCCGCAAAAAGCAAAATGCCGCTCCACTCTGACTCATAATCCTCCATCGTTCTCAGGTAACAGAAAATTTGTCTTTTGATATAAAGACTGACATAGAGAAAACCGTGTTCAGCCTCGGTGGATATTAGAAATGAATAGAAGTACTGATTTGCATTTGCAGATTCCCTCTCACTCTCTGGGTATCTGTGTCTTCCCTGGGATATGATAACATGGTGTGATAGTGCTGTGCCCCCTGCAGCAGCAGACTGATGTGCTGTGGTGTGGTGGGCAACACAGAGTCACTTGTGCCTGTCATTATAAATGGCAAACAGCTCCACTGAAAGAAAAGCAAAGGGTTTGTCCCTGCCTTCGTGGTAGCCTGATGCCTTTTCCCTCCCCAATATGCCAAATAAATCCCTGAGTCAGGAAGTCTGTCTGGCCCACTCACATAGCCTGCAGGGGGGCAGTTAAAGTGGGAGGGGGGTGACAAACAAAGAGCTGAAGTGCTGACTCAAGTCTGTGTGCTCACCCTGGGTCCACGTGTCCTAAGCCCTGGGGGAGAGGGGAAAGCGCTGCCATCCTCGCCTGACAGATTGATAACATACATGAATAAATGTGGAGCATAGACCTCTGTCCTGCAGGCTTCTCACTTAACACTGGGCTTCTTTTGTCACTCAGGATGATGACAGAGACAATAAATAAGGTTTAATTGTGTGCGATTGCTTCACGTGGGCAGGGTGAGGTCACGCTCCCAGCATCAATCCATTTCCGTCTCTGTTTGCCTGCCCACGTCCAGCATTCCCCATTTAACGGCATGTTTCTGATAACTGCCCACTGGGCTCCGTGATCAGCGCATTAGCATTTAGTTATCGCGTTAGACTAAATTCTCTCACCCTCAGCCTGTTGAATGGATATTATGCATCGTGCCTGTAGGGGCTGAGGGATGCCATCTAAACCTCTTTAGTGCACCTCAGTGAAAAGTGTCATGCAAATGGAGTCTATTATCTCTGTCATTACAACCACTTTCTCTTTAACATTGTGGGTGTGAGACACTGAGTGAGAGTATGGAGGAATGAGAGAGTAAACTGCAATAGCTGGTGGCAGGGAATATATGTTGAGGAATTTTATGACCTATTGTGTGCAGTTGTAGAGTGACGCCCGTGGCCTCATGAGCTCCCACAAGTGCCTTTTTTTGCCTCAGAATCCAAGGAAACAAGGAAGGCTCCTAGTGGGGTTTCTCAGGCATCACAATGCTCAGCCACGCCACAGACTTCTATTCAACATGAATAACTAATATCTGCCTAAACACTGGTTGTAGGTTGACTTCCCCATGTGCTAGAGCTTTATTTTGTTGTGAAACACATAAATATTATATGCACAGCACCACCTTGCACCCGCCGTCCTTCGATAAGTCAATTGTGAGGCGCTAGCTTTCCCTGGATGTAGCTCGGATTACCACTGAGGATAAGGGCATTGTTAGGACAGGTTTCCCTCATTACCCACAGCCCTAGTAGCTGAATCATTTCATTCCGATAACACTGTCTTTTTTATTTTAATCTCCATCTATATGTAGCTTGGCTCCAGGAGGTTGAAAGGGTTCACATAGGTTGATGGTAGCTGTGGGGAATTTAAAACAAGTAACAACGGGGCTTGTAAGAAAAATTAAACATGAAAAATATTGCTGACAGTTTATTATCAGGACATTTTCAGTATTAACTTCTGGCTTCACTATAGTCTGCAGCAGTTAATGCAAAATAAGCTACATTAAAACAGGATGGATGCCTAATGGTCCTTCTAGTACATCGCCTATGTTTTATTTGCTCCACAGTCTACTTCTTAGTGGAGAATTATGAAGATTAAGAGTAATTGTAAAGGATATTGTGCCCCACCTTTTCATGTCCACTTATGTATGAGACAAGCGAGCGGCTTGGACGTGCAAAACCACCGTATCAAATTAAAAGCTGCGAGGACGGTTGATCTCCCCTGTGTTTCTGTCACTGTTTTCTACATGCACGTCGTCTTGAATGGAGAGGATTATAGCCTATAATCGGTTCACGACCCAGCGCATGAGAGCCAGCTGTGGTGTGCTAAAATCCCCTTTTCCCCATACGCTCTATGAGAACCAGCAAGTGTAGCTGTGTGTGTTTCGGTGACTCAGTTTATCAGTATGTGATACAGGATAAACTGCTTAATTTGAATAATGTGGCTGCAGTCGCTGGCATTTTGGTGGCTTTTCTCAGCCACGCGGTTTCTTTGCTTTCCCTGCTTTTATTTTCAGATTGGTCTCCACTTTTCATTTGATTTACGTGGTCTTTCATGACAGTACTGCCCATTTCACCTGATTTGGACCTTTTCTGGTTTTAGTTGGGTTACCAGTTGACCAGAATATAGATGAAAGATTAGGAAACACATGTAAGACCTCCCCTCCCCCTGCTTTCTGTCTCGCCAGGCCGCCCACTGATTAATCACTCCCAAATGTTCTCATCAGCCTGTGGGCCTGTTTGTTGTGATAGCCTCTGTGTGGGAAAGTGCAAATAAATAATAGCTAGGTGTCTTACTCTGGCAGCAAATGATTAATGAAGTGGAGAAGTGATCCAGAAGTACTTTTTCCCCCGTTGCCCGTCCCTCCCAAAGTTATCACGCTCTCACGTTAGTTTCCCCTCTGACAGCATTAAGCTACAGGGGCATAATATTTGATTGAGGAATTGTCTCGTAATTGTCTGATAACAGGCCTCATTTGTTGCTTGTCTATCAAATATCCTGCTTCTAAAAAAGCACCGAAGCGATTTCCGAGACAGGAAACGTCACTCAGTCAGTGATAACTTCATGTGTGTTCCAAAAGTTGTGTTTGTGTGCCCTGAGTGCAACAGCCTACCTGATGTTTTGAAGGCAAGACGTGGGTGGGATGACGGGTGAATCGCAGTTCAACATGTGAAAATGTGGAGTTATTCCAGATTCTCTGCAGCCTGGGAGAGGAGCATAGCAAAATACCTGGAGCGCTGTCTGAGGAGCAGAGAGAAAATGCTCTGGAAGAGATGAAAGCAGCTGTTAATCTTTGTCAGCAGTGCCAGAGGTGGGGAGACTGCAGTCGGTGGAGCAGGGATGAACATGTCTTCATTATCATCTGTCACCCATCAGCTGAAAAGTGAATGTTCTTCCAAAGACTTTTACTTTTGCTGCATGAACCAGTTTTGACACATTAGCGGAGCATTTTACTGACGCTGCATTTTTGGAAACCTCTTGTAAACAATTTAGAGTCAATTGTTAGAGATTTTTGTTGGATGACCTTTGAATTTCAATGCAGTTATTTCCAGTTATTTCCACAAAGGAGTTTAATTGGCTCATTTATCCAAATGACTAACAAACATGTCCTGCAGAGCTAAAGCCTGTGCTTTCTTCACCTCGTCATGGCCCAGTGTTCAAGCTAGTTAAGGCCATATTTGCAAGACTTGATCCTCAATGTTACAAGGAACAATAAAGTGAAAGTAAATGCAACAATACCCTACCATTTTCCTTCCTTTGCTCATCTTAAGCCTTCCTTAAGACCCTAGCTTGGCAACAGAGTTGTGCGGCCTTTCACTCCGGGGTTGAGGTGAATTAGTGGGTGTGTGACTGTGCAGGGTGTCTGGAGACACAATACTTAATATTCAGCGTGTTAAACACAAAAACCCTGTGTGTTTGTCTGCCAAAAATATTCCCACCTCTCTTTAACCTTATTGGCAATGGCACAGAGCGCCTTCTCTGTACCGCAGTGGGATAGTGAGGGTCTACTGGCATGAGCCAGTTCTTCTTGATCTGACATCCAAAAGCACAGGAGCCAAATCAGACAAATCATAGTTTCTTCTTTTTCTCAACAAAATCAGAGTAAAAAGAAGTTCTTTTTACATCTGCGCTGATACAAGCCACTTCTTAAATTTGTGTTGTTTACCCTCATGTACTGAATCACCAAACCAGGTTTTCTTGAATATTGATGAGTTTTTTCACTTTCTGGGCCAACTGTTCCATTTATTTTTGGCCGACTGGGAATTCCCATCTTTGGGAATAAAGTAATTCCAAGATGGCTGTGGCATACCCCCACCAATCATTTTTTCCCCTGTTTCTTTCTCAGGCAGAAAATGATTTACCTCCTCATGGACAGCGCTTCACTGGCACAGAGCCAGGCCCACTGATCGAAGAGAGGACTTGGCTCTACAGCCTGCTGCTCCCTCCCTCGCTCTCCGTCTTTCTTCCTTCCTTCCTTACGCTTCCTCTGCAGCTTTCTCTTACTTACTATCCCCCCAATTCATTTTTTAACGCCTTCCTCACCTCTACAGTGCTTTTCCCTCCATTTACCACTCAGAATCCCTTTCTTCCCCCGTGTTCCAAATGATCCCCTGTTATTCAAGCAATTCTCCAGAGGATACCCTAATCCCTTGTTTTCCAGCTCAGTCCACAGACCGGTTGAAAAGAGTTCTAAGGAGATTGCAACAAAACAGGTTTACAACCTCCGGGAAGAATTTGGGATTTTATTTACGGAAAGCTGCACTTCTTTTTCTTCTTCTGACAGGAAACCTCCCTGAATCCACATTATGATACAAATGCGACAAGTCAATTGCAAAAAGGCGACATCAGTTTTTGTGCGGAATCCTTTCTTTTCTGTGATGACGCATTGTATCCACAGATGTTACATGAATGCTTTTGGCCTTACTTAATTGGCTGCAGATTGGTGCAGTGAAGATGCTCAGCCTTGGGCCGTCAGCAGTCAGCGCACAAATAATGATCCATCTGATATTCTGTGTCCAAGGCCAGACGCTAAGCAGGAACAAAAGGCTTGTTGAACACCTTGTTGGAACAAAGAGCTTTCCTGAAAAGCGTCGGTCCGATAGGTTTGGAGTGTGCCGTGCAGGGTATCACTCAGCTAACTGGACATTGCATTCATTGCTGTCTGGTTTTGCTGGGATTCGTTTATCTATTTCTGAGGATTTATAGAAAGTCTATAAATCTTAGCCTGGAGGTGTTTGGCCACTTCCAGCAAACTGCTGCTGTGTAAGCCAATACAGCACAGAGGAGCTCTACCTTCAGTATACTATTAAAACAGCCAAGCAGGAGAAAGCAGCCTCGCAGTCAGTTGAAAGCTTCAGAGCTTTGGATTGATAAGATTTAACTGACAGCCCGATAAGCCTGATAGTTCTCTCTTCCATTTTAATGTACCTGGGGCTGCCAAAGGAGTGAGGAAACACATTTTTCAAAACTACTGGAAAGATCTTGGTTTGGAAAGATGCTCATCTGAATCTGAATCTGAACGATAAGATAACCATGCTGAACAGAGGAGAATGTCTGTTCCCGTAGCTCCAGGTGGGAGCTTTTTTTCCTTTTTTTAGCAGCGTCTGTAAAATAAAATAGCATATTTTTGTGCTACAGTTACATTTTTTTAAAACCATATTCGGCATTAATTTCAGTGTCCATGCTGCTGTAGCCTCAGGCAGTTGTTTTGAGTGATTTAGGATAAGAGGGAGGAAGTGAGAAAAACTAAATGAATGTTTATACCAGAGGTCTTTTAATTGCAGGGAGACTTTAGAAAGAAAACGGGCTCATTATCAGACTAAACGTCTGTGCCACACAGGAGGCTCTGTCATCTATTCAACAGCCAGCTCTAAAGCGTTCTCCCCATATGTTCAGTGCTGCGTCTCAGGTAACCCAACTATGTCTCTGTGGGGCAGCTGTGACTCAGGGAGTGGAGCAGGTTATCCACTAAACAGAGGCTTGTGCTTCATTTATTGGCTTTTCCGCCCGCGACCTTTGGTGTGTCTTTGCACAAGATACTGATTCCCCAAAATGGTCCCTTAGTTACATATTTATGTAAAGCACAAGTGCTATATGTATGAATGATGCTTGTAATGCTTTAAGTATTCAGCAAGGCTAGAGGTATATAAATAAAGTCCATAGACCATTTCTCTGGTTAGTTTAAGAACCTACCTTATATGACCACCCGAGCTTTTAGTGTTAGGTTAATGCGTATGTTTATACTCCACATCTGAAAGATGGTGACACTTACAGCTTCACAGGGCAGTCAAAGGGTCTTTTCTAATCCTCTGAAATACAGCTACAACGGATGAACTCTCAGGAAGCTTTTATGGCATGGAAGCATTTGTCTCATTTAATGATCGGCATCCTGACCTTGTTAGTAAATCTTGTCTGGGTGGGCATTCTCGCTGCCAGCGCTGGTTGGCAGAGGATGACATCACCTCCTCTCGTCTGCACACCGTATGAATGCGTGTGTATGCATGTGTGTGTGTTCACAGGCTGATGTCATGGTCACTTAATCACTGCCAAAGTTTAACGAAGGCTGGGTCAGGCTGTGGGTGACCTGGGACCGCGAGGCCAGTGCAGAGATGCAGATTTGCGTTAATCCTACCTAAAATTTGGCAAAGAGAAAACCACACAGCGATGTCTGCCTGCACACAAAACTTCGGTCTGGTGCTCTTGCTTTAACAGAACTAAGTCTGTATTTCTCCTACAGACAGTAGATTTATGTTATACCCCCACACCTTTGGGGCAGAGAGCTGTTTGATCATGTCAAGGGCAGCCCATCAATAAGACAGCCTGTACTGGTTTTAGCTCTGGGGAGGTTTCCTAATGATTATCTTTTGACTCAAAAACACAGTACCTGCTCTGATATAGATCAACAGACATCCAGCCCAGTCAGTCATGACCATCTGCTGATTTGGCATTTATGGTGAGGGCAAAATACTCAGTATATACAACAGCAACATGGCTATACCGGCTTCAACTAAAGAGAAAGTCTCACAAATGCCGTCACTGGTATGGGGTAAATTCTCAGTGTCTCTAGCAACCAGTGAGCGAGTGAACTCATTGTGCCGTAGTCATTATCACTGCATGGTGTTGAAGCTGGCTGTAGCCCCAGTACTCCCATCTCCCATTCGTGAAGAGCTATGCCAGCCTGCTAATCAGCAGCAGTGGGAGACTCGCTGTGGGTGGGGTGGCGCGGGTAAAGCAGTCTCATATCAGACTGAGTGATCTGATCCGCGCATGAATGGCCAGAGCAGCCTTATCTTGTCTGCAGAGGGGGAAAAAAGGAGATTCACAGAAAGGAAGTGTCAAGGATAGTAAATGCGGCCAACATGGTAATTAACCACAGAAAAGAGGTACCTAAAGAGCTGTATAGCTGGCGTGGAGAACAGAGACAAATTTGTACAAACAAGCTAATGGGCGCACCAACTAATGTCTCTCTGGGTCAGAGGAATTTCTCTTGTTAATTTGACAAAGCAAAGAAAAAAGGCTGGGAACATTATTGACAGGCTACAGTGAAGCTTTGAATCTAGTCAGAAAATACAGCCTAACCATTCTTTCTCTGTCGTGCCACCATTGACCACCTCCGCTCCTCCCTCGCTCTCACTCCCTCCTTAGGTAAAGGATGAAATCTACATGTCCTTTCTCGAACAAAGGCACCGGGAGACCTTTTCATTTAAAGGGTTCTTGATTTTACATCTGTCTTGCTTCAGCTCATTTATATATATTACTCTGATTATCTGTCCCTAAGGTCTGTTCATAAGAAGACAGTGATGGAGCTGAAAGACTATCAGGATAGTTCCAACTGTGGCTGTCCCCTATTTTTATGTCAGTTTGATGTATAACAGTGAAAAGCACACTGGTGGTAGCAGCAGTAGGGATGAGAATAATTACCGGTTGCACTGTCAGAGTGACCAATGCCGACATTAGTATTGTCTTTTACTCATCATCTGTTGCCAATCATTGCTCAAAGGGATTCGATGGTGGTGAAGCATGTAGAACTCTGTTAGGAGACAGTCCTAGCACTTTAAAATAAGCCCACCTCAGAAAAGCAAACACTGCAGAAAAGCAAAGGTAACCATGCTATGGAAGGGCAGAAAGGGAAGAAGGAAAAGGTTATGTGATATATCAAACAGCTTTATTACTGTACGAAAAATGTAGGTGGTGTTGGTTTTATTGTTTGCCTTCAAATTTAATCCAGCAGAGTTCATATAAGGGGCACTGTGTCAGAAGGAGAGGAGCCGATAGAGCTTTGTGCTGCATGTACTTTCATCTGGCAAGTCTCACACCCACTCTGTTTGCCGATATGTTGTAGTAGGCACTCTGCAGCCAAAGTAGCAGCCTTTCAAACAAGACTGGCTGGTTGGGGGGGCTGAGAGGGCTTACTGGTAAATTGGCAGCCCAGGGAATACAGGGTACTCTCACCCCAGCGCTCACCCACTCACATGCTTTCATTCCCCTTTTTACCCTTGACCATTGACTGACTGCATTCTCTCTTAGTGGCCAGCATAAATCTGCCTTTCTAAGAAGTCATTTGTTCATTGTCTGTCCTCTTTTTTTGTTTTGTTTTTTTTTTAATCTCCCTCAGCTTTCCAGTTTAGTCAGAGCATCATTCATTGAAGAAATCCATTTTTCTCCTCTTAAGTACATCCTTCCTTATCCTGTCTCGCTCCTTATGATTAATACCGCTCTCATTCTTCCGGCTAATTACATCTGTTAGCAACGACAAAAAATAAATAAAATAATACAAATATGTAGTGTACACATGCTACCCCAAAAACACAGGAACACACATGTACTCTCGGGCTCATGGATGCATACACTGTAGGCATACTAACCAAATCTGTTTGAAGTGTGGGACCCTAAAAGAAGAGAGGGCTCCTGCATGCATTAACTATTCATGTGACGTGTGGTGGGGTGCATGCATGTGTGTTTGTGCAGAAGGCTGAATGAGACAGTGAGTGTGTGTGTGCGTGTGGGTAGAGAAAGAGAGAGAGAGAAAGAGAGCACTCGCAAATTGCGCCGCAAGCAGCCAGCAATCGAGCGCTGACACCTCGTCTGGCAGTCGGAGGGAAAAGGGGCTGGGCTGAGGAAAGAAAGGGAGAGAGAGAGGGAGAGGTGGGAGGCAGGGAGAGAGGAGGGAATGTATGTGTGTGTGTGGATGTGTGTGTGTGAGAGAGAGAGCCAGGGAAAGAGAAATAGAGAGAGACACGGCAGGACAGCTGCCAGAATTTCTCCGATTGCAGGAGAAGGACTAAGAGGTGGAACAGGAGCAGGAATTCTTCTCATTCTCAGCTACTCAAGGAAATCTTGCAGCCCAGCCAGGAGCGCTGATTATTTTCCCTGCCTTCTGCCTGTAAGCAGTAGAGCGTCTGGGAAGGACCGAGGCATAAGGATCTGTAACCACTCACAGCAGACAAGTACGGTGGATTAACTGGATGAGGGGAAAAAAGCAGCCTATGGGATGACTGAAGAATTGGATGCGAAGAAAAAGTAAAACTGAGTCGGAGGACAAGCCAAGTTTCTGCGGTTTCTGAACTGCGTCTGAACTTTTGCAGGTGAAGGAGACACGCAAGGAGTTAGAGATGCTTTCGTAGTGCATGAACACAGGAGGTGCACATCCTCATCCTAACCTCGTCCTCACCTTCTCTTAAGAAACTCTCTGGATTACACCTTCACTGCGCACCTACTGGTTTTCCTGAAGGGCACTCATCCTGCCTGCCCACCTCCACCCAGCCCCACCTGCCGCTTGTTCCATTCAGTTACTATGACGCCCACGCCTCCCACTCGTCGCTCTCCCTCTGCCCCCCGAGCTTCTCACAAGCCTCTGTGAAATTAAGTGGAACGTTGATGATCGTAGCGAAAAGGACCTCTGTGCCTTGAGTAGCAAGCAACCCCACCTCGCTGTGTCATTGCTGAGTGTGCCGGCGTAGCAAATGTGCAAATAATGGAGAAAAGTGACAACACGGACAAGGACAGCAAAGTTGAACTCTATCAGTTGCCTGTTTTTTGACTATGAGCATAAACTAGATAATGGATTGGAAAGAGCTGTAAGTATCTCACAATGTGTGCATGTCGGGGGGGGGAAGCTTTGGCTCACTTTTCTAACATTCAACAGAATTCATAAAGCATGAGTGTATGTTCAAGTGTTTTCGGGCTTCACTTCCTCATACATATAGAGTCTCCTTTGAGCATTTTAGAGAAAGTTGTGAAGGAAAACAGCTTCATTAGCATTGAGATTGAGTGAACAGGTGGACAAGCTGTTGTGGGCAAAGAAATCTGAGCCTCTCTTCACTGCCTCTCTCTCTTTTTTTCCAATGACTGATCATATAGTTGTGTAAGGAGAGGAGAGAGAAATGAGAGGACGTGGGAGGGAGAGGTGGGGAGAGACAAGCAGTTTACCTGTGTACGTGTGACTGTGTTGAAAAAAACAAAGCCCTAGCATAATCATCCCTCACCTTCCATTCATGAACATGTGCACTGATTGTCATTGTGTTGCATGAATTAAAGCTCAAGGTTACAATCGCAGCTTTGGGCTGTGAACGCTACTCGCTGGTCAAAACAATTATAAATGAAGTGGAGTGGCTTTTTTTCTATGCTACTCTGTGGGTGCTGCTTGATTTCTGTCTAAACTCAAAGAGAAGAGAGAATGAGGTGAGGGGTGAGAGAGGGAGAGAGGCAGAGAGAGACAGAGGGACAGGGTAGATTTATCTTGAATGAATGTGCTGCGGATGCCTCTCATAAATGCGCGTACACACTCGCAGACTCGCGCCGCCACGTGTACTCTGCTATAGTTTCCCCTTTCTTTCTCTCCATCTCGCATTCATCTATTCCATCTCACTCCGTGTCACACGATCCGTCTCGCATGCTATCACACATAGGCAGCTCCCCGGGGAGCGGCTTCTCCTGTAGTCTTCTTGGATGCAATAATTATTCCATCAGCAAGCAGTGTGTTCGCTGATTGTGCTCTTGGGCTGTCACTGCAGGGGGTGTACAGTGGAGAGGGGAGGGGGTGGAGAAGAGGAAGCGGGGTGGGTTGTCACTCCAGGATACAAGGAGATAGGGACGAGAGGTGGGTTCTGTTTTTGGCAGCAGCCCACCTAGTCCTGTCCAGAGGAGCCCAGAACGCAGCTAATGAGCTCAGGCTGGCCTTTTAGAAAAATGCTACTCACCAGGACATGGATCTGTTCCTTTTTGTACTCCAGATTTCCTCTTTTCTCCTTTTCATGTTCTCTATGTATTCTACCTCTCCTCAAAAACCTTGCTCTGCAGATTTTTCACATTCTATTCTCAACTTCAGGTCTTAATTCTCCGCGCCACACTTCCCTTCATGTTGACAACCGCCCCTTTGTCTTCCCCGTACTTCTCTGAAATCTGACTGCTTAAATGAAACCCATTTGAGTGCATTTGAATTACCTTTGGGTATTACTTTCCTTACTGACCTTGAATTACTGCCTGAGGTGTGTGTTAACTGATCTAGGGCAAAGCAAAAACTCGAACCACCTGGACCGGGGTCCCTGCAGGCCAGGCAGAGATATTGGTGTTGCCTATAAAGTTGAAGAAGTTTGCACAAAAAAGAATGACTCCTTCTGATTGTTCTACGGAGATCTTCTTGACTTTGAAAAGAGACCAGAATGACAGCGGAATTTAAACTGTGAAAAAGGTCAATTCACTTACAGAACTGGGTTCTGTTTGGTATCAGCAGAACTGTCATGTGACTATCTAGATATCACTAAACTAACATCTGATTATCGAGGTTGTTTACAACTTCCAAAATACATACATGTTGTAGGTTTGTCTCAATAGAATAGAATAGAATAGAAAACTTTATTTGTCAATTTCTTCAAATGTTCTTGCCATACAAAGGAATTGAAATTACGTTTCACACTGTCCCATGCGCAGACATTGACAACAATAAAGTGCAGATGCACAACAAAAACAACCCTAACAATAAGGTAATAATACTAAATACTAAAACAATATGGGTCTTTTCTAATGCTTTTCTAGCTAACAATTACACATCAGGAGAACCTCAGTGCTCAGTATCTTGCCCAAGGATACTTTGGGATGCAGCCAGCAATTGAACCACAACTTCTTATTAGTAGATCATCTGCTCCATCTTCTGAGTCACAGCCACCCAAATGATGCTGTCATCATTGCTTAGCTGCAATGATTAGCAGAGAAGGACACAAGTATGCGGTAGAGGGAAGTGTTTCAACAGTCCTCAGCTGTCACATCCACGACAGTTTTTTTGCTGTGTTTGATCAAAATACATGCATGTATTTCCTGTGGCTTTACAGTCTGCGTCTGGTCCCTTTGAGCAGAGAACCTGGTGACCATTTGTCTTAGAGAGCTGTTCTGTATAAAAACATAAAGGTGTAAGAGAATTCCACTTTTAGTTTAAGTCGAGAGCTGAAACATTATCCTTCTTGTTATGGGAGTATGAGTTGGGAGTTGAGGGAAAAGCATTTTTAGAGTGGAGAAGGGTTGGGAGTGGTGGCATAGTGTAACTCACCTCCTGACTTTGTTTACTTTGGCAGACTAAGAGCAGATTGTTGACCTTTATGTTAAAGTGTTAGCGTGTGGTTTTTGTCAAGGTAGACATTTAAAATCAATAACCTCTTGGTAGGGTACCTCCTCAAGAAAACATTACCTGAGAGAGAAAGAAAAAGGATTTGCTTAACTTTACAGCTTGGTAGTTTTCTAAGTATAGCTTTACTTTCAAGGCTTTTTTCCCCCTTCCCACCTCCAGGGCAGCTCAGAAGCTGAATCTTTCCTCCAAGCGGAAGAAAAACCTGCCTTCCCTGCTTAACCCGCAAGAACCCTCCATCTACCCGACCAACTTCAGCGGTATCCTGCAGGTCTCGCCACCCCCTGCCCCACCATGTCTGCTCCGTGCTGTTTCCAAAGTGAAGGAAAATCCAGGGATGGGAAAGGTGAGAAAAGACACACACAGAGGCACCAGAGACAGAATGCTTTTAATGCACAACAGCTATACAACACGTGCTCTCATAAGCCACCATTCCCTTCCTCCCTTGCCCTGCAGAACTGCGTGCGCCAACATTTATGGATACACACAAACCCCTATTTGGAGGGTTGAATGCAGAGTGGCGACAGACTGGTCTGCAGGCAGCGTGCTGTCTGGTCCAGTCCATGCAGATGCAGCCAGATAAGCCTGCTGGAATGTCATGAATTCACTCAGTTTGTGTGACCAGCATTCCTCTCTGTGAACACAGAAAAGACAGTAAAAACTATAATTCACCAATCTGTGGTCACGTTAGCATCAAGACTCCTAATTCCATTTTAGGTGCAGTGTGCAGTGTTGAAAGTCAGGCTGCCAGCGATAGAGCAGTCATTAAACAAAGCTGTATAAACACATCTCTCTTCCTTTGTGGTTTATTGGGTATTGTTTGTCTGAGCTGGCGTCCTGTATTTATAAAGCAGAAGAAGTCCCCTAACAAGATTAGATCCCACCTGGACAGGAAGTGCTCGCTTCTGTTGCCAGGTATCCAGACGGTTGAAATTTTGCCACATATTGTAAATCTCCCATTGACACGGGGACTTCATAAAAAACCTGTGCTATTAACAAGCCTACTCAAGCTCACACCTGATGTATATGATCCATCTGTGCCGTTTAAGCAGCTGGTTTTCAACGGGAGATCAGGATTTATGACATTTTATGATATTGTTCCAAGTCTGCTTGCACAGATTTTCAGGTTTTCTTATAGTAAAGTAAACAGATCTGTGTGCTTTCCTGGTTTGTCTGCCTCTCTTTCACCTGTGGAATCGCACGTGAAATAACATTTTCAGTCGCTTTCACGGCTTCTCCGGATCTGTTTCATTCGAATTCAATCAATGTTTCCAATCAGGTGTAGGTGGGTCACTTCCACTTCTCCACTTTTGACCTAGACACAGTTCTTTCAGGTGTAAGGAGCTGAGTGGACGGAGTCATGCCAAGCCTCACTAATGGATTTTGTGGGGAATCAAGGGACAGGGAACCAGGGGCCATTAGCACGGTGTGAAATACTACAGCCAATCCTCTGTGGCCTCCACTATCTGATCTCTGCCAACGTAAATAAAACAGGGACATTAGCTCACTTGGTAGCCTCTGTCTGGTGGACAGACATGTGGTTGTCATATATGGAAGCCCTGTTTAAATGACATAGCAAATCTAATTCACTCAACATATGCACTTGTCAGTCACAACAAGAGTCCCCTGTGGAGTATAAAGAGTGCTTGCACTTGGCCTGTAGTATCCAAGATGAATTCACTCAATGAAAGAAAGGGTTTTCCAGCCACATTGTTTGTGAGTGCAATATTAATATACGAGTCAGGGAAGAATGGTCCTTTTGTGTAGGCGTGAAGATGGTGGAGAGTCCTGAGCTGAGCAAAGCAGCCCTATGTCAAAAAGGGAAGAGAGTTGGTTGTATTTTAAGGGTTTTATTTCAGTGCCTGAGAGGCACCATAGGTACTTTTTTAACAAGCTTTAAAATGACTCTGGATTGAGTTCCCTGTCATGTATACTGTAGGACAGAAGCAATTCAGCTGATGTAATGTTAGGCGCAGCACTAAATACTCTGGGAGTTGACAGGGACTCTAAAGACTGCTAAACATATCCAAAGAGCCATTTCTGTTCCCTGTCATTCACAGATATATTTCCAGAGAGCCTTTGGAGAAATAGAAGTGGCGCTATCTGACCATCAGATTGTAAAGGAATATAGAGATGTCAGAATTTCTAAAGAGGTGTCATATAGCCTGACACACATAAGCACACCCACACAAACCACAAACTGTGCATCTATGCATTAGAGACATAGGTTGTCTGTAAAAGAGGTCCTACCACAAGGCATGAATGGGCATGTTAGTGAATCAACATCTTTAGATGCAAGATGCGATCATGTTTAGCATACCATGTTGGCATCAAGAACTATATGTTGACCTGGGGAAGGTGTTAAGAATCTACGCTCATTTTATAAATATAATATGTCTCAGAATATAGCAGGGTGGGTCACTTGACGGCCAGTCGTTTTGCAGGCAATAGAGGGAAAGGAGAGAAAAAGGAGAGTTAGGAGGTGGAACAACAGGCAGGGAGGGCATATGCTCCTGCACTCCCACGCTGGTGAGCTGTTCCTGGTCCAGAAAAAACAATCTCTAGTGGGATAATCCCCCAGCAGGGAGCTGCACACACACCAATTTCTAACATTTTCAGCTGTGACTTTCAATACTCACCTTGCTGCCTTTTACTAACACCATTAGCCAATGTGTTGACCCAGGGAGAGTTTCCATGGTAACTTTCAGTGTCCATCAGCTCTGACAAAGTGAACGTGATCTTAATGCACAAACGCTGAAGGACCTTCAGTTTGCAACTTTTATATTGAATGCCTGCCATATGTTTTTCCCGTCTCTTCGCTTAGTGCACTATAATCAAAATGTCTGTCTTTTTGTCGTGTTTTTGTGCCATCTCAATTTCTAACACACCGCTGTTCTCTCTTTTTGCTTATTTGATGTTGCTTTAGGTGAAAGTGATGATGCGTATCTGTCCGTCTCTGGAGGCTGCAGACTCCTCAGAGTCTCAGTCTTTCTTGAAAGTAGACAGTAGGAAGAAGCAGCTGACCCTCTACGATCCTGCGTCCAGCCCACACTCTAGTTCAGGGCACAGGAGATCCGCCACTGTGGCCGTCCCAAAGATATTTGCCTTTGATGCTGTTTTTACCCAGGATGCTTCACAAGTAAGGGCCAGTCTTTGTGTATGTGTGTGTGTATTAGAGCAAGAGAGCTATTTTTCTATTTGTTATCAGGGAATTCAGCCTCTCAAGGGCAAAGGGACGTCTTTATACTTGCAGGGTGTGACCAGAGGCTTAGAGAAAAAAATGCCTTTCTTGGGTCAAGGGGCATTCTTAGCAACATGGGCCTAACAGCTGGGCTTTTAAGCCCTCTACGGAATGATTTGAATCCACTCCACTTATATCTAACCACTCCTTTCATAGGACAGCTATATCTAACCTCAGCCATTTGGAAGACACAGCAGGCATAAGTGCTGAGATCAAAGTCAAAGGTCAGATATACAGTATGTTTAGTACATGTGACTTAGGAGCGGATCAGATTTGCTCTCTTCTCATATTAAGACAAACACCAAAATCTTTTAAGAGAATGACTCAATCTGTTTTTGCTCAAAGACAAAATTAACAGAAAATCCAAGGTACGGTAATCTGAAGCATTGTTTGCATGTCGCCATGGTGCAGCGAACTCTAAATAACTATGACAACAGAGTGTAGGATGTCATCACCTGTGTAGGATATCCAGAAAAACCTCAGATTTTTTGCCTACTTTGAGCAATTTTTTAAAATTAAGTAAGCTGCTGATGGCTAAAGACTAAATGTTTCTGCTACATAGTTGAGGCCAAGCTGCTAGATTGTGCTGCTGGGGCAGCACTGCTGGTGGCTAACAGTAACAACAAGCTGTTCTGCTGTTAGAGGTCTTATTTGCTGTGTGATGTATGGGAAGGGGCCTTTGCTGCTGAAGCCTTGCCCCAGAGGACCTCTGCTGAAACAGATTGCCTCGACATGCAAGACACGGAAACAGACATTAACAAACAAACACACACGCACTTGAGTGATGAAAAATACTGAAACTAATAACATGAATTGGTGTAAGCAATGCCAAATGCTCACTGTGCCTGTTTTACAGTGTTCCTCGAATTGCAAACTGACTGTGAAGGGCCTGTCTCTTTGTGTTTTTCCACAGGCTGAGGTGTGCTCAGGGACAGTAGCTGAGGTCATCCAATCTGTGGTGAATGGTGCAGACGGCTGCATCTTCTGCTTTGGCCAAGTAAAGCTCGGTAAGCTTCTCCACTGGCAACAGATTAGAGAAGTGCCTTTGTTAGCCAAAGAAAACTCTCATTGCTCTTTGTTAGCTACACTTGATGTCCACAATTGGCTTAGCGGTGCACTGGGGTGAGTCAAGGAATGGGTGATTGAAGGAAAAGGAATGGATAGTGAGTCTGGTGTGGGGGTGAGGGGTAAAGTGCTGCATTCAGGCTTCAGGGCTCAGTCTGTAATTAAAATCTTAGTAATTGGCCTGGCCAGTGTTCTTAGGCTGAAGGGCCTGCTTTTCTCATGCAGCTGTTTCCAGTTTCTGTAATTCTGTGCAGAATGACTGTGTCTGGAACAGGTCCCTGGATTAGCATTTGATTTAAAAGAAAAAAGTTATTATTATTTTATTTTTGCCTTTCCAAATATTACCTCAAATCCTTCACATCTGCCATTATTAATTTTTTTTCAGCACCATTTGTTTAGCAGAATAACCCTTCAGAAAATATCCAATGCCAGTGCCTATTTCTTTGTGAACTTCAGGCCTATTTCAGACAGGTTGATAAAAGAAGCAATTTTATTTTGAACATATAGTGAGTGCAGCCGGCTTCCACACACAAGGCAATATTTTTATCCCCCCCCCTCCTTTCTTACATCCTCAGGCAAGACATACACCATGATTGGCAAAGACAGCTCCACTCAAAGCCTAGGCATTGTGCCCTGTGCCATTTCTTGGCTCTTCAAGCTCATCAACGAGCGCAAGGAGAAGACGGGCACGCGCTTCTCAGTCCGCGTGTCTGCAGTGGAAATCTTTGGAAAAGATGAGGAGCTAAAGGACTTGCTGTCTGAGGTGTCGTCCGGCAGCCTGCAGGAAGGCCAATCCCCGGGAATCCACCTGAGAGAGGATCCCATCTGTGGCACTCAGGTGAGAAGTGTTCCATCTCTCCACTTTTTCTTTGTTCACTGATCCTTTCATTCTCTCTGTGGGTTATAAAATATTAGTCTGACTGAGTATTGATCTTTTACTGTCTAGGCTCTAGCTCTTTTTTTCCCCTCAAAGATGTTTAAAGTTCTTCGAGTGCAATGTGTGTATATATATGTGTGTGTGTTTTTATCTCCCGTGACTTCCTACCCTACCTGCTCTTAAAACCCTTGCTTTATATTTTCTACCCAACCCTTCTGTGGTATTGATGGCTTTCTTCTTACCTTTGTATTGACTCTTCTGTCAGCATCCGTCAGAATCTATTACTGATGTATTAGTGTCAGCCCTCTATAATGCCATAGAAGTATTACTGGGTGTGTGTGTGTGTGGTGGGAGTGGGAATAGCAGAGGGGGGTTGTGACTGTATGTTTGAAGGCTCTCACAGGTGTTGCTGTCAGATGTTGTTTTTGGGGGATATGCATGGACTCTAACTTCAAAGGGTGTGCAGTACTATGAATCTCCCTCTTGCGCTTTCCTTCAGCAGCTATGTGTGCCTTCTCTCTTCTGCCTCCTCCTTCCTTTCCTTCTGTATCCCACCACTGCCATCATCACATCATGTTGAGGTGAAGAGCCCCTGCCTCCTGCTCCACTATTACCTCTCCTAATCCTCCTCCCACTGTGTGCATATCTGCTGTTTTAATAGCCCCTGAGACCCAATCTAATGGGCAAGAAATGTGTGGCAGAGTCCAATTAACTGGTTACCTTCTCTTTCTCGTTTCTCTCTGTCTCTCTTTCTTTTAAACATCAGTCCTTTTTCGGATACCCTGACCTTATTCTCTGGTTTTCCTTTCCCGCCCTTCAGCTTCAAAACCAGAGTGAGCTTCGTGCCCCAACTGCTGAGAAAGCCGCCTTCTTCTTGGATGCAGCCATTGCTGCCCGGAGCACCAGCAGACCGAATGTTGATGAGGACGAGCGACGGAACTCCCACATGCTGTTCACACTGCACATTTACCAGTACCGCATGGAGAAGACTGGAAAAGGGGGAAGTTAGTATTATTGCATTACTACTGCCCTGCAGCATAGGACCAGAAAGTTGTCCCTTCAAATTTATAGTAGAAAATTATAGAGTGAACCATGCGCAAGCAGCCAGATTAGTGAATGAAGTCCACACTTGCTCTAAAAAGTACTAAAATACAAGATAATCTAGATTAAAAGGCGCCTCCATTTAGTTATCACTAATTGTTGTTGGGTTTTTTTTAAAAACATAAGCTCTTTAGATGGCTAAGTGGATTTGATCGCACTTTAGCTTTTAATGGAAAATCGCAGGCTCTTTTTTGCGTTTGATGAATTCATTCTGGTCTCTGCAAAACAGAAATGTATTTGCATGCTTGTAATACATTGTGGTTAAGAGTAAGTAAAGCCTGCTGGTTTATGAACAACATCAATCACCAACAGGATAATGTGTAGCTCTGTGATTTACAAGGACAGACGCTGGCATTCGCCCTGTCTGCATTTTTAAATTATTCGATGGGGGACTGTGTTTCTAATTGTCAGTAGATTCTCTCGTTTTACGTGTCTCACCAAAGGAGACTCCTTGTTGCCATGAGTTACACATCTGGTGGAGGTTTAGCAGTCTGGCTGCAGTCTTACTCATAAATAATCCAGACAGCTCAAACACAGCTATGCCACTCCTGTCATCAGGGCACTTTGTACAGGCAACTTACTCCACATAGGGAGTGTCTGTTTTGCTCACCTGGTTCTTCTTCTGCCGTTGGCAGTGTCGGGTGGACGAAGCAGGCTGCACCTTATTGACTTGGGGAGCTGCGAAAAGGTCCTGAGTAAAAGCAGAGATGGAGGAGGAGGCTTGTGTCTTTCCCTGAATGCACTGGGAAACGTCATAATGGCTTTAACAAATGGAGCGAAGCATGTACCCTACAGGTGAGAACACCAACATGAGGTTTTAGAGTCGGCTGCGTTTTAGCTTCCAAGAAACTGTATCTATATGTTAATTGTTTCAGGCAAGTCACCGCATGTGTTGTCAACCTTGCAGGTTTTTCTGTGCGACTGTTCAGTTTGTTTAGTTAGCTGCACAACAGCTTTCACTGGGGTTGCACAAGATTATATTGTAGTTACTCAAGTATGAAAAGATTAATGACTTGTCATTTGGGAGTGTTTTTCAGCTCGGAGGATTTAACGTGCCTGCCCCAGTAAAATATTACTGGGCTGTTTGCTAATAACAATGTAAATGCTCCCTGTAGAGACAGCAAACTGACAATGCTGCTGAGGGAGTCCCTTGGCAACATCAACTGCAGAACAACTATGATTGCCCACATCTCAGATTCCCCAGCCAACTATGCTGACTCGCTCACCACTATCCAGCTGGCATCCCGGATCCACCGAATGAGAAAGAAGAAATCTAAGGTACGGCATGTAAACATGTGCAGTAACACACTGATAAACCGATGAACAAGCAATATGAAATTCCAGTGACACCACTAACGATGCATTTGTATAATTTAAGAACTTATTATAATCCTTATAAATCTTAATAAAGCTCCATTTAATGTTGCTCATTGTTTATAAATGATAAATGAAGAGTAATCGTTATTATTAAACATTATTTCATCATTAAGTGTTGCTATTGTAGCAATTACATTCCTAATGTGCATGCGTAACTTTAATTACCTTCATCATAAATCACAGCATTATTAAAGTCCTTAAATTTGTCTTCCTCGTGTAATTTTGGAGCTATTTCGCAAATGAATGTGTTAATGCTCCCACAAATGAAATATTATTAGTGCAGTAAGTCAGAGCTAGTTTCTCTCAGCTCCTCAGCACATAATCATGTAATCAATACCACCGCCTAAGGAAGTGTGTGATGTATTCCCTTAGATTAGGGAAATATATGCTCCAGATAATTAGGTGAAATGACAGCATGTATTTATTTAGTCCCCATTATAATTATGATGCAGGCCGCAGACAACAATTTGCATTATTGACATTAGTTTCTGTGGGGCTATTGATGTGCACTTTTAACCTCTAGATAAATATTGACCGGTAATATTATAGGAATTAAAATATGCTCTGAAATGGATTTTGCTGCAAACTAGTAAGATATGAATCTGCTCTAAATTATAAGAATTAAAGTGATTTTGTAAATTGCAAAGTCTATTATGTTAATTTTCCTTTTATCATTTTGTGAGATCATTTACAGATCTCTACTCTGTTCTAACTTGGTTTTGCAGTATGCATCTAGTTCATCTGGAGGTGAAAGCTCGTGTGAGGAAGGGAGGATCCGGAGGCCCCCCCACCTCAGGCCTTTTCACCCTCGAACAGTAGCCCTGGACCCAGACCTGCCCTGTTTGCTCAGTGACCCAGAATACTCCTCTAGTAGTGAGCAGTCTTGTGATACTGTTATTTATGTGGGCCCTGGGGGAACTGCAATCTCAGACAGGGAGCTTAGTGACAATGAAGGCCCACCTGCCTTTGTTCCAATTATCCCTTCTCTGAACAAGAAGAAGTCTGCAAAAGAGGGCCCTCTGGACAGAGACCATTTCTTTAAATGCAACACATTTGCTGAACTGCAAGAGAGGCTTGAGTGCATAGACGGCAGTGAAGAACCTACTGCTTTCGTTGGAGAGGGAAAACGATCCCAGGCTAGCCCCAAGATGGACAAATCTAAAGAGAGCCAAAGCTCTGTTTCACCAAAGACTGTAGCAAATATTTCTTACAACCAAGAGGGTATCTCACCCAAACAATCTCCTAAATCGGTCCCCCCGCAGCCATCTTGCAGTCCCAGTGCCAAATCTAAAGTTGACAGTGCCAAGAGGCAATGCATGCCTGTGGAAAGGGTACCATCAGAGAGTGTTCAAAATGTTTGCAGGACCAGGGCTGATGGTGAGAAGGCCTTGGTTTCAGAAAACAAGGTTAGTGCAAACAAACTGGCACCTGCCGCTGCCCCACCTACTGAACCTGTGGTGAGAGAGAAGATTTACTCCAGCAAGAAATCCTTGCCAAAGCCAGCCCCGCCTCCTTCACAGCAGAGAGAAAATACTGACAATGAGGAAAGATCAAGCACCAGAATGCCACCTGTTGGAATGAGCCACCAAGCTGCGAAAAGAAGGGATCCGTGCACTTCGCCTTTACTTAGAGCTCCGGTGGAGGTGTGCCAGGTACGCTCGACGTTGAGGGAAAGATGTCTGGACCGGGACATCCTTAGAGCGACCGTCACCCTGCAGCAGCCTGTGGAGCTGAACGGAGAGGATGAGCTGGTGTTCACTGTGGTGGAGGAGCTATCTATAGGCAGTATAGTAGATCAAGGCCGGCCATCGAGCATTATTAGCTTTAACAGTGACTGCTCTCTTCAGGCCCTGGCCTCTGGTTCTCGACCTGTCAGCATCATCAGTAGCATCAATGATGAATTCGATGCCTACACATCAGCCGCTGGAGGGTCAGAGGTGAACATTTCAGTGGTCACAGCCCCTCAGGAGGGAGGAATGGCGTGTATAGACAGCAGAGGTTCATCTATCAGTTCTTGGCTGAGTGAGGTTAGTGTCTGCACCTTGGAAAGCGAAGGGGCTCATTCCACAGACGTCTTCCTTCCACAGGCCAAACACATGGGCCCAGAGGCCACCGTTTACTTTGACTCCCTGGATATGTTTAATTGTGTCTCCTCGCCTAGAAATGCCAAGAACTCCCTAAATGACAGCGGATTTAGTTTTTCTGAACTAGACAGTGATAGCGCCGCCTCAAGCAAGCTGTCACTGACAAAGTGCCCCCCATCACCAGAATCAGCAAAAGGCTCCCTAAAATTTACATCTAAAATAACTAAAGCTCACTCGCTTAGCTCCTCCCCACAGGGCCCAACTATAGTCCACTCCAGTCTTCCCAGGAAGATTAAACCTACCTCATCTATCTCTCATAGCAGCAGCAGTAGCAGCAGCAGCAGTAGAGAGCCACTAAGGCAAGAGGTTAAACAGGAAGATCCTTGGAAGTGCATTGACAACCACTCTGAACCTCAATTTTCTGACTCCAGCAATACCAGCAAATTTCTCAGAAATCCCCCCAGTGGCATCCCTTCCAGCAAAACGTCCAGCAACACCAACAGTGTACCTCGCTCTCCCAATGTGCAGGGGTCTACCTCAGCCCAAAGGGTGGTTGATGGCTGTGAGAAATCAGCCAGCAGGAATCCACCCAGCAAAATGCCTCAGCTGAGACGAGGTGCCACCACCCTGGGAACAGTGCCCGTCATTCATTCCACCACGGACTACAAGGGAAGCCAAGATATTGTTGCATCTGCCACAAGCCTTAAATTTTCCTCTCTGGGGAAAAACAAGGCCAACTCACAGAAAGCGAGCAATTCCGCTAAACCCGACTGCACCATGCCTCCTCCTCCTCCAGTGAGAAAATCCAGTCTTGACCATAAAACGAAGACACTGCTGCCCCAAAGTGCCTTAAAGACAGCATATGGGGAGGCAGGAAGGACCTATGGAGCGAGGGCGGCTGTATCAGAAGATGAGCTTGAGGTATGCCACAGAGTAGACAGTTTCAAAACCTCCAGCCTCAACACGGCCAAAGTTACCTCCAGTTTGAAGGCCAAAGGGCCTAGAGGAGAGGCTGGGCAGCACTATGGCAGTCAGATATCACTGGAAAGGTGTGAAAGTCTGTCCTTATCAGGTTCCAGAGCTGCGCTTAGTAGAGAGAACAGCGGGGCAAGTCTTGGCAGCAGTAGTAGCAAATCAAGCAAGTCCATTTCGCGATTCGGTATTCCCAATTCATCCAGCGCTCCTATTGCTTCCTGTCCATCCTCCCCAAGTGGAGGAAATGTCAGCAAACCTGGACAGGTAAAAGCTTCTGTAAATCCTAGGTCATTGGGAGCTGTTAATGGTTCTAAGGCACGTTCACTATCAGCCAACAGCTCCAAGGGCTTAAGCTCCTCCACAAAGTCTTTGGCCGCCCCATCTACCAGAAACACTAATGCCAACCTCCCTCCTTCTGGACGGACATCGGCTCCTCGGACCACCGCTGCAGTCACCAGCAAGCCTGGAAGAGGCACTATCATGGGCACAAAGCAGGCCATTAGAGCTGCAAATAGCCGTGTGAGTGAACTGGCAACAGGCAACATATCAGGAAAACACGTGAAAGCTTCAGCAGACTCAGACAGTGGGAATGACAGCGGGGTGAATGTGAGTGATGACAAATCCCCAGTAGCCATGCTGCCTTCTCCATACAGTAAAATCACAGCACCCAGGCGACCTCAGCGCTACAGCAGTGGCCACGGCAGTGACAACAGCAGCGTGTTGAGCGGGGAGCTACCTCCGGCGATGGGACGCACAGCTCTGTTCTACCACAGCGGTGGCAGCAGCGGATATGAAAGCATGATCCGTGACAGTGAAGCCACAGGCAGCGCTTCCTCTGCCCACGACTCTATGAGCGAGAGCGGCTTCTCATCTTCAGGGAGAGCAAAGAGCTCCAAGTATCCCAAGAAGAGAGCAAACGGTGAGAAACTAATTTGGGATTTCGGGGTTTTACAAGTAATCTAGAAATGGGTAATATTCACAAATATTGTGATATACATTTCGTGGCACACACCCGAGTAATAAATATGTGCTGTCTCAGAGGAAATCAACCATAAATTTGTGGATCCATTGTTATTACAACCACAAATGGGCATTTCATCGGATTTTGTTTCCTTCTGAATCAGCAGCATGCATAATTCATACGTAGAGTAAATGCGAAAAACGTTAATGAATGTTTCAGACAAGGCATCTTTGATGTGTGTATTGATCAAATAAGAGTTGAACATGGGGATTTTTATGTAGGCCATTGTCTCGTGTATAACTGTTTCAATTCATGTAGGATAAACCAACCTTTTGAATCCACATATCTCATGAAACTCTTATAAGTATGCAGTCGCCACAGCTCAACCAACCACTGTAAAGCCTTGCATCACTTTATATCTCAGAGTGGGATTTATATATTTTTTTCTATAGATCCTAGCAAATGCTGCTGTTGTATGTTAGCAATCTAATTGGTGCCTGTCTGCCTGGTGCTTTAGGCTTCCAAAGAAGACGGCTAATCCCAGCACCCCTGCCAGACACAGCATCTCTGGGGAAGAAGGTGAGCACAGCAGGTCAGTGGGTGGACTTGCCTCCTATGTCTGGACCACTGAAGGAACCCTTTGAGATCAAGGTGTATGAGATCGACGATGTGGAACGGCTCCAAAGGCGCCGTCAGGAGGAAACCGCAGAGGTGAGCAGACACAGGTCACAGCTGGCTTGTTTTGCTGGTTTAGTGGTTCATCTTTCTGAACCCTGTTTTGGGTAAAGTGAAGTCTGGGTTGATGCCGTGTAAATCCCACTTGCTAAGCCTTAGCAGCATTTTGCATCTGCAACATCAATGCCATACATTAAGATACAATCACACTGACTTGCAGTGTGGGAATTTCTTAGCTCCCTTCTCCCCAGCTTCTTTTTAAAGAACAGGACAGCAATAATATGTCCCAGACGTCTGACCTTCAGCCAGCTCTGTGGCAAATCCTGGAGTTAAAATGTCTGCGTCTCCAGATTCCCAGTGCTTGGTATTTTGGCAGCACTCCTTGGGAATGTCAAGAGTTCAGTAGGCAATTACCAATGAGGGTTAATTGGTCTGAGTATGACTGATTACTCGCCTCACTGCTGAATGTGATGGTGATACGGTGGGGTGTAAAAATGAAAAAGAAGACTGCGGTGAAAAGATTGGTCAGAGAATGTGCGATGATTGCGAGGACACCTGACACCGACCCAAATCAGCTCAATGACAGCAGTCATCACTGAGCAGTCTGCATTGCTGACTCCTCCTGGGTCATTAACTGTTTCCATGAAGTGCAGCTGGAGGGGGATATTTTTAAACTTATACATATGAAATCAATGACAGGAGGTAGTCTGATTTACTTTTCTCCTCATCATCAATGTCAATTTAGTTCTTTTACTGTTTTTTGCACCTATTACAAAATTCCAGTTAAAATCCATTGCAAACAGAATATGTTTTAATATATAACACTCTGTCTTGTCCAACACACTAACTTGTTTTATTGGTTTTTTTCCAATCCCGTGTTCAGCAACCATTCCAAGACGTTGACAAGGTGAGCTCGTTTTTCAGAGAAACTGATGTTTAATTAAAAGCAGCACAGACTGTATTACCAGCGAGCCAAATGTGACATACAAGCAGTATATTATCTGTTTGACTTTATTTCACGTTTATCAATGAAGTTTACTGATAGCTTCTCTTTTTTATGTAATGCAACCGTTTGAACTTTTTAACTGCATTTTTGATAGTTACTTAAATCAGTATAATCTGTCTTTTTCCCCTCAGGGCCTGCTGTATTTTAACAGTAAGCTGAAGATGCTTGAGAGAAGGCAACAGCAAGTGAAGGAAGTGAGGGCAAAGCATCAAGTGTTATTGGAGGAGCTGGAAGACACGAAGGCCCGACTGATGATGGACCCCAGCAAGTGGATAGGAGAGTGTAAGTCACTTCCTTTGAGAGTAAGATGACAAATAAACTTTGGTAGCAGACAATGTAACTAAATCCTGCTTTCCTCATTCCAACAGTTGAGGTGGACCAGAATTTGGATAAAGAATCTCCAGAGTATCTGGAGGCCTTGACACAGGCCACAGAGGAGCTGGAGTTCTGCGTCAACCTGTGCAAGGCCCGTGTCATGATGGTGACGTGCTTTGACATCAGCATGTCAACACCTGGCACTCAGGAGGGGCTACGTGAAGTCGAAGTCTGAGGACAAAAGTAAGTAGGAGTGGGAAAGGAAAGGAAATGGAAGTGAGAAGAAAAAGAACGATGAAATGTAGCAGTCAGTGTGTAGAAGTCCCTGGGAAGAAGAGCAAAAGACGGAAGTGAGATGAGAGTGGATCTTAACATGTAAACAGAGGAAATCTTGACCACCTAGCTACAGTGCCTCATTACCAGGACACGGCAGAGGAATGACACATGAGCACAAACGCTGTTGCCTCTATGGCAAAGCAGTGGCCATCACCTACTCAAGAGTCAATGAACAACACCTGGAAGTGCCTTTTTTATTGTTTTGTTTCGAGTCGTTATTTTTCCTATGGCGCAGGTATCTTAAGCGTACCTACTCCCTGAACATATTGCTTTTAAGAAAAATATTTTATATTCCATTGTATAGTGTATTAAATGAATATGTGATGTGTACAAATGTCCTTTTTATGGGGAAAAATAAAGTAAAAAGAAAAAAGCAATAAGCTAATGTTATTGCTCTCCCAGACTGCCTTTTCTCTCGTTTCAAACCTCAGTCAGCATTTTATCCATGATCATTCAGCCTCCTGCGCCTTATGTTAACTCTCTGGTTCTGTAGTTTTCTAAATTTTCAAACTGGACTATGTTATTTCATCAAGGACTGTATTTGCTGTCATCACTCATCTCCTGCCAGCTGTCCTGTGAAAGCTGCTTGCAGGGTAGAGTGAATGTTTTTTTTTCTCCTCCAGTTGCCTTGTTCAAAATGGGTCTCAGTGGATGCACTTAGGTAGAGCAGCAGTTTTGTTGTGGGAAGGAGAGTTTATTCAAACTGTGCTTGCCCGTGTTTATCTCACTAAAATAAAAGTTTAAGCCAAAACATATCAATCAGAGGGGCACTGTGATGGACGATAAGTGATTGTTCTTGATTCAGCCATTCTTTCTGGTGCCTCAGTATGTGGTCATGCAACGTAACCTTCCCTCCACTCACCTACAATGATCATATGATGACTGGTTACACTTCTACCGGTGCCCATCAGTGAGCCCACTATTTCTCTAAATGGGCTTTGACTGGGGGCTTTTTATATACTGTAAAATAAAAAGGAGCACTGATGAGCACAAGTCAGCCAGTCTGTTAGACACTACTTCTTTTTTAAGTGCTACCAAGCCTCAGCTCTATGCATTCCAATACATTTACTGCAACTACAATAAGAACCTCATTACCGAGTAAGGGCAACCACCTAGTTTGTTCTCTTTTGTCCCTACTCTACTAATCTACTAATTATTGACGTTGATCTAATGTCTCAAACGAAGACTCCAGAATTTCTCCATGAAACGATACAGTGAAAAGCAAAAGATTGCGGCATTATTTAGCAAAATCAATCATGGCATCAGCTCTTCATGGCTGCCAGAATGTGCTTATGAATCAAACAGCTGACACGGAGACAAAAAAGATGATTGGTGAAAATGATTGTTGAGAAAAACAGACTGGCTTTGACGTATCTTGCTGTGTTTGACTTCTATATCTATGACAAATACGACTTTGTTTTCTTTGTTTTACAAAGATGGACTATCTCAGGCCCTCTCTGAAGATGCTGCATGAGATTTTTAATCACTTTTAAGAATGATTTCTACTCCATTTTTTACCATTCTAATTTTTTACAATAATTTCTGTGTGTTCACTAATGTGGGGTTATGCTCATGAATTAAAGAACTATTACCAAACCAAGACCTTTTTTCCAAGAAATTATTATATGTAAGGTCATATTTCATATCAAAACCCATATTTTCTAATACCTTTCTTTTTGTATAGGATTTTCAGACCCTGTGTATAAATGTACAATATGGCAGCTTGTGTTTTACTTTTACAGTACTTGTGAATAAAATGTTCCTTCCTACCGATGATTCGGAGTTGACTTTTTTCACCCTTTCATGTGTTTAATACTATTTATTCTACAATTATTTTCACAAAATTCCAAATAAATACCTTTACTACAGTGGTAGCTTAAAACAGCAACTAACCAGGAGAAACCTTTGCCACAGGATTACAAAACTAGACATGGCACACTTGCCCTTTTGTTTTATGTTTGTTTATTCAGCATCTTCTCTTTTAAAATGAATGCGTGTAGAAAAAAGTGCTTTAGTGAATGAGCAAGTTGTTACTCTATGGAAGCCCGTTTCCGCCACAAAAAAAAAAGTAACTCGAAATTTCAAATCAGCGCTGCCGAGCAGTAATCTATGTGAATGACGTCATTTCCTTGTTACCCGGAAGCTGAAGCCCTCAGGTACAAATGCTACAGCTAAACTACCGGTATTACAGCCAGTCATTAGGGCACAAATTGCTGAGTATTTTCAGCTTGGCTTCACAAATGACTTGTGTTATTAGCTGAATCACATGGCGTTACTATCAGCAAACGTACTCTCGAAAGCGCTAATTTGTTGCACATTCCTCTGAGCCATATCCTTCCGGATAACAAGAAAACAATGCCAGTCACATAGATTAATGATTGGCAGAGCCAACTCGAAATTTCGAGTTACTTTTCTCAAAATTTCGGGTTGATAACCTCGTTCAATTTTGAGTTACGGATTTTTAAAAAAATATTTTAATTTTAGTGGCGGAAATGGGCTTTCATATTACTCAGACGTATTCAGAGTATAAAAGCACTATATAAGAACCAGTCCATTTACTAGTATAGATCCATATACTTTTACATTCACATTGCTAATGATTTTTTTCCACAAAATAAAAAATCACACAACAGACTGTATTGTCCTCGTCTAATGAAAGCATTGATATTATTGTAACATCACCAAATCACAGAATTTGTAGCACAAAGGATCAGAAGGCAGATCTGAAGACAGAAGGGGGTGTAACCAATAAAGTGGCTCCAGTGAATCTAGATTGACTTTATAGAAACATCTATTTATAAGTAGCAATCCTGATAATATTCAACATCTTCTTTCTCATGAAATCCTTATAAATTAAGGAAAAGTCCATTATACTGTTCCCTGAAGATTACAGTCCGCTATTATTTCCCCCCTTTTGTTGACAGGTAACTTAGCCGACTCTGCACTGAAATCATTTTCAGCAAAGGTCTAATTAGCCTGGAGATGAGAGTACCTGAGCAGATCATAAAACCGGTTCAATTAAATAGGAAGCAAGATGCTTAATGTCAGATCAAAGTGTGTTCTCACAGCAGCCAACTCAGTGTTCTTTTTTTCTACAAGGACATTATTGTTACCTCCCAAACAAATTATGAATTTGTAATTTGGCTCAGTTTTCCTCTCGTTTATCTCCATGTTTGCACTTTGCTTATGTGTTTGGAGCAAAAGAAAAACTAAGAGTGAAATGAGAGACATTGACATAAATGGACTTGCTGATTCAATGCAGCTACATTAATAGCAGCTACACGATACAACTGTCAAAATGTTGAATATTATGGAGCGGGGTAAAAAGAGAACGTGGAGGACTACAGCGATTAATTACTATCAGGAGAACCCTTGGCTCAGTGTGAAGTCCTGTTGAGTAATATGCTGTTGCTGTGTGGATGGAGAGCCAAACTGGACCCTGCTGTGCAGTAACATCTTGTCTCCCCCTTGTTAATTCTGTTTTGATCAAACACACGAGGAGTTGGTTTAGCTGACTGGCAAAGAGCAGCTGGTCACCGTGTTTATAATCAAATTCTGCGAATGACCCATGTGTGAGGTTTTGACACATTTCCACATCTTGTAAAGGTCACTGTATGGAAGAACCACATCAAATGCGCCACACACAATGGAGGCATATAAAATGTAGGAAACTGTATCCTTTAAAAAATTCTCAAGTTATTCTTTAGCCAGCAGTGATTTGGCAGAAAGTAAAAGCCTTCTGACAAATCACTCAAAAGCCTGTCAGCTCTGTACCTTGTTGCTCTTGGGAAGCGTGTGTCTGAGTGGAAACATTTGGCCAAGGCTGCTGCAGACGTCTGATGGCCCCTGAGCACAGTCAGCCCCGTATATCCCAGCCTACTTGCCTCGGGGCTCTGATCATAAGTAGGGGAGCTGGGTGTTGTGTGAGAATAAAAATGAGTTCACTGAGAAGTCAAGAGTCCCCCTCTCCTTCACCCCAACCTGGCACTGACCCTGTGAAGAATATATACTGACATTTTTATTTGATATTTTTTCATCAAGCACAATTCCAGTCTACTCAAATTTGAGTCCATTTTATATTCCTTTCTGTCTTCTTTGGTCTGTTATCTTGACTTCAGTACTCAGAGCGGTTTCTGCTGTCAAACTGTTTCAGAAGCTATTTTGTAATTGGGGTTTTTTTTCTCGCTATTTCAACACTTAGAAGTTTAAATCCCCTAAATGTCAGCCTAAATCCTTAAAAGACACTTCCATTTAGATTAAGGAAAAACTCTAATTTTAATCTAACTGTATTTTTCATTTTAGGTGGCCTCACGTTTGCTGAAATAATGTGGATTATTACTAAAGCAGGCTTATTGAACCCTCACTCCCCCTGCAACCCTGTTAGGCTGTCTGAATGTGCCCAGGGCATTGTTAGTGTGGGTAGTTGCTCAGTTTTGGATTTACAGCCCTGCAGTTCCACAGATTGGTCTGCCTAAACCAAGCCTGCTCTTTGAAGAAGACCCATAAACCTGACCACATGCTGCCACTTATTCACAGTAATTAAAACAAGCTGGCGTCCTTAAATTACCAGAGCCTGGGCAAGATGTAAGCCTCACACACAGTCGCTGGTCATGCTTCAGGGAAGTCGTAACTATTGACATCTCCATCCCTAAAATGGATTGCATGTGTGAGCAGTTTTGCACCGAGACAGAAACCTTAAGAATCCTGAAAGCTTCGCCCCATGCTCTAGATTTTTTCAGGATGGGTGGCCAGACAAATCCAGTAATTTGGCACTGAGCTTAGTTGATGCTAAAGGGAGAAAATCTAACAAAAGCAATCAGTTGTGTGAAAATGAATTCTCACTTTATAGTCAGAGTTAAACACATTTGCTCTGTGATTTTGCCAAACATCGGGGCTAGGCTGGCTCGAAAGGCCATCATCATTATAAGTTGTGTAGTGTGTGGCTAATAATTTAACATATTGGTACAAATTGAAATGTGAATAAGGTACCTTGTGTCACTATCACTGGACTTCCTGAGTCTGCATTCGAATTGCCTGGTTTGGATAATAATGAGTTCAAACGGGCTGTGAGCTGAAATGGTAATGAGTGTTTCGGCGATGATGCATACTCAGTCACACCTACATAACCTGATGCGGTCTGACTGTGAGCTGGCAGCTTTTTTCCTATTCATTATGCGGTCTGAAAAAGTAAGTAGAGAGGAATAAGTAGGGATAGCAGGGTGGGAAAATTCATATTTTTTGGCAAAAACATGTGTTCCTGCTCAGGTAATTTTCTCTGTCTTTGCGCAGTGAGTGAATAAATGTGACTACGGTGCATAAGATATTTTTATTATATCTTTTTTACATGCTTGTTATTCATTCAGCAGTCTATCCCTTATCATGGTTGGTCAGTACATGCAGTACATGATGCACTGACCTTGTCAAAGCATGATAAGGAGAACTACTCCTCCCCACCACGTGCACTCACCTTGTTTTATCTGTGGTCTTGTAGTCTCATGGTCCAGATTGCTTGTAGATAACCAGTGATTTACATAAAGGCTTTGTTTGGAAACACTGTTTTAAAATGCTTTCAGAATACTGATGTGAGGAGTCAGTGTGTAATGAATATTCATTATTTGGGGGGAAATAGGTTATACACAGTTAAGCAGAAAAAATAAACTATAAAATCATTGATTACAATGTTTTTTGGACATGTTGCAGCACGCTACAGCGAGGTTAATCACTTACATGCCTATCAAAGCGTTTGCTGTTTTTCTTTTTAAGGTTTCAGGACTCATATAAGCCTGCAAATTGCACTCAGGAGATTAGTGATCATAAAACATTTCATTATTCCTACAGAAGAGGTGAAAGTATTTGATTTAAAAAAAAAAAGCTCACTGAGATATTGTTGTTAATTGCATAGAGAAACAGCCATTCCATCAGGTTGTGCTCTTAACAGATGGGAAGGCGTGACGAAAAAGACCTTTTTTAATTAGTCTGTCTGAAGACATTTCTTCATAACAGACAGCCCCCTCTGTGTTAAGTCTGAGTGGCCACCAGGAAGGCTCTTAGCTGGCTCCCAGTAGCAACCATCTGGTGTACAGCAGAACCGGGGCTACAGGGTGGATCCTCACTCCACTGAGCCACCACATCACCCAAGGACGCAAGCAAAAGCTCATCCTGTAAGGTTTAGTCAGTTTAATCCAGTACCTCGCTGCTCTGTGTGATGATCAGGGGTCAAGCCATCAATCTACGCACCAAGATATGTAGTCCTGTAGAGATGGATCAGGCATAATGTAATCTTTGTGTTCTGTGTTAAGTATCTATTTATCTATTTCATGCTAATAAATCAAAGATTAGCACGAAATAGACAGATAAATGGGCTTACATCTATAATTCTCCTCATCTAAATTGCTCTGAAATAGCAAGACACATTCAGAAGGTAATACTCATCATCATTCTGCAAAAAACCCCAAAACATTTTGTTCAGTATGAACTGTTTCTTTTTGCTACGTAGCTCAACACATTTCAGTTGTAAGTGTATTAAATGCTCCATCCAGTTCTAGATTAACTGTAACTCACAAAATGCAAAAGCAAACATACTTCAGGCACTTGTGAAGTGTACTGATAAGATAAATTGGATTTCCTGCCCCTGCCTGGCACAAGTTATTATATATGCTGTTTAATAAGACCTCTGTTTTTAAAGCTCTGAATGCCTTCTGCCTTCTTCTTGCATTGACTCAAGCTCTCTGGCTACAAACCTTCAATTGTAAATTAAAAATCTTATCAGTGTATACTCTTTGATTTGTGCACTTAGCTGTAAGTGCAAATACCAAGTTATGGTTTTGTGTGCCAGCCTTAAAAACAGTGCACTTTTGAGGTCAAAAGGTACAAATGTAACCTCAGTTGTGTTCATAAGATCAAAAACAATCTAATTTCATGACATTTGGAGGTTAAAAGCAATGGATCCAGTATCGACACCCTTATGATGTCGAGTAAAACATAGTTTAAAAACAAAAATACTGAGGACTTTATTTGTTTCAGAGGAAGAAATGTTGGTATAATGTACTCCCACTCCCTTTGTCATTTTTTGGCATTTGCTTTAGTGTTCCTCTGTGTGATAGTTTTTTGTATCACATTCACATTTTGCAATTCTGCCTTGACTAAAAGAATGTAATCAAAAGACATGGTCCAGTATTCAGGTTCATTTCAATCACTCATAGCCATGTTCTATTTATCATGCTTTCACCTGGCAGTCACTCACTCCTTTAACGTGGGCTGTTTTCATTTACACATGTAGATGATGATTATATCTCTGAGGCTTTTTTTCTTCAGGTGTTTCCATTGCAGTGAGGGCCCATTCATTGTAATCATGGAGATGGAGCGCATTGTCTTGTCAGACGGTTCCAGAGGCACCATACTGGTGACAACCCAAACATGTCTTTGTGTTCCCTCTCTGTCTCCCACATTAGAGTGTGAATTGTGCAAGTTGATGACAGGAGGCTGTCAGTCATTGCAGTGTCTAAAGTGGAATACGTGCAAGTAAAGGGTTAATTAAACAAAATGCAAGACCTTTCTTTGCCACACCGTTCATACTGTAGCCAATCACATCCCAGGCGCACACTAATCAAACATAGACTGGCAGCTCTGCGCCGCGGCAACAGTTGCTCTGATGGCGGCTTGTCTGGCAGGGTGCGTATGTCCTGCTGTTTGCCTGTTGGAGTTGTTTGGCAGACCGGTGCGGTCTCTCTTTTCTTTAGCTCATATTCATTCACAGCCAAAAGAAGGCGGGCAAATAATGTGTTCTCTGAATTACTGACACACTGAATCATTCCTTCTAGTGTCTGGTTTGTGTAAAAATAGAAATAATTTTGTCCAATGTTTAATAAAGATTAAAGGAGTTGACAGATTTCAGTTACAGCACCTCAGTGTGTGTATATATATATATATATATATATATACATATATATACTCATGTAAAGGTCTACTAAAACAATTCACATGCACATGAATTGTTTTCATGCAAGTACATTATTATTTCCAAAAACTTCCAGTATGATGCTTATTTTTCCAGTGTACTATTCTTACTTGTTGGTTTCACATCTATCTGAAACTTTCCACAGTTGTCGATTGTCTCCCCACATTACATTTTGAATGTGGCTCTGTTAGCATGCTGTCAGTGCTAACTGTAATTTCCTATTGTAGTATGGCAATAAAAAAAGGCAATTCATTGGGTGTTGCGTGCAAGAATACTTAGGCTGACCCTTCAGAAAAGTGACAGAAAATTTGGTGTGCTTTGCTTGTGGCTGAGACCTTTTCGAGTTGGCAGAAGCAGCTGATTTAAATCCAATACAACTCTATAAAATACTAAGCACATAGCTTATAAAAGGTTCACAGTGCTACGTTTCCTAGTTTTCTTCTGCTTTCTACAGACCATCTTTAAGCTGAGTCCTCCGTATATGCTGACATCGACTCTTATCCAAAGCTTCAAATATGGAAAATACACGCCAGCAACACTGTCACTGCTGCCTGAACTGATACATATATTGATATAGTTTCCTTTTAAATAACCTCCTTGACCTATCAGTTTCACACATGCAGCCCACTCTTGTCACACTATCAGTACACCGTCACTATTGCAGCAGTAAACAGAAGTGTTCAGACACAGGGTACAGGCTTTGAATGACAGTGATAGTTTGTGAGAAACCCTGGAGAAAACATACATTTGTGAAATTGTAGAAGGATATACGTGGGTGACTGTTATAGCGAAATAAATTGTTATGAAGTGATGAATAGCTTATAATGATCTCTCAAAATCAGAAGATCTATTGACGCCCTTTATTCTTCAGGAAGACTTGCTAATTATTTTTTATATGATTGTGTTGCTATATAGAGCCCCAGATAGAAGATAGTACAGTTACGCAGATCCCCAGAGGAATTAAAATCAGAGTAGAAAGCAGTTTTACGATTGTTTTGTTGCTATCATACATACTAATTCTGTTTGGTTAGCGGTGATATAGTACGAATTGTTTTTACAACAAGTTTTATTTCGAAATGTGGTACAAGAAAGTAATTTAACTTTAGTTCTCTAAGAAAAAAGAAATAAACTGGATGAAAATCCGCTGAGGATAAAACAAAACATAACGTCCTTGAAAGTGCTCAGCCTCTTTCTCTTCCAGACGAAGAACATTGTTCAAAACTGCAGTCGCGAGATTATTTTTGGTGCCAATTTCCACAAGGTAGTGTTCATTGTGTTTTACTATATGTTGTTCCATAGCAACCGAGATGAAATGGTTATATTGATTTTTCTCGGGAGCAAATTAGGCCTCATGTGGGAGTAACCATGCAGTTCACTCTGCTTTGCCTCTGTTGTGGTATGAGCAACCTTCAGAAGATATTTCTTCCTTCTCTTTAATTACCTCTGGTTACTTGAATGGCAAAATCTGCCCTCATGATTAGCTGTCAGCTGTTTTAAGGCACAGTGCATTGATTACATCATGATCGCTAATAGAAGGTGAAATCTTCTCTATTGATATAGAAGACAATGAATGGAGGCTTTAAATCAACACGACCCCCACACATAAGCGTAGAGAATAAAGCAATAGCAAAGAAATAGCAAAATGTGTTATATGACCACATAGGTAGCTCATTCTTCATCACAATGTCTGAATTATTACCCCTGATTATCTGCTGTATGCACATCATATCTAGATTAATAAAATCAACCAAAGCTGTGAGTCTACCTGCCATATTTTTTTTAGCCTGAATTAATTATAAATAGATATAAAAAGCTGCAAAATAAATAATTTAACCTTAATTTAAACTGACATAACAAACACTCTGAGCCATTTCTCTGTTAACATGAGTTTTCATATTCAGCTTTGATTAGGTGGAGCTGCTGGAGCTGGAGGCACGTGCCACTGACTGCCCGATCGACAGTACGTTAAATATTAAACAGACATTGGCTGAACATCCTGCCACAGACAAGTTAGAGCACCATTTATAGATGTTATTCTTTGTTTATATGAGTCCATCTGAGGATTTGAAAAGTTTATTCTAGGCTTTTGGCTGCCTTAAAATAGGACTACAGTGCTGTACTGTTTTTTAAGAACTGTTTTTCAGCCTTTTATCTAGCCGTCCTTATTGATGGTTGTCTAAGTAGTACTATTTCAGATCATTTGGACACTGAACGTCTCCAATTTTCTACATCTTTCTTTTTTGCTCATTTGTAATCATTGATCTTCTCTATGGGAATGTGACTTGCCTGCTTGGACAGGTGTGTCTATGCCTTCTGGCATACGAGCCTCTGAAGCTCCACCATCCAGACTTTTTGCTTGGGAGACTTTTGGCGCTCGTATGGTGGTCCCTCCTTCCATCGCCGCAGCTCCTCAAACACAGTTGTTCATGAATATGGATGCAAGCAAGGCTCCCTGGCATCATTAATGTGCCACAAGCCCATATAAATCACATCACCGTAAAACCTCCAAATGCTCTGTTAGAGAAGGTAACAAGAAGACAAATAATTCTCGAAGAGAAAAACCCCCAGTCTGCTTTTATTTCTCATCCTTGTTTTGTGTTGTCTCAACATTACTTTACAGTTGTGAAGTAGTGTGCACGGCCTCAGATATCATGTGACATGGATGAATGCAGTAACACACAGACAGTATATCATGGCTGAAGTGTTGAGGGGCACTCCTGCACTGCTGCAGCTGATTTGAAGCTCTCCATTTCACTTTGAAAAATGAGCGCACATCTTCAGCTCTCAGTACCACTTCTGTGACAATCCTGTACTACTTTTTTTTTTCATATGATGGTCAGATTTTGCAGTAATATGTGATTATTACTATGGGACTCTATGGGAGTCCTATAATACTAATGAAATTTGACTCTTTATGAGAGGATTTAAAAAATTCACATTATCTCTCTTTCTCTCAGTGGAAATGCCGTACTTGGCTCGATGAAACAGGTTATATTTCCAGCAAGTGGAATGAGAGAGGGCAGTTTAAGTAAGCAGGTGAGTCTCAGGCAGACTTTTCAAAAGGTCTCGAGCAGAGGAGAACACAGGTGAGATTTAACTCGAGCAAACCGATCAGAAACTAAAGGTCTGGGAAAGCTATCATATGAGCAGGTTAACAACCTGGTGAGGAGTAGTGGTGAAGAGTTTAAATGCCGTGTTGATTGCAAGTGGACGACGTGTGCCTGCCTGGGATTCCTAGAAGACCACGCCCACCACTAGAAGAGAGAGGTTAATAGCCATTCAAGTACAGGTGTATATAGTCGCTTGTTAAGACCTACTAACCTGATTCTGTAGTGTTCTTGAATGGGATCATTTTGACTTTGGTCTATGTGTGTGTTTCACTTAAAAAGATTTATATGTATTTTACAGACATTTTCTGTACAAAGCTGCTTACTTTCAAAATGACAAGGGGATGATTTAAAATAACTAAATAAATAACTGAAGGTGTTTCCATCAAAAGCGGCTGCCACACACTTTTGCCACACTGCAGTGTAATATCATCCATTTATGGGTTGAGGTTATAAGTGGAGGGGGAAAAATCCACTTGACTTGTTTATTTCACAACTGTTGGATTTTAAAGTCCTTCTCTGGAGCTTTTCTTTCAGCTTTTGAATGAAACCTTTTCTGGTTTATATTTCAGTTTCAGCTATATGGACCGATTCTCTGCAGCACAAAAGAGAACACAGGGAAATGCCTCGTATGTTCTTTTCCTTTTCTTCCATGACAGTGCCACCCACCCCCCCTGCAAACATCTGATAAGCCCCCATTTCCAAAAAGGAGTGCTTGGACTTTAACTTTTTGCTCTCTTTCACTCAGCCTTCCCTATTTGAAATACACACATGAATATGAAGTAGCATGGCCTGGATGAGGCAGGCAGGCATCTTCTCTCTTCTCTGTGAAACTTCAGAGGAGGTTCCTTGCGGGGGGTCTGGACTGGATGGTGGGGGAAGGGAGGTGCCAGTGCCAGCCTTCTTCAGAAACCTGGCACTTTTGTCTTTGGAGAGAAGCCATGCAAAATTCATTGTTTTCACCCTCCAAAGACAAACGGTGGATAAATATTTTTGAAGCATATGTATAAGAAGAAGAGAAGGAGTGATGCCCTAACTTTGTGCTGAAGCATATTTATTCTGTGGGTGCAGGCATTTTCACATTTGAGGTTTATGTCATCTTTTTAAAACAGAAATAGGAAATCTTTAAATCACTTTTTATTAGGACATAATAGGACATAGTTTAGTGCAAAGATGAAAAATCGCACACTGTGGATTTTCCTTGTGTTGCGCAGGCTTACTCGACATAGTAAATAGAATTGATCCTTCAAACTTTCTTCACTTTAATAAAGTATGCATTGCTCATTGTGTTGTACAGTAAAGCAGGTGTAAAACAACAGTGATTAATGCTTTATTTTGATGCATTGGTTCTTTTGTCACTTATGTTTTATGTCTGATTAAGCTGTGATTTCCTCAGGGATGATCCACACAAGCGAATCATCCTTTTAGAGATGTGGAAATCCCAACAAATTTGCTGAAAATGATACCCCGTAAGTGAATTAAGACAACTTTAGAGCAGTGCCCACCTACTTCACAGCAAATTGAATTAACAGTAGGCGAATGCTGATTTTAACCAAGTGATGTAATTACAACTACAGGTTGGGTGCTAACGCAATTATCAAGCTGAGTGAATATTCCCAGATCCGATTACGATGGTGAACTTCAACCCCCTTCAGACTGAATAAGACACAATTTATCTATAAAGAGCAGTGCTGCACCTCCATTTGTCTTTGGCTTGTCTTTCATAGGACGACTGATACTTTTTTTTCTTTAAATGTAATCTTACTCCTAAGTTGCAATTAATCTAATAAGTTATTTTGATTTTTCAGATAGTTCCAACACAGCTGCATGGAGCAGATTTTGGAAATATTTGACTCATTGCTAAGAAGAGCCAAATATAGGAAAAAGGCATAGCAGGGAAATCAAATGAACTGTTTAATATTTGCAATTTACTTCCCCTACCTACGAGAAGAGGTGACTAGACTTGTTTTCTGTGTTAAGGGGTAGGGATGGGGTGGGCTAGCTCCTTGGACACAGGTCATTATTATTGCCTTAGGTCAGGATTATAGAAAAGCTAACAACAAGATATGCAGTGGGGTGAAGATGTACATGGAGCAAGGTTGAGCACGGATTGACTCCTTAATGTAATTACACCTACTCAGGGGAGAGGAGGAGACAGAAGTGGGCTGCGGATTTGGGAGAGTGATGTGACAGCCTCACAATAGAGAGCAAAGGAGTGTCAGCAGACTTGTCTTCCAGGGTGAGGGTCGGCGTCGTGGCCTTAGGCCACACACAAGTGATTAAAATATCCTGGCCCTAGGGCCTGGAAACGGCACAAACAAACGCACAGCGCAGGACCTGAAATTTGAATAATGGGACATGAGTGCAGTGCATACAACCCATTGTTATCTCGGTGCTCTGCCTTCAAGCTTATCCAAAGGACTGACTTGCATACAAATTCCTGAGCTTGAATTTGTGTGCACAAAATTTAAGATAAATTGTGCAAGTGTGTGACTGATACCTAATGTTTAGCAAGAATTTTTGCAAAGGACATTATTTGCATCAGGTGTTATTTCCTGTGCAGATGATTTAGCTTTTGCTGCCTGACATGCAGTCGCAGAATGGATTGCCCACTCTGGGGTTGGCACTCCCTCACACACTGAGAGAGAAAAAGCAGGAAAGAAAGGCCGTTTGATGAAAGGACAGAACCCAGCCCCCCACTTGCACTCCTTTCCTCCCTCCTTCTTTTCCTTGCCCCGTGGAGCTAATCTGACAAAGAGGAGCCAGCATCAGCCAATTTACACTAGCAGCAGCTTTTCTTGTGCTGCGCCGTCTTTCAGTAGCCTTGCCTGTGTCTCTACCTCCAAACACCTCTCCCCACCCCCTTCTTTGTGTATACACTTGTTTACAGTGTTTGTGTGTGCACAGTTGTTGCTGTGCATGCAGTGGTGGAATAATGTCATGTACAGTAACATGAAAGACGGTCCAAGCCCTGGGGCTGGCAACACCTGCTTCATACCAGCTAAGGTATTGCCACCTTCACTAGTGTGCCCCCAGTTATTGTGCAGTCTGTCTCTGGTACACACATAGCGCAGGTTTCCATTATGTTCTTGAATGTGCCTCTGAACAAAGAAAACAGATTAAGAGTCGTCCATGATTGAGCTCCACCCTCCCACCTTCCCACCATTTTGCTCAGCCTCACTCTGGTGTCAAATGATCATCCCTTTTGGATGCCTGTGCATATCAGTACCTCAAGAAAGATGAAAAGTGGACAACACATCTTTTAGTTATCAAGAGGACGTTTATACAGTAAAGAAAATCTGCATGTCTTGTCCACATGGCAGATGAACATAATGCGTTCTCAGTGTAAACAGCAATTACTTAAACACGAGCTATTGTTGTACTGTTTATAGTGGCTTTAGGCATGCTGGTAAGAGATCCCTGATTCTGCTTTGTGTTGTTATGTCTCAAATAAATCCTTCAGATACAGTGACTCTCTCTCAGTTTAAAGCAAATGCAAGCATCATGGTCCATCAATTTTTCTCCACCAGGCTTGCCCATACCAATTAAATCAAAGTTCATCTCAGCCAGACATTAATTATTTAATGAATGGCATCTGGGCCTGGTGTGGCAGTGTATGCATCTGCGCTCAAACGGGAAAGAAAGATAAACTGGTATAGTCTTTTTTAGTTCCTCCCTCTCCTTAGTATTTCTAAGTAATATGACTTCCTCTCTAACAAGGCTATATCAGCTTTGTTATCTGTGATATTAGTTGTATTAGAAGGTTTTGGATAAATTTCACAGCCAACAGTGGTTAAATGCTGAATTGTTGTTAATGTATGCCATTTTTTCCCTTGTACCAGTGACAAATGTAAGCTGCTGGGTGTCAGTGGTGAGGTGTTTTGGATATAATAATATTGCAATTAAGAATCAGAATGCTCTGTTCCTCTGAATTTTTTTTGCCTAGTTTCTCATAAGATGCTGGTCAAAGGTGAAGGAGACCAGACTCATCCTCATTTACACAATGATGCATCAGCACTTTGTCTGTGCCGGGTCAATAGAAGTCTCCCAGCATCCAGTGCAGCCTGTCAGAGTCAATAGACTGACTGACATGACATGTCCTGCACCACTGATTGAATTAGTGGCCATTTGTCTGCCATGATTGTCTTTCTGTCATATCATTGTTAATCTTGTAGTGGGTGTGGTCTATTGTAGCTTCGTGAGATTTGACAAAGCAGAGATGAACACATTGGGTTTTTCTTAGTCATATGGATGCCACATATTACTGTTAAACTTAGTTAAGTTCCTCGGTATCTTCATTACTTGAACAAATTACTTGAGAAACTTATATCTGTCTACTGTAAACATCTGACTTTTCGTTGAGCAGAAATAAGAAAAAAAGGACACCCACAAACCTCAAAATATCATATTTATAGAATAGAATAGCCCTTTGTTGGTCTGAGTAGAGTCTGTGTGAGTGGCCTGGGTGATGAGGGTTACTCAGACCATATGAGTTATTAATTAAAAGCAATGCTCACTAGAGACAAGTTCGGTTTTTATTTTTCTGCAGGATCTTATTCCTCTGTATGCTCTTAACTTTTATCTGTTATTCTTATTATTGTGTATATTTCCAGTTTTTGTGTTTTTATTTGTTGTACAGTGTCCTTGGGTGCTTTGAAAGGCGCTATTTTAAACAAAATGTATTATTATTATTATTATTCAAAATGCATTAGCTGTAAAGTTAGACTTCTGTAACAATGGTGGCATCAAGACGCAGGTGCATGTCCTTGTAAAGCCTTCGTCATAATGATAGGCAAATGTGCTGCTTTACACTATACTCGCCTCACTGCTGAAGAGGTCTTGCAGCTCTGCAGCAAGGTGGGCTCGGCAGTACGCATGCTGCAGTGTGTGTGTGTGTGTGTGTGTGTGTGTGTGTGTGTGTGTGTGTGTGTGTGTGTATATATATATATATGTATATATTTGTATCACTTTACATCTTCAGTATATATGTAAGAGATATGTTCATGTGTTCTAGCTGCTGCACCACACTTTTCAGTGAATTAATTGCCACCAGTGTGCATTACTATGCTGAAAGAGTGTGTGTAAATAAATAGTCACCGATTGTGTCAGCTGGAAGGAATGCTCCTCCAGTAGCTGACATTTACAGTATAATGGGTGTTGGCCTGAGATCAGCAAGAATATTGAATATTTTATGGGGTTTTTTTTAGTATATAAGCTGATATAAAATTGTTGTCCATAAACAAGTTGTTTCTAAAATGTATTTATATTTTCAAACCAAATATATTTGAATAGCTCCAAATACCTCTTGTTGAGAATTTAAATTCACATTACTGCCAGCAGCCAGTGTTGCCTTTGTCCTCTCATAGTCCTGACATTATGCTCCAATAGTGAGACAAACCATAGAATTGTTAATAATTCAGACTTAGTGGAATATGCATGCCTATTCTCTCGCAGACTGCTTAAGATGCACAGACTGGGTCTCTTCAAATATTGATTTTCTCTCTCACTCCAATAGTGTTTTTATGCAGAGAACCTGTGATTTAGCCTTTCCTGTGACATGCGAAACAAAGGAGTCAGGCTGTAAGTCTGTTTGCTCTCTAGATTTCCTCCGGTTTCTTTCTGGATTCAAATGTGTACATAAAACTGTAATTTTGTAGCAATCGCTGTAACATAAAAAAATTAAATGGAAGAAAGAGATTTAGTGGTTCTCTAATCTAATCACAGTGAATGCCTTTTAATGTAAATTTCCTTTTGACAGCCCAGAGCCAAACGCAGACACTGGCACAACTTTAGAAGAACTCCATGATGGCAGTAACTCATCTGCTGCAGTTTTCAAATCCTCATAGCTCACCTTGCTCCTGTGATCTGTACCCAGACTGGCACGTATTATTTAACAGGGAGATGAATGGCCGATCGGGTGTTGCTCGTGCGTCATGGCGTAAGTCGTGATAAATAACGCGAGATGGCTGACAGGCGACCGGACAGTTAAGAGTAGAGATATCAACATCAACACAGGCTCAACCAACCGCAGTGTAATTTTGCAAGTCGTTAAATCACTGCCAGAGAAATATGAGTCCAAGGTTATTGGGCGCTGCGTGAGTGATGGAGGCTTGGAGTGGTTCACAAGGCTCAAGTTGCTGCGGAAATGAGATTTAACACTGTGTCATCTCATAGACCTTAGCTAAGCAGAGGAGGGGAAAAATCAGAGTGGAAGTGAATTTTATTTGTTGGTGTAATGCTGGAGATGTTTAGTGCATTATACTGTTGAAATGGACTGAAACTTTATCTGAAATTAATCGACACAGTGATGCTTCACCAGCGCTCTCTTTCCTACCACTGGGCTTTTCTCTGTTTTTTTCTTTTTAATTCACAAGGATGTTGTGTGTGTTTTCTGATGGACAGCATCTATCTACTACATAATGGAGGAGGAGAAAGGCAAGAAAGAGTGAGGTGATAGGGGTTGAAGATTTGAGGCGGGGGGAAGGAGGTAGAATACACTATCCAATTTGTGGTGGACCAGATGCTGTACCCTCAAGCGAAGTATTTTACTCCAAACGCTACCTGTAAAACTCCATCTGTTGAAATGGGCTCTGGAATATGTCAGCACTAGCTGAAGGCTCTCTTGAAGCACTCAAGCTGGCTCTTTGGCTCTGAGGATCATGTGTTGTCAGCGCTACCCCATGGGTAGAGAAAGAGAGAGGGAGGGAGAGAGAGTGAGAGACAGAGATGCTGTCTGGCAGCAAGGTTGTTGCAGCCAATGCCTGTAGTAGTGGGGCAGAGGGGGATTCTATCATCAGTGAAACCAATGTTGTTGAATGTCAATTTGGTTGAGGAGACTGGAATCTCCTTTTTATTCTGAATGTCACGAAGTGTGCCATATGCATACAGCTGCAACATTTGCTCACTTGGATAAAAATAATGGCCGGCAAGCTTCTACACATGCTTGTCACCAGGTGTTTACTTCTCTGATGTCAGAGGAAAGCAAAGCCAATAGCTTTGAGTGTGAGTTTTACAGGGCAACACTGTTTATGTACCTACACGTCAGTATGTATTAAAATGAGCCTATAGGTTTGTACTTATTTGCAGTTCTTTCAAACACGCATGTTCCCTGTGCTTATATGCTTACAATAATTCAGAGAGCACAAGCCCCACAGCGTGCTCAAAGGAACCCCGAGGCACAGTCTCATATTGTATAAGGATATGAGTGCTTGTAAACCATGCAGTAAATGGAAGTACAGTAAATCCCTGCTTGCAACAATAATCCACAGCAGATACTTTTTGTACCTATGCACTGTCCTGGAAGAACAGTTTCCCTTGGGGTGGTATTTGTTTGTTTCTTCTCTATGTCTGAGTCTGAAACAGGAAGCAGAGTTTCAATATCTGATTAACTGCTATTAAATAAAATTGCCTTTCCGTTAGGGTGGGGCGTCATTCAGCTCTTAATACTGCCGGTTCAGACTGCATAAAACCTTAAGGTGAGGCTGAAACCAGAAAGTTTTCTCTTTTTTCTCAGTAATTCCACATTCAGGAAGTGCTGCTGAATCAAACATACAAAACGCATTACCTCAGCACCGAGAGGCAGAGCATGCCTGCGCATTTCCACTTTAACTTTGCAGTTTCTAGTTTGAAAAGCTCATCTTTACACAGGGCTGGGTATGCAGTTTTACCCACTCCAACTTGTCTCCTCATATATGAGGCAAGAAAGAGTTGCATAGGTGGAGTAAATGCAGTTATAAACAGATATTCTGTCGCTGTAGTTGTGCTGCAGTTTGCTTTCACCTGCTGTGATCTGGGGCTAAAACTGTAGCGATAGCCAGAGAACTGTTTCCTGTCTCAGCGCGCACATTTATACCCCCACTAGGAGAGTGTGTCAAATAAGGTCAGTCGTTTTAATTAGACTCACACACAACATAATGCCTGTATTTTGCTTTCACTTTGTCATAGTAAAGATTTTGCTTTCCTACTATTTTAAAAATTTGTCATAGAGCTAATTTTACACCAACAGCGGCGCGTGCCTGTGTGTGTGTAAATAATCAATCCCCATAGCAGTAATCAATGGAGGGAGAAGTATGCAGTAATTTTGTTAATTAAAAGCTGGGGGGCATCAGACATGACTGGGTGTTGGAACTCCATTTTAGAGGTGGCATAATTAGGTGCCATACTTTGTAAAATGGCTGATAGGGATTCCCCTACTGGGCAAGAGAGCTCTGAATATTCATCAGGAATTGTTAAATGTCGTTTGTAGACTTATTACCACTTCAGGAGATTTACCCTTGCTCTTTAGTCATTCTTCCAAAGAAGCATTAGCAGAAAGCAATTGTATAAACTGCAGTGTTTAAGTGCAGGTTATGGCTGTTAGAGCTGTTCAGGCTAACCATAGTGTGTGTGCAGTTAACGCCTGCAAGACGACAAACAAGGCAACATCATAGATGCTCAAGCTTTGTGGCAACTGTCCTGGAAAGAAAAAAAACACCAATTAGCAGTAATATGTTGAGACTAAGTGAGCTTGGAGTGAAAGCCCAAATCAAATAGGAACACGAGGGATGAATTCTCTCTAATTTGAAGCCATTTTGATGGGAAACCTGAGCATGATGGAGCATATGGCAGACAATTCAGCCGTGTTTTGATAGTGTTCATAAACGGGGACCATCACCATGCCTCATTTCAACCCAAGTGCACTTTGCTAGAGATAAATGCAGCATCGGAACATGAGGGGGTGTAAATTGGTGCGTAATTGCATTTCCCAGAGAAAAACCTGCACGCACATTTGTCCCATAGGTATTTGCAGTGTAACACCTACAAATATGTGCAAGTTATTTGCATTTGAGCAAATTCATGCAAATGTCTGTTAATCTTTCTCACCTCTTAAGGTTAGTTTAATTCTAAGGAACAAAATAAAATCTTTAAAATACTTTGCTCAGATATTATGGAGGTTGTGTTGACTGAACGTGATTTCTGCCCTTAATAGACTTTCCCACCGACCACAGAAATAGCAGTTTGATTTCAGGAGGTTCCCATGTTGTTTCTATACATAGACTGCTTGAACTTTCTTATGCAAGCTGTCTTGTAATTTCTTGAAGAAGTCTTCAGGAGTAGTTCTCTTTCTTTAAAGAAATTCAAAGCTCTTCTTTGGATGTTGGCAGCCTTTTGTTCCATCCTGTCAAGATGATCCCACACTGCTTCAGTAACGTTGAGTTCCACACTCTGGGGAGGCCAATCCATGACTGATAGTTTCATTGTGTGTTCTTCTATCCAGGTAGGCTTTTATTGCATTGGCAGTGTGTTTGGGGTCATTGTCACGTCTGATTGTGATGTGCTGTCCAGTTGATACTGCATGGTGAATCAAACTCTGACAGTACTTTTCTGCGCTGATGCCCAACACCACCGGCTGAGCCTCCACTGTGTTATACTGATGGCAGACACCCCGGGACAGCATGTTGACCATCCCTGACATATTGTATTTATATCTATATATGACCTTTATAACAACAAGCATATACATGATCAAAGCATGTTGCTATCTACAGGAGGAGCAGAGAGCCGCAGGGCATGCTGCGACTCCACATGTAGTCGTCAGTCCGTATCAAATGTACATAAAGCATGATTAGTTGTTTCCTTTGTCCGACCATAGGATAGCAGGTGATTAGATCCAAAGTCTGCAAAACTTTGTTAAAAAAATAAAGCTGACTCATATTTTCAAAATAAATCCCATGATTTTAATTTTAATCGCTCTGCTCCTGCAAATTTCTTGTTTGTTTTTCTGTGCCGAGTTGTTTTTGCTGAGACAGCTGGACCACGAGTCTTATCTCCATGTCCTCACTTCCCCTGTAGCGAACTGCTTGTATCATGTCCACTCTTATCAAATCTCTCTCGCGGCAGGCACTTAGGATACTTGCAGGTTGATGCTGGGCTCAACCTGCCTCTTTAATTGAAAGGGAAGCGTTACGCACAAAGATACAGTACGAGTACAATGTTTTAATTAAATGACCTGCTTCAGAGGAGGGAGGCTCAGGGAGTAAGAGGTGGACCATGAGGTGAGAGACATCTGCCCTCACACGCACAAAGACAGATGGACACCTTCATGGGGTCCTTTAATGCTAATGAATATGAAGATGAGAATGTTTTAGTTGTGACCAAAGTATGAAAGTATTATATGCACAGTTCAACATAAATGCACAATAAACCTTTAAGCAATAAATTGCACAAAAATTCCAGATTTTGCAAAAATGCTATTTGATATCTTCTTTTCTTGTCATGCTTGAAATTGTCATAAGGGTCAAAAATGTGAATTTTCTGGTAGTTATTTGATGGTTCTGGCTTTCCAGGGTTAAGTGATTCTTGTTGGTTACCGTGAGCCTAATCTGCCTCAGAGGAATAGAGTTTTATGGTATCGGATTAAAACATGGTGATGGCTGCGCCTCACAGGAATTTGGAAGGCTTCCATCTTTCAATTTTAACAACTCATACAAATAACTTTGATTTTAGAAGAAAGGTTTAACGAGTCTTAAATGATTTGGCTTAACCCCCCTACTTATTTTCATTTCAGTCAGATATTATGCACGCGGTGTCCTTTTCCATTCAGAATAATCTTCTTGTGAGGAAATAGGACAATAATGGTGATAATCGTGTTTTTCCCAGTTTTAATGTAAAACATATATGTTTCTATTACCTTATTTCTAATTCATGAGATCTTCAGATGAATAATAGATGATGTCCTTTGAGACCAGTGCCCTTGTGCCTGCACTCATTATTAAGAGAATTCCAGATCATATCAGGCGGCACGTTTACTTTGATGTCCTTCTGGAAAGTCCTTTTTGAAACTGACCACTGATACATCATGCTGCCTTGGTATTGCACATAACATACATCATCATGTATGATGGTGTGTATTTTTTTTAACACGTTTTCTATACTTTTTGTTGCTGCTCACTCCTGAATTTGCCTTTAAGAAGGGGAGAGCAGGAACTACATTTACCCCAAAGCAAGAATTAATTTAGGGGTTCTCTCAGTGCGCCGAAGCACGATCTTGAGAAACATTTCACTAGTTCAACATGGAAATTGCTAAGGAAACAATTACTCTTAGCCTGAATGAAATGTGTGATTATCTTGTTTGTTAATGTTTGAATGATATACTCTACATTACGTTCTGCAGTGTTTAAAATGGCAGTAATTAAACATTTCGCCGCCACATTTCAATTATTTCCACTTGTGGGCAGGAACGGCCCTGAGCAAACTGGAGGCCGTGTCCTTTGCATCCTGGGTATGAGATCCTGTATAATTGAGATAATTATCTCCCTCAGCAACAGGGTTTTTTTTTCTAAAAAAGAATTACCATATAACATTGCTAATTTTAATTAGAGACCTAATGCAACTCAAATAATTATAGGAAGAGAGGAGAGAGAAGAAGGGGGATATCTTGAATCATTCACCCTGATTTAGAGGATGAAGAGGGGAGGAGATGGTTTATATAATGGTTTATATATAAAATGTTAGGGTCAGGTCTGTTGTGACGAATTGATTCTGCTGAAATGATGTTTAGATGCTTAGCAGGTGAAATAAGTTGGCGAGCGATCAGCCATGTGATGATTATCTCGAATTTATTTAATTAAAAAATTTATTGTCTTTTGTGATGAAACTGTGCAATTTGAAAAATTGGTACACTGAGTTTTTCATCTTCTACACACACACAGAACCTCTCACGTGGCCAAAAAGGTCAAGGAATTAATCTAACCGTAAACCATAATAAATTACAAAGACCAGTTTTACAGAATAATCCATATTAATACCACTGCAAGGGAGCCAGGCTGTAAATACAGAGACTAGATGTTGTGATGCATGGCTGCTAAAGACTGTGGTGGAAATAATCTCTTACTGGTGTCTCTTAGTGAAGGGATTAAATTCAGTTTCTCGGGGTCAAGTTCTCATTTCATCATCTCTTCTTTCACTTGATTGCAGCTGATTTGTTGGCTTTGCTAGCCTCTTTTGTGACACGTCATGTGAAGTTCTTCCTTCTTGTTTTCCCTTCTTCAAGTGCTCGAGGCAATAACGACAACAGGAGTAAGCTGAAAATAGTGGATGCTTTCACCCCGAGGAAAGAAAAAAAATGTGTCAGCCTCAGAGGGATACTGATTTTACATGTCACCCTCTTTCAACACGCTTGGCATATTTTCTAAAGATTTTACAATAAAAAGTACTCATTACTGTTTTTCGGAGATCAAAAGCGTTTCAGAGAACTGTTGTAACCCAGTCACTCATCACTGACGGACCTGATCTTCAGTGAGTTTTGAGTTGTGTAGGAGAGACGCTCCCAAAGGCGTTAGTTCCAGCGCTCGGTGTACAATATCAGTTCACCCCTTAATGAAGCAGCTGTAATCACACTTATACAGAAATGTCGTCTCTCGTTAGCAATGCAGTTGGAGAGATGCTCTGCAACTCTTTGATGTTGTCAAAGAATCTCACCACTGCGTTATGAACAAAGGCAGCCTTCCTCTAAGATAAGGGGAGGAGTATGCCTCCCTCTGTTATGCCAAAGATGTCAGGAAACTGTGTGAGTTAGGAAACCCTTTGTTTTGATTCTGAAACAAATTACATACACACACACAAAACCCCCCTTGACTATTAATGCTATTTTTTCTAGTGTTTGCTCTCTCCAATAAACTAGTCAACTGTGTGGCTTGTCTACCTTCCTGTTGCCCAGTTGATGCTAGTGAAGGCTCTAGCCCCACTGGAATAAGCTGTAAATGGATGATAAAAGGATGGATTAAAAAGGCAGTTGCCCACAGATCTCTAAAGCACTTGTATGGCAAGATGTTGATGTTTCTGAACCTGTTTGAGACATCAGAGACTACCTGGCATTTGATAAGGCTCCACTCTTCGGCTGCATTTGAGACGGGATCTTGTGTTTTCCACACTTTGGCTGTCACTGCCAAGGCTGCTGTCTGTAGATAACACTAAGGGAAGAGTCACCAACCAAATGCTACAGAGTAATGGGAGGAAAACAGGAGAAGGAAAGCAACGTGATTGCACAGGAGTATGGGAAAAAGCAAGGGAGTTACATTTTTTTTCTTCACTCATTTGATTGTCTCGAGGGGTTTTGGTCACACATGGGAACCTCCTACATTGATGCTGATTAAAAGGCACCACCACTCTCATGCCTTCAGCAGAATGACTGCAGGGAATAATACCAAACAGAGTGCCTTTTCTAATTGTTTGCATACCTGTAGGGCAGTGGAACTTACTCAGCTTGCCATGCACTGTTTACTATGCATGAAAAAAAACAATTAAAATAGGCAAAAATCTGTTAAATAGATCTCAGCATTGAAGATTGGCATGCAGCCTACTGTGCCTACTGCAAGTGATGGGAAGCTTTTATAAAGGTCTTAGTTAATGTTTGGAAAGGAGGGAAGAATTTTCAAGTCTATCTTAAAGTCTATATGATTTTGGTGTATGCATTAATTCAGCTTCCCAGATTTACGTTCACCTTGCCAATCAGAGTCATGCCTGGATTTGTAATGGGGGGTTCTGAACAGCCATGAACCAGGGGCACAGAGGGGGACCAGGATATGGACTCGCAATTAAATTCTTTTGCATTATCATTTGTATGTGAAAAATGATAATGCAAAAGAATTTAATCACAATCTTGTTTTGGTTAATTCCTTTGCAAAGTGGAAAAAAGTATTTAGGCTTTTTCTTAAAAGTAAAAGTTTTAATCCTACTTAACAGTGCACATGTTACATAATCAAGCTATAATTTAAATACTTGTAAGTCATTAAATATAATGATACTTTTCACTCGGTCGTAATTATTTATTTTTTAATGTGCATATCTCTTAAATTATGCAGTTTTTTAATTACTTATATATTGTTTGCTGCCTTGATCTATTGTAATACAATTCATCTACAGGTAAATTATTTAAAATGTTTGTTTTTTTTAAATTAATCAAACCAAACCAAAGTGTAACAATAACAATTACTGCCAGCAACTTTAAAAGGAGAAAAACAAGGTTCACTGAAACATGAGTTGGGGCAATTGCGTATTACAATGAACTATTACAGAATGTCAGGTTTAAATAAGGAATGCCAAGTCCAAGTTTCTTCAAAGAATGAGTAATTTAATCCAGATCATTTGCAGTATGATCAATTAAATGTCATCCTGTCCAAGTCCAGGTTAAATATTTTCACACAGAGACCAGCAGGAACCAGCCATTAGTTCGGTTTAGTGTCAAGTACTAAATCTAACGCCTAGAAGTGTAAATTGTAAACTCTCTAAAATGAATAATAGACATAGATTAACTTCTCATCATTAGGATATTAAGCTCACAGTGACTATGCATTACAGGGTCTTAGATGCCTCGTGCTGATCTAAACCAAGGTAATGATTATCCTGGGCTATGACGGTCAAGGATCACTGCTTTCAGGCTAGATTGTCGTCCAGTGACCAAACGCATCAAGTGCACACTTTAGACCAGCATAATTATACCAGGAGGAAATCAACTCTCAGTTGAGGGAAATCAAGGTTTTAATTTAATTAAGCTATGACTGCACACAGATTGCAATGTGTAGGTCTTTAGGACTTTACAAGCTGGTGGCTCAGGCTTGGCAGCTCTCTAGAGGAAAATTAAACACTGACTGCTCTACTGTTAACATGGAGAGCTATGGACTGTGCCACATAGTTATAGCGTCACCATTCACCAGCATTACGGTGTTCAGTGACATAGAGGATTTGGAGTGAGATTTATGCAGAACTATATCCACTTTGTTAAATCTGCTTCTGACTCAAAATAGCTCCATTGACAGATGGTAAGCCTTAGACCTGCACTGAACAGAAACAATCCTTATATCCCAGTGGAGAAAAAAAAGTCTAAATTCAATCTTTTTGCACTCTCCCTCCTGCTGTGCTGCACTCAAGCAGAAATGCATTAAACACACATTCGCAAAAGCGCACACACAAAGCAAAGACCCATGTTAGTGTTTGTATTGATTGTTTCACACCCACTGATGTCTGTTATTTAGCAGTATAATTTAGAGCCTTGCTGATTGAAATATCAAAATTCCAACGATACCTTTGTATCAACATTTTTTATATCCTCGCCATCTGTTTAATAGCCGGAAAGACACATCTTACATGTATATGCTGAATTAATGATGGTAATAGCAGAAGGGAATTTTCAGTTGCTGCTATAACTGCAGCTTTCTGATGCTTAAGCAGAAGCAGAGTGAAGCTCTGGGTTTTACAGCTCTCAGGTGAAAAGCCGGCTATCGACAGAAAACAGGAGACTCTCCTGAATCCTGATTACAGCCACTTTGTGACACCTGGGGGACAGAGAAAGATGTCTTTTAAACCTGTCATAAATATTCACAGCAACTTAATTGTGCGTGCAGAAGTGATATAAAGACCCACCACTGTTGCACTTCTGGGAAATTGATGCCATAGAACAAAGTACTTTGGCACCTCGCACAGACTTGACTTGAGAAACTCACAGGAACAACACGTCTCAAATCGTCGTGCCATGAAAAATTCCCAATTTGCTGCTCGGGCTGTCACAAATTCTGGCCCACCATTGTGCCTCCGGCTTGCTTTTACTTCTTATGCAGTCAAGTTTCATAAGACTCCACCTCTCACTTCCTGGCAATTCCCTTCCATCAAGGGTAACTCCCCCATCCTTTTTATTGACTGTTTCGCTAATTGTAGCCTGCATAAACAAAGCGTGGAGGACTTGGCAGTATAAAATGCTCAGATAATTAGTGTTGCAGGGGGGGAAGACTGCATCTGTGGACATTGATCTGATGGTTTGCTGTATTGAATGGGTGAGGGAGGTACCCCTGTGACTGTGACAGGTAGCCTGTCTCATGGATCACAGGCCATCGTCAATACTTCTTCTCCTCTTCAGTGGTCTGGTGTGAAGCATTTCTTAGAATGACACAGGTGCCAATTGATTGTGGGTATTGCTGGGGAGGCATCTGCTGTTTATTCATTCAATTTCCATTCTTTTTTCTTTTGCTTAGCTTGCATCATGACTTCATTATTGAAACTCGAGCAGCTTTTTAGCCAAGACTGGAGAAACGCATCTATAAGCTGATCATCTACAGGAGTTTTGTTTTTGCACTGTTATTTTGTGTGGTGTGACATACACCAGCAGAATCTAAATGGCTATTTTCTCCTCTGCTAACATGTGTCTGCACCGTGCTGTATGATGGTGCAGCGGGAATAAAGATGGTGATAATGGGAGTGTTGGGGTGCAGCTGCACCATGCACAGGGGAGGTGACCTTGGCCATGGTGGCTACCACAGAGAGGAGCCAGCCATCTGTCTTGGGCCACGAGGAGGTGACCGAGCATCATTGTTTAGTCCAATGGAGTACACTGGGGTCACTGGGAGTGCTGACCTCCCGGGTGTGGAATAGAATAGGGTGTCTATGCTTTATCAACACTGAGTTTAACAAGAATACAGAGGGCGACTAAGTGTGCAGAATAAATTGTCTTTTTTATGCTCAAGCAAGCTGTTATTTGGGGAGACTGAGTATTTCCTCCTGTGACTACTATCTAATCAGATTCTTTTTTCATACCAGTGAAGTAGCCCTTATCCTAAGTATTCTGGCCCTAGAGCCCCTTAACAATTTGCAACAATTACTACAAGAACCAAGAGGAGATGCAATTTGGACATAGTTTGACCCCCAGCTAATTTCTAAACGGCATTTAATCTGTATTTTATAGAAAAAGTTCACCAAAAAAATGTTTTATATGTTCACTTCAGCACTCTTTTAGCACATAATGCTGGTAGAAAACCACAGTTGCACCTGCCTGTTGAAGATAAGTTGATACTTGTGGTGGTATTAACTTAGAGTGGTTAAAAATCTAAAAAGGCTGCTAGGAAACCATTTAATAACAGCAAAACAATATTTTAAAAATGGGTGTGTACAACAAGAGCCCTACAAACCTACATTTTCTCTATATTCCTAATTCTTGCACCAATTGATGCTCTGGACTTTCACAACAAATTTAACTTTCTGCTTGTTAAGAAACAATGCAAATACTCACACACAATTATGTTGCCATAGTCAGCAAAAATCAAAACACAGGCAAACATGGCGGCAGGCTGGTAGTACTGTAAGTCAATCCAGTATCAAAAATTCTAATAGACATGCTGGTGTCTATTACAGTGTCCATTTCACACTTCGCCTCTCTAAAACGCGAAATGGATACCCATGCAGAAGTTGTATTACTGCATGCAGAAACTGCATTACCAGCAGGGGGCGATGATCTATCTAAAGGCACGCAGACTATTCCAGGGTCCTTGTCAGAATCGATTAAGCTAGGTGGCTAATATGTATATCCATGTAAATGTGTTAATAATGTCGGTTTAAATGCTTTCCCATGATTATTTTCATGTTGGCTGGAAATAAAATACTTTTATATAAAATAAAATACCCCTTGTTATTAGTGCAGATTACTGCAACTTCTGCATGACAGGCGTGTCTGTTACACGCTTTGTTGTGATATCGGGTGTAGGCAGTGATTAAGATGCTAGTTGTGTTCAATACATTCCAATTTTATTTATATAGTGCCAAATCACAACAATAGTTGCCTCAAGGTGCTTTTTATTTTAAAGTAAAGACCCTGCAACCCCGCTGTGAGCAAGCATTTGGCGACAGTGAGAGGGAAGAACTCCCTTTTAACAGGAAGAGCCAGAGATGAATAAAAACAAATGATTTCATGCAAATGTATTTGTGTGGTCACACTTTGTCCAGTCTGCAAACTAGACAGAAAACAGAACAAACGTATCAATATTGTAAGCCTGTTGGAGAAAACTCAAGCTGCATAAAAGTGCTAATCTATAGAAGAGACTCATCACACCGAGCAGTCCATTACACTTACTACACTTATGCTACTTCATAAACTAAAACTAAAATATAAATTACATAATGTTTTATCACATGAAGGAACAACATGTGAAACAATCTTGTAGTGATATTTAGCAAATACTTGGTGAAACTACGATATTAAATGTTAGTGGACTAAAAATATGACTTTTCAAGTGTAAATAGAACCAAAACCACAAAAAGCTAATATCAACATTTAATGTGAAGCACTAACACTCTTGTGATGACAGTGACTGACTGGTGTTTAGCAGACATAATACTTTAAAATCTTCCCCCATCATTTAGCTTGCCAGCCTTTGATAAATGGCACAAATACATCTGGATGATAGAAATGGCAAAGATTAGAAGGCAAAAGAAAGCCTCTGACAAAATGAAATTTTGACCTAATGGTAACACCACAGCAAGAGCTGGAGGATCACGAAATTTATCAGTTTAATTGTTCCTGTCTTACATAGCAAAACCTTCTTAAACATGATATAAAATGATATAATTCAGTCTAGACCAAACACCAGCCCAAAACACTGACAGTGGTATCCATAAAACCGTGCTCCTTTGTATCTAAAGGTATTACAGAAATGTTATTGCCCCTGTGCTCAAGTGTTTATGAAATCCTTGTAATGGGATGAGGTAATTTAATTTAATATCTATTTGAATGTCTGCATGGGTTTATATATTACAGCCCTATAATCAAAGTATCTATCAATGATATACTCTTGTAAATTTAGCTGTGTTTTTTAAATAAATCTGCATGGTTTCATAAAAATGTTGTACGTTTTGGACAATTACTTTGTCAATTTTCTGTCTTTTTGTGATCTGGGCACAGACTTAATGGAGTACCCATACCAGACAAAGGCCTTCTGATGAAGCAGTCAGCCTGACAGAGACGTGACAGACATGCAATCAAGGTGTTAAATGATAGGAAGGTCATAATGTCTGTCCTTTCAGTATAATCACAACCCCATAGCTCAAGTTTTACCCCACAGTTTCAATCACCCTCCCAGCTCCTTTCACATATGGCTTGACCCTCTCAGCTTGTTCCTCACATTCTTCACTCTAATGAGAAGTTTCACTTCTCACCTCATGCTCATTAGTCACCTTTCTAAAGTACTAACACCACTGCAGCAGGGTTTTATAAATTCATAGGGACACGACTACATAAATGAGTAGTTTAAAAAAAAAAAAAAAAAGCTGTCAAATGGAATCAGCTCCACCAGTGTGAATATGACCATACAACAGTTGTTAAGCTGTTGAAGAACTGGGTAGGTTTAGTTAAAAGAAATGTAGAAATGTGTTATTATGTGTGAATCACACTCTGCTTCAAAGGCTGAGCTTTCAACTTCATGGACTCCAGCTGGACTCGATTTCAAAGACAGAGCTCGCAAACAGCAAATGAGTGGGATCAGAGGTCGTGGTCAAGCTGTGGTCTGTTAAGAGGATAAAGTGACATAATAGAAGGAGCCTTATGAAAGTAACCATAAAGTGGGTTTACAGCTTTGCATAGTAAAACTGCCCCTTTCACATCTCTTTACTCTGCAGCATAATGCCACTAAATGCTACAATGCTAACACGCACCTACATGAGAACAGACGAGAGAGTGAACAGCCCTGCCTGGCTGGAGTGACTAAGCACGGCTCGTTCCCATCACATCCTCTGTTTTACAGGAAAACTTTCTAGTTAATTGGTTCTGTGGCTCTTTAACTCTGTACTCTTTATTGAGTTTGCAGTAATGTGGCCTTTCTTTGACCCAGAGCATAGATTTAATCAAAGGACAATTGACAATTTGACTTATTATATAAGTTAAAATGCTTTGAGGGACATCAAGGGCTGTTTATGAAAACTAAAGGAAGGAAACACGAGTAAGAGGCTTCTTTCTTCCAACCTACAGTCGACATTTTTAACTTCTAGAATTCAAATAAGTCTAGACATTATATTGCACATCCTAAATTGTTAAAGGAGAAAAGGATGTTCAAACAACCCTCCTGTATTGGTAGAAGACCTTTTTTTTCTGGGTGAAAAATGGATAAAAACAAACAAACAAACAGTTAAATTAGAGTGTGCTGCAGCTATGGTATAAAATCTATTGATTGATTTTTTATTGCCAAGTACTGTATGTTTTCATTGTGGTTTAGCGCAGCTGGAATGTGTAGCCTTCCAGTTGTGTTGAGCTGCACTCGTTGAGCTGACATGTCTCTGAGGTAGTTAATTTCATGGTTGGCACAGTGCGCCATCCCGCTATTTATTGAGTGAGGGTTAAGCCCGTATAAATGCATAGGTTTCTTGAACAGCACATACCTTGACATTCATTCTGACTGCTCTGAGGCCATGTGTGAAATGGTGTGTGGTGAATCCCACTTCTGATTCTTTTAGTGTGGCTAGCACCCCTTTAGATTTCATAGGCTCCATTACTCTTCAGTCTGGACCATACTAAAGGACAAATGTATGGTGGCTGCCAGCATTATGAGTACAGAGTGCCAGCGTATGAGGTGTTGTAGAAGTTTAGCCAAAACCCCCCCCAAAAAAACCATGTAAATCATAAAAATAACAAGTTTTTCTTTCATCAAAATCTCCACTGAAAATATAATTATGGTGCATTTAAAAGGGGGGTCCCCTACATTGTAACTGTGTGGTCTTGGTTGGACGGTTTTATATCTCGGTCTGAAATTTATGACTGCATGAAACACCACATTGCAATGCAAGGCAAGTGGTTGTAATACAACTACTTGTATTAAAGACATTTCAAAGTGTCTTGTCCATGACCCTCGCAGCCAGCTCACAGATGGAGATTCTTTCAAAACAAACTGTGTCCAGTGACCGTAATCTTGACTCTTGACCAGTGTCACTGAACTTGACAGAGTCCTGACCTGGTGGAAGATGGAATAAGGAAGAGATGAGGGTTGTGATGGCTCTGGCTTTTAGCCAGAGTGTTTCATATATGCACATGCTCCCGACACCGACAGAAAAAAAAAACAGAAAAGAAAAGCATATAAACAAAATGTCATCTTGAATACGACCATGTCAACCTCATACAAGCAATGTGCTTGCTCCTGTGTATTCAGATAAAAATAACATTTGAATGCGCTGGTGCCAAACGCTGGCAAACAGACAGCGAGAACAATATGAAACAGATGCCACCACAGATGGAGAATAAACAGACACATACATTTCCGTGACAAAGCCGACCTGTCACTTGCAGCAGTAAATGATTATTACATTTGTGGTGAAGTAGAAACTCTGAGTTGTCTCGTGGGTTTCGTTGCATCTGTTTTTTACTTCTGTAAAAATAGCAAATCTTCACCACAGCCTTTGATTTGGTTCGCTGCCAGTTGATTTCTCCTTGCTAAGTGCTCTGCATATTTGGATCAAATCAGGGGTGCTCCCAATTTAGAATCCATTTAGCTAAATATTTTATTTCTAAAACTTCATAATTATCTGTTAAACAGCGGTATAATTTATTAGGAGCAATCGGTACAGGTAGACAGACTTTCTTTAGTTTCTTTTTTAGAGCCTTGTTGTTGTGTTGTCTCTGTATACCAATATAGTTCATCGTCTAACTTTAAATGTATCCCTACAGATCCAAATTACAAATAGTTAATAGTTTCACCTGAAGCACCTTCCCTTCCGTCACTTGATTCCATGCAGGAAGTTTTAATTGGCTGCCTGGACAGACATGACATTACAGTAACTGTCATCCTGCCTCTGCGTTTATTATGCATGAGTGTTTATTTTTCGTCCCCTTTCAGTGTATAGAGAAAGACGTGTGGAGTAGGTGAGGTGAGGGCTGGAGCTGTCACCTATCAAGAGAACCCGAGGGAGCGCAGGCAGTGATTTACAGTCTGGCAGGACACCCACTGTTTTCAGCTGAGAGTGTCATGACATGTAATCACACACAGACTTTTAGTGTTGCTACTCTCTTTGTCTTTCTGCATTTTTTAAAGCACAGAAAGCCCTTTTTTTTCTTGCCTTTTCCATCAATATCTAGTTTATGCAAAGATCTTCGCGGTGTTTGGTTTGGTGCTATGGATAAAATTTCCTGAAACAATATAAATGGTAATGACATGCATATGAATCAGGATTTGAACAACTAGTAAGCCTAGCCGCTCTTTTATACTGAACTCATTTGATAAATGGAACTTAACAGCTGGATTTAAATGTCTGGATTGTATGTAACAAGTCTTCTTTATTGGAAATAGCGTGGCTCAGACAACTCCTTATTAATTGGGCCATAAGAATAGAAATAACAAGACTTGCAACAAGGAAAAACTAGTGGCTGTCGGGTGACTGGCTGTTGGCAACTAATTGCATGTAGATGTGGTGACCAACTGCTCACTAAGAATTTGAGCAAGCCGCAGTCTGTGCAGGTTGACTGCAATCGCTCCCAGACAGATTGTCAAATTGCTGTTTATTTTATAAACCCAGACAGATTACCAACCAGCCATAATCAGTCAGAGTCTCAGTCTAAGTGATGATACAATATAATGAATCAGACTGATGTGAGTTAATAAAGTTTGTGGCAAGCAATTTGCTGCAAGGTTTGATAAATTTAACCCTGAAAAGCATGTCTCATTTTGTGCCTGTGTGATAGTTGCTGCTAGAAGTGTTCATTTATTTGTGTGAGAGGGCTATGTAGCTGTAACATTAGTTTAAAATGTGAATAGTACAGTAGGTAGCATTGATTTTAAGGAGTACCTGCAAATTCACAGACCCTGCATAAAACCCCAGAGATATGTGTGTATTTACGTCACCCGGCACTGTAACGGTATTATCGTTAACATGTGCAACGCTCAGGATCTGATGGCAAATACTGTTTTGTGTTCTTTAACACAATTTACATGTCAGCATTTACAAACAGACATCAGGTTTAGTGTGGAGCAGTTTGTAAGCAGATCTTTGGATAAATCCTGCAATCCACCCGAGTCTCAGACCACACACAGTCCCAGTCAGTTTTAAACAGAAGATTTCAACCTTTCAAAACCATACTGGTTCTCTTTAGCCTCGCTCCGTGTTTCAGAGAGAAACTCGTGTAAATCCTGCACTTACACTATATTTCTTTTGTTAGTACATTACTTGTTACCTCAGCTACTCATTGTTGAAAATATACATTTTGAACTTACCCAATTTAATAAACTGGGCCCAGTTGGAGGCTGAGGAAGTTGTATGGAATTTGTGTAGCTGGTAAGCTGTTTGCTCATCAACTTGAGTATTCATGCTAGGGCAAAATGACCCTTAGGCCACTGGGAAATATCATGGTCAGAGTGGCCAGTCCACCCTTGGCTCCAGTATAGCACTACACCTCCATCCAACTGCAGCAGATTTCTGTTTTATCACAGTTAATAGCCATATTACCCCAAATAAATTGCATGTAACTTGACCATTTATCTTATTACTTCTTTGTCCTTGTTTTATTAGTGTCCTGATGCACCAAAGTCATTTTGAAGATGACAACTTACTGCAGACCTGGTCCACATCTTTGATGTTAAGATTTTGAAGACAGAGGAATTGCAAGCTGATTGCACACGGTTGCAATAATTTTACTATTGCAACCGTGTGCAACCGTTACTATTGCAAACTACTCTTATGCCTAGTGCGACTATAGTTTAAATGTCTCTATAATCACACTAGTGTCAGTGTAAGACAACTTATATTTTACAAATATTTTGTAAAATATAATTATAATTAAATGTAAGATTTTGCAGCAACATGGAGAAAATCCAATCAGTTGCAGAATTAAGTGTCACAGAGGTGTCTTAAGAGGGGTTTCCATAGACTCTTGACTGTTTTTAAAAAACTATATATCAGCTGATGCTCTTAGTTCACATAACTATGTTTACTCAAGTAAAAGTGAAAAAGTACAGGCTCTGAAATGTACTCAAACTAGCTCTTTCAATCAGCTAGACCTATATAAAGCAAAATGAACCTTGTCCTATGTTAATATACCACTAAAATAATATTAATACATGGGAAAAGAAACTATTTTTTGGCTTTGGCATCAGTGCTAGCTAGATGCTGAAGTACCAACAACCAAAACACATGGACATCTGCACCAAAAATTCAGATCCAGATGTTTTTGCTCCCTGCCTCTAAAGAATTGTACATTGTCTATAAAAAGACGGACATAAACAATATCATGTAACCAACTGATTTTTAGACTCTGTCATTTCTGCCTTTACCATCCTGTGTTTTTTCAAGCTGCATATGACGTGTGAGGGGTGGATGGAAAAACATGGACTTTGTACAATTGCACAGAATCTACATGTCAGTTAAGCACAATCTAAGCTCCAAGCCTACTGGGTTTCACTGGGTTTCTTTACTTTAAATAGGGACTTGATTCTCAAAATAAAATGTTCTCACTGCAGCTGTGCATATCACAGAAGGAATATGCTAATTGCAATATACCTGCGATAGGCCAATATGGCTGTTCTTTTATTAAAAAAAATATTTACATTGTTTCTTTGATCATTTTACTTGCTGTGCAACTCTTGTTGTGCCTTGACTAGCACAAAAACACGAATGTTTGGAGTGACTTGGGAAAAGACTTTTGTTCTGTATCAGTTTATACCCCACTGTTGTAGGAGGGTATGTGGCTTTGTCACCACCCCTTTACAGGCCACTCATCATAGCGCCAAACTGAACCTGAAGCCTTCCTTCCCCTCTGGTCTGCTGACTCACTGTGCTTATAGCAGACCTTTCAGTCCAGGAGAGAGAAACCAGGAACAGGTAAACAGTGTTGCTGATAGGTTCGGAGATGACAGCTACAGCAGTTTGGCTGTTTTTTTTAAAAGCAAAGAGCAAGCACTTAGGGGCTACAACACCCACACACACACACAAATATATTTTAGTGTGCAAACAAATATTTTTGTGTAGGTGTTTGTAACTGTTACACACATACAGACAGAGAGATACAAGGAGACGGGGAGAGCACAAGAGCATATTTTCTATTTTCCATGCCCTGGGCGTAAGACATACCAGGAGTGCCAGAAATCTCGCCAAGTGGGATAAGATCATAAAACTGCATGGTACTCTCCTCTCATTTTCAACTAAATGGATAAAATGGTGTCAGCATGTTACTGCGAGCCCCTCAGGAACTGAAACACTGGCAAGGCTATAAACTAAGGCAGTTACTTCATGACAAGTCATTGAATCCTTTCCTATCAAGAAAGATTTTCTTTTAAAATGGAGCAGATATTGATAAAAAAATATATATTAGGGAATAAAGTAGAGCTGGGAACACAAACATGTTTTATTTATATTTTTGACCAGTTCACTTTTACATGACGGTTTGATATTTTTAAAAGCAACTGCTGCCAGACTAGATTTTAATGCTAACCATTGCTATCACACAGTCAAGATTAACCACATTACTAGTCAATCAATACTGATGACTTTAACTATTATGCAACATTAAGAACGGGTATATCTGGTATGTCAGCTACAGTGACAAACAATGAATGCAAATTTTATAAAGTCTTTATTATTATGATCTAAGTAGAAATCTGTTTCTGTGTTGACTTTGAACACTTCTTCTGTTATACTTGGTTCTTTAGTAAAATGCAAGATTATCAACACTTATTGATAAGTAATCCTTGCCCATTGTATGCGTGCTCCAAATCCCGTGTTTGATTGTCTTACCTTAGTATCGATTCCTGTTCAGGTTTTAAATTTTTGACTGCCTCACCCTCGCTATGCTTTACTGACATGAGCTGTATTGCCACTTTTCCAAGTCATTAGGCTTTGTTAACCTCAGAGACGGATGTTGCCGCTCTAGGCACCAATAAAGAAACAAGTGAAGCGGAAGTAGCGAGGAGTGATGAGGGTGAAATGGAATTAGGTCGAGGCCATCTTCAGGTGTCCAATTCTGTCAGAGTGGCTGGAGAGGTGTCAAATTGAAAACGAGACTGGTGGTCACAGTTTGTTGTTAGAAAATATTTGCTATACTTCCGCTGCATCGGCGTCTTCTCAGCTGAAGATGAAGTGCAGCTCTGGAGAACGGTTAAATGGTCTTTTGTGTGAATGCACTGCAGACTTCTTCACCTAAATAAAGCCTCGATTGTCATAGCAGAGTTGCTGTAACCACCAAGTGATCTGATAAGGAAGATTATATCATTTCCTCGCTGTAGCAAAATTTGGTGTCTTCCCTTTTTTTTCAGATTCTCTCTCACTTAGGTTTTGATTATGCTAGGGGTTGCTGACGGCAAGTTTAAACCCCATTTGCTGGGTCTCCGTGACGCCACACAATTATCTAGGGCTTGATAGCACAACCTGACTTTGACACCTTCTCCTTCACCGTATTGAGTGTGAGCTCTGGGTGGAAATGGAAACTACCTGGCAAAAGCCTCGCCCGGAGGCATGATCCAGGAGCAGGAGAAATCAGCTGCTACTGCATAGTGTATTGCAGAGTAAGCTGTCATGTTAGCGAGGATTGAAAATCATTTTTTATAGAGATTTTTTCTATTTAAAGCTAATATTCAGAAGCAGCTTGCTGTTTAGGCTAGCCTTTATGAGAGCTCTCCTTTACCAGTTAAGTTAATGTTACAGCCTTGCATCATTTGAAGAAAAGGCTTGAATGCTACTCACATGATTGAGCGGCACCTGCTTGTCAGAGGGTTGCAGCAAAAATATTGCTGCATTGCCAGAAAGCTGTACTCCACCTGCATGCCAATCAGGCATGGAGGCTAATCCCCTCCACCTACATGCAGTCACACACTTGCATGCTCTCGCTTTCTGTCTCTGCTCTGGTGTTTCTATCACATCATACCTCCCATAGGTACGTGTACACATGTGCCCATCACAACAGCCATTCACGCTGTGGCAAGGCTTGAAAATAGGAGCTAATTAGATTTTATCAGTGTGTACTTTGCACTCAGACCAGCACATATCAGCCTGTTTTGTCAGACGGATCATTTTACCTAAACATGGGAGATAAACTGACACTGACGCTATTTAATGTCTGCTCATTGCAGCATGGCTGCCAGCATTTATTTGCCCGCTTTGGAAGTGTGGTGTGTATGAGTGTGTCTGGCTGGATTTGGTTTTTCTTTTATTTACAGTAGCTGACTTCCATAGAAATCTCTGAAAGGCAAAGGAGGGAAAACAAGAAATATTCTGTCTTTTGTTTTTAAAGTTATTGATTTCCCCAAGCAGAGACGTGAAAAGGACCTTTCCTCGAGCTTATGATCATCTGTGCTGGTGCGTGTGATCACACAAGCGCGTTCGTGTACATCTACATGACTGTTGTTGTGCGTATGTGAAGTAACAGGAGCCTCAGAAAAGGATTTTGAGCATGTGTGTCAGCAATATGTGCTCAGTTATGCACACACAAACCGCAAGCAGATTCTCCTGAGCATCTACTCTGATCTTTATTTTCTCTGTCATGTCAAGACTGTAACAGGTGTCTCACCTAAGGCAAAAACAGTGTATCACTGTCTTCCTCTTTATCTAACTGTATTTATCTATTGTTGCAGCTCTCTGGAATAAAATGGCAACAACACAGTGCATTCGGTACTAGGGCTACATGTCTGACGCGCGCAACACTGCCAACCTTGTAGCTGTGCTTGGCAGTGCAGTTTCATCAAGGGATTAACCACATGGCACTGTCTGGCTTGGACTAGTTCCCGGTGATACACCTGTGCTGGACTGGATGGACGAACAGAAGGTCAGGACATGCCGTAACATTGGATAATGTTGGGCTAGCAATAGCACCCAGGCAATGCCAGGAACTGAAGACCATATCAGGCACCGCTGTCAGAACAGTTTCTGATACAGGTGACTCAATTGGGTATGATCACTATCAGACTGATCAAATTTGATCTGTAAGAGTAGAGCCGAGGTTTTCCAATGATTGGAAATGGTATTGTGAAATGTGGCATTAACTGGAAAAATTGTGATGATAAAGAAACAGTCAGGGATATTTCTGAAGAAAACTGCGACAGAAAGTCTTCATCTGTTATACGTTTTACACTGCATGAGTCAACGTGTTGTGTTTCTGCTTGCCCTTTTACCTCACCAAACCCTCTTCCCTCCTCCACATCCCTGCTCGATGAAGCGGGCAGATAGACTGTGAGACAATAGAACCCTGTGCCCTTAATGAAACACTCAGATTAATTTACATCTCAGTGGTGTTCGGCGGAGGAATGAGTCTTTCACAGGAAGACGGCATTATCACTCCAGTAAACTCCTGCTAGAGTACTCCAAATGTAATTTAAGCGAACCGTTTATGAACATGATAGAGAACACCAAAAATAATATGCTGAATTATGCAGTCTGCACATTTTAACTATTACTGCATCAACTCGTAGTCATATTCTTTCACATAAACAGAACAAAAAGCACTGAGTAATTCAGCCTTTTCTCCCCGTTTGCCCCAATAATGATCTCAGTGCATAAATTCATCCATTTATTAGGTGATCAGGGTTTAAGGAGCCCAAAAATGTTCTCATTTTTACAAAACTAACCTTTATTTGCTTTGCCTTGTGGTTTTCTTGGGGCTTTATGGATGTTAGGTAATCTAATATTTACAAGCTGAAAATTACCCGTTCATTCAAGATAAAGTGTCGGCAATTACACAAACAAAGGAAAGCTCTTCATAAATCAGGTAATGCCATAAGTAAATGAAGTCAATGATGTAATCAAAAACAAAGTGGACATGATAATCCATAAATAATCAAAACATACTTAAGACTTTGTAAACAGCCCTCAAAGACAGCATATGGATTTTTTAGAGACTTAATATTGAATTCAAAATTTGACATTTTATGCTTTAGGAGATATAATATATAAAGAAAATATATAACAGTATCCTACTGAATGTCTGAAATGTGACTAATAGATCAACATAGAGGAATTCTACTGTGTTGAAGAAAACTATTTCAATTTAATTCTGAGAAGGTTCTGGTTTTATCGGTCTGTTATGACTGTAACCTAAATATATTTTGGCTTTTGACTGCTGATCAGATAAACAGCCCATCTCGGATGCACATATTTGTCCAGTTAAAATGTATAATTTCAGCAAACTGTGCAAACTGCAGGATTATAAAAATGCTGTATACTTGTGTTTCCTCCATCCAGATAAACAGGATGCTTATAGAGCATTAGACTAATAATGGCCTAAGCATGGAAAAAGCAAACACCACCTGGCAAATGTCACAGCCGAGCCAACTAACAGAGGGGACGGACGTGCTGTTTACATCGAATCAGCCGTAATTGTGGGAGATTGATGTATTACAGACTAATTGTCTCTACACTCAGGATTTGTTCTGTGAAAATTGAAGCATTGCTCTGGGGAAGCACTTAAGCAAGGCAGCATATTTTTCAGATATTTCTCAACCTTTTGTTTATTTTCTGAATCACAACCGAACTGTTATGAAGATGAAGTATGCTTTAACAGTATTCAGAAATCACACTAGACGTGGATTTAGCTGGTCAGATGCCATTTTTCCCCCCTCTCTGTTTTCTTCAGTGAAACCAGTCAATAAACAATATGCATAACTTTAGCACATCAATATTTAATGGCGCAGCTAAAGCTCTCCTCTCCTACAGGTCGCACTCGGTCCCAGTTTGATGTTTACTACTTTGAAATTCGCCACAGATGCAAACAGTCCTAAGGGGTTTACTGGTGTGTGTGTGGGTGTGTGTGTGCCTGTACTTGTGTGTGTATGTGTTTGCTTGGGTGTGAGCATAATGAAGAGTGTTTGTGTTCAGTATTGTTATTTTACTTCAGAGAGTCTCTTTTTTTTGTTTGCATGTCTGTGGGTGTTTCCATACATCACAGAGAGAGGGGCCTCAGAGCCCTCCCATACCGCTAGAAACGATCCGCACCCCCAAATTGCTTACAGCCGGTCTATCAGTGGGGAGGGGAAAATATGAGGGTGAATATTTAACGATGAAAACAAATGAGGCAACACAGGCACACAATTAGGGGGAAGTCATGGCTATGTGTCGTCTTTAGATGAGCAACATGATGGCCTCTTTACCCCTGGTGGGGGTAAGGCCCTGCCCCAGGAGATGGCTCATTAGGGCTGAGATGGGAGGAGAGGAGGGGCTGCTGACAGTCAAAACAGTGGGTGTGGAGAGAGGGGGTCGCTGCCACTCAGGGAGAAGAGGCCTAGGCTAAAGTCCTTTTACATCAAGGGCCATTCTGATTCTCTAGAAGACGTTAGCTCATGGTGCGACTTGCTGCCCTTAAATCATCATATGACACAAAGGACAGCTGCCATAAGGGCTGCATTACCTCTAGTGCCTTATTAGTCAGGCTGTTTTGTAGGTACGGTGATCCATTGCTGTGTTTTTGTCATCATTAAATCTCTTAAATGTGCGTTAATATAACTTGATTGTTTTCTGACAACTGTGTGTTTAAAACTTGTGAGCTTCCAGATTATTAACATAAACCATGCAATGAAAAAATGAATAATTAATGGTTTTTGATTGAAAATAAGAATGATTGTAATATCTGAAACCATTAAAATGACACTAATCATGGGCCATTTACTGAATAGATCTTGATCAGTGATATAATAATTAAATGATGCCTCTCATTCATCTTGGTGTGTGGTTGTTGCAGATGATGCATTTTTGGACTTAAATTGGATTTGAAACTCCAAATAAAAACCCAGGAGACTTTTACAGAAGTGGTATCAGTTTAAAGAGAAACAGTACACAGGTGTGTAACAGTAAGGATAAAGTGATTGTGATCTGCCTGACAAAAGCCTTTGTTCAGTGGGCGCAGCAGCTTTGGTCCCACCATGGGACTGTGCATGCAGCTCACTCTTGGGCCTTGAAAAGCTGGAAGAGTGCCACCAGATGGTGAAGAGCAGAAGTGAAGCTGTTTTAGACCTTGATTCTTTTTTTAAATAAATAATATACCTCAGCAATGGAAAAAAAACAAACCCTGTAGTACATATTAATCAAATTAAATTGGCTGCTGCTATTTAATGTTGTATTGAAAATGCACACTGACAGCTAATTTTCCTGAATTAAACAAATGGCTTTTAGTAGGAAGTTAAAAAAATTTTTAAAGCATGATTTGTTGTAGTGTGTTAACAGCATGTCTCTCATCAAGTCCCCCTAGAATTGCCTTAAATCTGTTGTTATAATAGCTTATTAAATATATCTCTGTGGAAAACATGTCCTTATTTCCTGATGCTATAACGACTTGTCAAACGTTTTCATTGAAAATGACCGCCATGCTTTGCTTCTCTGTTGATCAAAGGAACTAAACCCAGACTGATTCATTTGTTTTCTATCTCTCTCTTGTTGAATTAGCCCACGCTGCTGCTACAGCAAAATTTGCATACTGTGTATTAGCTTTGGAACAAACTGGGCTTCACACAAACAAACGCATACAGCTTTATTTAAGCAGCTAATTGAGAACCGAGTAAGCATCTCTAATCTGTTTAACCTAAAAAGTAAATAAATAGTATTTTCTCAGCTAATTAATATTCACAGTTTGGCTAATTAAAAATCCAACAAGGGGTATACACAAGTGAGTTCAGTGTAAACGAAGACTGACAGGAGTTTAACACTCACATAATCACGCCCCCCACAGCACCCAAAGAACTGCTGGGATCTATATGTTTAAGCTCAAGTTACTTAAAGCTTACAAGAATGTTTTCTTTAATGCAAAGGAATAATCTCGCAAAGATTTCACCAAAAATCACACAAAAAACAGTAAATAACACAGATGCATTTAAGCCATTCAGCTGTTGTGCCTCTGAAACTGTGATTCTACCATCAGTATCTGAAATCTTTGTGACTACATTATATCACCCTGAAAGAACATTCTACCAACTAAAGTGTTAGGATAAGCTTCTGTTCATCAAATGGATTCTTTGTGACTCTCGCCCTGATGGGCCTCGTATCCACGGTGAATCACTGCTAAGTGCCATTTTCTCCAAATTAAATGCACATCAGTCCATGGAACCATTAACGGCTTTCTTTATTCATCTCCAGGCTTTTTACAGGTCACAGTTAGATGCATTTAGAAGTACTTGCGTGTCAATCTCACAGGAATATCTCACTGTGCCTCTGCATCTTTGATTTTCACCACCTTGTCCTCTGACCGAAAGGTATATCTACCCACTCATGCCCATAATATCTTTGTAAAATGATGAGATCCAGCAGTGCTGCTCAAACTGATGTGTCAGCGATCCTAACTGCTGTAATAGTCATCCCTTTTTTTCCGTATTATTCTGGTGCACTTTCAAGGACACGTATGGGAAAGCAAGTTTACATCTAATACGCTTAGGTCTGTTGACCTTGGACAGAATGACCACCGCCTCTATCAATCACCAGCTCAACCAAGAACAAGAGAAAATGATGCTGGCTAACAACATTATCACAGCAGTTGTTCACATCTCATTGATTTGACAAAAGCCATCATTCAGCAGTGTCAGTCACATGGGCCAGTGCTGTGTTATAGAAAGGATGGGTACGCACAAAATATCATATTTTGCAGTGGTCTCTGTCATTATAATTTAAAACCATTTCTGTCAGTCCGAAATGCAAAATTATTATTAGCCGATAACGACGTGCAAGTTGGTACAAATGCTGCACACAGGAAAATAACTCTGCAGTCGTCAGATACATGTTTTTGTTATGCTTTGGAAATATATTATACATGAATGTTTGTTACATTACATCTACTATTGTGCCAATCTTGTTGCTATTGTTATTGTTTGTATGCCAGAGATAAAGTGTAAAATACTCTGATATTCACTACATGTCTCAACCTTTGTATGTTTTTTGTATAAATAATTTTGAATCCGCTAATGCATCCTGAGAACTGTGTTGCCAAGTTGAAAATATGCACACAGTCATCAGAAAAGGCATCTCTGTAACAGCAGTAGTTTCGACCTTCTGCTGCTATGGCTCATTTATGTGTGTGCTAGCAGGATGCTTCACAAGTGTGCACCTACTTCTTTCTTTCCAGGAGTTGAAGTACAATGTTGAGAGAAAACCCAAAAAACCCAGTTGCTTCACCTCTGCAGACCTCAGTTAGCATGTGAAATGTTGACAGAACAATTAGAAAAAGACTGAATAAGTATGACGTTTTTGGAAGAGTTTCCAAGAAACAGCCTCTTAGCTTAGTAGGAATGGGAATGGAGAACCAGTTCTTGTAGAGAACCGGTTCCCACTAGCTCAATTACTTGAAATTGTTAGTCTGGCTGCCTGTCGATCCTGCTTATCGGTTCCACTTCAATCAGCTTTTTTCAGTTTGTTGGAAGAGGAAAATAGTGATGCAGTCTGCACTGTGGATATGAAAATTACTTTTACTTTTATTGCACAAAAGGACCAGCGTGATGGTAAAAGTAACTGCATCCAAGACAGAAACAGCTGCATTATGCTCCAAAACTTGGGTCTTTGCAAGCACCTGCACAGACAGCATGCTAATGGTAAGAAAGCCAAGAACCCAGAGTGAAGATAAAACTGAATAAATACTGACTTTGCTGTGTGTTCATACCTAAATACTAAGAGAAAGATCATATGTGTGTCCTCATTAACATAGAGATTTTTGTTGCTGTGTGGGGCTGTAGCCTCAGGTTTGTAGTGTTAAATAATAATTATGAGACCGTGTTTAAAGTCGTTTTACATTTCACAAAAGAACACAGAAGTTATGTAATGAGTAGTGTAATGAATTACTTTTAAGTAATGTACTGCATTACAAAAAGTATTTAGTGTAATATGTGTAATACACATAAAAAGGGGGGAAATACCTCCAACACGCACAAGCATTTGACCACACAGCATGTAATTAATTTGCACTAATGTAATGTTTGATATGACTGGCTGCTTAGCAATGGTGGTGATCCTCAAATCAGAGCCAAAGACAATCCAATGAGAATCGCTAAGAAAATTGAATCATTATATCGGAAATCACTAAATTCTTATCAGTTCCCATCCCTACAGCTTAGGTTTGCATCTTTAAAAAACCCCCACAAGATTTCTGGAGCAATGTCCGTTGGACAGACAAGACCAAAGCGGAGGTGTTTGGCTACAATGAACAGCACCGTGTTTTGTAAAAACCAAACACAGGACAACATGGCAATGATCCCAATACACCAGCAAATTTTCCCCATAATGACTGAAAAAAAAATCGATGTATTGCAATGGCCCAGCCAAAGCAAAGACCTCAACCCACTGGAAATGCTGTGACCACACCTCAAGAGAGCTGTGTATAAACAAATGTCTGCAAACATGGTCTACTGGCCACCACTGTGTGTGCATTGTTAGAGGACACTAGTTCACCAAAAAGAAGTGCTTAAAGGAAACAGGAACTAGAATCAGGAAAGATTTTGCATTTTGAATGCAAAGACAAAGATAAAAATCAGTTTTTGAAAAGGTTGTTATAAAACAATTTTTGCTTTATGAGTGTACTTTAAAGATAATACATAAAATATATTTCATAGATTTTGAAATAGATCTTTAAATATAATTTGACACAATACATTAATACCGACAGAGCTAGTTTTGCAAACAAAGCCACATATGACTATAGAAGTGCTACTGAATAGGGTTTTATGATAAAAACAACAAACAAAAAAACAAAAACAAATAACCTATTCATGTGGAAAATTGTTCAGCTATAGAAAGTAATGGCTTACAATAAATAGCAACGATGTGTGCCAGCAATTTCCACCCGAGTCAGAGTGAGAGAAGTGAAATCTTTCTCTGTGTGCAAGATGGACGATTCAGAAATCTGTCAAAAAATGGAAAGAAAAAAGAGAAAATGCTTTTTAATGTTTTGATTAATTATTGATCACACTAGAATCCCCCCCCCTCCCCACTGCTGCAGCTCTTGCACAAAGCCCACACACTGTTCAGCTCTGAAGCAGACAGTGGCACGCCCCCATCCCCTGCAAGATACTGATGTCACACTATTCATCATCTCCTATTGAGGGTCAATGAGGGAATGAATTCACCTACAGGGGTCTCCAGCGGTAGCTCCCTAGACACCTTTCCTGCCCTCTTGTCGCCTGTGCAGTGTCCCAGGGGAGGTTTCAATTAAACAGCCTGAATGTTTGGGACATTTTAATCCCTCTACCACCTCGTTTATCTCTGCACCCACACCTCTAGAGCACAAGAGTGGAAGAGTGCATCTGTGGATAAAACTATCTCTCTCTTCATTTTGTGTACTTCAAAACCGAGATTAGAGGTGCAGTGTGTATACAGCACGACTTCTTATTCCTATTTAAACACTATACTAGGAGAGTTTAGTAGGATCTGCTCTGCAGTGCTGTTAGTGCTGTTAGGCTTTATATAAAAAAAGAAGGGTTGATGATGTGATGGGTAATCTTTGTTTATTAGCTTCTTGATGGAACGTCTATTGGGGCCACACGTGCATTTGTGTGCACAACAGCAACTTTAAAGTAGTTATATATAGAATAAGATATATTTATGTGCATTAAAAATATAAATAAGTAGGAGAAAATTTGTTTCTGCACATTTTATACTCACAAATTTTTTTTAGGTTAGCGACAGAGCGAAGCAAAGGTGTGAAAATCCAATTTCTGTCTTTCATTTCAGTTTCAGTTAAACTGCTTATTCATTCAAAGTTAGATAGCTAATCTTTTATTGTAGGTGTTTTGCGCTTCCCTTGTCCTTGTTAAGCTACTTTAATATGTCACTCTTAGAGAGTTTGAGTTGCAATAACAAGACATCCTTATTGTCAGCCTGCTTCAAGTCCTATCCGGTTGTTCAGTCTGACGTCACTAGCCGTGTCTGGGCCTAAACTCCGCTGCAGGTCCATATATCAAACGATCACTATGGCATTACTGAGAGTTGAAAAACTGTCTAAAGTCTTTCATCTTTAATAAAATGATCAGCGTTCTGCTCTACCAGGTGTAACAATTGAGTTTAACATCCAGCCATCCATGAAAACGGAATTTATGACATTTAACGGAGTTAGAAGTTAGCAGGGAGTTAGCTCGCTAGCTTCTATCTAAATACAATATAGCATGTCCTGACTGCGGGGTTTTGGAAACAAATTCAAACGTACAGCTCTGTTATCACTTCCAGCATAAATGAAGACAGAAAACTAAACAGCAGTGACGTTTGTAGGGTTACTGAAGTTGGGCTAGCTGGTATATAATGATGTGCTACGTGACCGCTAGCGACACAGCTATGTTAGCATAATATAAACAAGCTAACTTTTTTCCCACTCGATAAAAGTTAACGTGAGTGTTCTCGGTGGTCAGGAACAAATGTAATCGCATGGCAGGATGCTGTAAAAGGACCAAACTTCAGCCAGGAGAACAACTGAGATAATCCATCCACAATACGAGGTTAGTCATTCATATACTGCTGCATGGGCTGGGCTGTAGTTACATCCTAAGGTTTTAAAAACTGAGCTTAAATAAATGATTAGCGGTAATAAAAGCCGAGGGAGGTCAGCAGGGATCACTGACTGTTTTAGGAGCTTTTTGAGATTAAATAGAAGAAAATACAAAACATTAAACATGTTAACAACACAAAAGCCATATTAAACGCAGACTACTTTAGGCCCGGAAGTAGGATTCGTCGCGTCATCACCGAACAACCGGATTGTGGTTCATTAACTATTCATCTTAAGACTGTTTGTCCGAGAGAAAATGATGCCGTGATCTTTGATGATTGAACTGAAAATCTATGTGTTCGTACTGTCTGGTTTTTAAAACATATGCTCAGCTTGGCTTAGGATCGCATCTAATTGAATTCATGGTTTTATGGTGTGTGTGTGTGGTTTGCTCTGCGTAACCAGGCGCAATTCTTTGGCTTGTGATTTGCTGAGAAACAGCTTGTTAATGGTCAATTGATTAGGACTTAATGGGAGTATTGATTGAGGTGATCTAGAATGCAAATTTTTCATCCACTGTTCTCAAGTCAGAATAGCAGGGATGTCTGTGCAGGTCATGTGTTAAATGTACATCATTAGTGTTCTACTTTCAGCTCCTCACTCAACTGCCAACCGAAGCATGTGGAGATTAGGGCTGAAGAAAATTAACCTGAACAATCTTCTCTGTAATCATTTAGTTCCACAACTGTTACCGCAGATTTGTGTGATGCTCATTAAAATGATCTGTATTCTGGCTTTGTGCTTTCATTTGGTTTTGCATTTTAGAAAAGCACAATTTGCATTTTAGAAAACTGTTTTTGGTTGTGCCTTTCTTCCTTTGTGCAGTAAGGGAGACATACATTTCAAGTGCTCTTTTTAGTATGCATGTCTGTGTAAATCAATACTTAATGTATCCTTTCTCTTCATTTTCACTTTCCAATTCACAGTCTAATGCACTCTTCATTAAAGGGAGCTACCTGCTTTAATTCACAGAAAGGGGAACAGCAGCAGCATTTCAAGTCATTCAATTAATTCCGATCACACACCACTCCGACTGCCTTTAAAACCTTTTTAAATCAAAGGAACACACATAAAGATAGCATACTTCAGTTTTTCTGTTTGGCACTTTCTCTTGCTGTCTCTGTAATGTATACAGTATTGTCCATCAGTCTGTGTGGCAGACAGAGAACCGTCTAAAGACAATCAGTGTGTCTTTGGTAAAGGATGAGAGTGCCCAAAAGACAGAGAGATTCATCACTCATCAGACACTGTTAGGGAAATTTAGGAGCTTAATTTTGTCGTTCCAGGCGGTTGAAACAGTCAGTGATTCAACATTGTTATACCAGAGACTGATGTGTCCTTTATAACTGATGCGCAGACGGGCAGCAATTTCTCAAGGAGAGGAATGGTCTTTCATGGTGGAGTTAATGATGTCATGCTGATGGTGGCTGGGGATTTTCTTTCTTTCTTTTACTACTTGCAAAGGTATATGACAATACTAGTTGTGAAGCATTTGTTGATTAACCTCTAAATCTTGACTATCAGCATAAATGCGTTTCAGCACAATGCTGCAATGGTTAGCACTGTTTCTTCAAAGCGAGAAGCCAGCTCGGGCTTTTTCTGGGTGGAGTTTGCATGTTTTCTCTCTGCCTTCATGGTTTTCTCCAGGTACCTCAGCTTTCTCCCACAGTCCAACGATATGCATATTAGGTTACCTGGAGATTCTTAATGTGCTGTGAACCCTGCCCCAAGACAGCTGGGATAGGCCCCAGACCCTGCTCCTGCAATCCTTAATTGGAGAAGAGGTTAAGAGGATGAATGGATGGATTCAGTAGTATACTTCCACTAAGTCATTAATCTAGCCATCATTTAAGTCATTTATTTCAGCTGTTCCCTTTCTTGTAGACTATCGTCTACAATCGTGGCTCAAGAGTTGGCAGTTAGTCTTGTAATCGGAAGGTTGCCAGTTCGAGCCCCGGCTCCGACTAGTGTGGTTGTGTCCTTGCAAGACACTTCACCCGTTGCCTACTGGTGGTGGTCAGAGGGTCCAGTGGCGCCAGTGTCCGGCAGCCTCGCCTCTGTCAGTGCGCCCCAGGGCAGCTGTGGCTACACTGTAGCTGCCATCACCAGTGTGTGAATGTGTGTGTGAATGGGTGGATGACTGAATGTCGTGTAAAGCGCTTTGGGGTCCATAGGGACTAAGTAAAGTGCTATACAAATACAGGCCATTGACCGTAAATATTGCCTCTGTTTTGGTTCTAGGTTTTGTTTTTATATTAATATCTTTATTTGGGGATTATAGACTGAATTCACAAAGTAAAACTTTAGTGTATGCTAAACTTCTGTTGCTTTAGTCAGTGTCAAAGTGGTTTTATTTATATCTGAACAAAGACCAGATAATGTGATTCCAGTCTCATGCTGAAAGTTAAAAGATAAGCCCGCTTCTGTATTACTTGGGTCTTAAGATATGAAGGTGGTTGATCTTTATATTGCTTCTGTACTTGTACCTGGATCTCTATTTTAATAGGCTAATTACTGGGCAGCTAGCTTGACGGACTGCCTGAGTCAGAGGCTCCTTTCGGTGTGAATGGGCTGCAGCCTTTGCCGACTGACTGAAGACAGCTGGCTGCGTAGCGTGCTTTTTAGAGATGTCAGAGGAATCCTTTTCTAATCTTCTGCTCTCCTGCTGGGAGCCTGTTGTGGAAGAGGTTTCACACAGAACATATGACATTGTTGATAAGGGGACTCCATACGATTTGGTTAAATTAAAAAAGGGATCACTTTGGGTTATTAGCCGACTGTTTGTCAGAATGTTATCGCTCTCAATATGATACTTATTCAAAGGTGTTCAATGCCTCCGGCTGTCACTTGGGTTTTTCTCGTGAAGCAAATGTAGCATTTCATGAAGAAGGGACGATAGACGGCGCTCGGGTTGAATCATTTATATTCCTCATCCATGTGTGGGTGAAGTGTGTGTATTCAGAGGTGTGAATGAAATCAGATCTCTGGGGTTTGCAAGTAGTTATCTCCTGGTAGACCAGGACAAAAAAAAATAATTTCCACATGATTTACTGTGATGCAGATTCAGGCAGGACAGAGAAATCTTTGGCTTCAAGTGTACCGAATAATCCTACTGTGTGGTAGTCAAGTGGATGCCTATGTTCCTCTATACTGGATAATCACATGCAGTATCTGAAAGAAATTGCCCATTGGTGACCTTTTGTTTTGCTTCTATTGAAATTTGTTAGGTTAGATTAGCAGTGAAAACAGTGTGGGAGCACCGTGCTAATTGCTCTGCGCTTAGATAAGCATCTTGGAAAAGTTCCAGACATGTAAATTATTAGCACGCTCAGCTTTAACTACCAAAACACTGATACATCGCTGAACACATGGAGGCCAGACTTGGGCAATATTTTGGATAAACAGACCCCTGCGTCTTTTTAAACAGAGACACACAGACGCACACACATTCATATCTATACACACAAAGTGGGTGGTATGATATGACTTTCACCTTGCGAGAAGCATCATGAATCTCTCTGAAAAGGGAAGAATGGGTGCCATCAAGATGAGAGAGCTGACTTTAATTCACTGGTGGGCCGGTGGAAAGGGATATGACATGTTGATATTCCATATATTAGGGGAAAAAAGTGCTCTAAGCCTTGTGTTATGAAGTGCAAGGAGAGGAGAGAGAGAGTAGGCAGCTTGCAAACATGGCATGATAGCTGTTCTTTCCACATATGCTTACATTTTACCTAGAAATGTTTTGTCCAGTATAATTTGAATAGATATCAATTCTTAATATACATATTGTTTAAAAAAGAAAAAAGAAAAATGAAAGTGGTGCTAAAAGCAACAGAAGCTCAGACATATACTGCTATCAACCGAGGATATCAGCAAAATAAAAATGCTGTGTTCTGAAGGGGGCTCAGCAGAAGCAGAGCCTGATTGATTTGGCTGTAACGGTGACAAGCTGCCTCCCCTGAGTTTTACTCTGCATAATTTTTTGATTAATGCTGTGCATCCCAAAATCGCTCCACTGCAACACAAAATCGAATTAAATCACCTGGATATAATCCGTAATTGATTGGAAGTGTCAAAGAAGAGGCGAAATATCATTAATATCTTGAAGGATTTTTCAGAATTGTGGATCAAGTGTTTTCTTTAAATATGTATTGTGTTTATTTGGCACTCAGTGAATGTTATTGTGCTGGTTGGAGGTATCGGGATGTCACATGTGAACTATCAGCGCTGGATATCATCTTCTTTCAGTCCCTATTTCACCTTGACAGATGCTTTTGTCACTGTTCCCAACAGGCCAAATTCAGATGTACGTTTCATTGTCGCTCGTTGTTGTGTACCAAATCAGAAGCTAGATTACTAAAGCATTAAATGAAAGCACTGTACTCTGCTATCCACTTCACAGTGTATGACTATGTTTCAAATCAATACTATAAATTATTGAAGGCGTGGGATGGGATATGCCAAATGATATTCATTGAAGGGAATCGTGTTCCCCTGGGCTGTCAATAAAGCGGTGCATGTTCTTTCATTCCATCTTTTGGCAAGCCTATTGTGAATTGGAAATTCCTACTTTGTCAGAGTGTATTTTTAATGAATAATAATTGCAGATTTTCATAATTCCTTTCTTACAACAGTGTACTGCATCAGTGATTTATCCTCTTAAATCTGGCTACCTGGTTCTACCTACCCCAGTAACAAGCTGACGACTCACTGTAACACATAATACATCAGGAGCCTAAAGGTGTGACTGTTTGTCCTATTTAAGCTCCATAGAGGCAAGTTAGAACTGTATGTTTTTGTGCACCGGAGAGTGAGGATTAAGAGGAAAGACTAGCTAGAGCAAAGTGGCATGTTAGCAACATTATCAAGCAAATCCAAAATGCTATAATGTTTAATCAAGTCTGACAAGATTCTAAATAAATGGCAATAAGAAACAGTTGTGGTGAAACGACATCTTCTTACTGTGATGGTTGTAGCATATGTTTGAATGCCTGTTGCCTAACTGCTCCCTAGATGTGTTACTCAATCTAAACAAAAGCTACTATATAGACTGCTGCCTAGGGTTTCTGGATTATCAACATCTATAAAACTTTAGGGAACTATTTTATGATGCTCAAATATTTACATATTATATATATCAAGTGTACTAGCTGTTGACTTTGTTTCAGAGCATTTATGGAAGTTATTTGAAAATACATTTTGCTAAATAAATTTCAGTCTCTCTCTATATATATATTATATATGATATGTTTTTGTAAGCCATAAAGTCATCCATCATAACATCCAATCATCTATCATTTCACAACTGCTTATCTAACTGGGTTCACCAGGGGGTGGAGCTTATCCCAGCTGATGCTGGGTGAAAGGAACTGCAGATCCTGGACAGGTTGAGCTAGCACAGCTATAAGCAGCAGTTCATGCTTGCACACCTATGGATGACCAATCTAGATTATAGTTATTCCAACATGCATGTGTTTGGACTGTGAGAAAAACTCACTCAGGCACCAAACATAGTTACCTGTCTAAAACATAAAGCCAATGTAGGTATTTTATACCTTTAATTTTTTCTAATGATCACGAGGAAGTGAATCTAGTGGGTACCAAAAGTAGTCCGATTATACATTTGAAAGACTTGATCTATGTACCATATATGCTTCCGGTGTGCCGAAGTCAAATCCACCCCTCGCTCATCATATCCAGGTTCATAATGCTAAGATCAAAATAGCAAAAATGTTTAGCTCAGTGTTTCTCTCACTTGTTACTGTTGACATCATGCCCATCTTTTATTTGCAAGTGTTTTGGCACGGCTAATCGCTAGACAACAATGCTGCCCATCTTTTTAGCAACAACAACAAAAGATCTTTGTGGGAAAAAAAAAATCCCTTTTAATAGTCACTGGCATTGCATCTTAAGCTATAATTGAAAACAAACATTTTCTTCATTCTAGAATAAAATTGCATATTTGTAACAAGGCATTTCTTTTTAATAAAGACTTAATTTCATTAGGTATGTTAGTTGACACTAACGCTAACTATTTTCTCTTTTCTAGCAGGGGAAGTCATGATTGATTTCAACAGAAGGTTTAATGTGTGCAAATCTGAAATCCTGTGCTTCCATCACATCATAGGCACCTTTCTTGGAGCAGGCTTCGGTGTGAGTATCCCTCGTGTTTTGCTGACCCACCATTTGCAAGGAAGTATGCAAGGTAAATAAGAGTAATAAATTATGGGCTGTGAAGGTCCAGCAGTGTCTTCACTGATGTGTGACAGGCATTATTATTCTGCCTGTCAGTATTACACACATAAGTGAGCAGATGATGCCTTATGAGTAGGAGTATCCTGATGGAGACATCAATATCCACATCCTTGGCCTCATTCAGTCCATCTCACCTTTTTCCACCATGTATGTGTACATGGGAGAGGAAAGTTTATGAATCATCCATAATCCACATATTCATCCTATAATATCTTTCTTGTCTTTATCAGAACAGACTTGCAGTGCTGTGGTCTTAATTCTTAATACAAAGCATATGCTTGTAATATTTATAACTAATTTAAAAAATGCTTGTAATGCGCTAAATTTCTTGCATTAAAACACATCCATTCTTCACCAGTAGGATTCATAAAATTTATGCCCAGTATATTTTTTTTAATGATAAATTAAATCTTGAACTTATTTATAAGAGGTGTAATTAACATTTTTTTATTTTTTAATGAAAATAAGTTAATGTGCAAGAATATATTCAGTGTATGTTTACTGTTGGGTTTAATTAAAGCAAAGAAATGGGTTTGAGATATACGGGCTTATGGCAGCACAATAATAAGCTATCCTCTCTTCCTTTTCTGCTTTTTAAAATGCTCATTCTCTTTGTAGCTGAATTTCATTGTGTAATCATTATGTCCTGCTGTGAGCTTGGCTGTGAAGAGGCACTTGCTCCGTGCTGCTATACACATTATTTACTCACCGCCATTTTTCTTCACACTCATGTCCCCACCTCGCTCCTTTTCTTCACTCTTTGTCCCCTTCCATGTGCAAGAGTAGATAATTTCTTGGCTTTTCTCTCCACCCATCTTGAGTAAATCCTGGATGACAGTTTAATGGCCCTAAGACATGTGAGGATGGAGTCTATATAGAGAGGCCTGAAATCTATACCCAGCTGACCGAGAGATGAGCAATTGAAAAGAGGTGAAAAGAATGGGGGATAATGTGCCTGAAATGTGTGAAGTGTGTCAGTCTCTTCTGTGAGTTTGCAGCCGGATTCACTGCAGAACATGGAAAAGCAGAACAAAATGAAATTCCCCCCAAAACTATGTCAGACATGCTTGCTGCGATGTTTTATGAAGGGTGCCCTACCTGTTTATCAGAAATTTCACTCTTATTAAATGATTAGTTCAACAATATGTGAACATTTGGCTTCTTTTTAAGTTTTAGAAGAGTAGCGTGATGCCACTCAATTGTATTTAAAAAGTGTAACACAATACACGATGATTTCTACTTAGCATAAAGATGCAGAATTTCAAAGGTAGCCTATAGGCCAGCAGATAGCCTAACATATACCATATGCCGAATGTTAAAAAGAGCTTTAGAAGTAATACAAAGATTTTGATGCCTTTGGATAGAAGCAGCTTTTCTGCCATGTCTGAAGTCTTTAACTTTATATCTACCATACAAACCTGGTATTGTGGTACTTCAAATCTAACTCTAAGAAACCAAATGTGATGAATTCCCAGAACTACTGCTCCATTTCCACTCCAAATGCCATATATTACATGTGACTGCAGGAAAGCTGAAATATCGTATCTTCTGTAAGTGGTTCAGCTGAACATATGTACGTCATCTTGTGAAAACACGACAATGAAAGATTAATTAAGTTTGGAAGCAAAATTAAGCTGTGGTCAATGAAATGGTTATTAGCAAATCAGCATCAACAACTTGTCAAATACGAGGCAATGCTCTGAATCTACACTCCTATGGCAGATCCTTCGTGGCTTGTGAAAGAACAGCCACCACTGTTGCGACAGGGATATAAGGACACTGAGTTAAAGAGTGATATGTGATAATTGATAAGTGATATATATGATACTAAAATCATTTTTGATATTTCTGTAATAGTTAATCCACCACTATGCACAAATTCTTTAACAGAAAAAAGTAAAGCACATTAAGATTAGTGTGATGAGATTGCTTACAGTCTGAGTTATGGGTTTACTGAAAGAGCAACGATGAAAATAATTACCTTGCTTCTCTTTTGACTTCTCCCTTTATGGGTCGCCACAGTGGATCACCTGCCTCCGTCTCACTGTATCCTTAGCGTCCTGCTCTATTACACTGCTCAGCCACTGAATGTCCTCCTTCCCTATATCCACGAATCTTCTCTGTGATTTTCCTGCCTAGCAGCTCCATATTCAACATTCTTCATCCAGTATAGCCACTATTGCTCTCTCTCCTTGAATAAGTTACTTCCAAAATACATATACAATAACTTAACGACATAAAATACACTGTAGTTTAAATTATTGCAGATCAATGCATGTATTGACTACTAATTACTGAAATACGATCCTTTATACATTCAAACTGCCCATGTAGCACTTAAGGTAGGAAGTCTGCACTATCCCACATTCTGTATCCCCATTAACATGATTGTTGCTCAAAGACTGATAAATGCATTACAACCTTGATCTGTTTTGATCTGTCATAAGGTGAAAGTAACTTAATCATTGTGCATTTCTCATGATGCCTTCAGAGTGAATAGGTTTAGAGCATTAGAACTGAAACGTGGGGAAAAATAGATACAGTGTTGCTATAATCACATGCAGTCACACATGTTGAGGTTCAGTATCTTGCCTAAGGACTCTTTGACAGCTGGGGTCCAAACCTTAACCCAGTCTATGTTTTGAGACACAGCGGTTCCAAACATATAGTCAGAACAAGACTCAGTTCTTAAAGCAGTATTACTTGTGCCAGTGTAACTGAGAGAAACTGGAGAAAAATGGTGTTGCAGTTCTTGAATAATTCTGTTAAATCTCATCTGTCGACTATCCATTAAAGCAGAGATCCAAATGTGATGTGATTTTTATGCAACTGGCAAAACATGTGGTTTAAGAGGGATTTACATAGATTCTCACTCAGCATATCATTTTGCCCTAATATATGCTGATGGACATCTTTAGCCCAACATCTAATCTCAGTTATGCTGCATGCGCACATCACAAGATAAGGAGTGCATATCCTTGTGAATTATGGAAACGGTGCCATTTGATGAAGCCTTGGAGGTTTACGTTCAGCTTCCTGTCTGAGTTGTCTTCAAGAAGCACAACTGGGGATCCACAGTGTTAAAATTCCTCTTGAAGTTTATTAGCGCTTTAACCTTTGATCGCTTATGAAAGAACAGTAAACTTTATTGCACTAGCATATTATCAAGCTTTCCCTCATGGCTACTATAAATGCACTGGCTTTATTTACTTTATTTTATCAAATTTTCCATTATTTTCTTCGTAGAAGTCAACCTGTTTGGTATATGAGGCTTTTCTTTTTTGTATCCACCTAGAGAAAAAGTGGCTACACTTTATTACAGTTTTGTTCACATATTCATTACTTGGAAGGTAATTTTCGTCATCCGTAATCACATTTCCTTGGTATTTGAGTAGGATAATATATCTGTGCACTTGTGAAGTCTTACACACATATCCTAGACAAACACACACCTCTCTTTATATAATTTACTTCCCAAGTAAATGAAAAATGGATCGCTCAGCAGGTCTCTAAATACTGGCTCCCAGGCATTACCTTTCATATCTTTACATATTGCTTAAATGGCTCTTTAATTGTTTGAGTGAATAATTATGGTATTTAAAGATTAACATCAACAGTTGGCTCGTGTTCAGATATGTAACAATATGACTCCACTGCTCTGTACTTTAGTCTTAATGTCAGACAGGACATTCTTAGCCCCATCTCCGAGCCCCTGCTGATTTCACACAGTAAAGTCATTAGATTCAATTTGGTTTTGTAAATGATGCACGGGCACCGTGGCTCCCATTCAAGGCAGCCTGGGTTTTAATTACCGTTAATTACAATTTGCATAAAGCTTTTTAGCAAACGGCTCCTGAAGCGGCTGTAATAATTATACATGTAAATGAATGGTAAGCTGATAAAGCCGTGCGAGTGTTCAAAATAGGATCTAGTTTTAAAAAGCCATCTGATAACAGAAAGTCAAATGGAAAAGAGCAGGATGAATGTGCCGCCACCATAAAAGAGCTGTTTGCTGAAATGTTGTTCACTAAAGAGAAGAAAAGTGGCCGTTTTGGTCATAGCTCATAAACCACGGCATATGCAGTCCAATGAAGAGAGGATACAGAGGTCTAATTGTTTTTGGTTAAAAAGTTGGTTATTTTTATGTCTCATTTGCTTTTTATTCATAAATTATCTGTTTGTTTGATTGTTGTTGTTTTTTTACAGTGAAATGATTATGGTGAAATAGACAATTTTCCAGAAAACATTCTAAAGCATTACAGGTCCCATTAATCTTAACAACTTTCAATCACAAAAAAACTCGCCTTTTAATTTATCACATTCAGACAAGTCTCCCTCATCTCCATCTATCACCTCCGCTGATGCTAAAAAGGACAATTAGACTTCATATTGTAAACTGGAACCACACCTAAAACGTCTCCATCAGTACCCCGTCAGCACCACTATTAGGAGATAGCCTTCACTCCTGTTTTCATTGGCCATGTGTCTATGCCAAACGCTGTAGTTAAAAGGTGGCACTAAATAAATTGGGCTCCACTGAGATAACCAAGGCTGAAAACTGAAATCACATTTGATGGCAGTCATTAGCTTGGCTCGTTGGCCAAATACATCATGCTGTCACAATTTTGGCCCACAGATCCTATTAAATGCCATTAGTGAAGAGCATTTGAAGGCAGCAAATTACGCATGAGTTGCACAGATTTCCGCATTAGTATTTTCAAAATGTTTTCTTTGACACAAATTGTGAACTATGAGCACAGTATGTTTTTAGCTTTCCGTGTACACTCGTGAGTCATCCAGGTTTTTTACACTAAAACTAATTTAAAACATTCCAGTTGAGATGAAATTTGTTGGGTTTTTTTGGTTTTTTTTAGATTTTTTTTTATACCTTCACTGAGTGAGTGGGATAATGGATGTTTACAGTTTGGCAATGTTTTCAGCCAAAAACATGCGAGTCTAAAACTCATTTCAGCGTCCATCCTGGTCAAACAGGCTGCCTTTTTAAGTTTGTATCGAAAGTGGATGTTGGTTTTGCATGTTCAAACTTTGTGTACTTCCTGTGATTTTGTGCGTTTTGTAGTAGATCTGTTGAAATAAGTCCTAATTTAGGGTCAGAACTTTTAAATGAGAGAAAACACTCTGATTAATATTCAGAGAATTATTTTATTTATGCAGCTTGAAAATGCTTTTTGCTCTCTGTAACCATAAGATACTTAAAATTACAGGGGACACCTGATCCAAGTGTTTTTGTTATTTTGAAACTGACAAGACGATTCAAGTATACTTTGAATATAATGTTAACAATACAATGACCACATGCATGTGAAGTGACATTTAAAATGAACCCCACTGTTACTCATTCATAACAAAAATGGGTGCAATTCTTAGAAACCTTTGAGGTCATTGTCAGCTGATAGCCGGGAGAGCTCTGACACAGAGGAGCCTCTGTGGAGTTGCCATGTGACCCTCTTTGGCCCCACGTCCCCTGCCACTGCTTGTGATGCCCTGGTGACAGCCACTGTCAGGGGAGGAGCCTGCGACCTTTGCTTAACTAATGGATCCTTCATCATGCCCTGTGCCTTTAGCATGAGCCCTGTGTTTATTGCTCTTTATTTTAAATTAAATCCACAGCAGTGCCCATCCATCATGGTCGCCCATGACCTTTACTGGAGGTGATGACTTGGCCCAGGAGAAGGCATCGCGCAGGTTTAAAGCAACCGACCGCACCAGAAGGGACAGTTTCTTTGACGTATGTCATCTCAAATGTCTCAAATGTAAACTAATTGCCTTGATCAAATCAAGTGTCTGGTAACCTTTATGATTTTACTCATTGCCAAATCATCTTTTTCCCTTATGGTTGACTATCTCAGGCAAGATGTATGGACGTTAACTCTGTGCTGCGCTTTGGCAAAATATCGATTGGCTTTTAATGGCTTAACATATCAAATTTGTACATGAAAGTGTGTATTTTTTGTCATGTATAAGCTCAGTTGTAGTGTACTTTACTAGTGTACTGTGTAGCTTTTGAAATCTTTTTTGTAAAATTCGATTTAAAATGACATTCCATCTTTCTACCATCTTTTCCATTGATGCTTGCAAGACATCTTGCACACAAGTGCAAAGATCATGCCACCTAGTTAAGGCATATTGAGTAACCACACTGAGGCTGGCCCTTGAAGTGAGCTGCTTGCCCTCAACAGTAAAGTGCTGTCTTAAGCTGGGAATGCTGATCACTGCTGTACTTTGCTTTCCCTGCTGAATAAGAGAGTGCCATAGTACTCTGTAGAGATTACTCTCTGCTGTGATAAAACATCAGCTATAAAGGAAGAGTTCCCCAGTGGCTGATAAGATCTGCCCTCTAGGCTTTCTCAGGAAAATTGAGAGAGTAGAAGAGACAAGAAAGTACTTACACCTCTTGCTGTACTTCATTTCAGTAAGACTTTGGAATGTTCTAAGCATCGGCTCCTCTAATAGTTTGTCATGTTCCATGTGGCTAGCTAAAGATCAACACATGCTCTTCCTTGAATCAAACAAGCACTAAGGAGGGATATAATTGGCTGCAATTGTGAGCGCAGCATTTAGCTCAGAGTGAACATTCACTATGCAGCATGTGAGGCTTTTGACGTTTCTTGTCATCTTTTTAAAAATCACCACTTTTGCTTGCTCGAATAACTATCCATTTCCCTTTTTGCAAATTGTCAGAATTGGGATCACAGAGCATTTTTGTACCGTTTTTTTCCCTGTGCACATTGTAAAAGCTCTGCATTCTATGAGGCAGAGTGCTTTTATGGCACTTTTTTTCCTGTAAAAATGGATCTCAAAGAAAAGGAACAAATTACATTATGCAATTTGAGTGGTTTAATGTGGGATTAGAGCTTGCAATTATACCTGTATGGTGCAGAGATTTCATCCATAAAACCCACTTTACAGTGCTTTTGGGGGTAGTGAGATATTGTTATCTCTGCAAATGGAATATGTACAATGGAAAGCAAGATAATGATTGACAGGACACTGTACAATTATCCCAGTAATCAGCTCGAGCATGTTTTTAATAAAAGCCCCTCAGGCTGTGTTGAATGCTGCTGTTCTTGCTGGTCATTGCGTTGAAGAGCAAATATAGAAGATGCCCCTTTTTCCTTCTTATGAATAATTAACACTGCTATAAATATGAAATTAACTGGATCAGGACATTTTACTATTACTAATGGTCACAGATTTTAATTAATTCACTGAATTAACTTTGAGTTTGTACGTTTATTTTCATCTCTACCTCAGTGATCACTATCTAAATATACGTGTGTGGATGTTTGTGGATGTAGTTGTTGCAGGCATGTGAGCACAGGACAAAACATTATCAGGCTGCACAGGTCAGCTTGATACCCAAACCACAAATATGACTCACGCAGTTTTTTTTTTGAGTCTTTTACATACTCAAAAAAAAAGTATGCTTTTACATATCAAGCAGGCTCCAGTAAAGAATATCAACCCATCCTCTCTTCTCTGACACACAATCTAAAAGATAACACGTGTACAGACCAGTGACATGATAATGGTTATCTATTTATTTTTATTATTTTTATTTACATTCTGGGGACTTTTGAGGACAAAAACAAGCCATAACCATCGCATTTTGCCTGAAGGCCTCGCTTAATTTTTTGTAAGGCTTGCCCGAGGCTAGGTCTCCTTTAAAGGAGTGTCAGTTTAATATTCTTTGAAGTGATGGAAACTCTGGCTTTGCTATAGTTGTGGGTGTTCATTGTCCCATGACTTGAAAAGAAGGAGCAGCTGGGTTTTCTTTGAAGTATTGAACTTTTTGTCCATCACATTTTATAGAACCAGCACAACAATGACTTAACAACTCAATGAGGTATCATTTGTACCACTAAAAGTTGAATTCTAGTTGATGTTGAACCATGGGGCAAGAGACCAGCGAACATTTTTTCTATACACTTTTGAAAGAATGAACATGAAATAATTCTTCAAAAACTTTGATGACGGCAACTCACAACTAAGATGTAAAAATTAATTATGATTAAATTAAATTAATGTTGCAGAACTGTTCTGTTATTGCAGAAAATGGTCTGATCATCGATAATTATTTGCTTTAAAAACTACTTCCAGCATAGGGTGTGAACATTTGGAGACCTGTTGAAGGTGTAGGTGACACAAGAAATACAATCCAGGAAGCCTGAAGTGTCACACTCTGCTTAAATCTAAGTGTTTAATAAATGTAATTTGTTTAAATTAAGAAAAACACTTGCTCCTTTGTAAATCCCTCTATGCAGTCCCGTGATTTAGCAGCTTGTCGAACAACTATTAGTGGCAGAAGTTTGAAGTAATCGTTTTCTATGTAACGTATTACTTCGGTCTCCCTTAGCATTGAGGAATTTTGGGTCACTCTTCTTTGCAGCAATGCTGCAGGTCATTGGAGATAGCAAGCATTCATCTGACTGACCATTTGACTGGACTTTTACTGGAAACCTTGATTCTTTTCTTTTTCAGCCCTTCTGCTGTAGATTTGCTGCTGTTCTTGGGTTAATTGTCCTGCGGCATGACATGATTTTGGCCATGCTTGAATTGTCAGACACATTACTGTAGAATACTTTGGTATACAGAGGAGATCATGGTCGACACAGTGACTGCAAGGCGCCCAGGTCCTGTCGGTGCAAAACAAGCCCAAATCATCGCCCCCCCTATCACTGTGTTTGTCATTTGGTTTGAGGTGTTTGTGCTGATGTGTGCTACCATTGTTTTTTTTTATTTTGCTTTGTTTTTTTAGAGGCTTTCTCCTGGCAACCCTTCCAAACAAGCCATACTTGTTCAGTTTTTTTCTAATTGTATCACCATGAACTTTAACATTTAACATGCTGAGTGATGCCTGTAGAGTCTGACATCTAGCTCTTGAGTTTTTGAAGTCTGACCTTGAGGTGAATTTGCTAGGGCGTTCGCTCTTGGGCAGATTGTGTTAACATGCATCTGAATGCTCCACACCAGCAGTCTGGTCTCTTTTCTATTTCTAATAACTGCAGATTTAAATAGGTGGGAAAAACACTGTGTGTCAAGATCAGTCTTTGCCAGCAGCCAGTACATAACCAGGGACATGTTGTTGCTGCTTCCATTTCTGCATATCAAATATAATGTTTCTGACAAATATAATCAGTGGTCTAAAAAATAACCATGGAGTCAAATCAGCCTCTCACTGACACTGTAGGTAAAGCTGAACATTAGTGCAGGTTGAAGTGTTGTTGGATTGGATTACATTAAATTGCCCAGGTGAAGCTAATATACTGATAAACCTGTGTAAGTGTTGTTTTAGTTCATTGTAGGAAAAAAAACATGTTGCATTTCCAATAACAGTGTGAGGTATCAACCATAAAATCAGTGTTGTTGCTTGTTTTTACCTGATTTCATGAGCTTTTCTTGTCATTTCTGAACTTACAGTTGTCTTCCTCCAGATGATGGGGACCTAGATGATGCCCCACAAAATGTATCAAAGTGCCTTGTAACAGCGTCTTCAAATAGCCCTGCTAAAACTCTAAGCATTCAGTGGATGTTTTTCATGAGCTTGTATACCTTTTACTGCTAATTTGCTATTCACTTTAAGAGCACGTTCGAAATTGCTTCATGTTTACAAGCCCATAGGTCAGTGACTTCAAGGTCAGTTTTATTGTTAGAATTTGAAACTAATGAATATGCGAAACAGAGTAGAAAGCTCCTGCACTATATGGCCTTTTATGAGCTCTGCAAAACCAGAGTTAATGAGGGTGAATATAAGCATTTAATTCATTATTTTAAAGGGACAGATATCTGCTTTAGCTCTTGGATGACATAAAGTACATCCTGAAAACATGCCCATAATGCATTATCATACAAATTAAACTACTAATTTTTGCTTTTTAATTGTATGTTTTTTTGTAAGATAGGAATTATCTTATACTTTCTTTATATTACAACAGTCGTGCTAGACTGTATCAAAATAAAATGCATGCATTTGTCACAGGGATTATTGTGAATATGATTGTATTTGTCTTTACTGTATATAAAAAATTTGCTTTATTTTTTATATACATGCATATTCACATTTTAAAAACTCTATTCTGCTTTTATTGTTGCTGTTAGAAAAAAAAGACATCGGGTGAGGTCTGGTAAACCAGACACTACTACAAAGATCCCCAAAGTCTATAGATAGGGCCACCAACTTCTTCCTTGGTATAATCTCCCCACCGTGGAGCTATCTTGTCTGTGGGGATGAAATGGAGCTGTCTCCTGTTATCTGGCAGGATTTGGTCCACTGGGAAAGATCTGGCTGCTTTGGGAAATGAAAGCAGTACATTGAAGGTGACCATAACTCTCTGTATGGTATATTCCACTGACCCCTGTGGCACAGACAGCACAGTACAAACACATACTTTCAGATATAATCTACACAAACAGTACACAATAACAACGATAGTCTTACTGGATCATAAAGCCAGGTGGCCATATATGGTCTTTGTCCTTTAAGTTGTATCTCTGTTTTCTATCAGCACTTTGTGCTGTCTTACCATAATGGACTTGTCTGGGATTTAAACGTCAGGTCACCACTTTTTCCCAGACTCATCAGGATACAGGATATTGAAACAGATAAATGAAAAGGAGCTGAAGGATAGAGAGGTGTAGAGGCTGTAAATTGTCCTGGCATAGACCTGTAATATTCCAGTTGTGCAACGTGAGATATATTGTGCTTTAAATGATTGCGATCTTAGCTATATGGTTCAGAATGACTAGTGTTAGGTGGGACATTTTTTTCTACAACAATCTTCTTAAAATGTGAAAGAGATTTAAAGTTAGCTGGGTTTGGTACAAAGCAATATAACACAAGTTATTTCTATAAGCTGGTAGTTGCTACTGACTTTCTTTCTCCTGGCTTACATCACAAAAAATGTGTTGTTAGAAAAAGTGTTAATCAGTTAGTTATTTAAACCATGAAGCTCAAGCAGGATATTCCTAACATAGCATGTCATTTGAAGCAAACACACAGTAACCAAGATACTGAAAGGTTTCACAGTAAGTAACGTGTGCAACATCACATTTTTTGTGTTGTCGGCTTTGTAAACCACACAAAAACAACTTTACACCTTGACATTTACACCTTGATATAAAGTATATAATTTCAGCTTCGCTTACAGTCATATGGATTAAGATGTCAAATGGTATTATGCACAAGAAAAGAACTTTATGGAGTTGCTGTTAACATGACAGCAGTAACGCAGGCAAGCCTGTCCTGTTGTTCTTGGCCCGGGTTGCTTCCCGAGAATGTGCTTGCACAGACTTATTATTACCCATGCCCTTCAGCTCAATGATCCTTCTGACAAAGGACTTTCGGGTGGGTTGGTAAGGGGGACAAGGGTGCTGAATAATTTGTATGTTGAGCATGTCTTCAGGAGAAACATGAGAAACACTCACTCATATCTGATCTGGCACAGGACCAGAACCTCGAGCAGCCTTAGGAGAACAGGAGTGAGAGAGTGAAAGAAAAAGGTAAGAAATAGAAAGGTCAAAGTATTTTCTCCCTGGATCACACTATCCTGTGTATCGACTGCATTTTATGTTAGTCTGTATTTTCCTCTAAAGCCAATAAATAGCCACATACAGATTAGTATACTGTACTTTAAACCCCCATTTAACCTTTGGTCAGATATCGCTGCCCTACAAACACATTATTAAGGACCTGCTTTGATTTAACCTTGCCTCTGACAGTGTAATGAAATATCTTTAAGTATCAACTTGTGGTATCTCCTCTGAATCCTCTTCTTCTCTGTAACCAACTGAACTGGTGCTTGGAGTGAATAAACTGTTTACTCTATGGATCGCAGCACTGAAATATCTTCCCCTGCAGAGTCTTTAAACTCAGAATAACACACTGCTCCAACAGACTTTTACACGTAGCTGCAGTGTGACCGCAAATAAGGAAAACATGTCTGCATTGTTTTTGTAGGCTGACATCTGGGATGTATATTTGTTCATGATTTGTAAAAATGTAAGAAGAACAGTATAACACAAAGCAATGCTGCATGTGTACAAGATGTTTTACTGAAACTTTGTAAATGGATGGCAAAAACGGAAAAAATGTCAGTTTGCTGCAAAGCTGCAAACAACTGTTGACTGTAGGAAACACTTTCATGTCTTTGTCAGTTAGTATGCAACATTCACTGTACTTATAGACACAGTGTTAACATAAATAATGGACACATGTAAGATGAATCCTTTGTGAATGTAGCATCAATATCTTAAAGACAGAAGAAGTCCTAAACACTCAAAGGTCCCAGATGACCTCTAATTTGCTGCCTGTAAATTCAGATAAAACTGAGGTTGTTGTACTCGGCCGTATAAATCTTCAAAACATGGTGTTCATCCAGAAACACTGTGAGAAATCTTGGAGTCATTTTTGTCCAGGATATGTCCTTCAGTGTACATGTTAAACAAATATGTAAGACTGCTTTTTTTTTTGCATTTGCGCAATATCTCTGTAATTTGAAGCAATGTGTCTCAGAGTTACGCTGAAAAAATAGTTCATCTATTCATTACTTCTAGGCTCAACTTCAGTTGATCCACAATGCTTCAGCAAGAGTACTGACAAGAAAGAGAGAGCATAGTTATCCCATATTAGCTACTCCTCATTAGCTCCCTCTTAAATCTAGACGCAAATTTAAAATCCTTTTCCTCACATGCAAGGTCTTGAATAATTAGGCCCCATCTTATCTTGACGATGCCTTGGTACCATATCACCCCAGTAAAGCACATTTCCCTCAGACTGGTGCATTACTTGTAGTTCCTGAGGTATTTAAAATTAGAATAGGAAACAGCACCTTCAACTTTTAAGCCCGTATTCTGTTGGACCAGCTCCCTGTTTGGATTTAGGTGGCAAACACTCTACTATATACTTCTAAGATTAGGCTTAAAATGTGCCTTTTTGACAAAGCATAGTTGGGGCTGGATCAGGTTGCCCTGAGCTATCCCTTAGTTATGTTACAACTAAGGACTAGGCTGCTGGGGGACTTTATATGATGCACCGAGTTTTCTTCTTCACTCACCACTTTTCACTCTCTGTCTGTTTATACACCACTTAGCACTTAATCATTAGTTATTATTAAACTCTGACTCTCTGCCACAGCATTTTTGTCCTGGCTCCCTCCCCACACCGCAGATGGCTGCCTCTCCCTGAGCATGGTTCTGCTGGAAGTTTCTTCCTGTTAAAGGGAAGTTTTTCCTTCCCACTGTTGCCAAGAGTTTGTTAACAGGGGTGTCTGATTGCTTGGATTTTTACTTATATTATTGTAGGGTCTTTACCTTATAATACAAAGCGCACTGGAAAAGCTGTTGTTGTGATTTGGTGTTGTATGATTAAATGTGAATTGAATTGAATGAAATTGAAAATTCAACGTAAATCAATCTTACATGGACTCCTGTGTAGTTTTGCAAGATTTTAATTTTGCTTTTTGTAAACATTTAGTTCCCTGTTTGGCTTCTTGTTTCACAAGTCTGCATGAAGAGCAGACAGTCAGCTGTTGACTATACCACCAAACTGTTACCACTAGCATTAACCAGGCTGCTGGGAGTACATGCTGCCACCATAGCGGTAGCTGTAATAATTGGGCAGGGACTTCTCTCTCCCAGACTGGGCACAGGGGTTGGTGTGTATGCTAATAAGCGGAGCAATTAGCCTGCGGAAACACATCTAAAAAGACCTTATCTGCATTAGCCCCCTCAGACACCGCACCAGCGGACACAAAGTCACAAACACACTGCTAACCTCTTATGAAGCCCAGCACCTCAAGTCACACAAGCTCTTTCAAGGTCTGAAGTGTGTCTCGGAGCTGTTTGAGAGCTTCTCGTGTTTTTCCTGAGATTTTGTATGTTTTGTCTGCTGGAGAACAACAGCAGCAAAATATGTCACTGGCAAGCAGACAGAAGATCCCCTGTTGGGCAGCATTGATTCAGACTCCTCTTTCTTGGTGCACGATCGGCTCATCCCGTGTCCTGAGGGTGTAATTAGGAGACAGGTCAGAAAAGGTCCAGCAATGCCTGTTGCACCAGTGTGGCACAAATGACCCATCATCTGGTGTGACAATAATGACATGTGGCGGTGGAAGCAATGATGACAGGCAGCCAGCAGTCGTAGTTGTCATCATCATCATCATCATCATCACCACCGCACATGAGATGATTATGGGAATAACGGGCAGTTGAACTCTCCCTGCTGCTATCACAAATGGGCTTTTATCTTCAGGGCCACTGCTTAATTTTGCAGATAAACAATTTGAAGATAACTACAAGGTTATTTAGTGTTTTTCACTTGAAAATGATATTGAAATCTTTGCTAATTGTTGCATGACTAGATTTTTTAACTCTGTGATGCGTCTGTGAATTTTCTTTGTATGGTATAATCGAATTCCAGTGGGGATTGAAGGCTTGACAAATCGTGTTTGACCCCCAACCCACAGCTGCAGATTGTGCAGAGCATAATTAGAAAGTGTTTGTGCGCGGCTGACATTTAGATATTTGAACAAGCTTTGTAATATTCCTAGAGGGGAAGTTTTGAATGTCCTTTATTTGATTGTAACATTTATTGGAAGGTTTGCCATAGCACATACAGTTACATTGCTGTTAGTCCACTAAAAAAATTATGTCTACTTTAAGTAATTTGATTACATGTAAATTGTCCATGTAATGTTGTTATGTTACAGTGCAAAATATTAAATTTAATGGAATTTGGTCTAATTAAATATACTTGGTACAGATTATACCAATCACATTTTCACATGATTAATTATCTGAACAAATAAACCTTTTTATTTTAATTTCAGCTGCATTTTACTCAAAATTATTGCTTAATGTCTATTAATGGTGAAGATTTTTTTTCTTTTTTTTGAGCGTGTGTGCACTGTTGCTACTTTGCATTGATTGTGTTGCATATAATTGCAGTGTACCCAAACCAAACCTATTATTTGGAACAGAAGCATTTTTTCCTTTCAATTAGTTGTATTGTCGATTTTTTGTTTCTGGTGAATGCTTTCTAATTTTGCAGTTCTGTCTACAGCCTGGAAGTATATTAACACAAGACTTAGGGTTAATGCATAATTCATAATTTAGTACTAAAAAATATGAAGTTTACAGTTTCTTTTCCACTGCTCTCATATTTCCGCTAAACTTCTTTAAATCCAGTAGGGAGGGGAGGACACACACGGGGCTCATAACTGCAGAGTTCAGAGAGAGGGCAAACCAGGAAGCTCGTACGTTCTCCCTCTAATGCAGAGCTCACCATCCAGTGAACTTATGCTCTTTGCTCCACCACTAACTTTACAGTTATTTTTTGCCAAACTAAGTTGAATTAATACCCAAGTATTAATACGACCAAAATATTTTCTACTACTAACACACTATTTCCACATAAAACTGCATAATTTTAGCTTTGTCACAAGCAGGGACTCCCAGGTGCTGTCCCCCATTAGGTCTCCATACTAAGGAGCAACAACTATATAATTGCTGTCATTAGATGTGTTATAGTCAGGTCTAAACTTCTGTTTGTACTTGACATGAACAGGAGCACAGACCTGAGAGAGTGTTTGCATTTCTGTTGAGCCCTAATGAAACATGACTTATTTTTTCATTTGATTGCTTGAATTGCGTAGGACTCAAAACCCTCAAAGTTAAATTCTTATTCAGACATTTATACAAAGAATCATAGTCTGCATGGGCCGAAGACATCTTTTCTTAAGCTTTAAACACAATGCATATATCACAAACAAAAAAAAGAAATTTATAATACTTAAAGATTGTCTTTGGCCCAGCATTCTGTCCAGTATAACAGCAGTGTGACTGAGGCAATAGATAATAGGAGAATCCTTCCTTAGAAATCACTGATATTAGAATAAGCGTCATAATGTCATCGTCATAATGACCTGGCCCATTATAAATCATCATGTTGTAAGTTATGTGATGAAATGAATGAGAAGTTGTTTCAGGCAGTTTTGGAAAAAGTAGTTGCCAAACTGTAAATCATAGTGTAAATAAACAAAAGCAGCTTCTCTGTTTCATTACGAGTGCGTGCCCTCTAATAAATCTGTCAGAGGAAAATAGTTGCATTTGCACTCAGTGCCCCAATGCATACTTGTTTTTTTTCCCTCCCTCAGTTTCATGATAATATTTATAATATTTTGGCAGAGAAATGCGAGATGCCTCAACATGAATTCAGCCTTTTACATTTTTAATTAATGATCTGGTTTATACTAGTGTTTTAATCAGTTTGCACTCAGATTTCTGGGTCACCTGTGCATTTTTTCTTTTTTTCTTTGCTTGTGGTTCAAAGAACTTACCTAAAAACATAAACTGATTTGGCTTTCCTGCTTGCAAATATGCTCCCTAACCCTTCAAATGCAGATCAAGTTTTTCCTCGTGTCGTCCGACGCTTTCATACAATTAACTTGTTTTTTCCTCTGGGTTTCCTTCAACCTGACTATGGTCCAGATTTGTACTGGCAGCATAATCTCTCTCCAACCCCCATCGTATCACTGCACAGCAGCCAAGTCACAGCACATAACAAAGAGTGTTGATTACATAGCCATCCATAGCTATTACCCAAGAGGTGGAAACCACGAGCCATTCCAAACAGCAGGCCTTTAGTTCACCGCTATTCCTGCATTCCCTCACTGCCTGGGTTGTTCTTCCCAGAAACACTGACCACTAATGATAGTGGAGCAACACCTGAGCATCCTGAATGACAGTGTGCACCAGGTTCTCGTGGGAAGGACTTCCATAATGTGATTCAGAGGAATGATTTGCCAGCAGCGCTTTCCTGAATCTTAAACCACAGAATTTTCCTCAGGCAAATGTCATATAGCAATCGAGGTTGTGGTCAAAGGACAACATCCACACACCTGAAAAAAGGCTTTTAATATTCAGCAAATCTTACACAAATCAATACACTGTATCAGCAGAGTTAGAATTGATGCTTATTGAAATACAGTAAATATCATTTTAGCAACATGTATTGACAGTCCTGCAAATTTGCGATGGCTGGTACTGTTGTTGCATGTTGACTAATGGGCAGATGGTCAGAAAACGCATCGATTAGATGCTGGGTCCAATTACGGAGATAGCTTCCACATAACAAATAGTTTGTAATGGATAGGAGTAAATAGTTTTATTGTTTGGAAACGTGCTTAGTTTAGCTGTAAATTATCCACAATTATTGACAGATTATTGTGCTTGTTTTCTCCCTGCTGATTTCCCCTGAGAGGTAAACAGGCGGCACAGAAATTATAATGCATGCAGCCATTTGAGTTTCACTGTAAATGTATTCTCTATGGCTGCAGTGTGTTTAATGAAATGGTAAACAGTGTGTAAATGCAGTGCTAACTAATTTTACCAAACAATTAGATTTTACATCAGTCAAGTAGTTAGATCAATTAAGACATACTGCATATTATTGTTGTTTTTTTGAGGGTGTTTCCAGGTGGGTAAAAACAAAAAAAGAGTAAATTTGTAAGGCTTTAGGAAAAGTTCATATTCATTTCTGTTGCTAAGTAATGGAGTAAGCATACATCCATTCATTCACTCACCATGCAAGGAATAAGTCATTTGTGAACATGATACAGGGAGCCTGCTAGCGTCTGTGGGCCAAAGGTAATTTAAATGGACTGAGGCAGAGTGGAAAACTGTTCTGTGGTCAGATGAATTTTAAATTGTATTTTGGAAAATATGGATTGTGCAGCACGGTGGCACGGTGGTTAGCACTGTTGCCGCACAGCAAGAAGGTCCTGAGTTCAATTCCACCATCAGGCCGGGGTCTTTCTGTGTGGAGTTTGCATGTTCTCCCCGTGTTTGCGTGGGTTCCCTCCGGGTACTCCGGCTTCCGCCCACCGTCCAAAGACATGCAGCTTGTGGGGATAGGTTAATTGGATAATCCAAATTGTCACTAGGTGTGAATGTGAGTGCGAATGGTTGTCTGTCCCTGTGTGTTGGCCCTGCGACAGACTGGCGACCTGTCCAGGGTGTACCCTGCCTCTCGCCTTATGACAGCTGGGATAGGCTCCAGCGCCCCCCGCGACCCTGAAAAGGATAAGCGAATGGATGGATTCTGCATCCATCTGACTAAGGAGAAGAGGAACCAGCTTATTATCGGCATTCAGTTCAAAAGCCTGCATCTCTGATAGTATGGAGGTCCTATGGTATTTGCAGCTTGCACCATGAGTGCTGAAAGCTATACGCATGTTTTAGAGCTTCCATCCAGGTGCCATCAGGATTATCAGGAAAGGCCTTGTGTATTTCAGCAATGCCAAAGCTGAAATTCACACTGCAGCTTTTACAGCAGTATGATTTCATAGTGAAAGAGTAGCTTGTCTGCAGTCTAGACACCAAATGAATACATTTTGCACATCATAAAATGAAAAATACAACACAGAAGATTGAGGACTGTTGAGCAGCTAGACTTATATTTCAGACAAGAAATATAAGTCGGCCAGCACTACTCTCTCAAAAGTCCAGCATCTGGTCTCTTGAGTTCCCAGATGTTTATGGACTAAGTTAAAAGAGGATGCGATGCTACACAGTGGTAAACTTGATATTGGCGCAATATTTTGGAGACATATTGTTGCCATTGATTTCAAAATGACCATATCTTTACCTGAAAATAGTCACAATTTAAATGGTAACAGTTTTCCACAGGTTTATTTTGTGCTCTCGGTACCGATTTATTTATAGCCTCGTCTGCTTAACTGTTTTCACTGTCATTTACCATTTAAGTAGTAAAATCACAGCGAAACTCTTTTTCTCACTCTTTAAAGACTCTTTAATTGATGACCAGTTTTATCCATAAAGACTGATTATTATCCCCACAACATGACCTCACAGGATATGCGAACACAACTGTCAGGATGCTCTGTTCTCTAGAAATTAAATTCTGAAGGCCATAATGTCAGATGACACATTGAAGACAGTCCAGGGGTCATGGGAACAGGAAATGCAAACTACTGAATAATGCCAGGTAAATGAAAGACAGAGAGGGGCTGGCTGTGCTCCGAGATGAACATGCACCCTGTGGAAAATTAGAAGCACTGGAGACTAAATTGCCTTCAGCTGGACGCACGGCTCAGATGCTGACAGAAGAAGGGACGAGAGGCACTCGTGCTGTAGCACTGATTGGCATGCACGAATACAATTTGCCTGTTCCAAACAGCACTCATTAGGATTTTTGAGTGGACTACATTGTACCTCTCTGACCTTCTGCTGCTCAGATATCCATAATGGGCAGTTTGAGAATTTGAGTAGCTAATTACACGGACATACTCTATGCACTGCATGCAGAAATGGTTATCTCACATGTCCCAGTACACCGGACAGGTACATAATCTCCATTTATTTCTGCAGCACATGTCATATCTACTGTGTCTGCTGCTACTTTACTTTGACAAAGGCTGCGCACAGTCAAAAACAACGAATAAATTATCCAAAAATTTATTTAGAAGACTTCGTTTGCAGTCACATTTAGAGCATTTCTTATTTGCATTGCTTGCAAAACTATTAATATTTACATAATAAACTTTGTCTACTTTAGTAATCATTCTGTTCATTGCAGCAGTGAAGTTCAGCACGGATGTATTTCATCAAGGGAGCAAAATTCCTCTATAGTTTGTTCTGCTTGTTTGGATTCTAATTTTCTCAGGTGATACACACTACAGGGAATTAAATTAAACTTCCAGAAAGAAACTGATTATGCAGGGCAGGCTTTCTATTACATGGCTTGGAGCAAGTGTAAACATTGCCATATTGTAGCTCACTGAGAGTCTCTCAGCGTTTGTATTCTGAGCTTCAGTGCTCGGTGTCTTGGAGACGCCCGTCTCTGTCACTTGCCGGGATCAGCCCAGCCCAGATTAATCTAGCAGACATGGTAAGCATCTCTCCGTGTCTCTCTGCTCTTTTGGAAACTTGATAAGAAATTCGCAATGCCTCCTATCACAATTTAGAACCACAGAGGAATACTACAGTAATGAGTTTTTTCCAAGGGCATTTGATTCCCGTTCTCCAGGTGGAAGATGGATATGATGATGATGAAGTCCCTCAAGACCCTCAGGCTATAGTCACACACATAGTGTGATTTAAAAGGAGACTCCTGCAGACTGGAAAGCAGGCAGAGTGGCTAATGGAAAGAACCCACGGAGACATAAGGATGAGATAAACAGAGAGGAGGAAGGGAAAAGAGGAGATGGTAAAAAAGAGGGAAGAGAAGGGAAAGTGCTTCCAGTTCCCTTGTGTTTCGGCGAATGAGCATCGATCAGGAAAAGTGTCTGTTACTGTCCGATGCTTCTGAGAAGAGAGTCTCACTAGTGTCTAGTGCGAACATCAACCAGCCAAAAAGCACCATGTGGGACTGCTCTCATAACAGGTGGCGAGAACTAGGCTGCTAGAACTCTGCTTGAGAAGGCCACTTCTTCTGATATCACGTAGACATTATGTTAAGCCCTGTGTTCTGCTCAGTCTAAATATTACATTCATCAATTACTGCTAAATTTGTGAGGGAATTTGCTGCATTAGAATGAATAAGGTGGTGCTGTTCTGAGGAGCCATACATCACTAAGGCTTGGTTCAGCTGTCATTAGCAGGGGGTTGTGTCTGTTCTTGTCAGAGATGCTGGGAACAGCCCCTCAGAGGCCTATGGGTAAATCTGTCCATGCTCCTGATTCACTGGGTCATAAACATTGCAGGGAGTTTGTGATTACAGGGCCTCAGTTTGAACTATCTGGGTCTGGGTTGAATGCAGGCTGCGAGGGATGTGCCAGCTTGATGTAAAAAGACCCTCTCATAGAGGACAGGTACAAACAGCACTGAGTGTGGAGGGAGAGGCGCTGCATGACAGAACAGGATTTTAGGTTACAAGCTTCACAGGCAATGACAGCTTAACAAGAAGGCACATTTGTAATTATCATTTATAACTATCATTACCTCTTCCAAGAGTTTGCTTTCCAGCCAAACCATCACAGTTTTTGTGTTGCCCAGCAGGTATTTTTATATGGCCTAGTTGTTGCAAAGGGTAAACTCTTCCTTCGGGGGATGGAGCTGAAAAACTATAATGTAGATCCTCCTGCAGTGAACTTGCTGGCCTCTAACTGTACCAGAAGTGAAACTACTTTCAAAAGGAAATCTGCAAAAGACTAAATTTTCTTTTATTTTTGATCTGGAGCAATTTAGTGTGCACTAATGTATTATCGCATTATCTTTCTATTGTTGTGTTGTTTACATTACATTACAGCTCTGTAAAATGAGCAATAAGCTTTGCTCTCAGTTTAGAAAACAGAAAACACCCTTTCATGTAAAATCGAATGCAAAATGTATTTGCATATTGTCATAGACACAGCACACACAAGTATAAATGCTGGTAATGACATCAGACACTACTGTAAGCCAAATAATAGGCTCTACATAGATTCACTGCAGCTTTTTGCAGCCATAAAGCAGACAGTTTATGCTTAATCAAAGAATTTTCTGCCATTTTTCCTCACAGAGCTACATTTCCAGGCTGTCTGGCAGGCATTTCATCTTTTAGATAATGTTCCTTTGCAGATAAGTGAAGGTTTTGCTTTGCAAATCTCGCCAGGAGAACAGTAATAAGTTCTGAAGAGTAATTTTAGTTTTCTTTTGAGGTATTAACTTGTTTTCATTATAAAAGATTTTATTTTTCATATATTTTTCTAACAACTGTTATGTGTGAAGTCAGAAAAAAGAATTTAAACTGGGAATGCGTTCAAGGATGAGTGAAAAACACCTGCTACATTCTAGTGGTTAACACATCTGGCATTGGGTGATGTTCCCAAGTATAATGTCTATCTTGATGATGTAGTGATAGACTCTGATAAGTAGACTGATCCATCCTAAAGTCAGCGTCGTAATGGCTGCTCCAGGCTTCTTTATGCTCAAACTCATCTATAGACAGGTCCATAAGGCGGATTCAAAGATCACTAGAGGCAGTTTCTGGTAAGGACCAGATACTATTCGTGCTTTTTTAAACTTCTCTGTGATGTTGCCGCTTTGATCAGATTCTCATCCAGGAAATGCATGTTCCAAAAGTAGCACATTTTGCAGCTTAATCTTAATCGTAGTAATGTTTTGTAAACACAGCTACATTATAACCATGCCAAATGATTTCAGCTGATGAAATCCCTCCCTCTCTCTGCACAGTGACAGTCTGTTCCCCCAAAAGGTCATTTAGACTTGAATCAGCAGCATGTTTTGGGCCAAAAATACTCTGTTGTTGGACCATCTCCTTTCTGCCCTGGTAGTTTGCCATATTTCCATGAGTTCCCTGTTTGTATTGGATGCATGCAGCAGCATTTTGTCGGATAACAGCTGTGGGCCCCAGTAATTGTCCTTGACGGTATGAGAGAAAGCCGTTTCAACTGGTGGAGATCGGGGTCATGCTGGCCATGTCAATCAAGTGACTTGACCCAACCAGGCCGAGATGGATCACCCAGTGACAGAGTCAGAATAAACTGACTCTTCTGTAATGGCCTGTCACCATACCATTTTCTAGGTGACAGAACACATTTACAAGATTGGTCAAAGGCTCAGCCGTTGATAGTAGTTGATTGATTTTGGCAGAAAGAAAGAGGAAGAAGCACAACAAAATATTTTTGCAGACAGAAAAACTTGAATTTTATGTTTAACATTTTCCACTGTTGAATTATGGATTTATTCCCCCTTGTTATGTATTTATTCCATAGCTTCATACCGATACTTCCTATGTTTTGTATAATGTTTTTAGCCATGCTACCTATGGCTGTGCCAATGACAAAAAAAAGGTCCATATCCACGCTGTATACTGTGCCCCTATTTTGATCAGCTGATTTTAGCGCAAGTGCTACTGGAACCGATAAGCAAGATTGATAGGCGGGGAGACTAACGATTACCAGGAATTGAACTACTGGGTCTTGATTCCCATCCATAGTCAACATTAAGTCTTTATCCTCATGGCACGGTCATGTTTAAGCTAAACAATTCAAGCATGTTTTGTGACACATAGGCAACAGCACCCTGACTCCCATTAGGTATAGGGATGGACCCATTGTCAGACCTTACACTGGTGCAGTGGGTCCTGGATTCCTTCTGTTGCACAAAAATGCCTGGCCTATTTTGGTGAGAGTATGCAGGCAGTTCCTGGAGGACAAAGGAATTGATACCATTGACTATCTCCCATGCCTTGACCTAAATCCAATGGGAGACCTTTGGGACATTATGTTTGGGTCAATCCGATTCTCTCAGTTTGCACCTAAGACTGTCCAGGAGCTCAGTGACGCCCTGCTCCAGATCTGGGAGGAAATCCCTCAGGACACCATCCATCATTTCATTAGGAGCATTTCCCAAACTGTCATAAATGCATGAAATATAATAACTTTGGTGAATTTTTAACTTTCCGTGGATTACCATGAACATGCCAAACCATCCTCATTTCTCGGATACTTCTTGGTTTATGACCAAAATACCTTCAAAACTGATAACAATCTCATCATTACATTTTATTCAGTGCTAATTAATAATAATTACTAGTATGTCTGCAGAATCAACTAATATGGTTGATGTACATCTGCCAAATGTGAACATCCAGGATGCTAGCATTAGCATTTAGCTCACAGTATTGTTTTAAAGATGTTAGCATGGCTGTAGTTGTTTATTGGAATAGTATGAGAAATGGTAAACATCACTAACCCATGCAATAAAATTAAGAGGTTTTTGAGAACAGGATTCGTGAATCAGAGTGAATTGTAAAACTTAAAAAAAATCCTAATGAAAAGTTTGATTTCTCCATTTATTGCATCTTTTGTCTTAGTACCATTATCCTACCATCTCCAATATTCCTGCACGGAGCCTAAATTATGTTGTTTTTACAGCTCTGTAGATAAAGCATGTAGTCTTGTGCTGCTGTATCTTCTTCATGTGCCCATTTCTCTGTTTAGGATATCATTACTGGGACAGGGGCACAGGGAGCGATCAGTATGTGGGTGCAGGTGACCTCCTCTCTTCCTGGACTGATTGTTAGTTGATGGATCTTGTTTGAGAGAGGAGTGAGCAGTGATAAGAGTCAGCGAGAGTGCACCGGTACTGCAGATAGAATGACCTGCCACAAAGAAATCTGTGGAGGGGCAAGAAATCCTGCAACAAGATACGCTTCTTTTTAATAATGTTCATAGAAGGAAGCGAGGAGATGTTTTCACTGAGCTGCTAACCATGAACAGAAACACTCACCTCACTCACTGACATTCACTCTACTATTAATGTCTTATCTTGAGTCAATAGGGATGCAATATGGGGATATTGCTATGTGTGTGTGTTTCTATGTGTGTGGCGAGACAAAGGCTGCTTGTTTACAGTTTTTCTGAACAGGATCTAGTTACAGTTATGTTCCCGCCACCATGGCAAAGCAGGAAACATGTATCACTTTGTGGCACTGTCTTCTTTTGCAGTCGGTGGACTGAGAGATCACAACATAATTTCCAGGCAGGAAGGAACATGCTGGTGGAACATGCGTGAGGCAGAAAGCCACTGAACAGGCGTGAACATTAACACAAACACTGCCAGTCAAAATGACTGATTACCTTGGAGGACGTGCTGTGAAAAGTCAATTCAGCACTCAAACCCCCCTCTATCCTCCAGCCTTTACATTCTGGCCCACCACAACCTCTCCCTGGGGTATTCAAAATGTACAATCATTAAAATACTACTAGTGGTTGGCCTTTATTGTAATTTCTAAGTCATGTGGTTTGAAACTCCTTGTGCCTAAGCTGTTGCCATTAGTCTCCCACTGACACACCTACAAGAATTGATGCATTTTGTTTTAAATGTTCCTGAATATATTCTGGTGCACCACTGTGATGTTAAATTGATTTTACACAGACTCGGATTCGGCGCAGCTAAAAAACATGCAGTGTGGAAAGAATGCCATATCTCCAAAGGAGCATCAGTAGAACACATAAATAATGTAGAAGATTCAGGAAATGACATCATACTTTCTGTATTTTTGAGCACTTAGATGAATGAAAACCTAATGAAGTTAAACAATGGAGCATTTTTTGGCGTCAGAGCTTTAGCAGTGTCTCTGCTACTTTAAGTGCTCACATACCGGTTGAGTCTCCCTCCCTGTGGACTTGGGCTTGGCTTCTGTTTGCTTTCTGTATTTATAGTCTATTTTCTGCCAGCGGAGGACTAGCTGTCCTCAAACTGCCCTTCATGTGTGCAGAAACAGTACTCTGTCCCATTGTGCCAGCACATATCTGGAGCTGATATATCACATTATTCTCCCTCACACTTAGAAATAAAAAAAAGAAAATAGTGCACCACACTACAGATTAGGGCTGACAAATGTAAACTGCACCAACAGGTGTCTTTACATACAAGGAGCTGTAGCAGAGGATAGACTGTTTACAAGAAAATATCATTTAATGATTAGTCTTTTGTTTGCTTTTTTGGTCTATTAACACGTTCCTTTAAAACACTCATTGTTTATTTTAGACTCAAATGAGTCTTAGCTATACATATTGCAGCATTGTCAAGAAACTCCTCAACTGTGCATATGGCCTTTCTCAGTAGTTGTTTGCCTAAAGCCCTTTCCCACTGACCATGTCAAACGGCCTTCTGTGGATCGTGAGCCTTTGACAGGAGAATAGATTGCATGTATTATTTCACAGGAAAAAAAACAGCAGTCTATTGCCTGAGGGTTTGGTTGCCTATCAATGTCCTTCACGACTGTTGGAGAGCGGATGCGACACACTTTCTTCTGTCAACATGAACAAGAAGAATGTCGCTCAGGTCTCAAATGGAAGCATATAGTAAACAGAATCTGCAGGCTGGGGCTGCTTTTACATTCACAGTATAAGATATGAAATATATGGATCGATAGATAGATTTGTGTTATATTACCTTAGATATCAGCCAGTTATTTCATATATGCTCTTAAAACTTGAATTAAATTTTACTCTTATGCAGGGAACCAACTTAGACAAAAATGTGCCATTTATTTACAAGATGCTCCTCTATGTCTCCACCCACATCCATCCTCTCTCTTGCAATGTGACAGGTGTAATCATGGACCAGGACAACATTTTATGGGGGCTTCTTTAATAACCACCAGAACTGTTTGACCTCTGCGAGTCCCCCAAAGGCACCGCCTCCCCCAGCCATCCCCCTACCTTAGCATCAGGACCCGGTTGACTGTCCCCTCGCATCACCCTCCCTCCCTTTTCCCCAAACATTCCCCTAGCCTCCATCCTCCCATGCTGACATGCTCAAATGCTCCAGTAATGTCTTGTAGGTCTAAAGGTCATGCCTGACCTGTCACGGTGGATTGGGCCACAGACATAACAGCGCTCTTGGGTGGGTGGGAGCATAGAGAGACGTGCCTGTCTCCCTGCCAGTCATTTCTCAGCACTTGAAAATTGAGTAACCATGTGTCACATATAGGGTTAAAATTTGGTGTCACTATTTTGCGTTTGACACTGGAAGCACATAGTTTAGTGTTGGATATTGTCCATGGAAAATAATTAAACTTTTAATAAATTGCAGTAAAGGTTGAGGCCACCCATTCCCTCACAGACAGGTGTTGTTTTGATTGATTTCTTTTGGAAACCTGAAGAGACCAAAACAAAGATTAAGTGGGTGATGGAAACCTGCTGCATGGGGGACGTTTAAATAAGATCGATTAAAGTGTGCCGACATCGATGCTGTGCTCAGTTGTCTTGCTTTTGGAGAGGAAGTAGGGATCAAAGCTCAGGAGGCAGGAAGTTCTCTGTGTTGCTCTGATTGATCATTACACCATACACACCTTTTTGTGTGGGTGTAAGATGACTGCCAGTATTTCTCATGTTTTTGGTGCAGATGAAATATTAATACAACAGTGTTAATGACAATAATTATATCATTTTGGGTCATTAAGAGAAACCAAAAAGTCAACAAGCGTCTTGTGAGCTCCATTACTTGTTAGATTTTCTGTGCGCTTTACAGCTGTGCTATGAATTACTTGTATTTATTTATTTGTTTTACAATGATAGCTGTTAAATTATCAGAGAATATGTGCTTAATCCCAACAAGAAATGCTGTTTCTTACTCATTATTGCCATGATTACAGGCAGTAACTTGTGACACAGGCCTTAGATGTTGGAGAGCTGCACAAGGCAGTGATCCTGCTAGTCAGTACAATGAATATAAAGCCAGGTCTTGGTAGAGCAGTCATGGCCTAAGAAACTCAGCAGGAACAGTGATGCTACATGCAGGCAGGATGCATTTCTGATTGTATGTGTTCTCTTTCAGTGTATATCTCCATTTGTGTTTCTTTGTACATATCAAGGGACCCCAGTGATGGATAGGGATGTTTCTATTTCCTCTGGATGTTCCTGACAGGCCATCCATCCTTGAACAATTTGGCAGTGCCCTCAGAACACAAAAAGGCTGAGAAAAAAGATGGGCCACACAACTGACAGTTGCCTTAATGAAAGACTCATCGGAGGCTCCAGGCAGCCATGAGACATGAGACAAGTTTCACTGTCTTGGATGGATGGAAGAATAACACGCTGTCAGGTATGGGTGGTCATTGAAGCAGGAGGAGATTATGAGATTAGTAGGCAACAAGTTTTGGGTGATGGAGCTCTGGTCAACCGAGGCTGCTTTGGAGATATAGCCTAGTCTGAGGGTTACTGGTAATGGAGACGTTTCATTTAATATGGCGGGGACAGAAAAGATGTGCAACAGATTGATTTTATGTAGAAGCAGTTTCAGTGTAATTACGTTACGTTTAGTAAACTGAATTGGAATTGATGATTTTTATGTTGTTTTGTAGAGCTTTAGTCAGTGTTAATGTGGTTTTTTTTAATAGAAACATGTTAGATTACATTTTAATGGCAGTAATCTTGTAATTTCTTACCGTCTGAAAAAACTGAACTCATAATTATTTTTGGAGAATTGAACAGCCCTTTGAAATAAAGTTACATACGTTGGTTGTGTTGTCCAGTGTCTGTATAATCTACTTTTCATTCACCACTAAGTGCATTTACTTTTTGCACAGCAAGTTGATATTGGTAGCATATTCATAACCCACAACATGATTTTTCCTTACAGTGAAGCATTTAGCTGAAAGCTGAAAAGTACTATAAGGTCCTCCCTGTGGGTCCGGTCCCCAGTTCCTGCACCTGGCCCTCTGTGGCAGAGTGGATGCCATTCATGGAGGGGTCTGGTGGGCGACCATTGGGGCTGGGTCCTCTTGTGACACTGGAGGTATGCCCCGACACTCTGGTTGTCCTAAGTGGTGTCCTTCCTGGGCTTTGGGTCTGTTCACTTTCCCTCGGCTTGTGTGTTTCCAGGGGTTCCTTTTCCTGCATGACCAAGCTAAATAGAAAAGGACTTAAGCACAGAAAAAAAGTGCTTGGTGAATGCAACATGTTGCATAAAGCACTTTAAGTGCTCAAGGAGAGTAGAAAAGTGCTTTATAAGAAGCAGTCCATTTACCATTTACAACACTACCTATAAAGGAAATGGAATTAGCCCTTACATTAGGATTGTGGAAGGTCACATGCACATGATCACAAACTGAAAAGAAAAGAGAGAGATAGCAGGGGTGATAGAACCTTGTACTAGTGTCTGAAAGCTAACATACACGTATCATCACATTAGTGCAAAACTATCCAAATACTTTGCAATGTAAACACTGTCCTCTCTGCCTTCTGGCTAGCTGACCTGAATTACCTAACCCTACATTTTTCTAGTATGCAGCTGTATGCCAAGGAGTCATGGGGAGAAAGCAAGACTGCATGTATACATACCACCGAAATCAGTGAGGTAAGGTTCTGGGATGCTGGCAAGCATGGAGATTTATACTGGCCAGCTTCATAGAGTCGTTTTTGGTCTATGTAGCAGCTCTATAACTGCAACCTAACCTTCTTGGCAGTAACTTGCTCGCTGTGATGGATGGATGTGTTTAAGTCAGGTTAAAAGTCCACTCCCAGCCACTCTGTGAGACAAACAGTATTTAATCTTGAATCCTGAAAGGCTGCCGGTAATATAGCTATTGCTGGGCTTGATGAACAAAGTCAGGAGACTTGCTCCATTGAGTCGAGGCTGGATGGATGAAACCCTTTCTCCTGTCCCACTCCTCAGATTACCCACCTGCTCTGATCATGGGCAGCGTGCACAATTGCATTAGCTGTCGCTCTCTACTATTAAGGCTTGCAAATGAATCTGAACGATAGCGCAGAGTCACCGCAACAGACTTCCAAATTTGTTTTGACTCTCCTTGATGTCATTTCCATGTTGTAAGTGATTGCTTTCGCTTTTCCGAGAGCTGTTTGTGTGTTTCCCAATGGGAGCGGGCCAAAAACAAAGCCAGGTAATAAAAGCAGCATTAGCAGGGCAATTAGGCTACGGTCCTGCTTCGGCAAAACAAATCATTTCATCGCATCTTTGACAATAGGGCATCACGGCTCTTCTGAGTAGCAATATTTCATAGCCAATTTCCTGCGCCTCAGCTTTATTCACCAACTTTTGTCAATAAATCGCACCTCATATCCATATTTATTGAGCTGAGAGTTGGAGGCCAGGAGTGCTGGGCCCAGATAATGAAGACAGCGTGGACTGAAATCTCTCCGAGGTTTAGCACTTCCCACTGATACTCATTCTTCGGATGCATATACAGACCTTGCAAAACTGACTTGATGCCAGATCCATGTCTTGGTGATCAGATAGGCAATAAATTATTTTGACTTACATGAATTCACATGTGTATGCTTTGTTCATTTTCATGGTGCGATTTGTAAATAATACTACAGACCACTTTCAAGTACTTTGTATTTAGTGAGGAATGTATTCCGAACGTAGGAACTGTTGTGTTGTCCCAAAATTGCTTAGCGTGTTACATACCAAATCCTGCTAGGACTAAATCTTGCAGAATTCAATCCTGCAGTATCTTTGAGTGGAGATAACAGGCATGGTTCTGTAGACAATATATGCCCTCCGCATCCGTATCCATGCATGAATAGTCCTGCTCTCACTATAAGAGAAAGTAGGATTATGTGTCTTAGCTTTTAGAGTCTGATTTTCCTCCCCGCCTGCCCTTTTCTTCTCTCTGCAGAAGGTCACCTGAAGGAGGCAATCCCTATTCCTCTCTGTTTTCTCTTTTATCTGAGGGGCTTTGTGGCCAGCACTGGACCCCCATCCACTGATCACTAAAGCAAAAGCTGTAGTGCAAACTGAGAAGCAGAGGAGAACAGCTCGATGCATGAGATTGCTGCCTTTTATCCCCCTGGTGTGAATAGCAAAATGAGCGCCTTACTATAAAGCACGGGACGGGATTTAAAATATGTATGAGTTCTGGTTTTCTAATACATTGAGCAAACTTACTTATAGGATGGAATCGCTGTTCCCTCCCAGATTCAGAGCAAATGTGTGTGTAGCATGGGACAGGCGAGTGTTCCAACACCCAGGGGATATGAAGATATATTTACACTCTCTTGTTTTCTGCTGTTTTATGCCTGTTGTTTACATACAGTGCTGAAGAATATCATGGGTACGCCCCAAAGGGAGATGCCACCTGCTATCTACCCCCTTGTATTGTAGCTGTTTGACCATGAGATGAGGTTGCTCTATGTTTTACAGCTACAAAGTATAACTTTGTTTTTGAGCATTTAACTAAGTGAGATGTAACAGTGTAACTGCTATTTGACAAATGTTGCTGGTTGATACCAAACTTGATGCCAGAGGCATTTGGCAGAGATGATGCATGCTTCTACTTGGCTGAATGACTGATGGGACAGTAAAAAATGAATCACCTCCAAGCAGGAGGAAGGGTTAGCCATGCTATTGAGGAACATTACCCCCCTCTGTATGTAATGAGACATACTTAAAACAGCAATCATCCCCTCCTTTGAACTCTGGGTCACAGTGTGGAATCAATCCCTCAGGTGATTGAAAAGAAAGGCCATATGTGAGCGAGAATGAGCATATTAACCAAGGTCACATGAGCTGCACACACTTTCTGCATGTGGAATGGATGTTCTTTCAGAACTGCTGAGTGTGATTAAATCTATGGCTTAGACTCACATTCAGGCCCTAAATCATCAGTCAGGTCATTACGTGAGCTATGAGGTCTTCTCCAAAGCTGTTTCTTTCAATTGAATTAGGGTATTATTCTGGATAATTTGCTTTGGAGATTAGCACTTCATACAGGCTACAGTGTTCATAATTGCTTTAGGATGAACAAGGAAGAATAATTTGAGACAGAGACATCGGAGTGGGTAGGAAGTAAATGTCTGGACAAAGAATTATTATTTTAGGTGTATTTGTATTGTTCCTACTTATTAAAAGCTGTATTTCAAAATTTAAAGTCAGTGTCAGCCATTTTCAGTTTTTCAATTTTCATTACTTTGTAGCTGATAGCTCATTGTTAGTTTTATATTTCCATGTGGAAAGCAAGACCTCACAAACCTCTTTCTTTTCCGTTGCTATCATCACAACTGGGCAGGGAGGTGTGAGGTTTCATAACTTTATAACAGTGAACTTTAAAATGTAAAGTAATATACTGACTCATATGGAAGAACAGCTTTTGTTTCATTGTTTTTGTTAAATGTTCTGGTCTTGGCTGACCGTGTGTGTGTGTCATTGCAAAGCGTGGTTCTTTAGATAGCTCCTGTAAAATAAACTACAGCAAAGAAGTTTTATGTACATGGGCAGTTGTTTATTCAGCTGTCCATCTGTTGAAAATTTTTATCAATGTAATGATATCGTAACCATGTACAAGCCACAATACTTTACAGATGGGTAACAGGGGTCAAAATAAAGGCTCAGTGATGGATGTGGTCTAAGCCATGAGTACTAAAATAAAGAGGAGCAGGGATGGGGTCGCTCAGTCAAGAAAATACATTTAATTAAAAGTTATCAATTCATTTGCTTGTCGCTGAGAGAAATAAGAATTTGATCAGCTACAACGGAGCCAAAATTCTGGTTTCGCATATTGACTGTGTGCCCATGTAACATACAGATTGCAGTTAATCAGTTAACAATTACAGATACTCCTGGTCTCAGCTTGTTATATGTATGAAGCACATCTGTTGACAGAATAATTTTCTTCCAATCCAGCCACTGCACCACTATGGGCAAGACCACAGAGCTCTTAAAGGATGTCAGGGACAAGGTTGTAGAGCTGCACAAGGCTGGGATGGGCTACAAAGACCATCATCAAGAAGCTCGGTGAGAAGGTGAAAACTGTTGATGCAATTATTTGGAAATTGAAGAAATATAAAATGAGCACTAATCGCCCTCAGTTTGGAGCTCCATGCAAGATCTTGCCTCATGGGTTGAGGATGACCATGAGAAAGATGGAGGATCAGCCCAAAACTATACTTGATCTGCTTTAATGATCTGAAGAGAGTTGGAGCAGAAGTCATCAAGAACACCTTTAGTATCACAATACTCCTTGCTTCTGCAAGGTCCCCCTGCTTAAGAAGGCACATGTACAGGCCTGTCTTAGGTTGGCCAGTGAATATCTAAATGACTCCATGAAGGCTTGGGAGAACGTGCTGTGGTGAAATGAAACCAAAACAATCGCTTTGGCATCATCTTCACCCACTGTTGTTGGAGGACAAGAAATCCCCATAGTCAAGCACAAAGGTGGAAACATCATGCATTGGGGCTATTTTTCTGTTAAAGGTTCAGAAAGACTTCGCCACACAATAGATGGGGCCATATAGTGCAAAATCTTGTACAAGAACATCCTTCCCTCAGACAGAACATTAAAGATCATGGATGGGTCCAGCATGACAACAACTCCAAAAAATATCGAGTCAAGGGCAACAAATGAGTGGCTAAAAAAGAAGCACACTTAGCCCCCATCCTCAGTTCTATAGAAAAGCTGTGGAGGGAGCTGAAGCTTTGAGTCAAGCAGCAGCCAATGAATCTAGAGGATTTAGAGTTTCTGTAAAGTGGTGTGGGTTAAAAAAAAAAAGAATTAGTGATCAACAACAAGAAACGTTTTACCTTTTGCTTGCCAACTAGGGTTTCTCCAGCAAATCTGTGTGAATAACTCCCGTTCTTGATCTAAGACCGTGATAAAATACCTCTCTGTTGTGATTTTAGCTTTAAGTTGGATAGGAAAGGCCCAGTGACATATACATATTCACCACGTAGAAGATAAATCCTTGCCGAGGGCAAAGACATCATGGAAAACAGAAAGCTATAGTGCTGTGGTAATGAACTGACAAGACCTGCTCTGCAACTGCACTTCCATAAACCCCCGAAGGCAATTTACGAGGTCAGAGTGACCAGAACACCTCACCTGTACACAGAGGACTACAACAGCCTTTCAGATCACAGTTATAGTGTCAGCTAACATGAGATGGCATGGCCTATTGGAATCATGTGTGACAGCCAGAAGCGCACAGGTCTGTGGACTGAATGCAGTAAATATTTGGCCAAGCCAGCATTGTCATCTGTTGATTGTTAACGCTTCCTCGCTGTGCCACTCTAACACTATAAATGTTTTCTGGGATCACTGCCAGAGACACAGCGTGTAAAATATATGATATATATATATATAAAATGATGTAATATTGAACACTCAGTTAGATGAACTTATAGCCGGAGGACAGTGGTTTCAATTATTCAGGGGAATGTAATTACAAACCTCAGCATCCAGGGTTGTGCAGTTTTGCCACAAGCAAAGATCATCCAGGGTCTGTTTTTATTGATATTCTCATTTTGCCAGAGTCAGGGATTTCAGCAATTCTACACCACAGATCGGCTGAACACAATTAGGGCAGCGTCTCCCATGAGAAGCTGGCCACATAGAGTGCCTGGATAACAAGCCCATACTGAATTAGTAATATGCTAAATAAACTACTGTTTGGATGGAAAACCCAATATGCCAAGAAATGGAGTTGCAAAAACTCAGTTAAGGAAATCTATGGGGTCTAAGAAGCATGCTGCTGATGCTATTGATTTAGGATTGCCAAGGTAATAAGGGATACCTTTTATTACACACTGCCTTAATATCTTTCTTGTTTGAAGTGATATATGATATATTAAGTTTTCAGAATTTAACTACAGAAAGGATTGAATGGCTTTACATAACTTTATACAATATTTCATACAAAATTTCATCAATAATATTCTACACTTTGGTTACTTACCTCTTTCTTCTCCGAAAATAAGAAGAAGACTGGTCACACTTTGTTGGTTAAAATGAACTGGGGGCCAGGGGTTGGGTAATTTTAGGCTTTGATGGCTAACTCACACCATTAGTCATCAAATAAATTCTGGCCACCCCTCTGGTCACACTACACAATCAATGATGAAGACTGTTAACCAGATGTTCGAGTCTCTCTCTAATGGGAATGACTATTCGTCCATGAGTTCTGCAGCTTTTCATGTCTATGTCTGCAACTGAGTGCAGTCCTTCAGGCACAATCACAGAAGCGGGGTTATCTCACGTGAAACTGCAGATTTTATATTGTTTTTCTGCTAAATTTCAAGACAATTGCAGATTGACTTACAGAATAATTATTTACTCTTTTTCTGTAAAAAACCTGACTTGTTATTCCCTTAGTCTAGTGTACTATCTATAAGTATGTGTATGTAAATATAATTACATTGTAATTTCAAATGAAACACGGCAAAATTCAACTACAGGAGCATTATGCCCATAATCATAGCCCATACTATAATGTGTTACCACCTGGTGAACAGCTAGGCTGACTACCTCCTAGTCAGAAATCCCCCCCCCCCCCCCTCAAAAAAAACCCCAATCATCTACCTGTTGCTAACCAACAGACATGCCATTTTGTGCTAAATAAACAAGCTGTTGGCTCTTTCTTTTATATACCTTACACAAAGAGCTGTGTTCATCTTCTCATCTTAATGAAAGTCAAAATGGTGAACCATTCCTTTATTTATTTATTGTTTTGTATTCTACACCAAATCTGGAAGAAAAGCCCACACTGGCACCAAATTGAGCTCTGAAACTTTCCTTTAATCCTCTGATTAGCTCTTGAGGTTAACACTCCAGTCGGTGTGAAGGTGATTACAAAAGAAAGCTTAAATCGCTAAATTGCCTTTGGAGCCATTGGCTCCCTGTTGTTATTTTTATTTAAAAGTAGCAGTTGGATTTGCAAAGAAAGGAGGTGAAACAATGAGTGGTCATTGTTGTTAGCAGTCTTTACCTACTGAGCAATAGAGATGTTTCTTGTGCAAAATACAAGATGTCCTCGATGTATTTGTTTGTTTTCATGTCACTTCACAAGACCGTTTCCCTTGTCCTCCCTCCATTAATACAAATAAAACTGTATGGTGCAGCCTTGCATGAAAATGTAATCTTACTTTTATACCATCAGAGAATGCTTCGGTTGATTCAGGGCATCATCAACATGTACGTTATCCGGGTAATGCCGGTGATAGACCTTGAGAGCCTCTGTAGTGCAGAAAGCATTGAGTCTGTGTTTTAAAGGCAATAAAATCTCTCCAATATGCAGCTTATGTCTGCACTCACCTCTCACAAGCCTATGCTTCTCTTTCCACTTTGCTTGCAGTGGCAGTGGAGATGAAATACTGGCCCCCAGAAAGCCATTTGGCACCTAATTGAGCAATCCTATTACTTTTCTCTCCCTTTAGACTGTGACTTTCATTGCTTCAAAGCGATGGTTGAAAGCAGGTAAATGATTGTGTTACAGTAGGTGTGAGTATATGTGTATTTAAGTAACTTTGTTGTGACAGCCTGTATGTATACGTGTGTGGTGTTTGTCCACCCGTGTGCACCCAGATCCCCTCTTCTCACCTGAGCTACCTCAAATATTAAAAAATGATTGGGTTCAGAGATGGACCACATTCACCAGAAAAGACTCAATCTTAACTCCTCGTGTGGTGGTTGATAGAGAACCAGTTCACTATTTGTGACCTTGGAAACAACTTAAAAAAAGATTCTGTTTTGTGGGTGAGACCTGACCTCACAGTATTGAAAGTGAATTTACTGGGATTTATTTTGTATTTATTTATTTATTTTATTAGGCTGCATCTTCGTAGGCATCTGGGAATGATTCATTACAGATACAGTTCGCACAAATGTTGGACTTTGATTCAGCCATGGGCACAGAAAAACAAAATGGGGAATTATTCTGCTAATAGCTTCATAACTTTGCAATAGTCTGAAATAGCTTTTCCTTCAAATTACTTCAAACAGACATAGAGCCAAGTCCTGAAGTCCATTAATCCAAAATTCAAAAATCCACAACTACTCCAAAAAATCAGAGAGAGGCCAATATTTAAAACACAAGGAATTGGGTGGGGGTTTGTAATGATAAAAAAAGACTAATCGAATGCAGGTGTGGCACAGAAACAAGAAGGGGACTGAACAAAGGGTGGAAATGCAACTAAAACGTTTTAGGAAAGAAATTTCAAAATAAAACTGGAACTGACAAAATGGAAACCAACATTATAATACTGCTAGTTTACTTCCAAAAAGGTGAAAAAGTAAGCAAAGGCCAGAATTTTGTGACTTTTATAGGTCAAGCTGGATCAAAACAATTGGTAAACCAGCATGTTTGACCTAATTCCTTTAGATTTGTTTGCTTTAACTCTGGACCCCTGAAATGTGCCCATAAATGCAGACAGGTTGGGCAGCTCTCAAGTACAATTAGCTTAGAACACTTAGAACACCTTCTCATTCAAGTTCAAGTTCTGGACTTCTATTTATAGCAAAGATGGCAGAGATTGCCACAGGTTTAGATGCAGAGCACTTCCTTTGTTATCTTTTAAAACACTCCTATCAGTGTAAGAACGTACAGACTTTCCTGCATGCCTGTTAAAACTGTACATCCCTAGTTTTGTTCCAGTTGAATCAAGTGCATGTAACTTGTAATTTCCTTTGAAAATGTAAAAGGCATGTGATTAGTTCAATATTTTTTCTCAGGATTTCCATAATTAGGCTCCCTGACCAGAATCTTATTTCAATCTTTGCTGGTTTAAGATATGCACAGACATTCTTTAGAGATGATTAAATAATCTTCAATCAGCATTTAACCAGGAGGGTGTCATGTGGGAATTGGAAATGGAATCTCGTGGGGAGATGTCTGTCCTTTGTTAGATGATGCACACACTGGCTTTGTGCGTGTGCATACTTGTGCGGATGTATTCCTGATTGGCTACATTTATGTGCCTCCTTCTTCTTTTGATCAGTTGTTAGTTTCCCTATTTTGCGGACATGCTGGTAGACTAGATGAAACATAGGCTTGTGGTGTACTGTGTGATCATGAGGGTACGCACTTCAGTTTTACATATTAGCATTTCAAAAGAAAAACTACAGCCAATACATGGTTAAGAAGCTATGTAGGCGAGAGTGTAGCTAGCAGTGCTCCATTAATTATAGACATTTGTAAAACAGAATGTGACATGATGCTTTGGAGCCAGCTATGCTCCTCATACCTAATGTTGTGTCTATGTTATTGCCACTGCAAGCTGGAAACCTAACATGACTAATGTTGCATTTTCATGTGTGTGCTCTGGTTTTATCTTTGTCTCCGTAGGGGCTCATCAGGGCTTTAGATGTGTGGCTACCACAGAGCAGCTGTCCGTGCCCATCCATTGTCCCGCATTTTATATAATCAGATAAACAGAAAATGGGGGAGAAAGTCTTTTTTTTTTCTTTTGCTGTAGCAGGTCATGGTGAGCGTGCAGCGCACCTTACTGCATAATTCAGCAGGCTTGATTAGTTAAATTTCCCAGGTTTATTTATTCTATTTCAATGTGCCTTGAAATCCCATTCACTGTGGAAGTTCTGAACGGGAATGTAGGTTTTTGCTCATTTAGTTATTAATTCAGAAGTAGAGCCACACGATGGACGACTGCTTTCAGCTTCAATTTGTTTGAACAATATAAATGATTTTGACTCAGCTCATTTCCTTTGCCTCTGCCTGCTAATGTCTTGATCCATCCAAGGATAGCCTAGAACCTCTAATTACTCTCTGTGCTATTGATGTATTAGCTCTCATTCAATGATAAAGAAAAGACTGGGTCCCTAAATTGAATTGTCAACTCTCCTCTCTCTGAAACATTAATGCTATTCCTACTGTCTTTTTGCTGCCTTTTCACAACTAACTCACTTCATTAAATCTGAGCATTTTCAAGGCTGATGTCTGTGATTTATTTTTATCAGAGATTTCTGCGAATTCCTAGAAAATCTGTGACAAATGTCTCTCTCTGCATCCCTTACACTGCTTTGTGTTTGACTGTAGGTCATGGCTGTTAAGGGCCAGATATGGCTCGAAGGGACCCAGAGTCTTATCAGTCCCAGCAGCCCTCTTTATGGGCCACAGAGCCTCTGTGGGCTTGGAGCCGCACACATACTGGGACTGATGCTCAGCCTGCTGGGCCTGGTGTCTGCCTACATAAGACCCAAAGCAAAACATCCTAGCTGCTGTCCCAACAGTACCCAGTAATGTATAAACCAGCTACTGCAAAGTTTAAAACATCCTTCATTATTTCTCAGTGATAAACTGTAATCTCATTTTATCATACACTTACACATTTATACACATACTGCATAAATTGTACTGCACACACATGGCATACTACCACGAATTAAAGCAAAAGTAGAACACACCATTAGAGAGAGGAAGTGGGATATGCCCAGTGGCCAAACCATCACTAGTTATCACAAAGGTGGAAACCCAATTTGCAGTTTGGTCCAGTGGCTCTGAGAGCATTTTAGGGCGTCAATTACTTCAACCACTTACACTCCGGCTGTAATTGCAGCAGACCAGGGGAGGATGTTTATTCATGCGGCCATGCATTGACGGCCTTTCACCCGTGTGCGTCTCTGCTGAATATTTATCTCTGCACTCCAGTGATACCCAGATACACAGACAAGCTTACAGAAGACCCCCTACCTGACTAAATCCATAGATGCAATCTTCCCTAAATTATTAGCTTTGCTTCGCCATGTAGCTAACGCTATGAATCTATATCGGTAAAGCCAGGCGGACCTCGCAGCTGGCAAAATATGAGATCTCAAGGTTGGGATTTCAAAAGGAGGATAAAATCAGAGGCACAATATTTGTTTTTTAGCGCTTTTGTTTTCAATCTGTAGTTGCATGTAATTATAAATCCCCAGATATTAAAAAAAAAAAGACTATTTTCTCCCATGAACGGAGAGGAAAGGAACAGAAGTGTGCTACAGCAATGAAAGGACTATGTTTTTTTAACACGCCTCGAGCTCCACGCCCAGTCTGTCTGCACGTGGCCACATGCTGGGAGTGATAATGGCTGGACATGGCCCTCTCTCTGGTAGTCAGCTGGTCTCTGTCCTCAGCCAGAGAAATGGAGGGGGCAAGGGGAGAAAGGCAGGGTGCATTTCTGTGTAGACAGCACTCAATAGACTGGTGTTGACAGCTGAGCCGGTGACAGGCTGGATTAAACCCTGGGTTGCCATTTAGAGTTTACCTTGGGTAACCTGACCCAGTGCCTTTTCCCCAAGGCCATTACTATGATTTTAAATGAGTTTGCACTGAGGGGAAAAAAGGATGTTTACACATCCCATGTAAGTTACTTGGGAATAATAATATAGCATTTCAAGGGAACCATTTTACTGCTCATTATACCCCAAATCCAGCAGCTTTTGTTCAGTCAGAACTCGGGAATTGTAATGGACATAGAAGGATCTGATATAGTGAAGAATACGTATTAGCGCTTTTCATCTAGTCATCTTTGTATTTTGCAAGTTGGGCTGTCTGCTTTGTACGTTACATTTTTCTGTGCATTTCTCATGTATTCTTGCCTTGCTTTTCATGTTTTATTCAAATTCTGGTTTATATTTTTCTTATTTGGATGTTTGTATGTTTGTTTTGGACTTTAAATATGCTGGATGCTTCTCCTTACTTCACTTCACTACAAATTTGCCTCCCCCAGTCTTTCGCTATCCACGTAGCCTTGGATTCTATAATGTTTACAACATCTGTATCTGATGAAAAATAAAATATAAATCTAACACCAATTTTTTTAAGCTAAGCAGTTGAGCATGTTTAGCTGCTTGGCTCAAATAGTATTAAGATATTCTAATATGGATGTTTTGTTGTTGTATCAAGCAATCAAGTGCATATTTCAGATCCATATACAGAGTTTTTCTTCCTAGTATCAGTCAACTCATGAAGGTACTTAATGCGATGAAATCAGGGTAGCGATAAAATTACTAACCACATATTACAGAACTTGACAGGTGAAGCACCTGTAACTAAGGGTGTATAATTTCGCAAGGAGTAAGCAATTTAGATGCATTTAATTAAAACTGGAGAAGATCTGACATTTGATTAAAGTATAAAATATTGGTATGCACTGCTATTCCCTCTTTCTCCTCTGTCTGTGTCACAGCTCACATAAGATAACATGATAATTGGAGGGAGAAGCCTCGCTTGCCAACTGTTTATTTTCATCTGTTTCCTTTTCCCTGTTAGCAAGTGATGTGCATTTTCTGAGAGTGGCCAAACAGGTTAAGGATCACTGCCAGGGGACTGGCTTTGCTCAGAATGCCAGAAAACAGCCCGTTTCATCTTGTGAACAGTGAAGCGGCCAGGGTTAGCATGGAAAACAGATCAAAAGCAGGGCATCATCCAAGGTGACAATGACAGAGACTTCCTCATATCAACACTGACATACAAACCTCTTGCAAGTTGAACTGAGGGAGGTATGGGGACTATCTTCAACACCCAGAGGCAATACATACTGTCAGATAATCAATGAGTCTCTGTATGGTTTTGGAAGGAGAAACAGAAATTAAAAGAAGGGGGCATAAAGAGCATGAGGGAAAACCTAGAGAGAGCCAAATTTAAGAAGGGACGAGGGAGCTCATGCCAGATGTGAGAGCATTAATTACATCCAATCAAAGGCAGTGCCAGCCTGGTGACAGTGGCAGACATGCAGGATGCACTCAAGGTCATTAGCTGCGTGCACACATGCACATACACAAATGCCAACACACTTGTGTCTGATGCACTGTCCCACGAGGCTCCGGGAGAGCTTTGAGAAGATATTGTTTCACACCATGAAATTAACTCCAGATTTCTAAGCGAGCAGGTCCTGAAAAATTCATCATCCCGTCCTATGCCACAGCGTTGCAGCCAGAAATATCCCTAACTGGCCACGGATTATGACTCTCTTTGGAAAAGAAACAAATTAAATGACATTAGCAAGTTAAATAAGTAGTCTATTAAACTGTTTAAGAGTTCTTGTTTCACTGTGTTAATGGTGCTATGGGTCTGTGGAGCCAGTGTTTTTGTACAGCTCTAAGAGGATTAGTGGTTGTTTACTACGGCTGGTGTCTGGATAATGATGATAAGGCAGACAGTGCATGTTGCAGGTGTAGCAGTCACTGCCAGGCAAGGAAAGATGGCTTCTGGGGCACAGCAGCAAGGGATGAGCGCAAGTGACACATTGTGCCACAGGTTGTTTTCCGTGGATAATTCAGAAAAAACTAATTAACTTCTTATAGAGGCGCGTCATGGATGTTTTTGTGTGCAACTATGCGTATTTTGTAGATATTGCTACACACAGTAGGACAAAAACAGCAGCTTATCTGGACAATAAAATAAAATAAAAAATGAAGTAACAATCTTTTGGCTTTTGTTGAAAACATCTACCTGATGCTTTTGGTTCTGAAGCAATTAAATGAGAGTGTTGTCTTGTCACTTCACATACAAAGGTCGCCAACCTTTTAAAAATGCAGCATTTGTTATTGACCTGTATTTTTGCTTTGGACGCAACCTAAAATTAAATCTCTCTTTTTTTTTTTTATGTAGCGCATTCATAATAAAGTGGCGACATGCAAATTTATGTTTGATTAGTGTCTTACACGTGCCGGCTCAGCTGAGCAGAAGTAAAGATAGATGGAGTGGTGGTGACTGTCATCATTACAGCCTCTCTTTTCACCTGCTCCCTGGGGGATGCCGTATCATTGTGCTCACTCCAGCACTAATAGCCCTGTCTGAGAGCTAGCAAGCCACCTTTCGGAAGTAATGCTTCCTGTAGCAATTTAGGTTGCTGTTCATCTGTGGCATGTCCCATGCGTTGCTGGAAATTACATCAGAGTGCTGATGTGGAGAATTTGCCCCAAAGAATATGTATCTTCTGCAGACAGAATTATGAATGATGCACGCAGAACAAGTCAATCAGGTGACCATATCCCTAGAAGTAAGAATGCGCGCGTTTGCATGCATGACACGAACGTGCGCCTGGTGAGCTCGCTGTGTTTTCTGCTGAACACACAACAACTGCCAAACAATCAGAATTCCAACAACGTCCTGCTGCAACCTCCATGTCTGTTCCTGAAATCTTGCATTGTGCTTTACACATATGTGAATTTTAACCACTTTATTGACCTCAGGAACACTCCAGTCTATTTTCACCTCTCACTGACCCTTCAGGCAGAACAGGGAGTGCTGTAAAATCCCCTCAGCCACCTCAGTTAGGCTTGGCTGCGTAAAGAAGGAGAGCTCTCTTTGACTGCTCAGGCTGTGGATTACTCCTCAATATGGGATTACGCTCCAATGAATGAGTGCAGACACAATACCAGCAGTTCAGCTCTGAAATATACAACAGAGATTTAGCTATAGAGCTGCAATGGAATATCTGCTGATCGGGTATCACTTGATGTAGCTGGGCACTGCTTTCTCTCTTTTGTACCATCTCTGTTGCCTTAATCGTGGTCTCTCAAGATGCTCACTTAATGAGATGCCATGTCTCCAAAATGTATAATATGCATAATCCTGACTGACAGGTTTTTTTTCCCAGTCTCGCTCCCTCGTGAAATCATCAGTGGGTCTTTGAAATATCAGTCACAAAACGCAGTGAATAGGGATACTGACCTTAACAACTTTCAAGATTATCTGTACCTGCCATCCTAAAGTGATTTTTACCAGAAGAGTGAATCTATTGCTCTTTCTGCAGCTCTGTCTTTCATTCAGCGGGTATTTCGACTGCCCTGTGGAGTGAAGAAACTGACAATTTAAGTTCACTCAAGCAATCAATAAACCATTCATATTATCCCTACATATAGGTTAGCACAGCTAGCCATATTCCGAAAGTCTTGCTGTAACTGTTAAATAAGATGTGCAGATTTTTACACCTGATAAAATGCCAGAATATGTAACGCTGCAGGCTACTACCTTTCTGTAGTACATTTTCTATAGTTTTTCTATTCTATCATCATAATTGGTCCTTATAAATCAAATGAATTAATTAGTTAACACAAGTGATGAGTGTAAAGCAACCCAAAGTTGTGCAGATGGCTCAAACCATGAATTTAAAAAAAGAAGAAGTAGAAGAAGGAAGTATCCTTCCTGGCTGAGATCATAGATGAATCACTGTGTTTTACATAGTTTCTCTAAACGAGTCTTTCCTTCATGTTTGGATCAGTGCCTTACATTTAGGTCTCAAAGATGTAACAGGGACTGTGTATGGCTGCCATGTTATTCACCACCCAGTCAGCCTGATTATATGTCATGTCGTGTTGCCAAAATCATTTAGAGATGAATTACATTTTCAAAGAACATAGCTGCTTCTGAAGGCATCATGAAAAAGTTAGGGAGAAAACTTTTTTTCCCCTAATTTGGAGTTGGTATCCAACAGCCCTGCAAAAAAAATCTGTTTTTCATGTGATAGATGTGTAAGGTCCACAGTTCATGTTAAAAATTCTCTTTTACAACATCGTCCTTGTTATGGGCATTCATGTTGATATGAGTTTAGGTTTGTTTTGAATTTCTTAAAAAGACAGAGACATTTACTTTTATTAAGACTGATAAAATGAAAGTTATAGGATTTATTTGGAACAAGGCTTGAAAACATATACAGTACCCTGTGCGTTATGGTATACAGCTTAAACTAAGTGAGCTGTTTAGTATGTTTTCATACTTGCAAAAACATTTGCACATTTTCAAATCAGCAAATTGTCTCTGAAGACATGTAAAAAGATATGTACAGTAAACACAAGTACAATGACAATCAAGGCCTTTTACACAACTCTAAAATGTAATCTTGAAGCTTCTTAAAGTATAATTTTGTTTTTCATCTCGGGCAAAATATTGTACTTTGAAGTTGTTATAAGACTTCTTTGACAGAGTTTGAGTCGCTGTTTTCATACCTTTTTATGTCTTTGTACTAAGCTAAACATGTGCCAGAGCTTTCTTTGTACTGACTGACATGAAATAGATATTGATCTTCAAATCTAACTCCGGGAAAGACGGCAAAGTGGTGCATTTCACAAAATGTCAGTTTGTTCCTTTTAAGTGAAAATGCTGACTATTATTTCTGTTACAGACAAGTACTATGACAAGATTTAGTGTGAGTGCAGGTTAATGTAGATCATGTGCTGTAGATGCTTAAGCTCAGTCTTTAAGGTTATCCGGTCGTTAAGTGATGACACGACGAATCCTACTTCCGGGTCTAAAGTAGTCTGCGTTTAATATGGCTTTTGTGTTGTTAACATGTTTAATGTTTTGTATTTTCTTCTATTTGATCTCAAAAAGCTCCTAAAACAGTCAGTGATCCCTGTTGACCTCCCTCGGCTTTTATTACCACTAATCATTTATTTAAGCTCAGTTTTTAAAACCTTAGGATGTAACTACAGCCCAGCCCATGCAGCAGTATATGAATGACTAACCTCGTATTGTGGATGGATTATCTCAGTTGTTCTCCTGGCTGAAGTTTGGTCCTTTTACAGCATCCTGCCATGCGATTACATTTGTTCCTGACCACCGAGAACACTTACGTTAACTTTTATCGAGTGGGAAAAAAGTTAGCTTGTTTATATTATGCTAACATAGCTGTGTCGCTAGCGGTCACGTAGCACATCATTATATACCAGCTAGCCCAACTTCAGTAACCCTACAAACGTCACTGCTGTTTAGTTTTCAGTCTTCATTTATGCTGGAAGTGATAGCAGAGCTGTACGTTTTAATTTGTTTCCAAAACCCCGCAGTCAGGACATGCTATATTGTATTTAGATAGAAGCTAGCGAGCTAACTCCCTGCTAACTTCTAACTCCGTTAAATGTCATAAATGTCCGTTTTCATGGATGCCTGGATGTTAAACTCAATTGTTACACCTGGTAGAGCAGAACGCTGATCATTTTATTAAAGATGAAAGACTTTAGACAGTTTTTCAACTCTCAGTAATGCCATAGTGATCGTTTGATATATGGACCTGCAGCGGATTTTAGGCCCAGACACGGCTAGTGACGTCAGACTGAACGACCGGATAGTGACAAAATACAGAAGAAAAAAAAACTTTTAATCACATCATCTATCCTCATTTTCTGCCATGTTGCAACATTTTTACTAAATATAATGAGACTAGATTTCATATGTTATGATATAACTTTTTTATGTGCGGGTCTGTGACATTAAATGCAGATATAATGTAATGGATGCTGACCAGGAGTAAAGCTTCAAAGTCCAAATAAAACACAAAAAACTACAGTCAGACATGTATCCTCTTTTTTTATACCTCTCTCATTCTTTTGATGTCTCTATTTCTCATTCACCCTAGCTGTCTTAATCTTCTATCCAAATTTAAATCTGCACAGTTTATGACCCTCCCTCCCCATCCCTCAAACCACTTCAGCAGATTTCAAAACCGTTTTGCATCTGGAGTTTATCACTCGTGACATGGACTTTAAAAAGGGGGAGGGGGAAAAAAAGACCCTCTATTAATTGTCCGTATAAAGAATAATGAAGAGGTGCAGAGTTATCCGAAGAGAGCGGCTCAGGTCCTCCCTTTTTGTCGTATAAAGGATTCATCTCAAAAGCAAAAGCTTTTGTGGTGCAAATTACACCGCTTCTAAGGACACCAATTTTCTCCTTTTAACTCCTTAGGTGCAGTGTATCCCCGTTTGTACACCAGACATTCAAATATCACACACCATGAAATTTCCAAAATTCTAAACCAGTGCTCATTTTGAGCATTTCTGCCTGTTTTGCATCAGGATCATTTGCCGCGTTTGCTGCATTCCGGCTGTCCGCATCCTCACTTGCTCAGCATTAATTTTTCCTGCAACACCACATATGCACGAGTCCTCATTATCACATAATTGATACATAATTTAGCTGAAGTCATGGGAAGCTAATTGCCTGTCATTCTGTTTGCTTAACACGCCCCCGTTTTGAGCCAAGTGAGGCAGAGACAGCTAATGAAAATGTCACACAATGAGGTAAAAAAATATCACCTGACCAGTGCATATCACAGGAGTGTGATATTAAACATTTCACACCTTCCCCTGTCCTCATCAGACCTTCACTCTAAAGGACATCGAGCAGACAAGCCTAAATCTTTGTCTGCTTGTTTGTCCTTTCACTTTTTAGGACAAGATGTTTAAAAGAAGCTGACGCTAAGTTGAGCTTTAAGGTCACATGAGTGCAGTCTAACCTAACTTGAACCATTGAGAAACTACAAAGCTGCATGCCTGAGGTACTGGCCAATATTAACATCCTCTTAATATGCTTCTGTCAAGAGGAAATAACTATTATAACACAGCTGAAGACAACAGGAATGTTTACAGAAGCCAAATTACTCTCCAGACTTACGCATCTAGTTAATGCATGCATCATTAATATATTTTTAATGATTCAGGATCCTCTTAGGACTATTTTTTTCATATATATATATATTTAATAAAAAACTCAGAAGGCTTTCCTAGAAAGCAGTATAACTGCTGACTTGGATTATCCTGGGGAATAGAGTGAAATTGAATTGCGGTGGAACTCAGCTGACTGCATGAGAAAAGCACAGAATCTTAAAATAGCAGTCCATTTAATTTCCAAGCAATGGATTTGAAAATAGTTTTCCTATCTCCAGAAATGAATCTCCAGTGTCTCAGAAAACTTCTTGTGACATCTGGTGCTCTCTCAATATTTTTGAGCAAAGATGTAGCCGGGCAGCATACCCAATCGCGCCGTGCATTACAGCTGAAAGAACGAGATACAGATTGGTGTTTGGCATCCCTTTCTTCTGAAGCTGCCTCTGAACCCCATTAAAGCACGACAGCTAAAGTTTCCAGCACAATAATGCCACATGTTCGCTGTGCATCAGTGGCTTCAGCACAGACAGAGGATTCACAGTTTAACCTCATCATCCAGTTGTAGATATTAATGAGAGGAGGATGACTTCATCTGTCATTCCCCATTTTGTGTGTGTCAGCCTCCATCCATAAAACAATCAGTCAGGTGGACTTGTAGGGCAGTTGGTTTTGCCCACAGAGTGACTGTGTTTTTTTAATGGCTGCCCATTATTCATTCCCTCGGATTAACACATAATTCCTTGCGTTGACACACTACCCCATTTATTTTAGATTAATCCTGGAAATGCTACAGGTCAGAGTAATGTGTGGACTGTAAATGAAGCATTGAGCAGAGGGAGCTTTTACTCATAAGACGACTGTCTCCACCCAGTGGTCGGTTTGGAAACTGAACGCAAACATAAAGGAGCTTGACTGTAGACAAGATATGTTTCCATATTGTTGCATAATATTATTCATGTAACCCTCCAAGACCACTTCTTAATTTCTCTCCCCCATCTCTCCTCTATTTTCTTTTCTTCCTCTGATTTCCCCTTGATGTCTCTAAGTCCTCTCCCTAAAATCCACTCGGGTGTGCCTAATGAATAGCATTCATCAAAGTCCCTTCCCTTTGATCAGAGCAAATCCACCATGCCATGCTTTGTGCTCGACTCCCTACTGTAATGCCACTGTGGACACTCCCTGCAAGCAGCCGTGCTCATAAGTCTTCTGTGTTGGAACAAAATAGGGGTTTGCTTATATGCAAGGTATTAGGCAACTGACCTCTGCTTTTAATGATACATGTTTAGTTTGGGGCTCGTTACTGTGTGATGCATCTCCGTAACTCTGGCTTAGTCTGAGGTGAGGCAACAAGAATCAGCCTTTTAAAACAAGTATCTGCAAGCAACTTGCACATGTAGTTGGGTTTTTTTTTTGTTTTTGCCATGGACACCTAATTAGGCCAACAACACCAACAATCCACAGTCTGTTTTGACCCCCAAAGCAAATTAAACTAATGAGAACGGAAATATGATTCTGACAAAGTGTCAAGTCAGGACAGGTGCAGAAGGACGAAAGAGAGAAGATTCCTTCTGAGTGGATAAATCCATTAACTAATTTAACAGTTAACCTTCATTGCACACTACCCCTCGCCCCATCCAGCACCACAACAATTATATCTGACTCTACGATATGAGCTCTGTGCCTAACATTAGCATTCATCAAGCTTTAAAGAGGAAGTGATGGAAGGGGGGTCTGCAGCTGGAGCTGGTGTCATGTCTGGCAGGGAGACCCATCACTTGTTCAGACAAAGCTCCCAATCAGGGTGGAGATATATGACATCAAATTAAGCACTGATGAATGAAGCCTGAGAATATGAACCATTTAAAATCCATCCTCTTCACCAGTTTTACCGTATCGCATGAAAATGGCCGAACAGTCCATGAGATTATTGCCATTTTCAGAAATTACCTTGAGCGCAGCTCGGCTATATCTATTAGCAGATAATATTATTAGGTTATTTACCATTATTAGAAAACATAAATAGGATTCGTATATAGAAGCAAATAAAAATTCTGTTCTAGTTAAGAACCAGAATAAAATGTGCGCACATTGTAAATGTGTGTGTCCGTGTGTGTTTAAAGTACAGGGGCATCTAGATGTGTTTAATGACTGCATGCTCTTGTAAACCAGTATCCAAAGGGTAAAGAAATAAATCTTGCTTTTTTTTATTAGATCACATCCTAAAACCATACTGAAACTGACAGTATATCGAATAGGAACCCCGGGCGAGTCCTGCTTACACCCCCGCCATGTACTGTGATAGAAAAAACCATTAAAGTCATAAATAGAAAGTTTCTAATGAAATATCAATTAGGCCATAAGAGAAGGCCAGCACTACATTTTACGAGTACAGAGCTCATTAAGAGGACTACTAGCAAAGCTGTGAGATCATTTTTTAATTCCCCACTGATAATCCAATTAGTTCGCAGTGGATTTCTCCGGGTTTAAAAATCTTTGTTAGTGGAATAAAGTTTCACTGTACAAAGGATTTATAAATCTCAAAAGCTCCTTAAATATCTGTTATGATGAGCAAATGGAGGATAAATTCACAGCTACAGTATTCCTAATGATCGCACATTTTTAGTAAGTAATACCAATCAGTCCTGCCACACGTGTATAATTTTATCTGAAGCTCAAGCTTTCGTTTATGATCCTGTTGCTCATATTTGCTGTTTATTATTATTATTAATGGGAGATAATTTTGGTAGTGTCAACTCTAGTAATAGTCATCTCTGCAGTTGTTGATATTTCAGCACTTGGCATGGTAGACAATAAGAAAACATGTATTTTTCATCAGGCATCTTTTCCCCCCTTTCCTCACTGACCTTCAGCCCGTGAAAATTCAACTCAATAATTCAGTATGCTCTGCATTCACCCCCCCTTTGGACACATACACACTAAGCGCATACGTGCACCACACAAACACACACATACAGCTTCATGGTAATGTGATATATGGATTGTGATTGTTGCTCCTGGGGAATGTGTTTTCCTACTGACAGCTGACTTGTATCTTCACCTATATTTTGTGTTGGATTACATTCGTTTTCCTCTGTGATTTTTCTCTCCCCCTTATCGTCGCTCATCTGTTTTGCTAGCAACCAATGGCTATAAGCACATAAATCCAATTTTCCCATTTCTCTCATTTCCCACTGCTGGGATCAGTGGGTTGATCTAATTGGCTTGAAAGTGGAAACATGTTTTCCCATCTCTGTTTTTTGCTTTGGCCACACGATTTCTTATTTTACTACAATTCCCCTTTTCATCATCCTCATATGAATTTGATATGCATATATATGCATTTTATTGGGAACCATGTTTACATTAAATAAAGTAAAATATGTGTATATACTTGCACATAATCTAAAGAAAGAAATGCACCCAGGTGCTTAAACAACTTCAAATTGGCTATCCTAATTCCAAAACACAGGTGGATTATAATGGTGACCGAAGAGGTGTGGCTGAAGCCAGAGCTTATCTTATCACACACAGCATTTTTCTGTATTTGAACTCACACTCTTGAAATGTTGCATCAATTATACATGCAGTAGGCACGATCCATTTTGTACTGCGTCGTCCTCGGCTGTGTCTGCGTCCTGTTTAATTTCACACCTGACTGTCCCAGACACAAGTGTGGCAGTCTACCTCCACTTCCTGTTAATCTATCACAGACAGCGCCGCAATCCACCTCCATTTCATTTCACACATACAGTGAGATCTCCCAATGTCACTCCAATCTGATTCATCCATGACCTCCTGTAAAAACACCCATTACTGCAACTGCAGAAACAACGCTGTGTCTGATGCTTGAAAATTGAGTTTTTGGGGTAGAACTGGTAGTGCAGTAATGTGTAATCTTAGTAAGAAATGTCTTGTATATCTGAAACAGTATTTTTTGAAAGAATTTTTACACATATGGTGATGAAGAGACAAAAAAATCGATCCTTGACATTGAGAGTATAGTGTTACTATTTGACAGGGTATTAAAATTAGAAAGTAAGTTTGTCAGAACTTTTCTTTGTCTCAGAGTTTATTCTTTTAAGGCTACCAGTTGTGACTGCATTTATAGAAAGTGCACACTTGCAATTGGATCCAGTTTTACATTCATCTGCCCCAGGGTTGCTTTGATATTCTTAGATGAATATGGTGAAAAGCTAATGTGTGCATTTGACATTATTACAGTGAGAGGAAAGATGATCTGTAGTGCTGTTTAGCTGCATGCCAAAGTAGATGATCTGAATAAAAATATTCATACAGAGTTACGCCAGCACTTTCACACGCCCACCACCACTTGAAGGAAATTCCGTTTTCAGGAGAATAGCTTTGTTGCATAATTGATGGTGTACGAAGAGCTTCCTGTTTATGTGAAGTATAATCCCTGTTTTGTTTCATTTCATGTCATTAGTGGACAGATACGAGTTGTTGAGTTGGATTGCAATGCAGTCAAAAGTGCTGCATCAGCAGGCGCAAAAGTGTCACTACAACAGCTGTACAACCCAAAAGTTTGCCAGTGAGTCTGTCACTAATCATTAGGTTTTTTTCCTACGGGCTGCTAAACTTTTCTGATAATGTTTACAAAGCTGGGAGCTGAGAGCAGCTCTTACAGAGTAACTGAGAAAAAACTCTAAATTAAGGTGGAGAAACGGGTTCGGAGTTTTCTTATGGGTTCCATGATTTCTTTTGGGTTTTGTGAAGGGATTGTGTTCTGCGTCTACAGATCTATCGTTTTTGGTCCATCCTGTTCCCCCTCTCCTGTCTCACACTATACGGCCCGATGCTCTGATGCGACCTGAGTGCTCACACTGTGCGTCCATAAAAATGAAGTTAACAGAAAATCTGTCGCTCGCTCTCCCTCTCTGTCTTTCACTCACACAGACACGCACACCACCATCAACTTTGCTAAATTGCTAATGAAAAACATTGATCAGGCAGCTGTGATTGAGCAGCAATGTAAATCCAACTATTTTCACGGTTGTTGTGGTCGTGATCATTTTGTGAGGCCACATCGAAAAGGCTCGGATGAGCTTTCCAAAGTTCTACAAGTTGTGCCTCCATCGCTTGTGTCCAGATCACACGCTGCACAGCCGCGCTGCTCCGTCTTTTTCACCGACATTTATGTGTTTCGCGTGCGCAGTGTGAGCAGCTCCAGTGACACCCTCACGACGGACGTGAGGATTTCAAACAGGTTTGAAATCCCCCGACCAAGCGATTGATGATCGGGAGCTGGTCGTGAGGTGTTAATCGCTTCTCGTTACCCCATGTATACTACACGATGCACGACGCACGATGAAGGCCAGAATCGGGCCGATCACCAAAACGGTCGCACGACTGAAAAATCGGCTCAAAATGGGCCAAAAATGGCACAGTGTAAGCCCAGCTTAACTGTCATCGGACTCTTCCCCTTGTCACAGCTTCCCTCAATGCTATGCACCCTTCTTACATGTTTTCCCCCTAGCTTATTAGTTTTGAATTCTTGGCTTCAGCCCTGCCTTGTTTTGCCTTTTTTTTTTATTTTGAAATTCTCCAGTATTAAAGTTGTTTTGAGTTCATTTCTTGTCCCATGAGTCCTGCATCTGGGTCTTAATCCTGCCTGTCACACGCTAAATTACATAATTCAATTAAATGGAGTAAAATTTCATTAAACAGTTAAAATATCTTTTATGTTCTATTTATTTGATACATTATTTCAGACAATTCCAAAATGCCTTTTCAATAATGAAATAAAGAGATATATTACCTTTTTAATACTACTTTTTAATTTTATTTGGTGATTCTTTAATGTACATTTTATCAACTGACAACTGGTGATGCAGAGAGTGCATTTTTAGTTTGATTGTATTCTCTTTTTGCCAGAGTTGTATATAATTTTACTCTCACTGTGTTCATTTCAATTTGCTGATGAGCTGATCGTGGTTCGTGAAGTCACCAGACATCATGATATTATATTAACACTGTTTAAGACTCCAAATTTTAGCTGTGTGTCTTAGAAATTAGGTTTAAACCTGACTTTAGGCAGCTGTTCCTTCTAAGTTGTATTTTTACAATAATCCCTTTGTCAAATAAAACCTGTAAAGGGATCCTGAACCCTGAGACTTCATAAGACTTGAATATCTGCCTCCTGAGGTGTAACTGACATTTTAAAGGTCTATGAATATAAATTGCAGCTTTGGAGAAATTTACGATGTGGGTCATGATTTTGAAACTTAGAAGTTACTACCTGGGAACAACGTATCAATATATTGCTTCCATGCATGTTCTACATTATTTTAAAGGATTCCCATTGCTAAATCTGAATGTTCGAAACATTTTTAAAAGACAACAGCAGTTTCATAGAAAAGGTTTATTAAAATATTATGCAGCGGTGCCTATGTGCTAACATTAACCGCCAGTTTACTAGTCTGTAGTGCACACTCTAAATGTATGGCATTTAAAGAGCCACTTAAGCTCATCTGATCATGGATATGTTCAGCAGCATTCTAGAACTTGCAGGCCTCCTCAGTCTCTCTGTGTTGGTCTTCAGGGAGCGGAATCGCTTTCCTGACCTCAACAGAGAGAACAGTCTGTTGTTGGGATGGCTGAGGTCCTTCACGATCTTCCTGGCCTTGGTCCAGCACCGCCTGCTGTAGATTGAGTGCAGGTCAGGGAGCTCGGAGCGGATGGTGCGCTCAGCTGACCGCACAACCCTCTGTAGAGCTCGTCTGTCCTGCATGGTGCTGTTCCCGAACCAGGTTAAGATGTTTCCTGTCAGGATGCTCTCTATGGTGCAGGAGTAAAAGTTCCTGAGCACCTTGGAGGGCAGTTGGAAGTCTCTCAAGCGTCTGAGGTGGTAGAGACTTTTTCACCACGGTGTTGATGTGACAGGACCATGACAGGTCCTGCGTGATGTGAACTCCGAGGTATTTGAAGCTGTCCACTCTCTCCACTGGGCACTCGTTGATGACGGGGGTCTGGTAGTTCCTCTCCTGCTTAGTGCTGAAGTCCACTATCAGCTCCTTTGTCTTACTGACGTTTAGAAGGAGGTTGTTCCTCTGGCACCAGTTCTCCAGATTCTGTAGCAGGTGTTGTGACACCTTTTAAAGTTGTTTGATACGGTGGCCCTGAGAGGCCAAACGGACTGCAACTTAAGAAAATACCAGCAATAAGAAAAACGCTGCAAAAGCACACAAAACACAACGGAAATACGAAAACAACAACGGAAATAGGAAAAAAGAGATTTCCAAAAGCACAAGGGAAGTGTTTCTGGGGAGACAATAACCCGACGGACCAGTTGCAGGAACCCAAAACATGGTAGGTGTGTTTTATCACGATTCATATAATACTGATGACGGTTTTTTAGGCTAATAGTTAGGCTAACATACTTACCTCTCATCTTTTCTTTCCTCAGAAACTGCAACTGGTCCGTCAGGTTATTGTCTCCCCAGAAACACTTCCTGTGTGCTTTTGGATTCATATTTTTTTTTTCCTATTTCCGTTGTGTTTTGTGTGCTTTTGCAGCATTGTTCTTATTGCTGGTGTTTTCTTAAGTTGCAGTCCGTTTGGCTTCTCAGGGCCACCGTAGTTTGAGGCCTGCTACCCTTTGTCTACCAATGTCTGTTCTCAGTCAGTACAATATATGTTCTTATTATTGTTTCTCAATTAGAGCACTGCTGAGTATATTAAAAACAAAAAAACAAAGCAGCTAAAGACCAAACTAGATATACTAATTATTTCTCATCTATAAGATGACTTTCAGTCATGTAAAAGTCATACGTCAAAAATTATAGCCTGCCTACCTTAAAAAACTGGTTAGTGAAATCATATTTTGAAGCCTTGACCCTGTTATTTTGGCAACTGCCAGTGTGTGTGTGTACGTGTGTGTGTGTGTGTGGGGGGGGGGGGGGGGGGGACTTGTTTAAACATCTTTGTGAGGACTAGAAATTGGCATGCTACTATACTTGTGAGGACAGGCAGTCATCTGTGGGGACCAAACGCTGGTCCTCACAAATGTGAAAGCATTTTTGAAGCTCAAAAAGTGGTTTTAGGGATAGGGTTGTGTTTAGGGTAAGGGTCACTTCTCATTGATAGGGTTGGGTTATGGGGCTAGGAAAACTATTATGTCAATTTAAAGTCTTGGCTAAGATTTGAAAGCGTTTGTGTGTGTGTGTGTGTGTGTGCGCCAAAGTGAACTGTATGGATGTTTTATAGGTACGGACATATTATTTATGGTCTGATGTACACACACACACACAGATATATATAAATGGTAAATGGCCTGCATTTGTATAGCGCTTTTCTAGTCCATAGGACCCCAAAGCGCTTTACACTACATTCAGTCATTCACCCATTCAGACACACATTCACACACTGGCAATGGCAAGCTACATTGTAGCCACAGCTGCCCTGGGGCGCACTGACAGAGGCGAGGCTGCCGGACACAGGCGCCACCAGGCCCTCTGACCACCACCAGTAGGCAAACATGGGGTTAGTATCTTACCCAAGGATATTTGACATGCAGCCAGGATGCAGCCTGGGATCGAACCACCGACCTTCTGATTAGTGGCTGACCTGCTCTGCCACCTGAGCTACAGCCACCCCAATATTAGGGGTGCAACGATATTCGTATGGATATTGAACCGTTAGATACAGTGCTTTCGGTTCAGTACGCATATGTATCGAACAATACAACATTTGTAATTTATTTTATCAACTTTCCTTCTGACGATGCTGTCTGTGTTGAGCGCTCAGTGAATCTGCGTTCGACTACTCCGCCTAGGCTGCACTGTCGAGCGCAGATCCACTGAGCGCTCAACACAGACAGCATAGTCAGAAGGAAGAGCGCAGGGCAAGCTAGCAAGACAGAAGTTAAGCTCTCCTTGCAAGATGGACCTCCCCCACCCTCATTCAGATCTGGCGTTTGGAATTATTTTGGTTTTCATGTGACGTATGACCCTGAAGGTAAGCGAGTCATGGACTAAAGTAAAACAGTATGTTGGATGTGCCACGCAATGCTTAATTACATGGGTGGGAACTAGTGTGTTAGCACAGTTAGCTCGTTAAGGTGTTGGCCGTCTAGCCCCATGCACGGGGCGATCGGCGGTAGCTCGTTAACAGAGATTTGCCGTGTTGTGGCGTTAAGGTCATTTCAACGAGATTAACCTGAAAGCACTAGTGGGAACACAACGAATATGACTGCACATTTACACCGACATCATCCTAGTGCAAAGACAAAAACAACAAGCATGCTACTAACTTTAGCCGAGTCATTTAGACAGCTGTTAGCACATGATTCTCCTTATGCTGCTGAGAATATAGCCCAGAAGAAGCGGATAGTATAGCTTTTATTTTGGAAAGAGACATTTCTCTGTAATAAACTCTCTTTTCCAAAGATGAGTGATTCCTCAATCAGATACAGGGCTAGCAAAATCGCTAGCCCGACGTCCTGGGGCTAGCGATTTTTTTCAGACGGGCTACCCTGCCCGTCGGGCTATTGTAGGAAGGAAAAATCTATGTCAATGCTTTTGCATTCTTTCAGAAATGTAGCTGGGTAATTATGTCATTGGCATCGGTGAGCCACTGTCAATATGTGACATATTGAAATCGCGTTTGAATTTGCGCTTGTTTTTTTGCTGTCACTTTGCAATCGTGCCAACGGTGTATAGAGAGCGAAAGCACTGATCTGTGAGTGATGATAATTTGTGCACCAATTCCTCTGACATCGTCTTATTAATCGTTAGCTTACTATGCAAACATGACAAGTGAAATCTTCCGCAGCTTAAACATGTGAGAGGTTGATCGCGCAGAGCATCGCTGAGCTTATGTGTGTGTGTGTAAAAGCAGCAGTATATATATTTTAGTTCTGAGCCAAATAAGACAGGTCAGGGTGAAGAAGTGACAGCCAAAGAAAAGCTTACCGCAAAACGGAGAAGTTATAACAAATCAGACTATAAGGCAAAAAGAAAGTGCAGCTTTATGGTTTCATGGACAAAAGAATTTCTGTGGCTGCAATATGACAAGCTAAATAACCAGGGCTGCACATAAGTGGTCCGCAGGTGCGCATTCGCTGTCAAAATAAAAAACGTGCACAAGGGTTAGGGTTAAATTTAAAAACTGTACTTTTGAGTTAAAATATATATTTATAATTTTAATAAATGACAAATTAAAAAGGCATGAACATTTTTTTTGTATCGAAAAAATATCGAACCGTGACACCAAAGTATCGAACCGAACCGTGAATTTTGTGTATCGTTGCACCCCTAATATATATATATATATATATATATATATATATATATATATATATATATCTCAATTAAAAGTGCTTCAGAAGTAGGGATGGGAATTGATTCCAATTCCGTTATCGGATTCTCATTGGCTCCACTTTGAGAGTCACCACCATCTCTAAGCAGCCTACTAAAGACATTACATTCATGCTAATTAATTACATGCTATGTGGTCAAATATGTATGCATGTTGGAGGATTTCCCCTCTTTGTTGTGATCAGTGTTGGGGTCATTACTCAAAAAGGGTTAAGCAAAAAAAGTTTTTACACATATTACACACTTTTCTTAAAAGTAATGCAGTAGTTACTTAACTACACCCAGGAAAACGAAATTCATTACACTCCTCGTTTTGTTACTTTCATGTTAATCTGTAAAATGATCTGAAACACACCATCTCATAATTACCAATTAAAAATATAAACCTGAGGCTAGCCCCACACACCAACCCAAATCCCAAACCTAATGAGGACACGCATATCTTTCTCTTAGGATTTAGGTATGGGCACAAAGGCGACAACACAAATCAAAGAATAAAAAGTCGCACAAAGAGACTTTAAAGCGACGCGATTCTACAGGTAGAAACATGAACAGGTAGAAACGGAGATTGCAGCCAGACTGCTCGTCACTTTGTTACCTGTCGTAGTTCACCAGCGGCTGACTTCACTGCAAATGACGTCTCACTTTATTTAGCCAAGTTAAACATAACTCTGGGTGCTTGGCTAGCTTAGCATTAGCATGCTGTCTTGTTGTTGTGCAGGTGCTGCAAAAAGCCGAATTTGTGTTAGCAGTATAATACAGCTGTTTCTATATCATAAGACGAGGATTTTTCTGTTACAGAGCCGTAGGCGCTGCATCCTTTCCTTGTGTTAAACCTTAAACTGCAAGTGCTTCTAGTTACTGCTGTCCTTTTATAGCTGCTATGAATCTGAGTCTTTGTAACGATGGTGTTTACACAAGAAGGCTGTGTGTATTCATTCATTTAAATTAAAGTGATGCACACGTAGCCCATAATACAGCAATAACAGTGATTTGCTTTTACACAGATAACAAATGAAACCAGGAGGAGTAATAGCGGAGTCGATGACATTGCTGAGCTTTCCTGATCTTTCAGGATGTTAGCCGGTGTGACAGCGTAAAAGCCCTACGTCATTTAGCACATTATTTCTCAGGTTCATTGCAGTACACATCTACAGTAAGCGAGCAGCTGAATGAAATGCTGGAGACAATGTTATCTGAAATTGAACTCAGTTTTCGAGCATGAAAGTTCCTATCGGGTAGAGATGGGACTGACCCTGAGAGATAAATGAGGCTGCGCAATTATGTGTCTTTATCAGGTTCAGACAGCCCTGGTGCTGGTCATTTGGGCTGTGTCCTTGTCATCATTTCATGAATGGCACGCTGGCCAGGAATTGCAGTGCCATCGTGGCTCCGTGGCACAGCGACAGGAAAGGTGCCTTTTAGGGTAGTTATTCTTTTTATAGAGCATTAAATCACTGATGCATTCTAGATGGGACAATTTAATGTTGGTGAAGGGGTTACACTTGCTTCCCTCACATCACTAAACCATATCAGAGGAGCTTTTTATGGTATGTTGTGTATATTCATATATATATATCTCATGAAATACATCTAAAGGATACCTGTTAAAATGTTGAAGCAAGTGATAAATATCATGCACGTCACTGTTGTACCTGTGCTTTCCAATTGGTCTTTTTAAGATTATGATTTAATCCATTGCTACTGACCTTTTGTGCTCAGTAACATGCTCACACACACACACACACACACACACACACAGTGGAATGGTCATCATGTAGCATGCATGTGATGCGAGCTGACAGTGAAACACTTAGTGTCCGAGAAAAATATTCGGGCCAGTGAGCTGCTCACGCTGTCAGCAGGGCAGATGCAGTGGCAACAGGATGCTCCTTCCGCAGTGTGTTAGAGCACTGTCCTGGAAAACTAGTAAATGCCACCTGCTCCCGGAAAACAGCAGGTTGTTTGCTGGAAACAAATGACATCATTGAGATGCCAGTGCGGACTGACTGACACAGACGTTTATACTCTTTTGCAAAGATTAAATCAATAATAAGCATTTCACTGCATATCGTACTGTGTATGACTGTGTTTGTGACAAATAAAATTTGAATTTTTAATAAATGAGGACGGCAGAGGATGTGGAGGAGAACCCAGAGCAAACCTGGCTTTTGCTTTCAGCTGATTTTTGATGTACTTTGTGCTGTATTTCCTCATAGTGAAGTGTTCACCTCTTGGCTGCTTTGCTAAAAGTTTTTTCTTTTTGATTTGCACTCTTTAAGTTAAGGTGACAGGCTATTTTTTTCCCCTGCCACTCATTAATTCTATACATCTGAAGGATGAGCTGTGTCAAAAATACACTTGTTCATTTTTGAAACCGTGTAAAGCAGAAAATCATTTGAGGAGCAGCGAAAAAAAACAACACAAAGGCCTATTTATACCGTGGCTCATTTTCCATCAAATGCCACAAACCACATGGGCTTTATCTTCTGCAAAGAAACACTTCTCAAATTACTAATAGATCTTGAGAAAACAAAACCATTCTGTTGGATAGATAAGCTGTGTAATAACCCCGCTTTATTCCTGAGTATCAGCCAAGTGCGTAGACACCATTGAGATACACATAAGCATGATTAGGCAATGAGCAGCTAGTCTTTTCATAACTCGTTTAAGGGCCTCATTCCACTCCAGCTTGTCTTTGAGATAATGTCCTATTTAATTAGAAATTGGAGATATCACATTGTTTTTTAATGAGAGAAGCACTTTTCCAGAGCATATGAGGCATCAGAGGATCATACACAAGAAGGATAATGGCGACATGCGAGGGCTTGAGGGAGTCAAGCGAGATGCATTTTCGCTCAGCTGCTTTTTATTCCCTATTCTCAAAATGCTTTCCTCCAATATACCTTAACATGGAAAGAGGGAGCACTTTGGGTGCAGTTCCATGCAGTGAATGTGTAAAAAGAGAGAAAGAAAACCCCCTGATTCACTCACCTATTTTAATCTCTTTCTAATATCCTTTTGTCTTACATTTACAGAAGTATACAAAAGAAAACACACAAACACACTATAATGCAGTAATTCACCATTGTAAGAACTCCTTTGTGATTTCCTGCTCATCTGCATGGTGGGAATGACATGCAAATGTATTTGTTTGCTTGGAGAGGACATGGTAGGGGAGCGGTGAGGCATGAAAGCTGGTGCTGCACTATCCTCTGCCAGCTCAGTGGCACGCTCGGGGGCTTTGACCTTTTACTGTGTCGGTGTCATGGGGTGAGGGGGTTTAGAAATATATGCTTTTCTTTGACCAGGGGCAACCAAAAATCCACCAACTGTTTTCATTTCTTCTGTGTCCAGTACCTGCTGGAGCCAATGAAAAAGGCCCTCGAGGATTTAAAGTTATATTGGAATTTGAAGGTTGCTAAATGCAACTCACACTGCCGATGCATCTCAGTTAACAAGGCCAGTTAATGACTTGTCAGCTGGCAAAGGTTAATGCATGATGTATCAGTGGAGCAAAGGGTAATTTGTAATAGATACACCTTCTTAGGGGAAGGCATGCATGAATTCATATTCGATTAGCAGGAAGAGCCAAAGTGGAAATCCTTCCAAGAACCTTAGAAAATAAGTCAGCTTCTACATGTCAAATAGGTCCTTTATAATGATTGTAATGTTGCAATCAGCCTTTAAACTCCCATTATTAGCAACATTTATACCATAAACAGGGACTCGCTTAGATTCCACATTCTCAGAAAGAAAGTACAAAGCCTGCTGCCTAAAGAGTGCTTTCCTTTTAGAGCTAAACCTAAAGTGGATATTAAGAATTAAAGCTGAGGAGAAAAGTGTTGGAAACCATAGCGCTGGTCTTCACATATGTGCTGAGATATCGATGCTGTCGACTTAATGAAAGGAATCCTGTCAACGGGTCTGCTGCTAATAAGAACTGCGCTATCATAACTGCGGTGCCCCACAGGCTGCAAAACGTCAATGACAGCATTGTTACTTGAATAAGAAATATCCCTGTGAGCAGCATGGCTTGAGCCATCAAACTGTGATCACTTGTAGTCGCAGGCAGGGAATAGATAAACCAGAGCTGCAGCCCCTGACAAAGTGCTGACAGACGCCACTGCTTTGCTTCACCACACATCCCTGTGATTTGTCACCGCTGTGTCACTGCTTAATGTGGAAAAGAATTATGATTGACACATATCCTGGACAAAAAGGAACAACAAATAATTCTGGACAATTACTGAAAACACATTCATGACAAATACTGAGACCTGACTCACATTTGTTCATTAAGTCGTCTCTTTCATTGTCTGCCGTTCATCACAGCAAGAAAATAATACAGAAACAGAAGGTCAAGGATTTCTAGCCCTAAAATCACTTTTTTTTTCTATACATCCTTTCTGAGAGTTTCCTTATCTTGATCCCTTCAGAAAAAATCTCAAACTTGGTCCCTTCTTGTAGCTTACCTACTTAGAGACTGAGCGCTGGCATTGTCTCCTCCGGCCACGCGTCCCCCTCGGTAAAGTCCTTCTCTGGAGGGCTGACACTGCTGGCTCTGTTAAGATTAGATTTGAATTTATGAAGATTGCCTTACCTGGTGCACTGCCGTAATCTATGCTGGAGTAGTAATTCACGTTTAGACTCTCATTTCCAATGCAGTCAAGAAGACCCATATTTCACAGTGACAGTGTAATCACAGGTCCACATTAAAAAGTCATTATTGTTTAAAATCGTCGGCCTGACTGAGAAAACACTGACTTTACTATTGTTGTTCTTCCCATTCACTTGGGTGTTTACCCAAGAACAGAGGCCGCTGTGATTTAAATGTGCGCTTACTGCCTTATTGATCACATGAGGTCTTGAACACACACCACTGGATAAAATCATTGTCTGTTGGCTCCACTTGAGCTTTTTTTTTCCTGATTAGCAGGTAATCTCAGTAACAAGCTTTGATCCCTGTAGATTAGCAAAGGGATAAGTACAAACATGTTTGTTCTGATAGCTCAAATGTGCTATAATCCGTCTCTGCTTTATTGCCAAGTGGTCTTAGATGTGAAGGTTTTTGTGTGTTTTTGTGTGTTTATCTGTAATAATACCCAGCTTTGCTTAATGCTTGAGGTTATGTTATGTGGTTTATAAAGTAATGGATCCAATTACTTGTTTTACATCCCAGACACCAAAACAGCCAGCTTATTAAAACAGGCTTTTAATTATTTTTCATCACGTTGAGACTCTGTCTTGTTTTCCAGTTAGTAACTCTCACCAGATTTCGCCTGTAACTCCTGCCTCTCGTTGCATGAGATTTCGAGGTGCTAAGCTTTTCATCTTGATTTCATTGCGTGACAGAGGGAGGAGGGAGTCATTTCTTCCCTATAAGCTGCATAAGTCCTCAGGCATAGTGTTTTACAGTTGACAGATCAAGACTGGCTTTGATCCTGATGCTGGAGGTCCTAGTCACTGACTCTCTTTCAGTAACAGGTAAAATCAAAGAACAAAGAAACGTTAGACTCGGTTTATTTGATCACGACATTATTGTTCGTCTTTTGAAATCACTCTAAGGGATGTTAACTTATAGAAATTCAGTTGTTGTTAGAAATATTAATGGTAGTCAAGCAAATTTGATTAAATTAGTGATTGTAGTGTTGTTGTTGTTGTTAAACCTCTTTCTGACCTTATCAGGATACATTCACTGGCCCACCATTATTGACCTCCTTCTCCATTCAAGCTTTAATCAGCATGACTTCAGTGAGGATCAATAACTTCTTTTCATTTTTCACACTTTTCACATTTTTTTTACAAATCAATATATGCCTGATGGGTTGTTCTGCAGTCACCCCTCCATCCTCACACCAAGGATGACTAACACTGTCTTCATTTGGCTTTTCCTGTTCGTGTCAAAAATGCAAAGTGAAGTCATTTCTTCTCTTTTTTTCCCCTCTTCAAGAAATGTATTTAATACAAACCAAGGAAATTAAGAGTTCAGATTCAGTGTTAGAACTGAAATTGCTCTGTACTTATGTACAAGAGCGTTTACTTCCTCCTTGATCCATTTAAAGCCATTTAAAAAATGACCCAAGTGCTACGCATGTGTTATTTCAACAATAGAGGGGCAATGTGGTTTCTATGAAATGCATATCCAACCCCAAATCAATGGGGATTACAGAGCCTTTGTTAGTGCTGAAGCTTTGTTTTCCTTCAGATTTATGATCGTTGTGGGGAGCTGGCAGGAGCCTGTGTGATTACTGCTTACACACTGATTTATACCTCACTTTTAATTATCTGAGGGGGTCTACAGCTTGTGTGCCAATACATCCTTTCTTTTGGGACCCGGAGGAGGAAAAGGAGCCCTCTCTGGTTTCCGCCCCCCTGCTTGTTCCCTCTTTCCGTCTCTGGTACGAAACTTAACCAGAGATGTGCTGCACCTCTGGCAGCGTCCCACTCCTCCCCAGAGTCAGGCAGACTGATGTCTCTGACATTCATACACAGTGTGGGATCTGAAAAGAGGCTTAAAGGAAATATGAAGCTGCTGTCCACTGGATATGTAACTGTAAATTTTATATTGTGAGAGTCACACAAACCACTTCTGTGAGCCCATCTTCTTTGTAAAAATACAATAGCCAGGTTTTATTCCAACAACAAGCTATTGATAAGGATACTAAGGATTTTGTTTAGACATGATTTAAGAAATCTATTAGATCCTAAACCCAGAAGATGATTGAATAAGAACACAATCAGTGACTGTTTTAGTCATAATAGATGTGTTTATCGTCTAATCCTCCATGTAATATATTATTTATGATGCTGGTGAGACACAAGTGCCATTTTGGTTAGAAGATGTACATTATGATACTAGAAAAAGAGAATCCAGAGACTTGGTCAACCATCTGTTTTTGAATGACACTGGGTTAAAACCAAGTAAAAAAAATAAGTTTGCAAAAGACCAAATACTGTGTTATATATTATTAGAGTAAATTACAATGAAATCTGTGATTTAACCAGAGGTGGCAAAAGTACATACTTTCTTTAATTAAGCAGAAGTACAGATACCTGTTAAAAATAGTCCAGTAAAAGTTGAAGTACTGAAGGAACCTTTTTACTCAAGTAAAAGTGAAAAAGTACAGGCTCTGAAATGTACTCAAAGTAAGAAAGTAAAAAGTAGCTTTTTGAAGGTCGGTTCTACTCTCCATTTTTGTTCAAAGGTAACTGAACATTGTGCTATATTAATATAATACAAAATATTAGTACATGAGATCACAAATATTGTTTGAATTTAAATTTAAATTCTAGTGAATGTACTTAGTTTGAATCTGTTATAGTGGACATAAGCAGTCAAAGGTCATTTTAAAACCAACTGTTTTCTGTTGTCTTTATTGCAGAGGGTGACTTTGCTGACACAACTAAATAGTAAAATGAGCACAGTCAGGGGTTTAAATGGGATTCAGTAAGTAGGGGAACCCTCAGTGTGAGGAAAACACTAACAGCTGCAGTAGATGTTCTTTATGTAAATGCTGTGATCAGATGACCTGCTGTTCTTTGTGGATTTACACAACTGAATTCAACAAGATGTTCACAGTTTCACAAACTGCACTGTTTCTACTGTCTTTATACTAGACAGTACGAAGTGAGTTAATTTACAAATCAGCAGCTTAAATGCAGTTTCATCACTGCTACACTTTGCAGGATGTTTCACAATATAATAGCACAAAACTTATCAAAATCCATCATATACAAAAGCCCGTCCTGTCTTTTCTTACATCTTTCTTCATCTCTGAGTGAAGTCAGCTCTCTTTCTTTTCTCTCCCTGTGAATTCAGCAGCTCGGCCTTTAGCTAGCAACACACTGGGCGACAAACTGCACATGAACAGTTTGTGTGTTTGCTGATGTTTGTTGAGCTGATAGAAACGTTGAATTTGAAATTACCTGCCACTTAAAAAGCTGTCACTCCTTTCATCCTTTGTCCTCTTCCACAACCTCCACCGACTGCACCTCCCGAGTATAAAAGATGATACTGTTAACCCAAACAGTAGAGAGTACAGATATTTGTGTTAAACTGTAGGAAGTAAAAGTCGGAAAAAACAAATACTCAAGTAAAGTACAGATACCTGAAAATGCTACTTAAGTGAAGTAACGAAGTAAACTTATTAAAAGAATATGCAACCTCTTAAGAATGGTAAATCATGCTTCAGCAATCCACGCTGAATAACACGCAGTGCCCACAACATCCTTAAAATCGGTTAATAATGTTAAACATATCTTGTGATAATCAAGCCTGACCAGCTTCAGTGCAGTTCACAGAGTAACATGCATTTAAGGAGGGCTGATTTCAAGCAGGACTGCTTTGTCTTTGTTAATTATTTTTAATGTCCATCATTAGGAAGTCCCTTGAGGGATGAATCCCATCGTCTCTGTTTGAACTTAATATCAGCAGCCAGGCTGACTGTCCATTAATCCCTCTGTTGTCTCAAAGACGTGCTGAGACCAGCGACAGTCACGGGGCATTAATGAGCTCGAGTTGAAGATTTTATGCACATAAAAATAATACTAATAATAATAATTAACTGGTGCTCGTTTTGTTATTGATTAATTTTCTCAACTTAGGGTCACGGGGAGGCTGGAGCCAATCCTAGCTGTTACAGGACACAGGTTGGCGACTTAAAACAGCGTTAACACAGATCAATATTCACACCCACGCCATAGTGTCACATGGTGGGTTTTATCTCATTTAACTGCAGTTTCAGTCACAAAGGAAATCAGGAATCTGAAGTTGAAGAGCAAAGCTAAAACCAAGAACATTTAGTCCAATTAAGAAAATATAATATAAATCCATCATGGCCTCTACTTTTAAGAAAAGGTGAAATTTTTAAGGCACAGGATGATTAAAGAAAAATGCTTTCATAGTTTTTGCTGTCTTTAAGTCACTTTTCAATCCTGGCTGCTCCTACCTGAGCCCTGAGCATATGCAGATGACGGGGAGTCGTGGATCTTGCATCGTCATGCGCATCTTTCTCATTTCCTTGCATGAGCCCTTCATCCCATTTCTTTTCTTTTCTCCTGGTTCCTCACCTCAGACCACTTCAATCCTGCTTAAAATTTCATAGCTGAAAATCAATGATGGGTATATCTCCTGATTAGATCTGTGTTCAAGGCTGTGTTCTGTGTGGGCAGGTGAGTCATTCAGGGGTCTCCTCCATATGGGGGGGTCTGTGATGAGATTTTTAAACAGGTGGCGCCCTGATTAGAGGAAAAGAACGTTATACCTCAGCAGAAATCTTTTGCACGTTCTGACCTTGAAAATTGGTTCAGATCACGTATCTTGGTGTCACTGTTCCTTGATGTCCACTCCTGTAGGTGTGTGTAAGAGGTTTGTGGTGAAGGTGTTGGGCAAAGGGGAATAGATGATGTCACATTGATGGATTATTCCTCTCATTGCTAGCTCCAGCGATTAGGTCAGCAGCCCAAGAGACAGCAACACGTCTTTGTGAAATGCTGATGCTAGACTTACTTACTGATTATAAGTCACTGCATCACTGCCAAGCAGATCTGTACACACTCACTGAGTTGCAGTGAATAATAGAATGACTCCACTCAGAGCAGGGGGGCAGCAGACCTCAGAGACCCAGGGTGGGGTTTTTTTCAGTCAAATCTGAAGATGGCTCTGCGTGCTCAAAGCCCCTATTCTCTCAGCACATGCCTGACTCCTTTTTGTTTCCCTTTGTGAATGAGGAAGTGCGAGTGGCAACAAAGATGCACAAACCGCTCACACAATGTCATCCCTTTTCACAATAATGCTATTCCCCTCTTCCCAGCAGCCCGCTTTCATTTGTTCAGTAGTGAATTCTCTGGCTGTTAAACTGAGGGATTGACTGTGGTGCTTGTCAGGCTTTTATCTTTTGCCCTGATTCATTTTCATTCCCACTATGAAAGGGAGTACAGAGCGGCATCCGGTGCTATTATTTAGTCCGAGACAAGACGATCTTGCATCACAACCCCAACACGTATCATCTCATGTGAGTCATACCATTGTTTATCAAAGACGTTGCAACATTACTGTACTAAGAGAGATGATTGCACTAGAATTTTATGGACTATTATAGTGAGAGCGATGGAGCTGGTGACCACAGAGTAATGACATCCATCTACCCCCGCCGCTGGATTTAACAATACATAAATGTGATTACAGTAGGAAAATGGTTTATTCTTGTCGTATTACTGTAGGAGAATTGCACTATATTTTTCCTGTAATAATGTTTCTCCTACAAAAACAATTTTCTATAAAAAGACCATTTCATAAGTTAAGGGAGGGTTTTTCTTTGATGATGGTCATTTCCTGTTTCTGCTGTTTCCAGCAAGTTTTTATTGAAAGACCCAGTAGGATTTCCTGAAATGGCCACTTGACTTCTTAAATTGTTGTCATCAGCAAAATCGGTAGTTCCTTAGCAGTGCATCCTAGAAATGGTTTGCTTCCAGTGGTACATTTCTAAGCCGCAAAGTCGATCCCAGTATGAATGTGACTTTTCTGTTCCCGTAGCATTCTCGTGAAATGAACTATGACTCATCCAGGAGGTCATAAAATAACCCAGAACAACGTCTGAGGTACTGCAGGCCTCACTTGCCTCAGTCAAGGTCAAAGTTCATGATTCAACAATAATAAAGAGACTGGGCAAAAATGGCATCCATAGGAGAGTCGAACCACAAATGATCCAAAATAACGCAAAGGCTCATCTTGCATTTACCAAAAAAACATCCTGATGATCCCCAGGATTTTTGGGAATTCTGCTCTCAACCAGAAAATCCTGAAGGAATGTGTCCAGCCATCAGTTCATCCCCTATTGCTCAAGAACACTTAGACTATGCAGCAAGATTTTGATCTGAAAAAACACATTAGCAAGTCCACCTCTGAATGGCTCAAAACAAATTAAATTTAAGGTTGAATTGGCTGAATCAAAGCCCAGAGTTTAATCTAATGGAGATGTTTTTGGCAGACCAAAAACTAAAATCCTCCACTGTGGCTGAATTAAAACAGTTCTGCAAAGAAAAGTAAGCCAAAATTCCTCCTCAGTGATGTGAAATAGTTTTCTGAACAGAAAATAAAAGGATGCAGCGGAGAGGAACTGCGACTGTAGTAAAAGCCTCGTGTGTAGCACTGGGGCTGCGGCATCATAAAGATAAGAGACAGGTGTTTTCTTTGCTCTCCAGCCATGTGCCACAGTGTTGCCTTTTGTCTACACACACACACACACACACACATAGACTTCTTTGGATGGATGCATTTTATAGCTTACATCGCAGAGAAATACACTTCTATTTCGCCTGATTGCTGTTGCCTGCTGGGCAGTTATCATGCTATTGTCACTGTTACATTGGTGGAACTAATGGATCTGATAGAAGCGTGTTTGCCGAGCCCGGGACGATGCAGTTATGCATAGGTTTATGTGGCTTTGGTGCAGAGCTACACGTGTTCAATTTTCTAAATAAGTTATGACAAATTGTATAGCTGTTTTTTTTTTTCATAGAGCTGGGAAAAGGAAACAAGTTCATCATATATCTCCGTCATCGTGACACTGGTTCTATTTTATAATAAATATTGTATAAATTGACAAATCTCTGCAGTCACATGTGAAGGAAAGACACTGAGGATTTAATAAAGACTCTGCCACCCTCCGTGTTTAAAAGAAGGCACGTCTGCCCTCTTCAGGCTTGGAAAATAATTTGGAAATTAAAAAAATAACTGGGTAATGTAGATGATCCGATTCAACAATGTGTTCCCTGCAAATATCACAAAATCCAATTAACCCAACAGGTGTGGCAGGTGCAGCACTGGGTGTATCACAGCAGGTGTAGCTTTTTACCCCCATGTCTTATTTTTTCTTCCGTGGAAGCCCTGAAGGAGAATATCTAACTGAACTCACCAGGTAACTTATTTGCAATTAGATTTGTTTTATTTGCCCCATTTCTCCCAACCAGCATCTGTGGCTGCTGCTGGAGCCAATTACTACCACTAAAAGAAAAAAAAAAAAAGTGCAAAGTAGAAATCTGGTTGTGTCGGGGTGTGAGTGTGTGAAGGAGAGAGAGAGACAGTGCATTTACAATTTGTGACAATTCCCATCCAGAGGCCAAGATTCTCTGGGGGACTCCCAGGAAATTACACCTTGCTCTCATATCATTCCATCTTTCCTGAGCCTGTTGAGCCACCCACTTCCTCACCACTTCCCCCCACCACCGCTACACCTGACACAGTTACTCCACTGCTATATGCCGGCAAAATGTTACAGCGGCCCAGTTTTTGAAAAGCCATTTCATTTTTCACTCTTGTCTGGGTCTTGCTGTAATGGGCTCCTCTCATTCCACATGGTTTCATCAGTAATACACATTCAGAGCAATACTTGCTGGCCTTCTGCGACCTCGGACAGTGGATGCAATTATGACAGGCCTAATGCCCTACCAAACTGCACTTCCAGTCTGCTTTTAGCAGAGCCCTGTGCTGTGCTGCATGTGCACTGTTCAGTTAACCAGCACGTGCAAGATCAAATTTAAAAATGACATCATTGTTGATCCAAATGAAAATTGAACATATGAATCCTTGCCAAATCTGAAATACATTCTTCATGATTTCCTACGGGCACGATTAGCAATAGTGAAAATGTTGCATTATTTTATTAATACACTTCAAAAAAGAATATGGGATGGATTTTGCACTTCTTCAATCTTTAGTGCACAATCAGGACAGAGATGTTTGTGTACGATACAGTTTCAAGAGGATGGATGCCAGGATCAGAAATGGGGACTTGCAAGATATTGTTCCCCACAGAGGGTTAAGCATAGGTTGTACTGAGCTTTCCCTTCTTTTTTCTAGTGCCAATGGGGACTAAAACAAGAGGCATGTTAAAGCCTAAAGCCCAGCAGGTGACCTGAAAGACAGATGTTTGGCTTTAGTGAACTGATCAAGTGAGAGGGACACCATGTTTTCCCAAGCCTGGTAATCCTTTGTAAAAAGGTAGAAAAGTGCTCCATCCTTCTCTGCATTACCGTATGACTTTTAGAAGCTTCCAACATTCGTTTTCTCCACTTGAGAGTGCATCATACATTGTGCCTTTATTCTAAAATTCCACTCATATATATGTACACTGTGGGGATGGACATGGGCAGCAACAACACAGGCTGTGGCATTTAAACCCTAAGTGTCCCACCAGCAGCCTGAACTGTTGATAGAAGGCAGGATTAATAATATGATGTTTTCTACAATAAATTCTGACCCGACCATCTGAATGTTACAGCAGAAATTGAGTCTTATCAGACTGGGCATGTTTTTCAATCTTCCCTTGTTCAAAAGTGTGAAGTTAGCCTCGGCTTTGTGTTCTTAGCTGACAGGAGTGCCACCTGGTGTGGTTTCCTGCTTTAGCCCATTTGCTTCAAGGTTCGACGTATTGTGTTTTCAGAGATTCTCTTCTGCATACCTTGGTTGCAATGAGCGGTTATGTGAGTTTATGATGTCTTCTCATCAGCTTGAAGATGACTGGTTATTCTCTTCTAACACCAACAAGGCATTTCCACCCATAAAACTCTGGATATTTTTTTTTTCAGACCATTCCCCTTAAAATGGCTGTATGGGAAATTTTCAGTAGATCAGTATTTTTTAAAATGCATAAATCAGCCTATCTTCAAAGCCAATTATATCACATTTTCTTCCCCATTCTGATGCTCAGTTTGAATGTCAGCTGCTTGTCTTGACTGTGTCTACATCCCTAAATGCACTAAGTTGATTTAATGTGATTGGCTGATTAGAATATTGCATTAATGAGCAGTTGAACAGGTGTACCTAACAAAGGGACCAGTGCGTGTATGTTTTCTGCTTCGGCTTTCCCATCAGCTTTGTTTGCACTTTGTATTCAGCTCTAATTAGCGACATGCTAAACACTTGCTAATTATCAGCCTGTTAACATTGTCTCTGGGAGTATGTCAGAATGAGCTCAAATCATCAGCATGCCCAAATAGCCTGTAGTTTCTGAAAGCTTAGCTGTGATTCTTTGCTTTTTCTTTTCCAGGAAAACCAAATACATCAGGCTGGATTAAAGGGTAATACGTATAAAAGATGCATGCTAACAACTTTGCAGCAAAATTGATTTATTGAGTTTGAACACTGGTGACCGTTTCAGCTGAGCTTTAAAAGTGATACACTGATGGAAAATAATGATGCAAACTTTACAGTTTAGAATAAAATTGACAATAAAACAGGGATGTAGAAATGCATGTAGGGTATGTATGTCACATCAGTGTTTAAATAATTAATGTGAGTTCATGGCTTCCTACATAGTATATCAACACATGGCATACAGGCTGACTCTTTCATTGGTTGTTCTGGATTCTCCATGACTATATGCTTCTACTGTGCCCTTCACCGTACAGCAGCAAGGCATTCGATTTATAGAAAGCAGCATGTGGTTGGGATACATCCTGTAGCGATAAAACCAATATTGCTACATAATTATCATTGATTTTTTTTACAGTATAACCACTGCACTTCTCCTTGAGGGGAAACTGTCAGGATGTAGATGAATTAGGATTTTATTAAGCTACAGTAATACATTTCTCATATCTACTATTTTATTGTAGGTTGCCTCTATTGTCAAGAGAGCCTACAATAAAACACTAAACGCATCAGTGGTTGCATACTAATTTTATGTGAAACACAAAGCATGTTGTCATGTTGTTTAGCATTAGCATTTTGCTTTATATTTGAGACTTCCAATAATCCAGACCTGCTGGAAAAATATAAGTAAGACGTTATATCTTCTGTGAATATAATATGTTTGTAAAGAAACAAAATATGGTATTAGATGAAAAGTTAAACTAAATGAACCCTTTAAAGCCAGTTGGAGCAGGCATGCTCCGTTTTGCGTAACTATTTTTAAATCCCGGTAGTTAGCGCAATTTTTTTTTTTTGTTGCATACGAAACCGGAAAAGTTGTACTTACATCTTATGCCATCAGCTAACCCTAACCCTAGGTCACGGTTTCCTTCCACATATGGCTTTGCAAAAATTGCATACAAAGCATTTGCAGCAACAAAAACACAATAATCCAGAAACACGCTTTGCCAATCCGATCAGCTGTTTGTAATACTTCCTACGTTGGAATAGACGTCAGCGCGAACTATCGCATGTCAGCCATTACCTGCGGACATGCGATAGTTCGAAACCGGGCAGGTAATGGCCCTGTTTTACCTTCAGGGCCTTATAAGCCTATACTGGTGTTTTTAAAAGTTATATTCTACTTTATGACTTTCTGTGTCGTTTCTGGGATGCCTAGAACTCATATTGCACTGCTGGAAATAGTATATTTTGATGCATATGCTGTTTTTTTGCATTATAAAAATTATTTTTCGTTTTTCCTGCAGTATATAAAAATTGGTGTATTTCAGAAAAAAACTATGAAGACACTCAAAATAAATTTCCTGTGGTGGGAAACTATTTTTTGCAACTTTTTTGTATTTACAGTTTTGAGGGATAAACCTCTTAAATTTCTCTAACTACAAATATATGTTAAAAAAACAAAAACAATTTTCAATTTTTTTGTAGTTTATTGCACTTTTTTGCAATTTATGTAATTACTATGCACTTAATGCATACATATCATTAAAATTTGGGCTATAATGGTTGTATTGATGTATAGTAACTTGAAATGCTCCCAAAAATGGCTCCACAGCATGGGAAAAAAATATAATATAAGTTCTGGCGGACTTAGTTCTATGGTAGGTCTTAAAGGGTTAAAGTTGTACTCTGTTTGGATACCTTTACATAATTCGTTATGTTAGTTTCCTGATGTAAATACTTCCCTTTGCAACTGAAGTCATCAGTTTCCTTGAGCTCCCCTAAAATGTGTAATAGAAATGTTACAGTATACTTATGTTTGATAAATGATTATTTATCTTTCTACAGAAAGAGTGGTTCATAAATAGATGGGTACACTTCATCAGCTGGTCATTAAAACAAATATCAAATCAACTAAACAAACAGCAGCAGTTCAATGCATTTAGGCTTGATGACAGGTCAAGATGAACTGCTGAAGTTCAAAACAAGCATCAAAATCTGGAAGAAAAGTGATTTAAGGGATTTTGAATGCAGCATGGTTGTTGTATATGTATATAATAACATTAGCACTTCAGAAACTTCTGATTTATTGTTCAAATATGGAGCAAACTCTCTGAGGAATGTTCCCAGCACCTTGCTAAATCTATGCCACAAAGAATTAATGCAGTTGTACCTGAGGAAAGAAGGGAACAATTAAGATTCCTAAATTGCTTCAAAGCCAATTACTGCTATGGCCAACTGAACTAGGTAATGGCTCGCTTTTTAACCTGAGGAATTCCCCCAAAAATAAATGTTACACAAATTAAAAGGCTGCTCTGGATATTTATTTCAACTTTTATAGCTGGCACAAATCCACTACCAGCTGTTTCCAGCTAGCCATATGTTTTTCCTCGGCCGAATTTACTGCATGGAAGGTAATTCTGCAGTTTTAGTACATTTTACCTCTGCATTGTATAACACAAGCTCAGCAGTACATCGCAGCACTCACAGGCACAGCAGGTTAGTCTCTATGACTGCCTCTTTGCGGCCTGTCAGAATGAGCCATGGCAGAGAAGGTGGGATTGTCCCACCAGAGATGTATGCATCGGGAAGCTGTAAATCCTCCCCTGCCTTCCATTTGTTTACACCTTCTGTTTCCTGCCAAACAAACTACTAGATTTCCCGTGAGAGTTCCAGACCCACACGCAATGTCTTTAGTGGACACGGTTTTTACAGGCGTCACAGCCAGATGAAAACAGTTAAAACATCATTTTTTTAAAGGTCTGTTTGTTTGGAGCAGGGAGCAAGGCTTCAGCTCAGTTAAGATATAGGAGGTGCTTTAAAATCGACATGTCGATGATTGCTGTCATTCCCCTTTGAGTAAACGACCTGATTCATTTCAACAACAAGCAATTATGTTCAGCTTTTATTCTAATCCATCTCCTTATCCGTACATCAAAACCTACAACACAGTGCAGGGAGTAGCTTTGAGACAGGGAAAAGAAATTACTGGGGAAATTTCGAGCTTAGAGGTAGCTTTGTTTCATAAAATCAAGTCCTTATTTATTGTCTGCTCCTCTGTTTTTCTACTACTTTTTACTTTTTTTCATGTGGTTTTAGTTTGACAGTTTTTTGTAGCTTTTTTCTCTTCTATTTTTTAAATTATTTACTGTGTACTGTGTGCACACTTCCAATTTTTTATCATTTAACCAAGAATCCAAATTATGTCAAATCCCAACTGGATTCTGTTAATTAAGTGCCCTGAAATTTCACCCCAAGCTCCTTTCCCTATTATTTTGCAGTGGTTTGAAATTGTTTAACTGGAGCCACCACTAGACTAAACAGTGCTGGTGTTTGTGTGTGAGTCTGCACCTAATATTTGAGTTTTATGTCTCTGTGCCAGAATGTTTTATTAACGTGGTACCTCACAGAGGAGTTGACGTATTTCACCAGTGAAGGACGTGACCCTGGCTGTTTATTTCCCATGATGAAATTGTCCAGAGGTTGATGACTCTGTAAATAAGCAGTTTGTGGAGCGGCAGCTCTTGGCTTTCGGTGACCAATTTAATTATTATTGTTTAATCAACACAGGGCAGATCAGGTGTAGATCTCCCACAATTTTTTTTAATGTTACAGTTCAAAGAGACATGAGCACTGCCTCTGTGCCTTGGTTGTCTTATATGCTCTTGGTTCCCAAGCTTGGAAGTCCCTCCAATGACTCTTGGCTGCTGAGTGGGTGCTTGTGAATTTTCCCATGATCCACAATTAATATACACTTCCATTTTAGTGTACAAATAGTAAAGTGAATTAAGGCAACTTTTTGTTTCGAGCATAATGTTTTTTTATACTAATGTGCAAAATGAGCTACCCCTCATTTCTTTATGTTTTCCTTCCAAGGAGCCAGACTCTTGTTACTCTTTTTAATCAGTTTTTACTAACAGTTCTCCGGCTTTTGAAAGTTTTTCTTTGTACTTTCTTTGTCTGCTTTTTCTCTCATTTCAATTCAGTCCTTGTACCTGACCATTTACAGAAATTTCTTTTATTAAGCCACTTTACACTGACCTGTGAATGATTCAAGACTAAAAAAGGCACCTAACTAAAGGGATGAACCAGTGTTGTGTCCACACATAAGAGAATACAAAGAACCAATTTTCCATCCATCCATTCGCTTCCGCTTATCCTTCTCAGTGTTGCGGGGGGTGCTGGAGCCTATCCCAGCAGTCATAGGGCGAGAGGTGGGGTACACCCTGGACAGGTTGCCAGTCTGTCGCAGGGCCAACACAGGGACAGACAACCATTCACACTCACATTCACTCCCGCATTCACACCTATGGGCAATTTAGATTTTTCAATTAACCTATCCCCACAAATCGGGGACCAATTTTACATTGTATCTTAAATGTATTTATTACTAGAGGCCTGTTGGAAAAAAAACACACTATTTGTTTCTATATTTTTAGTTGAATCAACAAAAAAAATGACAAAGATAACGATTTTACAGGCATATTTTGAAGGTGATTCCCACAAAAGAGTTAGCTAAAACGTGATGTGCAGTTTATTCTTAAAAATCTGAGGAAACCGAGCAAGTGAAGGACAAAATGGGCAGATGAACAGTAACTGAAAGTCATGTCTTTATGAATCTAAAAAGTCTGGCCCTTCACTTTCTCCATCTGCTTACTGAAGCCTCATCAGAAATGGCCTCAGTGAAAGGATGGTTTTCAAGAAGTTATTCTTAAGGAAGGAACGAAGGAGAAAGTGAGGTCAGTATGCACAGAGGAGCTCAGGAGAGAGTTACAACAGAGAGGGTCTAAAGGCTCTGTTATGGTTTGGGGCTTTGCTGGCACGGTCATTGGAATTATAAATGCAGAAAAGTGCCATCTGATTTGCAACAGCTTCGTTTCTCAGCATGACAATGATCCCAGTGATCCTCTGCTTATATTAACACCACTGCAGAGGTTGTTGGTTCACTTGTATATCAAAGCATATTATTTTTGATCATAATCCTGTCTCAAAGTTGTCAAGTCTGCACGTCTGCACCCAAATAAAAAAATTCTGCTCTCTCCATTCCATTAAAAGATCATGTCATCAGTGTATTGCAAAACCAATTAACCTCCATAAGGAGAGCTGGCCATTGAGAATTTAATCAAATACTGCCAATTAATGGACATCTTGTGGTAGGAGCTGTCTGTTAATACCAGAACAGCTGAAAACTGGGCAATAACACAGTAACAGGAAGCCTGGTTTCAATAGCTTTCATTAGTGATTTTCTTCTTGTTCCTCCATACATTTAGAAAATCCATTTTTATGATCATCTCATCATTTCAGTGTCATTATCTGAAAATATCTTCATGAGCACATTCAGTGGCAGGTTTAAGAGTGCAAGAATATAAACTCTTTTATTCTCTGGGGTTCTGTTACTATAACACTGCATGTTCATAGTTGACTATATCAGCCATATCACAATGCTGTGTCAGCACTGCCTATAGATTCACTGTATGGTCAATCTATGAAGTCCTCTGTCCTCCCGCACATGCAGCTGTTAGGAATTGTGTTGCAAAGGGAGAAATTAAAGGGCCAAGAAAATGGGAATCTATAAACGTATTATACCCTGTTGTTAATGGAAATGTCATCAGCAGAAATCTCACAGCTCTACTGAGTGATGAGCCAATTTCCCCGAGTCTTTCTAAACCACTCGCATGTAAAATGGCTGGAAATGACCAGGATTAACTATGTACAGTAGCACCAGTTTGCCACCAAAAACAAAACGACCAAATTTTCCAACCAATTAAATTTAAAGGCCTTTTATCCCAGTTTTGAATGGACTACAATAAAAAAGGGAAGTCTGGAATGAAAGTGGAGCGCTTCTCTTGAAGGATGGATAATGACACATAAACATTTACTGTGTTTGGTCACTCCCTGCTGGTCACTCGCCTTCTCTGCCCTTCCATAACAACCCCTTATTCCAGATGAAGTGGGGAGTGTTTCTCTGGAGCTGCCTGCATCAGTGGTTGATTGACCATGACACTGAGCTCCTCTTGTGGCAGAGGATAAGATAAATCGTACACGAGGAGCTCACTACATTAAAGTTTCCTCAGCGCTATATTAAAACAGGATTAAAACAGTTGATGTTCCCTTTTTTTATGCAAAAACAGTTCAAATGCACATAAAAATTTTGCAAAGGTTTTGCATGGACTTTTTTTACTGCCTGGCCAACTTTCAGAAATCTAAGTGGAGAAGTGGAACAAAAACAACCCATTCATTTTTTGCGTTTTGGGATCATAAATCAGTTTTGGTTTCACTATTAAGTCATTCTCTCTGACTCAGTTTCTAATAGAGAAAACTGAACACAGTACAGCCATCACCACTCTGTAGTATCCCTATTAGGTTCCCAGATTCATGTTTAGACTCTTGTCTGTGCTCAAGTGCTCTTCTCACATGTCTCATATTGAGAAAATTGTTAGATTAAAGTGTTGCTATGAAAGCCTCCCAGACCTCACCATTATTTTTTCCCCTTAAGTGGAGAAAACATCTATTTGCAAGCACTTGATGGACTAACCCACACCTGCATGATTATGCGGGAAGAAAGGGGGAACATGGGACACTGATAAATGATTAAATGGCAAGCAGAAACAAAATCAGCGAGGCTGCAGGTGACTTCTTAACACAGGTGGCAGGTAGGCTGTTTTCAATCACCTGTTTCACGACACCACAAAACCTTTAAAAGGATTGCTACCATTATGCTCATGTCAGCTGATGCAGAGTAAATGTGGCATTCACATTCTAAAATAAGTCCATGAGTCCAATATCACAGTATTTCTAACTGCATCTTAGCTGATTTGCATCTGTAGCATGCCCAGCGCAGCTCTGAATTGTGCTGGTGTAGCTAACAGAAAAAGAAAATGCTTTAAGTGCTTGTTGGTTGAGACACTGTAAACAGCATGACTATGCAGCCTCAAACAGTTGGTTTGAATTAAAGCTACAGTATGTTAATGAAGTGTGGCAGAGATCCCGTGATTGTCTGCATCATCGTATCCCAGATAAAATGAGTAAGCTGTGAGTGTCGTTAGTCCTGTCTCATCCTCTGACATCATGTTTTGTAAGCATTTAATTGAGACCTAAGACAAAAGCTAACAGAAAAAAAGAGGAGACAGCTTTGAGGAAAGCCACGTTCCTATATGTGATAAATCAAGAAGCCTTATTAGACTGAACAAGTGGGAGTCGACGACATCTCAAACAGCCAGCAGTCACATCATAGCTGTTGTCACATGTGAATTGCAGTGTCACTTAAATTTATTAAGAAGTCAATGTAGTCTTCTGTCGCTGGCTGTTGTCAGTAATTTACCTCCCACACAGACAAAACAAGCCTTCACTTTTTCTTTTTGCAGACAGATGCTGTGGGCTGTGAATAAGCAAGGAGGGCCAGGAGACATGTGTGCCTTCAGATGATTGCACACATGTCTCCTGGCCCAGATTTTTGTTTTCTATCTTGACTGGTGTTGTAAAAAGATTGATGAATAAAGACATCACTCTAATATTTGAATGTTCTTTGTTTGTCTCAAAAGATCAGAGACGGACAGCAGGGATCACTCACACTGTAAAAATATATGTAGATTTGAGCAGATTTGGTCACCCTTTTCTGCAAAGCTTCATCAGAAGTGTGTGTTGAGTGTGTGAGATTCCTTTACATCTGTGGATTGTCCACTAGGGGTTGCAAGAGTAGAGCAAAAGATAATGAGCTCACCAGAGATGCCATATAAGGCGATTCCTTTTAATCAAGAATTCTTAATGAAGTGATTTTAATACACTGTGACAGAGATGAGTCATTACAAACCAAGTTAAGAGGTTCCTTTCATTAAGATTTTAAGATAAGCTATGTTATTAGTCTTGACTGAATGTGTAACATGTGTGACTTTTTCACAGTAACCAGTTATGATCGTTTAGGCGATAATATCGCAGCCATACTTCCTAGTTTTCTTCTCCTAAATGAATGTTGCCCTTTGTTGCAAGGCACAGTTGGAGCGATCAAAAAGAAATCTGTGTTAAATGATGTATAGATGTGTCAGAATCTTAGCAGGGGGATTTGCGTTACTTTGTTTACCTGGACAGTGTTTGTCAGTAAAAGTCACTGGGTCAGATAATTGAGTAAAAAGAGACAGATGGTGGCAGCGTTTACTGCTGATTACATGGAGGTCATAAACTGCCTTTCAGTAGCTGGGGGTGTCAGGACCAAGCCTATTAAACTGCCAGAGCCTGAGTCTTTGAGGGATGCTGGTGCACCAGTGGGAAAGTGGATGGGTTTAAACAGACCACAGGAATCAAGAACAGAGCATAATATTTATATCTTTAAAAAGGGATGCAAGGTTTCATATTGGATGTGGTGTTTTGTGCAAGCTTGCAGTCCTGCAGGATATCTTGGCGGCCTCATGTCAAGAAGAATACTTAGTGTTGGCTTCATATCTTTGGACTTGGCATACCGTAGCTTGGGATGTAGCTGCTGTCACTCATACAGAGGAATATATTCCATATCAGAGACCTCTAGGCTATAGCAAAATTGCATAGAGTAGCTGTATGTGCACAATGCGGGAAATATAAATAGTATATGCTGATGTAGGGTCATGCGCAGTGTTGAGAAATGACGGGAGGACACAAGAGCAGCAATGTTCTCCTGCAAACCTGCTGGACAAAGCAAAATGTGTTAATCTAGCAAATACTCTTTTTAATAGCGAAAGATTTTCTCATTACATTAAGTCGTGCAGAGAAAAGTTCAAGTATGCATGAGGCAGAGAAACTAAGACTAAGGTTTCCAGTATTAAAGTAAAGGATGCATTGATTTTAATCTGCTGATAATTAACAGTAAAGTTCATCATTTCATACCAAATTGCACACTTGTGTACTGAGGGAGTGCGGTGATATATAAACCAGTCCAACCTGCAAAACACTGCAAATGTGCATTACACAAACCATTAACACTAATTTAATATACCAAAGTTTACTGCTCTGCAATAACCTGCAGAAGTTAAATTTATATCTGTGAATGACAGTTTCATTCCACTCTGCAGTCTGCTGCTCGCTATCTCTTTACATTAGTGTGGTGTATTGGTGTCCCTGGGCAGTGGGGGCTGTGTTTGCTGATCATACTGATGTATAGGTCTACCAACTCCACGGGACAGGCAATCAATATTCCAATAACAGGTAGATTTCCATTCTCACCCTGCGGACTAGTGACCATCAATCTATATCTATGTCAAAACAATTGTAAATAAAAGATCTGTGTTTCTGCGTTGGGAGCAAGTCAAAAGAGTTAATTGTCCAACAGCATCCCAGCCAACATGCAAAATGCAAGACAGCAGTTGTACAGACATCACATGCATGGTATATAGAAGTGTGAGTTTTTTATGATGTCAACTTTGCATATCAGTTTTATGGTGATTTATATTTTATAACTACTGTTTTATGACGTATTTGCAAGAGCATCAACTGTTTAAATATTGTTTCTCTCATCAGTTGATTTCAGTGTAGTGGGCATTACCCAGGCTGAGGGCTTCCAGATCATTTAACGATGATGGAGTTTTTTCATGGTTGGAAAAACACAGTATTTTTGAAAGGATTGTTCTCTATGTTTTGGGTGGGCTTCCAGTTGCATAGTTGCCCCAATAGATAAAGATCCAGTCCCTTCACAGTTCAGTGTGTCGTTTCAGTTTGGCTGGCCTGCAGTTTTGAAATGGAGATCCACACTCTATGCCAGTGGCCTTCCAACTCACTCATATCAGAAGCTTTGCTTACTGTCTAACTGCATTATGGCTGTGCAGCAGGATGGTAGAGCAAGCACAATTACGTGTCTGTTTTATCCAGGTCTCTGGGCAGGAAGGAGATAAGTTGGCCTGCATCAGCATAATGTCACCTCACAGCTTATAGATAAATTTGCGCTGTTCACAGTTCGACACCTGACCCGAAGTGCGAGTTTAATGCCTTCTCATCTCCCATTCCCCAGCTTTACTAACCATTAAAATCCCATCTTGCTTAGCAAGGTGCATTGGACACTAATGGAGACTGACTCTGCCCATTTGCCTTGTTGTACACCATTCATTTCCTCCTCCTGCCAAGCTTATGACCAAATGGACTGACAGTAGGGATGCTGCTCTCAGAGTCATGATCTTCTATATGATCCAGCAATCAAGATATGGCCATATCACTCATCTCTACATCCCGTCCATTCCTGTTGGCACAGGTTTGCCTTGGATTAGTGTTGAGTGTTAAGGTAAGTGAGCAAACATCCGCAGGAGGCGCTCCTCCTGAATAAATATTTGTTGTCCTTGTTTGGATAGTGAGTCTTTTCTCTTATATGGCTATTTCTAATGATCCTGTGTTTTTCTCTGCGGTTTTCTTTCCGTTACAGAATTGTGCTTGGTTGCACTGTATTCCAAAAACATGCTAACACAGCATTTGGTGAATAATTCTTATGTATGTCTCATTTATAAATCATGAGCAGGGCAGTAAGAATCAAAATTTCTGCATACTGTTAATATGCATAATGTACTGCACACAGCACAGTATCAGAGGAAAAAAAGGGGTTCTCACAAAAGTGAATCGAATTATATGCAATATTTAAAGCTGTAGTAGATAATATACATGTGCCACTATGTTTGCTTTTCATCATCAAAACATAAACCTTTGCAGTTTCCCTGTTCGAGGATTGGAGAGAGACTCAATGTGCTCAGCAGACTCTGGAGGAGCTACTGTACATGTTTAGAGCAGGGATTGGCTGAGAGCGCTGTCACTCAAACAGCAAATACTCTCCAACTTCCTCTGTCCTCCTTTCCTGGTGCAGCCTAGGAGGAGGGAGGGGAATGAATCTTTTCTGTGTGAGTCGCCAGTGCTCCCTCAGACTGCTCCTTACAACCTGTCCTTGACTTACTGTGCACAGACGAGACTGAGAGGAAGCTGCACTGCTCCCTCCTCCTCCTGTCACATTCCTGTTTTGATTCATGTGAGCGGCAGCGGTCTGAAAACATTTCACTGTGTGGCTGCTTCTTTCTACCTGTGGTGCTTCAGCAGACTGGTGAAGGGAGGAACGCTCGTCCTCGGCCGGTGGAGCTCTGATGGGAGGCAGCGCTGACTCTGGCTGGGACTGGGGATGCTGAACGGAGGGAGGGAGGGCCTGTTTGAGCTGGGACAGCAGCTCCAGCAGCAGGGGGAGTACCAGGCCGCCCTCCACTGCTTCCTCAGCTGCCTGCTGGGACTGACTCATGTGCAGAACTTCACCTCTCTGCCCAACTGCTTACACCAGGTGAGCCAGATGGGAACTGGATATACTCACACCCACAAAATGTCACACAGCCATAGATTCTGTCTTTCTGTGTGTCTTTCTCTTCCACATGTGCCAGCATGAATTCACGTGTGTGTTACCTACATCTACACATTTTTTTCCCTACCATGTATTTGCACAGCTGTCCAAACACATGTGCATCACTTCTCCTTTTGAGCATCATAAATTAGCAAACATCACAACACAAAGGACACATTCAGTATATTCAATGTCAAACCTGACAGCACAGTTCATCATGGGTCTCTGTGTTGACACTGTAAAATCATTCGGTCTCGTAGAACTGATGATGTGCATGCTGCTATTAGCGGTGCTGAGTTCAAGCCTAATGTATTCCATAGAAACAGTGGCACTGTTTATGGTAATAGCGTAGTATCCCGTTAATATTTCCTCCATGGTGTGTGGGCTATGCGTGAGATCAGAGGCATTATGTTTGGGCTCTGTGCAGCCAAGGCCAAAGTCTTAGCAGATTAAACACTGGGGTTGCTTTAGAAGACCCTCCCACAAAGGTAGAGCTACAGTTTTAACCGTCTTTGCTTGTGCCTGAAGGAATGTCCCTGATGTCAAAACATAGCCTTTACTCCACAACTTTGGAATGCATGGCATGATGTTGACCAGCCCAACAGTGCTGTGAGGAGAGCACAATTATTTGTTTTGACAGCTCGTGACATCATGCATACGCCTACCCGTCTGTGATGTTGGAAGTGAATTATTTAATATTTAACTACGTCCCTTGGTTGTTTTTTATGCTTTACAGATTGCAGAACTCTTCATCACTGAAAAGAATTGTATCCTTTACTAACAAAAGAGGAAAAGCTGATCTGACACTTTTTCTGCCCCTGTCCTTTAAGCCTCTAGCAAGCAGCTAACTATAAAACTAGCTCTTCGACTCTGTAAACCTGTTGTGTAAAGGCTTGTCACTGAGGCAAGCTTGGCAAATTCCACCACAATGAACCGTGTAGACCCTTTATAGAAAGCAATGTAAAGCAGAGAGGATGAGGGGATGTCTTTGAGGCATTTGTCCCCAAATGCCTCATGTTTTGTGTGGAGCCCAGGTTGTGTGTCTGTCTCTTAAGAGGATTTGTAGGCTCTTATCTCCACACAACAGAGTGGGAAAGCACTAATTAACCCGTATCTGCGCTGACTAGCCTGTGCATTGCCACTTCACTGCTTCTATAAACTATAGCTGTAAAGGACAGAGAGATAATAGAGAGGTGTTATGTTTCAGGATATATTACCTCCATGGCTCCTCTCTCTGTTACTGAGACACTCCAACACTTTACTTGCCAGCTCAGGTTATCTACCTCAGCAGGGCTCTAGCGCTCACTGTCCATTTTCCAAAATAGGTCAATTTGCTGAGCTTCATTTTGTCAATAGCCATTACAGTTCGCCCCTCTCAGCATGGAAAGGTATCTACTTACAAGGGTCATCTTCCAAGATGGGGTTAAATTTTTTTAGCATACGATACACTCTTTCCTGAAGTCAGTAAGAGTAGCGTGTGGTGTCATGTCAGATTTGGCTATTTTATTATGCAGCGCATATTGTTTTGGTTTAATGTGAAATTACAAGCATTGCAGGTCAGATACAGACTGAAATAGTTTGCATAACAATGAAAAAGGGTTATTGCAGTCACGAAAACAACGCTTCGAGATTGAACCATTTTTGCCGTTTAAATTGCTTCCAACCTTTCAGTTCTTTTAGTATTTTTCATGATAATCACAGAAGCTGAAGCAGTGATGTTTTGGTGCATTTGTGAATACCCTCTGGGGAGGTGAGGTGAGGGGTCAGTCTGCTCAAACTGGGAGCAGGATGTGGGAACTTTTTAGTGTCACGCAAATGCTGTATGAGAACAGGATTGGCAGCGTCTTCTCATGTGTTATTTCTAACCAAAAGCATGATAAGAAAACCAATGAGTCCAGACAAATAAACTATATTAGTTGCACTTGATAGTCATAGTACCAGTGCAATGACTGCTTAAGGCTTGATGTGTTGTTATCAGAGCTGGAACCGTCCACAAATGACCTTTATTCAAAGCCAAAAGCTGTTTTAGCTCATGAGTGTTACTGATATGTGTTTCATGGAAAGAAAACTGCGTGGCACACGCGGACTTTAACTTCCAATAAAGGTGGATTTCGGATAAAGATGCAGTTATATCCCGATTTCAGATTTCTGAAGTACAATTAGTTAAGTTATATCTAATTAAGTCACGTTTCAAGTTTCTTAGGTGTACTATTCCACAGCAAATTCCAATTTCCTCCCTACTAAAATAGGTTGTACACTTGAGGTGAGCACACGTGTGATCAGATGCCTTTGAAGGTTCCAGAGTTTTGGAGTGTAGTCCAATTACAGTTTCAGAGAGGGTGTGGATGAGAGAATGGAGGTCATTCCCAGGAGAGCATTGTGTGAGGTTCCTGTTGTTGCATTGTTATAGTCCAGGCTGACTAAAAATAGCAGACAGAAGTAGCGCTGTGACCTTTGGTGACGGCTGTTCCCCTCATCCTCCCTCACAGATGGTCCGGCTAAACAGGTGACTCCCAGGAGCGGTGACAGGTATTTCTAACCATCTTGTAATAGAGCTCTAAGCTTGCTCAAAAATGTGATCAAAGCAAAAGCAGTACAACAGTCATCCTTTTCCAGTGACTTATAAAAGTGCTCAGTTTTTCTTCTGTACAGCACATTAAATTATTTAAAAGCACTTCCTCTAAAAGCATTTCAACATTCATCCATCACCATTCCTCATCCTGTTACTAATCAGCTCAGGAGTACACGTTTTCTTGCATTTCTTACATCTCAGATCTTGTTTTGTTTTAATTGTAGTGGGTCTTTGTCTCTCGGGCAAATACGGTACTGTGCAGAAGTCTTGAGCCACACCATGTTTCTTTATATTTTGCCAGGAAAATGGGAATTAGTTGCACAAGTTCATTGAAACATGTGCAAACGTGTTTCCCGATGGATCTGCGTTGTGTCTAAATCTGTCTGTATTATCTGTGTTCATACTTTCATCAGTTTTTGACAAGATCCCCAACACAACTGACTTAAAGATACAATTTAAAATTGCTCCTTTGCTAATCTGTCTGTTCTGTGTAGACGCGACACTGTTTTATCCCCCGAATGAGTCATACTTCAGTGTTAAGTGGGTTAACAAACAAACAAGGAAAAAAACTGGACAGGAAATGAGTGAAAAACAGCCAATGTCCAAAGATGAACTTTGTGAAGATTTTTCAGAAAGACTGGGGCACTGTGCTCAAGACCATTTGTGGAATCAAAATTTAAAGAAATATGGGGACACTCAAGAATTTTAAACAATTCTGTATATGGCTTGGCTCATGTTTTTTTTAATAGCATGACGCACTAAAAAATATTTTAAAAATTGTATATTATATATTATGAAAAGCATTATAGGATTTATTGGCATGTAGCGTCACAGCAGAGCTGAAAAGAGGCACACATGAGAAATCTGGTGTTAAGTCGGACATTTAAACAAGCACGCCTGAGTTTATTTTAAGCCTTCTCCGTCCCAATTGGTCTTTAAACTCACCTGACAAACATCAACGGTGTCGTTTTACAGTGGAACAAAAACCAAGTGCATGGAATGTTTCAAGCGAGCTATTTTTAGGACGCTTAAAATAGAGTCTTTTCATGGAAACAAAAACCTGCCAAATCAGATCAGTCCAAAACATCATGTACAAAAAATATACACAAAAACGACAAAGGAAGGCAATACAACAGAGATATGAGTCGTTATGTGGCATGTCTATATTATCAGACTGAATGTCTGACATGTTTTGGCTCACAAAACCACAAAAACAGCAGGCAGAGTGACTGACCTCTAATCTAATGTGTCCTGGAGTACTGTATGCTGTGTTTGCCCATAGGTTTGTTTCCACGTGAGGTGAAAAAAGTGTGTTGTCTATGAGCTGTGCAGCAGAGACTGTTTTTAACTTAAGCAGCTGCCTGTAATCCCTCTGATATCCGAGACTGATCCTTCACCCATATAAATAGATGGGAAGGCCCTCCAGTTCATACAGGCTGAAAAAATGTTCTATGAAGTGGCATTGATCGAGCTCACCGCTCTTCAGGGGAGCACAGGCAAGTACTTTTCATGTTATGCTATCAAGGAATACTTCTGGGAATATGTGTGAAAACACATAGCATGTCCTATAGAGCGTGCACTTTGAATCCGTGTGGTTTTGGCATGTCCTCGTGATTTCTTAGAATTTCGATTTCTCCGAAAACCACGACATCTGGCAGTACTCTGGTGTAAAATAAATACACAACTCTTTCAGCAAATTGCTGAACGTTTTCCGAGAGTCTTGTGTTCACTGCACAAAATTTGTCATCAGGTTTGTCCGTAGCTCAGTATAACTGCGGTTTCACTTGGATTTGAGTGGATCAGTTACTTTTAAAGGCATTTTTCTGGTGATTAAAACAGTTAATCAACACATTGTTATTTTTCTTCACCAATTTTACTTTTGTAAAAATGAAGGAATACTTTTTTCTTGTTGTTGTTCAGGCAATATGACATCGCATTTTACCCAACTCCATCTTTGTTTACAATATACCCGGTCGAGCTTTACGCGAGCATTCACAGCAAGGCTGCTCATTCATCACCTGCTGCTGCCGCTGCTCCAGACGCCTGCCTCTCTGTCTGCTGCTGAGGCAGCAGCGCAGTGTAGCATGGGCACAGTGGAGATCAGGGATGGAGTAGAAGACAAATGGCCACAGTTTCTCATTACGAGCTGTGTGTCACTACAGAATACTGAAGCCCCTGATTCAGCACTCATTCAGATTGGATGCTGGACTTCTCTGGGGGCAGAGCTGGCACTATAGCTACAGCTTACAGCTTTCTTTTCCTCCCCAGTGCTTTCAAAATGTGCCCTTTCCTCTTTTCTCTGTTTCCCCCAATGTAATTGTCATTTTGTCGGTTTTGTAATGCAAACTAATGTCTTTACCTCTTACAATGATTTATTTGCATTTAGATGTGGCGTGGATTGCAAGCCAAGCATCTTCTATGTGTGTGCTCTGTGTGTTCAGTACTTGCATGATGTTTGTGGTGTGTCACTCTGCGTGCGTCTCAATGCTCCAGGGGGTGTGGCGAGTGTGTTGTTTGACTCCCTTATCTGCTCCCTCCTGCCCTTATCTCTTGTGTCTCCAGTCCTCAGTTGGCTCCTCTTTATTGTTCCGGCTTCAAGTCCACAGCAGTGCCAGACAAGTTGATACAGACAGATACCCGGCTTTCGGGGAGATTAATTTTTTGTTAAACTCTTCAGTGGAAGAGGAGGGTAGCGAGGAGCAAGGTTAGCTCAAAAGAGCGTTGTCGGGTCGTGATTCCATGCCCTGTGTTTGTGTAACAGGGCCTCAAGAGGAGGCTACGCTGGGCTCCGCGGGATGGACAACCCCAGAGGAACTTTCAGAGCAGGCCTCCCAGGCACAGCACCTCGAACGGCTGGCTCAGCTTTGCATCATGAGCAAACAGTAGGTAAAACTGTGTCCTCTCAAAGCCTCCGTTACGCTGTAATTAATGGGGTGTTACATGTTCCGCTACTTTCAGGTCTCTCTGTATTAAATAAACTGACTTTTAGTGCTTGCTTTAACTTATTTATCATTTATGCATGATGTAGGCATTGCTGTGTGTGTGCTTTTGTATATTCTGCTGTATTTTGCCCATCATCGTCTAAGAGAGATGAAAAAAATGTTGCTGGCTTAAATATGACAAGGCAAACTGTAAGTTTTGCCTTTGTTGCTGTTAAAGATTTTAATCATTTTGATTATGAATAACCCATTGTTTATAAAGTGAAGTCATCATCTTATTAATAATAATGTCAAGATGAGTTAAAAAGGAATAAATTACTGTCACCTAACTTCTTCGAATTTTCTGTTTTCTAAAGGTTTGATGACCTTTTCTGTTGCTATCTCTTAATCTTTATTAATTATCCAAAACTATAAGCGCAGCCATCGCTATTACACATGCAGTTTTCAAATTCTGGAAATTTCTGCAAATTCCTTCAACCAAACAAACCACAGCTTCAAGCCTTTTCAGCCATGGTCAAATTTTCATGCAGATGTAGAGAAAAAAGACACCGCGCTCTATGCGAGCGTTACAGAAGGAACACCTTAACTGGATCTGGTGTCTCCTGTTGCAGGGGTACTTTGTTAGGCCACAGAATGCACCCATTTTCTGTGCCTCTGTTTTCATTGTTGGGATTAGGCCATTTAACCTGATTGCCTGAGAGGGTGACAGAGGGTGGAAGGTGTGCTCGGTGGAGGGCTGGTTACACTGCTTCATTAATGCAAGCAGCATGCAGTAGTTAAAGTTAAATGAGATGGTACTGATTGTGCATGGCTGTGGAGGATTGCGTTTCTGCTCTTTGGTGGTTTCTTTCCAGACTTCGCAAACTTAACACTGAAACGATTATACAGACTGAACAAAATAATCAAAAACTGCACACAAACTGACTCTGGTTTCTTTAAATAATGACCAATCTCTTACTGCGCCCGCTATAAGCGGTGGTTTTAGAGCTTCCTCCTTACAGACAGGAAGTTGTAATTGTTACTAAATCTTTTAACAATGTCATAGGAAGTCCTTTGAGCTAGTGAAGGGCTTTTCTGCCTTTGCTGATCACGTATCCTCTGAGAAAGACCTTCTAAAGCATTGCAAACTGACACCTGACCATTACTAATTGAAGGAAAGTATGGGTTTGGAACAGCGAAGCTGACATCTGTCACACTAAACAGAGCTTGCTCTACATCTATAGGCACACGTGAGGGTGTTAGGGTGATGAATGTCCTTGGCAGACTTTTCAGTGCCAATATGACTGGAACAGCTGGCAGATCTTCAATGAAACCCATCGTGTTCACCTAGCTTAACACTAAGCAGGAGTGAGGCAGAGGGGCCGGAGATAGTAAACCAACCTGTGAGCGCCATGCCCTTTGTAATTCACCCTGAGAATAGACAGTGGATGGCAGCGCTGGCAGAAAAAGAAGGTTTCCACTTCCTCCATAAAGTACCTGAGCATCCGCAGCCCTGCTGTCCGTGTCCAATCACAGCACACGTGTGTTTAGATTTGTCATGCTGATGTGCCCCGAACACAGAAACTGATATGCTCCCCTGACAATGAAGCGCGTGCCTTTTCTGCTTCATTGTGGTCTGGAATTATTATCGTCACTGGAAATATTTGCCCGTAACATGTTTATGTTTTCAAACGGAAGAAAAATGTCGGCTAGATGATGTTTGATAATTCAAAGTCATCCATTATTAACATACTGTAACACATTTATTGTCAGCAAATATTTGTTCCAGAAAAACAAAGTGGCGTTGCCTTTAGTTTATTCGTTTCATTTGTCTTTCCTTTTCCTTTTAGACCTCATCTTGCCCTAGAATACAGCGGTAAGGTATGTAAAAATCGGATATTTGAACCAATAGAATATTATAACTCTTCTGTAAGCTTTAAAATAATACATCTCTGCTTCTTTCAGGCTACAAAGATTCACCAGAGGGCCTTTGGAAATGACCATCCAATTACAGCTAGAAGCCTTGAGCTCATGGCAACCGTATATGCTGAAATTGGCAAGACTGAATATTCAGGTAAAGGATAGTTGAATAATACAGACTAAACACTTATGACACAGGGATTTACTGTACGCACATAAATATACAGTGAAAACAAACATGGGTGTATGATTCAGAGAGTAGTATATAGAATAAGGGTGGAGACCTCCGTGTCTTATGATGTTAATCCCTGTTGTAGAGCGCACACAACACAGTCTCATGCCATGAAAATGTTAAATTAATTCACATTTGTGGTGATGTTGGACACAGGAACGTGCAGAGTGACAGTTTAAGGTTGTGGATTTGTTGCACAGTGTGCATGCTTGGCTTACCTGACTCTGAACTGTGCATTTTGTTAAGACGTAGAAACAGTTTAGTGTTGAGTCAGCTTACAGAGACACCCGTGCAGAACAAGAGCAGCTGCACCAAGACATGAATATAGACCATTAAAAAGGGGAAAAATACTTGTTGTTCACCTCAGTTTGTCTTAAAATGTTTGGTGAAACGCTGGAAAAATTAAGGCTCTGTGCATTGTTTTGTTTCATTTTGCACTGAGCAGAAAGGGCTCCTTTTTGGCCTGCACCATGATGGCAGGTTTAAGTGTTTACACCCCATGTCCCTCACATACCCTTGACCATTAAGTAGGTCAGTCAGCCCCTCCCTCTGCTAGAACATTGCCTGCATGTATTTTCAAGCTGATGTAGACTTAACTGTAACTGTATGTGATATGTTGAAATTATAATTGCATGTGTCCCAAAATATCTGAGCCTTCACTTCATTTCAAGTCATCTTTGATTCAAGTCTGCACCTATTAAAAAGCCAAAGTTCTCCCCAGAAGTAAAAACATGGACTAAATAACTGACCTAAGCTATTATTGTAACTAGCATGTTTTTATTAATAACTGAAGTCATCTGAGAGAGAATTTATCCAGCAATGCTGACACATACACAATAGTAGGCAGCTTTAGGCAATGTGTGTATAGTCTGTAGTGGCTAATTTTTATTTCTATTTATTTCTTTTTTATAAACTGTGATGAGATCCAGATTTTTTTAGAGGGCCTGATATAATTGATAGCTTTTTCACACAGTGAGCACTGTGCAGTTGTGCTGAACTCCCACGGCTGCACTGTACCCGGTGCAGACGGAGTTAACACACTTCCGTCTTGCCTCCTGTACATTTGCATGTTGAGCTTGAGTTCTGCTCTGTCTTGACTGGAGACTCCGATGTTAAGCTGCTCGTCTCATGTTCTGTATGGTCATGGTTCTCTTCCTAGACTCTCTGGGTCAGTGTGTGTCTGCACTGTCCAAACGTTTCGCTGCTGCAGAGTCTCTCAGAGACTCGGTCAGCTGTCTTCCTCATTCCCACCGGGAGAAACACTCAGAGGTACGCCACAGAAAGGATACCCACCACCATCAGGAAGACACACTTAAACCTAAGGTAGGTAAAACACCTGAGGGTATCTGGTTGGTGTTATTCTGATTTATTTCTGTGTTATATGAGGCAGCTTCTTTGGAATAGATCTGTTCCAGCTGTTTGCTGCTGGCCTTTAATGCAATAAATGTGCTCAATGTGAATTTTATCTAATGTAGTTAACCAACAGCAAAGTCCCCACCTCCATCCTAAAGAAGCCAAGTTCCAACTACAGACTAGACACAGAACTCAACCACAAACGTAAAGGCGAGCGCAGAGTTCGATTCAGGGAGCCTGAGACCACAGTGCACGGTGAGAAAGCATGCACGCAAACAATTTGTAATGAGTCCATCCTGCTCGGTTTTAGGCTGCAAGATGTGTTTGCACAGAGAACATGTTGCCCTCTGGTGCTTTTCATTGGTATTTTTATTCTTAAAAATGTGTTGCTATCCCAGCTTAGATAGGAACCCTCAGCCCAAAGCTGCACATGCCTTCGAATTTACATTAAAGAGGAAACCCAGCTAGTATTAAAACACCCAGAAATTGCATCATAAACTACTGTCATTTGGGGGTTCTGTGCTACTTAAAAATAACGTAATGCCAAGAGGTGTCCACACATGAGCAAGAGATTTATTCTTTTTAATTAATTATGCATGCAAATGAGGCACTGTGGAGTCTGTTCAAGAGAGACAGTGGCGACTGAAAGGGTACAGCAGCTGGTTTGTAGCTGCTGCACATCATGAGGTCAGCTTTCAGTGACTGACTGACCTCTTTTCTTTTGGCTTTGCAGACATTCCTTATTGTGACTGTTTAGGTGGTAAGTCTGTCTGAAAAATAACGTTACTAATGAGCACACGAGAGTTTCAAAAGTGCACTCATAAAGAGGAAAGAGGCTGTCAGGCTTGTAGCAGCATTAGCATTAGAATTGTTAGGACTCCACGTGGCACACATGCTATGGGGAGTTTAGCACGCCACTGTCACGTCTTGTTTGACAATGCCTGGAACAGCAAATATTAATGTAAGCTTAACTAATCTACAAAAACATCCTCTGAAACCTGACACTTGAGGCCTCGCCTCAAACGACAAAAGAAATGTGCAATTCAAATGCTCGTCATTTACAAATCAAAACTCTGAAAAACCGGTCTGGTTTTTTTCCCCCTGTGCAGCCTATGAGACTACACCATCCCGCCCCCACCTTGCCCTGTTCACCTGCCTCTTCCTGCTGATGTCATTCCTGGGCGTTGCCATGTACTGCACAGACCGTCGGCGTCCACAGAGAGTGTGCGAGGAGCTGGAGGCAGCTTTGGCAGTCTACCTGCTGCACATGAAACAGCTTCTGTGGGGCTGCTGGATATGGTTGACAATGCAGTGACTGTTATCAACCACAGGTGGAGACATGGAGCCTCTTTTAATTTATTATTAATTTTTTGTTTTTTTGTTTTTTTAGATCCCTCTTTTTCCTATCTTTGAAGGTGCCCGGGCCTACAAACACCTCAGCCATTTGGCGAGGCTCTACACACTGTCTGTGGTTTTATTCCACTCTCACCATGAAAAAGGGAAAATGTGTAATCCCAGAAATATGTAGCTTCCATGTCTGTATGTATATATGTACTAAGGTGGTGGGCATGCCACTCCATATTTAAGTTGTAACGGCATTCTGCACATCTGCACCGTTGACGCTGACATGTAACACTCGCATAATCTCCACAACAGTTCATTTTTTTCTTCTATTCATGTCACAGTCTGCTGTCTGTGAGTGAATGTTTCCGTGGAATGCAAATTTATTTTGTTACGGTACATGATTTGTGTATACCAGATATTACACAGAAATGAATGTGTATATATGGCTCAATATACTAAGGACTATCACAGTATTTAGCCTTGTAATTGCACATAAATGAATGTAGAGAGGTCTGGGAAACGACTTTGATTGGCACTTCTGATTGGCACACTGAGACGAGGCAGACAGAAGCATGAATGTGTAAACTGTTTAATGATGGTCTGAAAAAAGAAAACACAGGGCCGCATCACTTCACGGAATGACTTGGACATGAAAAACACCTTGTTCTTTTCCAACTGTCTGGTCGCCTGTCAGCTGAATGCTAGTTTCACGGAGGATAATAATCTGCAGCACAATATTACCTATCATGAAAGAGAATATACTCAATCCAAACGAATGCTTGTGCTTCTGACAGTGTTCCTCTTTATAACCGCCTGAATCCCACAAAAATACTTTATGCTAAATGTTATTTATTCTTCTATATTGTATATCTGCTTCTACGCAACTATCGGACTTCTGGTTATATGGATTTTTTTTTACTTTTTGTTATCTGTAGCATTTATATTCAAATGAAACATTCAGGTTTTAATTCTGATGTCAAGTGTATGGAAGTGCGTGGGTTGAACGGATATTTGCAATACATAACAGAAAAAAAAAAAAAGGTAATTGCTATTTTAGAGGCCAAAAACAGAAATTTAACAGAGCCAGACGTTATTGTATGAGTCCCTTTATCAAACAAGGCAAGTCAAATTCAAACAGCCAAATCACCACATAAATGGATTATAGGAATCAAAGGGCACAGTGATGCACATCCCACATATCTCTCATTATGAGCAATAACACACATCACATATATTCCATTAAAACACTTTATACAACAGGTTTCAGGGAACTCAAAATAAAACGAGTTTGTTTGTCTTTTATTTTGGAGATCTCACGTTTGACTGTAGACTGCAGATGTACCGGAGAAAAGGAATACTCTCGACTCTGTACTGTCAAACGAAATCGTCATTAGCAATAAAACAATACCCAGTGAGCTTATGTCCTGTAGATGCACATTTAGCTTAAAGCTGCATTTCACTGCTGTTCAAACATCTACGGTCACTTTGAAAGAAGTGCCTTTATGGAGGGTTTTCTTAGTTCCTACCGTTTTTTGCTTTTTTAATTTCAGTTGTTTTTGAAATAAAAACTGTCATTGCCTATCAAAGTGAAGCGGCCGACTTTCCTTTCTTCCCGTAATCTCTGTCAATAAGTGAGCGTGGGATTTAACAGGGAGAGGGAGAAGTGCATGCAGGTATACTTGTGTGTCTAGTCACAGTAATATAGAGTATATTGGTTTGTAGCCTATAAAGTGTGCAGAAGAAGCCTGAGTTGCTAAATGGCACAAGATAGGATCTGTTTTCTTATCTCACACAGATTGCTAAAAGCCTTTTAGACTGCCTGCCAAATGCACGAATGTGTAGAGCTGCAATTTGTCTTTTTTTTTCTACTTTTTTTTGTTATAAAACACCTTTTGTAGCTGCTGATAAATGTGTAAAGATGCTGCAAACGCACACACTGTTTATGCTGGAGCATGCAGTTCTCACTTTGCAGAGACGCACTGTGGATACTGGCAGGAAAAAAAGAAGCCTAAGTTAGGAACACATTTATTGGTGAAGAAAAAAACTCCTTTATGTCTAAAAAGCACCTGAGAAATTTTACATGCTTTAGATCCATGCAGAAATTTCACAAGGACAAGATCCACCGGCCAAACTGGCCAAACCATTAATACCGTTTTTTACTAATCAACAACGTATATTTGATAAAAGATGTATTTTTTTGTTTAAAAGAAAAAAGTTTTAATACTATCAAATCTGGGTTGGGGTTGAATAAGGGATGGATTATCTCAATCTAGCACAGGAAAGGTTAACAACCATCTGTAGCTTTTATTCTCAGTTACTTCTGGAAAACAGCTAAAACTGTCGATTTGATTCAATTCATCTTCGTGGGAGCAAAAGCCAACCGATTCTGATTGTCTACACAGGCGAATACTGGTGTTGGTCACGGCAGGCAAGAGGACTACATGGTTCTATATGGTTAACTGTGAATGAACGTGTATGTTTGTGCGTCTTGCTGATTTCTAAATCAGGCCGGTCTTGAGGTCAGAGCCGCGGCGTGAAGAGCGGCCGAGCAGCAATTCCTTCTCGTGGATCAAGGTGTCGAGCAGGTCCTCTTGTCTGTAGTTGTGGTAGACCTTCAGAAAAGCCATCACAGTGATCCCGAGCCAGGTGAGCCAGGCGGCCCACAGCCCAAACTGAAAGAGTAAAAGCAGTCATTGCATTTACTACGACTGTTAAATTCGTTACACTGTCTGTACGTTAATTTTAAAAGATTTTTACCTGAGCTATAGCAAACTGGTCATAGAAAGCAGAGTTGTCCAGACCCAGTTCTAGATCAGTATCCTGCATGTCTTCACAGCTAAACAGAAAGTGGCATTTAGAGGGACTATACCACAGCATCATCCGGAAAAAGTAGAACACCTGCGCTTCTCTCTCACCTGTTGGGCATAGTCCCACCTTCGGTGATGGCGTCACACCACAGGTTAAAACCCACACTAACGATGGTGCTGGACAGAAAGACTGTGAACACCACCAGGGAGCTAATGAGCAGGTTGAGGAAGGCATTGAAGATGGAGCTGCAGGCAGACAGAACAGAAATACAAAACAAACTGGGTTAGGGCAGGCAAAAACCCTCAACATCTCTGGAGTATGTTACAAAACTGACACAGAGGCCTATTACTCTGCATGACGTATGCAACTCTGATGATTAAGTCTTTCAATCACACATCAACATAATGACACATAAGTTGCTTTGATGTCACAAAAATAGTAGGTGAAGCATAGGCTTTGATTTCTAGTTTAAAATGAGTATTCCCCCATCTTTGGGAGATGGCAGTGACTTGACATTTTACAGGATGCTTCCGTGCCCATTTCCATCCGCTATAAAATAGAGTATAATACATGCAGGCTATGAAATATACAAGACAGTGCACGAACAAGGGCGTGGGAGATGGACAGGAATGGCACATTTACACTCAGACCGCTGGAGTGGTATTGCTTCATAAGCTTCTATTTAAGGAAGAGGCACAAGTGAACGGTCACTCACTCGTCGTGTCCTTTGCACAGAAAGAACAGCAGCCTCCAAGCCTGCACTGCGGACAGGATGAGGGACGCTATCCCGACAAAAGTGATGAAGCTGCAGGAGGACTCGGGTCCCCACTCCTCCACGATGAAGCGCTGCTTCATCACAGTGATGTTTTCATTTTGCCACATACCCCGCGTGAACAGCAGGCATTTCCCCCCGAAATCCTCCGTGTTTTCAGACAGAGGCACCACGGCGATAAAACCGAAAACGAAAGCTAAAAAATAAAGGATGCACTGGGCGAAAATCAAATTGTCGAGGGCCATTTTTCTGTCTTCCCTGCTCTGCACTCAGCGTCCTGGAGCAACTGCGGCTGCGCAGTGGAGACTGACGAGCGGAGGCGCAGCATCCGACGTTGCTTTGCCGCAAATTAATGAGCAGGCAGAGGCCTTCAGGGCTCTCCATCTTATCTACGTACAAGCTGTGGAGACATTCCTCTTCACTAATATACCCGTTCGCAGTGGCTTACGTATATTACAGTTAGTTATGATATTTTTAGTGACCAAGATAATAATTTTCTCTCCGCCGTAGGTAGAAATAATAATATAAAAGTTCTTGTATTGACACCCCTTTCCTTTTTTACAATCTCCAGTATTTTTACTGAAGCTAGATACAGTTAAAAATGCCCCTTGATGGCACTATTTTAGTTTTTTCTACACATTTCCCCAATATTATAAACTCTGTGACCTCCACAACATAAACTAAAGTTCTACATCATTTGCTGCACAGCACGATTTCCAGAGACTTACATTGAACTGCTAAAACTGTCAAATATATAACTATATATACTAAAATATATACCAAAAACTTACTGATAATAATACTACTATGAACATTTTCCTGTATAGGAAAGATATTAAAGGTGCAACTCTAAAAAGGTTCAGCATAATCATCTCCTTGGGCACAAGCACACATTTTGCACACACATAAGTGTATACTCACAAATTAGAGTAATGGTTTGTTTATACATGGTGACAGTCCTTAAGGAAGGGCAGGTAGCTGTCACAGCCACCTGACACGCTTCAGTGAGCCCATCTGGTGAGCTGGCCAAGGTGTCTCACCCTTTTCTTGGCCACCTAGCTTTTGCACTGCTCACAGTGCCCTCCAGTGGGCAAGACACCTGCTGCCATGTTGCACCAAGGTCTGAATGTTTCATGTTGACAGTATGATCACTGGCCTTCACGCAAGGCCAAACCTGGTGAATGTGAATGTGATGTTGTAGAATACAGAGATGAAAAATGTGGAATAGCTTTTACACTCAAGAACATTAAAAATTCCAAACATCGAAGTGTGTTTGGAAAATCCACTGTGGGTTGTGTATTCTGGGTGCACAGCATCACCATCAGAGGTTCCTATTAAGATGTTTTCGTTTAGGAGATTAATAATCATGCATTTTTCACCACAACAGTCCTCGCAACACAATGACAAGTATTTATATGAGAGTTTTCCACACATCATGTGGCTATTTGTATCCATCTTGCAAACCGCAGGGTTTTTTTTGCATCATCTGCCGGCACATGATTTATGTGTCATTTTCGCCACCGCACTCTGATTTCCACGATGGTATCAGCTTTTAGATTAGCTTGAGTTAGTGTGTGTGTGTGTGTGTGTGTGTGTGTGTGTGTGTGTGTGTGTGTGTGTGTGTGTGTGTGTGTGTGTGTGTGTGTGTGTGTTGAGCTGAAAGCTGATTTCACTCCAAGACTTTGAGACAGTTTGCTTTTTAGCGTCATTAGGCATTATTTATTATCCTCCTCGTGCATTTTTGCTGCGTTCGATTTTTATTCTTGTGCTCATGATATATTGTCCGGATTTCTATTTCCTGTAATCCATCATTTTGTACTGTACACCATTTTTGCTATGATACAGACTGTGCTGTTTGTGAGATGTGTTTTTCTTCTTTTACAAAAAAAAATAAAGCTTATATTGCCAAAAAACATAACTGTGCTGGTATGCTTCTCGTGTCTTTTGGCTACACTTGAAATATCATCTAGTCACAAATACAAGGTCATAAGGAAAAGCCGAACAACTTCATAAGGCAGTCCCCCGGCCCTTACACAAAGAGGAGATTACACGCACAGAACTCCAAACCCCACTTTTAAATAATACAGCATGTGTGGGCTCGTGAACTGGGCACCCAGGGGAAACCCAGAGCAGAAGTGTGTCAAGCTGAAATATGTGTTAAGTTATTCACCCCGCGAACAAACCACAGAGGGAGAGAAAGAAGGAGGGAGGATGGAGGGAGGGAGGATGCTAACCCAAATGCAGTCCCTGGGCTTTGTGCAAATATGAAGAGCAATGGGCAGAAGAAAGCCTTGGGAGGTCATCCATTTTTCATGAGATGCAATGGCAGCAAAGCAAACATCCCTTTTTTTCCAAGAGGAGGAAACCAGTGAAGAATCTAAAGTGCACAATCATTTTCAAGGACATCACAAGTGCATTTTAAATGTAGTGCATCTATACTTGAATCGAAACACGCAACGTTGTTATGTTCATCAGAGGAAAGTCAAAAAAGACATAATGTAACTCAGACTTACTACTCTTTACTCGAGTCATAGTTCATAGCAATATTTAAGAATTCATGTCTCATCATTTACTGAGTATTGCTGACACGAGACATTACAGCAGAAGATTAAGGGTGAGGTGGGACAGTACCACTGGGCGGGAACAAAGGCTGTCAAAAGTATCTGACCAGGTGATTGGAGGATGAATCTGGTGGAGGTTAACACTCTTTGTGGTAAACTTTAACATTGGAGTGATTTTTTTTTCCCTTTAGATTTTAATTTAAATATATTTAAAATGCATCACATAAGAGGCTGTTCTTTGTCTTGCAGATGATCATGCCCTCTTCACTCGTTTGCCTTTTCTCGATCCTGCTCTGCCACTCCTTATGGCTCCTTGGGAAACCTTCCCCGAACTGCTCCAACCTGCGGGCTCATCTTTCTCCGCCTGCAACACGAAACAACAGCAAAAACAGACACAATTACAGCCTCATATCCTGAGCAGTGATGTGGAGGACCTGATGAAATATCCTGTACCCATTAATCTTTCCCCAGGGGGTGCAGGAGACTGGGAGCACTGGGCCAGCTACTGATTAAATGCTCCTAATAGAGGCCATTCATCTCCCCTTGAATCATGAACGTTTCAACATGCAACATCACCCCACACAAACGTTCCCCGCCTCTCTCTGTGCAAATATTGGTGTTTTCATAAAGACAGCAAAGTCGATAGTATTTAATTTTGTGATATCTTTTTAAGCGGCCGTGATTTCTTAGTGGGCTCCTAAGATTTGATGGATGACTTTGTTTGCTCCACATGGTGAAAATCTCATCTATAACTGTGCCAGTAATCATCACGAACAGTCATGCTTGAGGTCATGTGGGGCCAAATCCAAATTTATAGTTTGAACTAATAACTGCTTAATATCTCGATTTTATTATTATCTTTAGTCGCACTGGCACAAAGAACATGATAGTTTGATCAGTCGTTAAGTGTTTGCCTTCAACTAATTTCACTCATTAGTGATTAATCTCTCTATCTGCCAATTAAGCAAATCCTACAAGTATTGTTTCTGGCCTCGGTGAACAATTAGGTAACACTAACAGCCCTTCCTACTAAACAACCCCCTGGAAACCCACGCTTACACAGAAACTGCAGGGTAATGAATGCAATGCCATCACTCCAAACATGCACTCTACAACTAAAATAGATTGGCCCTGATAGACACATTTTTGTACAGTATAGGCTGTTCAGTCATGCTCAGGTATAATCATCATAAATTAGCATGGCCTAATTGCGTTTCACCTGCCAAGCGCCATATGGTCCCTAGTTCAGAGCAAAATAATTAGGTGACTACATCCCAATTAAACAATTATCCAATGAAACCTCTGTAAAATAATTATGTGGTCATATCTGCACAGTGCTATTAGAAGTGTAACACTCAGGTCAACGCACAAGCAGCATTTAATAAATGGTAACCATGTTCCTGGCATCTTATGGATGTTTCACCTGTGCTCCAAGATACTCCAGAAAAATTCCCCATAAAAATCACGTGACTTTGGACAATGACATCATTGTAGGCGGAGGTCTTAAAAGCAGTGATGTTTATGCAGAGGGACGGGAGAAATGTGGATGAAAGGTACTAAAGAGGGGACCTGCCAGGCTGTGATGTGATGAAGTGAAATCCTCCGGGACTAAAAATGAGATCATCCAAATATTACTGAGCATCTTAACTGGAACAATAGTGACCCCTATTGACAATTTTGTGATGAATGCATAATAGACTCATCATAACACATGTTGTACATTTTACGGTGTGTGTCAGAACAAAGTACCTGATTTCCATCTCTGTTTTCTCCTTTTTGCTTTGCAGTGAAGTCCAAAAAATTGACGAGTCCACAGGAATAAGGCTGACCTAGAACAAGAGAAAGTCCCTTGTCATCTGCAAATGAACAGAAATGTTATCAATATTGTTTTCTGTTGGAATTTCCTTAGAAGTCATAATCCAGTGATGAACACATCACATAAATGGGGATCTTGGTAACAACAAGTCTGACACTATTATCTTTTATGCAACACTGCTCCACGTCTTTAACCGCTGTCTCTGCGACAAGGTTGGGGCATCAGTACGGGCCAACAGGCCATCGCTCCCTGAGGCTCAACGGTGATCAGCAGATGGAGGGAGGTCTGCCTGCGGTGGTAGACGGTACACCCTTTGACAGAAAACGTGGGGGAGGGAGGGGATGCTGTTTAATGGATCACTGAATGCTGCAGCAAGGTTAAGGGAACCAATCTCTGACACCTCACTTCCTCTCCAATCTCCCTCTCCTAGCAGCCAAGCCCCCCTGCTTTTGGTGCCTGCATCTTGCACCCCTGCAGTTCCTCTGACAAACAATTAGTTCTGACCCTTAACACACACACACACACACACACACACACACACGCACACATGCATACACACACACTGCAAAAGATAGAATTGTTTCCAGAGCTCTAAAGGTTGAGCAGGCAACATGTCTTGTTATCTCTGCTGATCACTGAGCACCAAATGGCTGCATAGATTCGTGCATACTTTTAGAGGTATATTATTATTTGTTTAGACTTTTTGTGATCCAAAATGCACCGGCTGTAATAGCTTAGCTCTGTAGCAGACACCTGGAAACACTACATCCAGTCTCAGCATCCTGTTTCCACCATTTGCCCATTTTGCAATGATCGAGCCAGGCTGAGTGAGAGGATTCATTAGTTCTTAACATGGATTCAAGGAGGCGCTCATTCTTTGTGCCCAAATAAACCGAGGTGATTTCAGTGTTGCAGGTTGGGCTGGGGTTGACAGATGTGTAAAGAAAGGTGGAGCTACACACAGAGAAGAGGAGGGAGCTGTCCTGCTTACCCATCCCTGGCGAGCCCCTGGGTATAGACCAATTCAAAACAAAGCTCTGATGAAGATCTGTCAGCATGTCGTGGGTTGTTTCAGCTGAGGTACATGGGAGGTGTTGGCTGGAGCATCCCTGTGGTTCGTCTTGCTGGTGGCATACAGTATACAGTGTAAACACACTCACAGAGAACACAGCTGCTAATTAGATACTGAACCAATAGAGTCACTATGTACTTTAAAATTAAAATTATTACCTACCTGATGAGGTTTCTTTTTCTGGACGCAGTGAGTTGGGGCTACCTCAGTGAAACTGAAAATCAGTGAGAGGAGAAGGTTGGCTGAGTGACATTTGAGGGGCCAGGACTGATATATTCATGAGCTCGTGTAGCAGCTAGTTATGTGATCACTCAGTGGATGACAATTAAGCCAGATATAATTATCAGGCAGCCCTGATTGTTGTCAAATTCATACTGGAAATTCAACTTGCACCAAATATCAACCAGTTTTAATAATTTACTTTATCATAAGCATTGTGAGATTTATGATGACCTCTGACCTTGTGTCTGAAAGAAGGCTTTCATATGTGGAAGGTCTTGAAAGCCCGTCAACCCCGATAGTATCTTCTTCCAGAAAAACATCTGCTTCATCACCTTCTCCCACTTGTAAAACGTAAGAAAGTGCTTCCATTTCTTGGGAATCTCTCAATATGTATGGTGTGTGCAGAGAATCCAAGACAAAGCTTACCATCTGCAGAAAGCATCAGCTCTACCATGCTGTCTTTGTTCAAGCTGCTGAAGGAAACAGGCTCTGTAGCGCCATCTGGTGTCAGCACCAGCTCAGGGATATTTAGGAAAACACCAGCTGATGAGTGGGGTCTGTGTTCTTCTTCTTGTCCCCTGCTTTGGCTACTTCTATCCGTCAGCAGAGAGGAAATCATCTGCAGGGTCAGAGTGCTTTTATATGTGTGAAGCGGGTCCCACTTCATAAGAGGCAAGGGTGAAGCTGAGGTAGAGGATGAGGCAGACAAGGATCTTAGATCCTCCTCAGAAGAAAAAATGTTCTCTTGAGTCTCCAGCTGCTGCTGCTGCTGCGAATACAAAATAAAATCTAAGGGTCGCCATTACTTAAAATCCCTTTGCAATTGTATATTGCAACCAGTATTACCAAAGACAATGAAAATATATACATTGTAAATGACAGGATCTTCTTCTTCTGGGTCGGCTGTATGTGCTGTTTGCTGTGTTTCTATTGCCATGTGCACTGGCGAAGAGCTGCATGTGAGTAGACGCAGAGCCTCGGTGGGCAGAAGCATTTGCTTGCTGTTGGGCATTCTCTCTGTGTGCTCTGGCCACACTACCTCCCTGAAATGAGAGTGCACGTCATAAATCTGGTGTCTAATGCATATTGTGTTTTAACATAATTCAAGCAGTTGCTCCAAGTGTGACATCTACAACCTCAGTACCTCAACTTGGAATCTGGTTTCCTCACTTCCTTCACAGCCTTTCTGACCAATTTCACCTGCTCATCTGTTGATACTTTGCCAACTTTCTGAGCCCGGTACAGCTTGGCAGACAGCGGACATGGTGGCATTTCTGCAAAACAATGTGATTAGATGACATCTCAGTTATATCCTAATACTGTTTAATAATATCTTTCATACCTTTCTTCATCTGTGTCATCTCTGTGGTCTCAGCTCCATCTTCTTCATTCTGATAAAGATTTTTAGGGAGAGTTAAAAGTCCTTTCTAGGCTGTCTTGGTATGTACATTTTGTCTTGATGTAAATGAGTGATTCACCCACATTGTTTTCAACAAGAATGTACTTTAAAGCCTCTGTGCACAGGCCAACTCCTTTACAAGTCTGGAGGAAGTATTTGCTCATATCTTCAGTCTCTGTGTGGCCTCTCTTCAACAGAGCCCAAGCATCAGAGTTACAACTGGGGGTTGAAAGCACAAATTGAGTCTGCAAGTGAGCTTTTATTTAGTAACATTATATTATCAAACATGTAGTACCTGCTTTGAATAAGTACATCTGCAAACAGCTTGGCATCATCAGTGGTCTCTACTGCAGGCCTGGCCCACTGGAGGTACCGTAATGCCTCTTGAGGCTGTTTCCTTGTCAGGAGACAATGGATGATGCAACGATGCTGCCAGGAGAGGGCAGGAACATAGGCCTTTGGGCTCAGTAACAGCTCCATGGAGGCCTGGGATTGGTTGTAAGATAGCGCACAGCACTTTGTTAAGTAAATTTCTTATCAATTAAAAGAAAAAATGTTGTAGCTCCATTCATTACTTATTATTTGCAAATTATTAAATCACTTTAAAGTATGCACATATCTCATTTGAGTCACCTGCATGCCATTTTGGCCGTTTCAACACTTATCTTTTTAATGTTTCGTTTTCAGCTGCATACCTCAGTGTGTCCATGATCAAGCATCCAGAAGGCTCTGATTTGTTGGGAAAAGGTGGATGGAATTGTGAACGCATGACAAAAAGCCTGAAGGAGGTCATCTTTGCACTGTAGGAAATTTGCCACATCCAGGATGAAGTACATGAGCTTGTGTCATAAAAGTTAAGACACATTTAACCTTAAGTAAGTGCACATAGAGAAGCAACAAATCAGTATGTTTCACAGAAAAGCTTTGCTGATTTGGATGGATACAATGGCCTGGACTGACATGTTGTCAATATGAGGGATCAGCACGAGCTTCAACAGCGCCTGCAGATTAGGGGGAGGATAACGTGGATCTGTGCAATCTCCAGACATCCAAATGCACCCGTGTTGTTTGCATAGCTGTGTCACCATGCTCTGTATCAAAGACTTGAATCTTCCCATTTCTCCCTCCTCCCGTCTAATAAAAGGTAAGGAAGTTAAAGGGGAAAAAACAGGTAGGAAATTGATAAAGTATGTTCAGAGAGAGACTTGCTCTAAAATGAAACCCTTTCAGAGTTACCCCTGTGTTTCAAGACCAGCTTTTCGGTGGCTGTGATCCATTTCCTTCCACATCTGAGTGATACGCTTCACTTCTTGGGTCTCTGACAGAAACAACAGAGAACCAAACATTAAAAACAAAAGGATTTAGAGGTATAATAACAGTTCTTCATCCCAGTTTATTGGGATGTGATGATATCTATACCAGGAAACTTTGGCAGAAGCCCCATGATGCCCCACCACTGAACCAGCTGTCCCAGCCAGATGTGTTGCATCAGCATCCTCTGCTCTCTGTTCCAGCAGCCATGTCGGATGTCTGAGGAGCTGTATGTGTCCTTGCAGACCACACATGGGACTCCCACTCCTGCATAAAGAAGACATTGCGTTTCAGAAAGGCTTTTATCATGTCACAGCATTAAAGATTAGGATATCTTTAGCACAAACCATGCCAGAGGTGGGCTGAGCAGAGATGTTTTCTTCCCCACTGGGCCAATGTAAGTAGGTTCCTTAATTTTTGGAGTAACGTGTGCACTCTAGTGAAGGAGCCGCGGTCCAGGAACATCCACAGACCCTGGCAACAGCTGAAGCCTGAGGGAATAATTAAGACACAATAGATTCAAAGATCCAAAGTATATGTTACTCAAAGTAACTTCAACTTCAAATTTAAGTTTGCACATTTAGAAAGACTGAAAATATGATGTAATATGTACTTACATAAGGTTAATAACTCCTTTTTAGCAAACTCTGCTGTCCGCTGTACCCAGCAGCTAAATGCTGGTGCGATTTCCCCCACATCAGTATAACCTTGTTGAAGATACAGTGTTAAAGGAAACAACAAACAACTGTGGAATTAAAGGGTCTTTGCAAAAATTGTACAGAGCACTGGTTTCATGATGAGTGGATGTTCCTTTTCTACCTTCAGCTGTAAGCTTCCTCAACCAGCAGATGATGGCTTTTATGTTATTGCTGGCCAATGCCTCAGACCACTGACCCTCTTTGTCCAGCATCACGCTGAGCTTTTGGTATCGAAACCAAGACAAGGGAGATCACACACAAAAAAGTGGGTATACTGAAAACATCTAACAACTACTTTACCTACTGCATTGCACAGGTCTTTCAACTGTAGCCCATGTAATGTGCTTAAGTGGTTAAATAGCACGTACACTTAAAGCTAGAAAATCCATTTATATAAGTGTTTCCACACTTACATCAGGAAGACCAGACTGAAGCATGAGGACTTTAGTAAGTTTTGCATTTGTTGGGTCTTCACATACTTACTCGGTGGAACGACTGTGGTCTAGTTTTCTGCTGTGGGTCAGTGAAACTTCCCTCTTGGTCTCTGTAGTGGTGACTGCTGTGAGTTCTGTCTGCCCTGTGGATTTGCTGACTGGCCCGCTAGTAACATTCTCTTCTTACACAAGCTACTTTCGTCCACGTTAATCCTCTAAGCTCACTCTCAGTTAACATTTCATTGGCTGATTTGCAGAGTAGTCGTGACTGCATCGGTGTGTTTGCATGTGTGTTACAGGCGGGGAACAAAATAGGTAAGAATATCAGGGGTTAAAGTGAACGTCTTAAGTAAAAGAGAGAAGAAAACTCCCATTTTTTCTTCCAGTTTAAATCTTGTTTTTGTCATTTCTGACCAGTGAAGTGTTTTTATTAACTGGCAAAGTGGTAAAAGTACCACATGCTTTTCAGATCACTGCATAGTTTTGTCATTGTCTTTTGCACTTGTCTTCATTTTGGATTGCCAGCTGGTAAAAAACAAAATATTTCAAAGAATTTTATAGAAAAATCAAATCAAAATGAAATAATAAAAGTAGCTGGAGCCTGACTGCAAAGTTTCTACCACTAGAGAGCACTGCAACTACAATGTGCTTCAGTTTTAAACTTTTTTTTTAAAGCATTTATTATTAATGTAGTCTTCAATACAAACCCCCCACCAAAGACTGTATGTTTATTTTTCTGCATCATTAAAAGATGGCTTAAACTTTGCAGTTAGGGCAATACTGCTGATGCAAAGATGATTTTTTTTTAACTTTATCCTTTTGTAAAACTTTTACTGGTAACACACACACTCACACACACAGAGAGAGAGAGAGAAAGGCAATCGGCCACTGCTTTCACAGTGTCGAGACAGTCAGATTTGCATAGGTGGCAGAAGGTGGGTCCAAATCCCTTATGGGGCCCATGACTGATTAATGACTAAAGGGGATTAGGAGGTTCAGGACTTGGCTGCTAGTCTCACTCTGATGCTGCTGTGGCTGCATTCACGCTATCTGTGTCACTACAACTACTCGCCGCTCTGGACTAAATCTGACGATGTTTGTAAGAAAACAACCTGAAAATCAGAAGTGCAGTGTTATCAAATGTTCATCATGATCACACTTAGGTGAGTGCCGTGGATTTATTCGGGATTTTAGAGGGAGGGAAGAGTTGTTTCAGTTTCTTCAATATATTTTGGTTATATATAAATCATACTATTTCTGGTTGTATATACAGATGATCACATTTCAGCGCAGTGTTTCTTAACAGTGTTTCTGTTTTCTAGAAATTGCCCAGTTATATGAGTTTTTTTATCTACTCTCACTGCTACAGGCTTACAGACCACCTACAGTACAACCATAATGCAGCATCCACACGATATCAATCTCGGCTACCAGGCTAAGCTGCTTATGAAAGGACCTTCAGAGAACTGTACAACCAAACCCCCTCTATTTGTCCCTCCACATCCCCTGGAAGATAACCTGTTCCTCTTTCCAGCTCTATCTGTGTCCTACCCTTAATCCCACCTTGGACTTGAATGAAAACTCAGGGAAGTGTTACGGGCAATGGCAGTCTTAAGAGTTAAGTTTACCAAGACCAAAAGAGACAAGCTGGCCCAGGTGCTCTGGATCCTAAACTGGATCTCGGTAGTTACGGGGGCCATCCTGTTCAGCCTAGGCCTCTTCCTCAAGGTGGAGCTCCATAAACAAGGAGAGGTGATGGCTGAGAGGGACATCCAGTATGTTCCCAACACGCTTATAGCTGTGGGTCTCATCGCTTGTGCCATAAACTTCCTGGGTGGGAAAATCTGCTACGACTGTGTGGACACCACCAAGTTTTTGCGCTGGAAGTTGATCATGCTGCCCTACATCATATGCACCTTCTTCTTCACCTTTTGTGTGCTGGTAGGGGCTCTGATGTGTTACTGCATGCACTGGGAACTGGAAGAGTCTCTGAACCTGGGACTGACAGAGGCCATGAGGTTTTATAAGGACACAGACACACCAGGACGCTGCTTCCTAAAGCGCACCGTGGACATGCTGCAGATGCAGTTTCAGTGCTGTGGAAACAACGGTTATAAGGACTGGTTTCAAATTCAGTGGATAAGCAACCGTTACCTGGATATGTCCCAAAAAGAGGTGGTGGAGTAAGTACAAACTGCAGAAACAGGGTGCTATTTTGGTAAAGTGCATTCGTATTTAAGAGGCTGTGTTCAAATGGCAAACAGAGAAAGAAACAACAGAGTTGTTGTAGTTCTGTATTTTCTCATTTTAATTCAGTTTAGCATCAGCGTTTTGATAGGGGTTGACTCACAATCTTGTAGACACCTAAAGTCTAAATAAATGCGTCCTTTAAAACTTCACAAAACAAATTTTGACAATTTTTTTTACCAAGCTAACATATATTAAAACTAAGGATAGTTCATCTTTGTTTTTTCATTTCATTTTAGTTAGTTTTGCAAGTTCACAATCATTTCACTTAGTTTTTATCGTTATTTTAGTCAAATAAAATGTTTTTTCCCTTCTAGTTTGAATTTTTAGTTGAGTTTTAGTTCATTATAATTTCCCTGCATCATATTTGATAATGATATATAATTTCTTACACTGTGCTATAGATATTCAGTAACACTGAAAATGGGCAGAAAAAATGGGCATGGCAGGAAGCACAGATCAGCACAGTATAATAATAAAATACTGTCTAAATATATAAAAAATATACTCCCAAACAATCATCACATTTAAAATCTGATCACAGAAGCACTGATCTATTAAGGGAAATTCTAAACTTTGTTTTTCTGGCTTTAGCCGAATCAGGAGTAACGTGGATGGAAAGTTCCTACTGAATGGAGTCCCATTCAGCTGCTGCAACATCAACTCCCCCCGGCCCTGCATCCAGCAGCAGATCACCAACAACTCTGCACACTTCAACTACGAGCACCAGACGGAGGAGCTAAACCTTTGGATGAAAGGGTGTCGACAGGCGCTGCTGGAGTACTACATACACATTATGCAGTCCATCGGCCTCACAGTCCTCATCACCTGGTTGTTTGAGGTGAGGAAACACAAGTCGGAGTTGGTAGGTTTAAAGGGAAACTACACAAAATCTGATTAACTTTTTCAGCCACTTTAACATCTTTGCATCATGCTTTGTGTTTATTTCTATGAGCGAGCCGGTCAATAGGGGTCTCTTGTCGTTTCAGCTATCAGTGTTGACCGGGGTTCGTTACCTCCAGACTTCTCTGGAAAATGTCCTGAGACAGGGAGACCCCAACTCCGAATCAGATGGCTGGCTGCTGGAAAACAGCTTCATGGAAACTGCCCGCATGAACCTGAATATCATCAAGAGCCTTGGCAAGGGTAACCAGATAGACACAGCCACTAATGGAGACCCCAACATTAACGTCCCCTCCACCTCAAAAGCACACTATGGTCCTGACAATGTTCCACCAAAGCAAATAACTGAAGACAGTTGAACTTTTTCACTCAAAAGACTTCAATGGACGACATTCCTGAAGCCCACAAAGGGCCTTGAAACGTATACACATTACATTGGTGAATTCTTATCTCTGTACCTGTGGCGAAGGAATGGGCATTTTGTTTGTGGAAAATATATATGAACCCTAAATGATAGAATTTTAATATCAACACCATAATTTAAGTCAAGTCAATTTGTGTTTCGATGATCATATGATGGTCATATAAAAAAATTGATAGAGGCCTGGTGACATAATTTCCACCCAAATTAATCCATTCACTGAGCCCTCATATAATGTGGACTGAGCCAAAACCATCCTCATAACTTTTCTGAAGGGTTCACAGGACCCACACCATGCTAACCAAATGTTCTCCTCAGTATAACAAAGCCACCACATTTCCTCACTTTAAATTCCTTTAATTTGTCACCAGTCTGCATACATTTCTATTATTTTTCTGTAAGATTACTTGTGCTTTAATCTACTGTTTACAAATGACATCTGTTGCCTGTGTAACATGTGGTTTTTGCAAAAAAAGACTCTGTACACCCGTCAGTTGCAACACTGGAATCAAAATGTACTTATATTTATTATTTGATGAAGACAACTATGGGTTAGAAGTTCAAGCACCTGTTCTTGTTTCCCATGATTTCATCTGAGCATGCCAGAAAACCCACTCAGAAGTTTGATTTACAGCAAGAAAAGCGAAAGCTCACAAATTACATTTCACAATTAAAGATCTGTAGTGACTAGTTTGTGTTTAGACTACCGTAGTAGTACCAATATTGGATCTTTTGTGTGCCCTTTTCCCTGAGTTGCCTAACTGCATTAGCAAAGTTGTTACAAGGATAGCGAATATTAAACAGTACTTTGTTTTCACATAAGTAGCTCAGCAGACAGAAATCCATGAGAAATTCTTAACTACTTTTTTTTTTTTTTTTAGAATATTTAAGCCACTGCTACGATTCTCTCGTGCCTCAGCAATGTCACCAGGTTTTAATGCTCAAATATAAACTTTGCTGGGATGAGCTACAAAAAGTTTGACAATAAACTGTCCACTTGAGGACTTTGAATTCTGAAAAGAAGCCTTGCTGATGTGATCTGCTCTTCCTTCCTTTCTCCAACAACAAAACTGGGAAGTCACTTATTATAGCAAGAATACGTTTTTGTTGTCCTTTTCTTAAAAGAATGAACAGTTCGAGTGCAACTTCAGAATAACCGTTTAAAGCAGTTAACTTTAATCGAGAGCACATTCCTTTTTACAATGATTTATTCTAATCTTGGACACTACTGTTGTTGGGTCTGTTGTTGTTTTTAAACCCCATTCAGAGCTATGGAACAGACTACCTACAGATTGTCTTGTGTCTTTATTTCCACAGCCTGGAAATCATGAAGTCAAACAACACAACAACAAAAAAGGAAGAAATTATATATTCACACATTTGCTAAGTGAAATGACAGAAATAAAATGGAGTACCTGAAACCATACACTGGGATTTAAAAAAAGATTTTTTTCCTCTTAAATAAAACACTGCAATTGATCATTGACAACTAAAACTCAGATAATGTAGAGTCAACATCAAATGATAAAGGTTGACAATGTGTCGCACAACAGGTCATCCAATAATTTTTGATTACAAGCTTAATAAAGCTTAATAAAACTTTTTTTCTAAAAGCAATCTTGCAATATCATATTGTATTTGAATTCCCTCTATATAATTAATTTCACAATTCTGAAGGTAAGTAAGCACAGATGTGAGAGTTATGTAACTATAAGAATGGCTGAAATTCAGAAAACTGGTGCATCTAAGGACAGGATATGAAGAAGTCACTGAGACAGATTCCCGTATACTTTTCTGAGAATACTCAATCTGTTTGAAGCAATCTTGAAAATGATGTTTATTCTATATACGTTTTGCCCATTATACATGTGTCTATTTATAAGTAAAGGTGTCAGTAGGTTAAGGTTTAATTATTTGAGGAATTCTACATAATAAAGGGTCAAAGGCAAAAATGGATAGGATCTCCGAAAAAGGCTAAAGTTTTCCACATGAATGTGCTTGGAAACCGCATCTTTGAACAATTATAACTTATCACAAATCATAAGTTCTAACACAAAGAGAGAGAACGCAGAAAATTCACAGCATCATTAAGAAAAAAAACACATGAAGTGATAACAGAAACGTGTTAGTGTGTGTCTGATGCTCTTCTTTATTTGAATGAGCTTCTTTGCAAATAACATTACTCTGGGAGAAACTCATCCTCACAGCAGACAATCAAACTGAAACAAGGCGACTTGGGATTAATCAACAACAATCACCCTCTATCCATTTTGACTGCCCCCCCCCCTCTCTGGATTCCAAAGGAGACTCATTTATGATGAAACAGGCTTTTCTGATTACAGAAGGGTTTGGGTTGATTGCTTGTGTGTGTCGTGTGCGTGCATGTGTCTTGGGAGCACAGGGGCCGTGCTCGGTATCGGCCGGTCACACAGCTGGAGCAGTCATCACAACATCTGCCACTCAAAAGCAAACATAACGTTGACCACCTCCAGGCTGCGGGCGATTTCTTCCAGGATGCAGTGCTGCTGCCACAGCTGGTTTAGCTTCCTGTAACGCTCTGGGCAAAGGTGCAACGGATTACCCCGTCTAAAACACAGAGAAACAAATGCATTCAAGGGTTTCTCAAACCCAGTATTTCACTGGTATGACAAAAAAATGTAGTCATACTTCGTAGCTGTGTAAACCACTTCTTTATGTCATAAAAAAAACTTAATGCTTATGCAAATCTGAAAGTGCATGAAGGTAGTATTATAGGTTAAAGCTGCCCAGGTGTTGGGCTTGAACTGCAAGTTGCTCATCGGGGTCTACTGTGAGAATGTGCTATCACTGTGCGATCAAGTTTTGATCAGCACATAATTATGAATTTGAGATCTGCAACAAAGCTCAAATAAATGCATTTTTGTAGTCTACAATGGCAACAGTTTTAGCTTCAACATTCAAGTCTACAAGTGACACCAAAGTTTCAATTACATTAGCCACAGTATTGCTGTACATTGCCCCTACGAGCAACATCATCCATCTACCTTTTCATAGATGGCACAAGCTGTAAAAATTGTCTGACAAAGCCAAACAGCTGACCTTGAGTACATCCTCCAGTCTGTATTATATAGTAGAGTTTAAGTCTAAAAATACAGAAGTAATACTACAAATAAACTGAATAGGTTCTTACCCAAGATGAGGATCAGTCTCCCCATAATCATCCAAGTACGGAGCGGGATACGTGCTCCCTCGAGTCCGACTGGCCATCAGCACAATTTCACACTCTCTTATCCTGTTATCATTAAACAAAATGTGATTCAGTTAGAAAAAAAAAAAAGTAAACCCAAAAGACAAACTAATTCTGGGCTTGAAATACAATTCTACTAATGTAAAATGTGCCGTGTGACTGATTAACCTGAGGAACATCCCCACTCCTGCTCCACAGGTCGCAGCGTGGGCAGTGCAAGCCCCCACGTCCTCCCCTTCCAGCTGACTGAGACAACAGGAGCTCTGAGAGCACAGCATAGCCCCACAAAAGAGACATAAAGTCGGATGCTTCCTCTCATCATCGGTGGATTTTGGACACCTGAGGACATGATGCAGACGAGTGAGAAAGGATGGACAGAAGAGAACTAGAAGATGTCAAATGAGAGGACTCCTTACTTACTTGAAATAGCTGGCTTGATTGAGGAGAGTACTGTAATCTTCAGGAAGTTCAATCAATCGATTCCTTTTCCTGGGGTATCTGTTGAAAGAGTGAGTTTATTGGCCAACTGTAGGGTTTCAATAAAACTAAAATCTATGTTGAAATAATAAAAGACCCAAAGTCTACCTGACTGTCTGGATTTTGCCTTTCAGGGCTTTGGTTACAACTGGGCTCCCACACCACCTAAGAAATAACAAGAAATAATAAGTTACAAAACTACTGACTTCACTGGGAACTAGTGTAAGATGCAATAGTGTTTTCTCCGACCTCTGAAGCAGTGGACTAACAGTTTCTCTGTGATCGTGGAAAAGCTGAAACACATTGGAGGGTAGCGCCAGGTAACTGCATAGTGCCTCCATCTGTTCTTGAGAATCAACTGCACAAGACATAAAATATCAGCATGAATGCACAAAACTTCCTCTTCTGAATTCCAAAATGCAATAAAATTCTGACACTACTACACTGAAACCTACCAGAAATGCTAAAAAGCTCCTCTGGAGGAGGTACTCCTGTAAGGCAATTGAAAAAGAGAGCAGCACAACGCAAGAATGGTGCAATTCCTGTCTTCACTCTTTCTACTAAAGAGCTGCCAGAAACATCTGGAAGGAGCCTGATGAGAAAACCACAAAATAAGCTGTCAAATATCTGAGAATTCACCATGAAAAAGGCTGAAACTAAGTATTTGTTCCCATTATAAACAGGTAATAGCCATTCTTGTCAAATTATGAGTTAAAAATATTTATCCAACTCTGACGGTCTTACTGTCCAATACATCAAAACCTCCTGACACCTGCCACAAATGCATTTTTGTGACTAATAGCAGACATTTAAATTATAAATTAGCATTAAGAAAGGAGATTCGTTTTTGCTTAAGTTTAGTGGCTGTCAAAGTTTTTTCTTTTTTTGATGTCCATAAAAAATATGTATGGAAAAATACAATCATGCTAATGTGCTTTAAGCAGGTGTTTGAAAAACACTCACCTTCCCGTGTGTTGTGACACTGCAGAGTACAACTCTGCTGCTGCTCTCTCCTCCTTCGTCTCCTGTCCATCCCCTGCTGCAGGGACGTCTGCACAAACAAACCAATTATTTAATCATCATAATCACTCCAATTATCTCTTACTACTGGCTAGCTCCCTAAGTGGTAGCTAACAGTGGTGTTATTAGATCACATTATTTTGGGGGCGGGGGTCTGTGATTTTGTACCTGCAGAAGACAAGAGGATCTGCAGCACATGAGCCATGGTCACCAAATGCAAGATATGCAGGTGATTGTATGCAGCGCTGACAGCAGATGGCTGTAAGTCTACAGTCTCCTCTTGATAAAGCGAGGGTATCGATAGCACCAATCCAACCTGACAAAACATCCAAGCGTTATAAAACCATCACACACCTGTTTCTTAAAGACATAATCTCTTCAATTTTAGTAAAAATTCAGAGGGTTGTCTATAGTTTCTCAATCAACAGAAAATAAAATCTCCACCATCATGTTTCCTCTTTACAGTCTTACATCTTCTGGAGTTCATGTTCATTTTCAATTGGAATCTGTTTTTATTGCACTTAACATAATACATTTATTGTATTAATCTAATGTATTAGCATGAAGCATTTGCTCAGACTAATATGTAAGAGCAGTTTCTTTCAGAGACACCTACCAGAAGATGGAACAAGTCCACCTCTAGAAGAGAAGGTGTGTTCTTTCTGCTCATGACTGGTAACAAGACTGAGAAGAGAGAAAGGACAGTTAAACTACACAGTCACAAGTCTAACCAGCCTGAAGTTTCTCTGATGACCACATACCTCCCAACATATCAGTGAAGTGCCTTTGGATGACTGCCTGAGAGCTCTTAAGTCCCTGCGTTGCTGAAAACTGAACAATGGCCTTCATGCCTGCAAGCTAAAAGAGAAGCATTTCACACAACTTTCACAGAAACCCCCTACACTAAAAGAACTACATCAATTGTTCACTACTGAGTACCTGTCTGTTCTGTAAGGACCCAAATAGCGGCTTGCCCTCCTGCTCCAGTATGTTTTCTGTGAAGATTTGCAATTTTAAGACCTGCGCACATGAATACATGCAAAGGAAAGGAGTGACAAAAGCCAACAGATGCAGTACCTATGGCCTGAATAGTGAAGGCACATGTGTTCCAGGCCATAATGGAAACACGGGGGCACAGCTCATTGGGCGCAGTCTTCAGTCCAACCCTGTGGACTGTGGTGGCGCACACAACCAGCATCTCTGTAATGCTGTCTGAAAACTTTCTCCTAGAAACAACAAACAGCACAAAATTTAGAAAAGAAAATAACAAGCGCACCATTTTAAACTTTACTTTATGTGCAAAGTGCACGTTTCTGTTACTTATACTGTTCAAACCCATTTGACATATACTTGACATAATTTGTATGGATCAATCTATTCACCTTGGAGGACAGGTCAAAGGTCATATGTCATATTGGTGAATAGAAGCCAAATTTTAATGGATTTTTAACAGCTTTATAAGAATTGATTTGAGCTAAGTGTTTACAGACAGAAAGAGTGACGCACTTGCATGCACACAAAAGCTACCAAAAGCAAAACCTCCTTGGCAGAGGTAATAAAGGCAGAGAGAGGTGCACTCACGATTCTTGCACTCCATAGCTCAGAATAGATCTAAAGTCTGGTTGGCCCTCGCCACACAGCCCAGTGCTACCATTACTACTACTGCCTTCTGTGTTACGGTCTGCAAGAAAAAAAGCAGGAGAGAACAATCATCGGTTGCACTGTGTGGTGTGTTATTAGAGGTTCACGAATAACAAGAAAAACGTATGCAAGCCAAGACTACTCCGTAGTGGCTTCTAGTAAAATCCAGACTGTGTGCAAATTAAAACACCTTCTGCAGCTGTTTTCCTGCAAGCATTCAACTCCTCACCAAATAAAGCCAATTTTTCCTATTGCTCTGGTTCACATCAACACACTAAGAGCATATCAACATCTTACTCACATGTGAATATGGCAGGTGTTACACATCGAAATGTGGACTTTTGTTCATTGGTGGATCAGTTTTACATGTGTGACACTACAAACCAGTATAGTGTGCGATAACTGTATTCTGGGTTCTATTCTTACCATTATCCTGAGCGATTGACTGGAGTCCTTTAATCCTAGCAGAGAGGATCTGGATCCAACGAGGCAGCGTCAAATGCTCTCCAATTATCGCTGCGTTTTCACTACACACAGAAAACAAACATGCAAATGACTTCTTTACATTTGCACAGATAATCAAAGCACTGCAGACTGGCTGGGAGTAAGAGGATGGGCTTACTAGTCAAATGTGAGGGGTTCTAATGGGATCAGAGGTACCACAGTATTGCACAGAGACTTGCACAAGGGGCACAAGTACTCTCCATTCTCCAGATCAATGATCAATTCAGCATGGAGCCGGTTCCTGGTTGTATTTTGGACTGCCTCATAGTATCTGTTAAAAAAGAGGAAATGACACCTGTACGTGAGTTACACCGAACTTTAGTTAAGAGGCAAAATTAGTCAAATTTGTTCCCTAGTGACTTACTTTTGCCAACATGTGGCATGCATGACATGTCCGCAGCTGCCAGTGTGGGTCCCCACAGCCAGATCCGGAGACATAAAGAGGGGATATGATGTTCCCGGCCCTTTAAGTGATAACCACAAGACAACGTATAAGTTAAATCTGAATCTCACAAAGTAAAATAGTATGATCAGTGAATGGAGCCTGACCATCTGCTCTGCTGCTTGGTATCTTTCCTCTGCACTGTGTCAGCACTGTGGACCTCTGGACACAAGCAGCGAGTCCCATGGCTGGAGCCTGAGCCATCACCTCCTGCTCCTCCTGGCAAAGAATGCAGGTCAGTACCTCCCTGTCAGCCGGAGTGGACCCTCGGTGAGGCCCAACAGCTACGCATAGCTCCCTCTGCTCCGTGGCACAGCTGGAGAAATAAATCAAACTACATTAGGTGAAAATTATTTCGTTTAAACCCTCACTTTTAAGTCATTGAAATACAACTACGAGGTGTTATGGAAAGGCTGTACTCACTCCCCAGTGGACGCTACAGTTTCTCCCTGTGTTCCACTTTCAGGCATGTTGTCATACAGCATCTTATTTGACTCAATAAAGTTCTTTTGCATTGCTGACATCTGGGCCATTATCTTCTGTCGGTGGAGCTTAGCCGCCTCTGCCTTCCTTTTCCGCTCTGCTTTTTCTTTGTCCTGAGCACTCTGGATCAACAAAACCAGAAGTCAGAATGATTTAACTCAAAGATATATTTTAAGTCACTTAAGTTTTAGTTTACCTCTTCTGGCTTGGCTGTTTCCATGCTCATGGACACTGTTGGACTGGAGTTCTCTCTAAGGCACTTGACAACCTCAAACATCTAGAAGAAAAACAGTGTTATAAAATTATAAAACTGTCCTGTCCTGAAACATGATAACTACTGATTTAACATTATGTAACAATATCTTTAATGAATAGTAAGTGAATAGCCTACCTGTAGAACCCATTTAATCATGTCTTTTTGCGCTTCCAGAGAAGGCAAAGTCTTAATCTTGGACAACAAGAGGAACACTGACTTGCCATGTTCTGCACCCATTACTGAAAAAGAGGAACAGGGATTTTACTTCTCAAAAAGTAATTACACGATTTCAAAGAGACAACAAAGCTCATTTTTCCACTCACAACGAGCCTTTAGGCTGAAATCAAAGGTCACTTCCTCCGCAGTGACATCCTCAAGCTGTGATTTCTCTTCTAGCAATGCCTGGCCAATCAGGTGCAGCGCCTGTGTGATAAAGGAGTTAATTTTGTTGCTACATTTGTATTGAGAAATAGGGTAGATCTCGGGAGGGAAAATGTAATTTGTACCCTCTGGATCATGGCTTCCGTCCAGTGTGTTGGCCGGTCTTCTGCAGCTCTCTGCAGGACGTTTCTCAGGATGTGAACCATTATGTCACAGCAGAGGAGTTGCACTATATAAGAAAAGTCTGAACAAAAGGCTGGGGGCACCGGCGGACGAAGAGCTGAGCACAGACACAAGCGGGGGCAATGTTATTAGAGCCGATGAAATTACCAACCAATCTCCAGAGACATTTGGTGACAGAGTGGAGGGTCAGTCACCTTTATCATTGCCCTCCTGAGCTCTCCTTTTCTTCTGAGACTCTTCTGCCTGAAAGAAGTGTAATATAACCAATTAACCAAATATAGTCAACAGACACTGTCAATTTAATTGAAGGCGCTGGTCTACCTTGCTATGCTGGGATCTTGAGTAATGGTAGAAGAATGGGTTGAACTCTACTAGATGTTCTTTTTTCACTTCGTATAACCCATGTCCCGACACTCCTGGTTTTCTAAAAGCAAAAACCGAACACAGAGATTACGAACTCGTGAAATTTACTATTAAGGCAAAACTCAATCTGTTTTCTGGGGGTTTACATACTTAAAAGTGGCAACTTTGGTGATAACTGTCTCCAAGCCTGTTTCATGGCTTTCCTAGAAAGAAAAAACATCACCTTTGTCATTTATCCTCCCAACTAAACACCACAAAATGAAACATATAATTCAGAAATGAAGCTTTTTGAAGCATACGTTCTCTGGCAGGGCTTTGACCAGGCTACTATGAGCCATGGGCTCAATGCACAGCAGGTGGATAACCTCCCTCATTGTCACATCCTCTTTGGTCAACTGACTGATCCCGGGGACATAGCGCTCACCTGAAGAGACAGCACTGTTCAGATACTTTTTTAGGTTTTTTAACTGAATTAAGAAATATCTCAATTTGATCAGGAGACTTTTGACAGTTTACCAATGATGGCGATCAGCAGGTAGAGCATCTCTTCTGTTAAACGGTTCCACTGCGTCAACTCGTCCTGTAAAAGAAGCTGCGTTTCATTAACACGTTTGGTGGCACGACGTTTTTTTACTGGATGATTATTCATGTGGAGCTTGCCTGGTCTTTGCTTGAACAACTTCTATTAAAATAATCAAAGAGCTCAAATCTCAACAAGACCAGAATGAGGAAGTGGTTGGGGTCCATTTTGGAAGCAGCTATCTGTAATAGAAATGATGAGGGACGTATGACATCATCACGCCGTTTGCATTTAAAACATTAAAAACTGGCATTAAAGAAGTGTTAATGCCCGACTGACACCAACCTGAAGCATGACTATATCCTTATCGTACATCTCGTCCCTGCACTTTACATCCTGGTAGTAGTACACCTGTTTATGTGAAAGTATTTATTAGGTGGAGAAGAAAGACAACAGAAAATAAAAAAGCACTGTGCGTCCAAAGGCTCTAGTGTACCTGGCTCACCAGCGAAAGCCCATTTCTCCGCCACATTTCAGCCGAGACCTGTGCAGCCAGCACAAAGCAGCGCAGAGGATGCTCTGCCAGCTCTGTGAAATCATAGGTTGCCTGTAATGACAGAAAGACTTCGATCTCTAACAAACAACGCATGAGGAGCAGCAGTACCTCACCTATCAGCTGTCACTAAGACTACAAATCATCACATTTTCTCATGTCACTTACAGGATTTTCCAGGCGCTCAATTGCGCCAGTTCCACACAGGAGTACATACAAGCCTATGAATCACAATGTACACATGAGTAAGTCCACAGCATACAAAAAAAAAATCACTGCAAGTCTTAAATACTACTTCTCCTACCAGCCAATAGTCTGGAGATGGGCAGATGTATGCTGACAGGCTCCCGTGAGACTTTATATGGACGGGCATGGAGGATGTGTTTGCACATATAGTAATCAGTGGCGTCCCTGTGGAAGGGCTGGTTATTGCACTGCTTCAGAACTGTGTGGCACTCCTTAAATGCAAGCAGCAAAATCTCATCCTAAGAGGGAAGACAAAGGCAATAAGTGAGTACAACGTTCGCTCTCCTCCACATAAGCAGATTAAAAATTTAAAGATATCACAGTTATGCTTCAAGAAAACTCACATCAGAGGAACACCAGTCCTGAAACATAGCAAGAATATGGCGGAGCTGAATCTGCAAAGTAAAGCCAGCTTCCCATTCTGGCTCCACAGCAATGTGTTGGCCAAGCTGTCGCTTCACCTCCTCCATACCCTGGTGTAGAAAGCGAAGGATTCATTAAATATCCAGAGTGTCTAGTTGTCTTAAAGTAATGTAACACTACCAATATTACATGATACATATTTAAAGACAGACATTGCATATATTTACAAAATGACACAGTGTGAGGACCATTTGTACCTGCATGCATTTAAGAAGACCAAGAAAGACTCTGAACCCCTTCAAGAACTGCCCCCGAAGCTCTTCGGTCCATATTGAGGGTTTACTGATCAGAATATACCTGTGTGGCAAAGATTAGTGACATCTTACATAAAAGGCCATAAACAGCAAGGTATAAAGAACAAGGTGTTGCCTTCTTTAATCACCTGAGGTCGTGGAAGATGACTTGGATGCGTGAAAACTTGTCTGAGTTGTAGCCCAGGAAGACGAAGCGATTGTTATCATCTAGATGTTCGCGAAGCAGTTCCATGACGGTATCAACTATCACCTTAATCACATTGCACTCTTCGATCAGCTGTCTGGCCTATTGGAAGAACACAAATGTAAAAGAAAGCATGGAATATAGGTTAAGGGTTACAACACATACTGTTCAATATTTTAATTACACATACATACATGGCATCCAACACTTAAACCACTATGACAAGATACAGAAATGGAAAAGTGCATGTAAGGGCACATATCAAACTGATTTGTCCAACTTCACCAAACTTAAATGGCCTCCTCAGTCTCCAGACCTCAATCTTTGGGATGTGTTGGAACAGGAGATTCATATCTGATTTAATGGCTAGAGTAGGGACTACTGTGGTTACATCTGATAAGTCGACCACAATTTGGATTTAGAGCCAGACCTAAATCCAATTTGTGTGTCTCTAACCCATCTCCCTCTTCTTTCTCTCTTCCTCCCCTCACACTGAACCATCACGAGTTGTCTGACTGTTGGGGTTTCTCTGTAATATTGTTGGGTCTGAACAGTACAATATAAAGGTGCTTGAGATGCCTGTTGTTTGATTTGGCGCTATATAAATGAAACTGAATGAAAACAGATACTTTAGAACAACCTGCAGAGAGCCATTTTCAGCATATATCACACACATATGGATGTTTGCCAGTGTTAATCCTTGAAATCATTCCTGCTAAACAAAGGTTACTAAAGGTTCACTTTTTTTTTTCACCGGAAACGTGAATATTTAATTGGTGTGTTTAAAAAGGATGTGTACTATATTTACATGCAGTATCATATGACTTCTGGCATTGAAACAACACTCACTAGTGTGGGAACAGTGAAGATCTGAACAGACAGAGCTGTGATGGATATATTCCTCTCATGGTCATCATTGATGAAGTCCTTCTGCAGCTGCTTATAGTGCTGAAGAGACAATGATGAGGAACATATTAGTGGAATGGGAAAAAAAATGCAAAACAGTTTACATTTTAAAATGTTTTACTTACCTTTGTAAACTCAATCGCAAAAAGCCTCTTGCATTCAGTATCCATTAGCATGCTGCAGAAAATCAGCTCGTGCACTATCTTGCGAGCTCCTGGAGGAAATAAGAAAAAATGTGTTCAACAGAATCATAGTGAGGCTCAGGCTCAAGCTCTACACTACTGTCTGCAAATTAAACCATAAATAGCATCATCTGTAAGTGACTGGTAAGTGTGAGAGGCTGCAGGAGCTTGAATGGAATATATGACAGCACAACAAATACAGTGGCATAACACTTAAAAGGCATTGTTGATGAATAACCTGTTTAATATTTTTTCTTTTTTTAATAAGAACACCTCCTAAAGTCCATTAATTAGTGTGGGCTGAGGCCTGCTTACCTTTGAACATCCTGGCATCATGCAACATGAGTCTGCTAATGAGGCAAGGTCGATCTCTGTCCACGTCTGGCTGTAGCGCCACCTGACAGAAGGCTTGCCTGAAACCCACTGCACAAAACAGATTACCAGTCATACAGCTGTACATGTACAACAGGCAGTTTTCATGTGTCAGCACAGGGTAAACACAGCTGTTTCTGATAACATGAATCATGGCCCTGTTCCCGTTAAACTGGCCAGGCCACGTGTGTTTTTCATGTGCACCCACTGCACTGGCTGTGACACAGTAAACAGACTGTAATTAATTTATCTGTGACACTTGTGTGTTACCCTGCTATGACAAGCCAAAATGGCCATGTTGAAAAAGACCTATTTAGACATCTGCGAGCAATCTTTGCAGATCTAGGACATAATGTACGTGAGTGGTCTCCACTGTTGCCGACATTTATGCTTGTCCTGGTACAATGCATGTTAATTACTGTGTAGTCATGTCCCGGTGTTTTATGTACAGAGCCAGCAAATAGAAATAAATAAATAAAAATTAAATGCTGGGATGTTTTTCCTCCTGGGTCCCCGCTCTTTGTTGTGGTCAGTGTTCTAGTTTTTCCACTTCTCTGTACATTCCCTAACTCTGATCGTCCATTCTGATCATTTCAGCATTCTAATTCCAGGAAGGTGGTTACATTTGTGAAACCTTATATATGATGCTATGATTATTATATCTGATGCTATGACTATTTACCCTTAAACTGAGGAGATGATTGCTATTCTCTCACTGATGAATTCAAAAAACGCAGCACAAAAGTAGCTGGAAATGCACTGGAGGAATTGACTGTGCTGAACAGGACAATCGTAAGAGTTGCAGGTTCTTGGGAGGTGTATGTACGTTACAGCGTAGATTTCCCACCGAGGCATAAATCAGGCGTCGGGTGTACATATTCTGACTAAAAAGACACATTTAAAAAGTAACGCTAACAAGTTTGTGTGATGTAGATTACCTGAGTAACTTATTATTTTCTGCAACCAGGAGCCGAGGTGCAGAGCAAAAGTTTGATGAGCCATTACTACTGAGTGAAGGATCTCCACACGCAGTGGCTGCTGGGAAATTTGCACTGAGTTTGCCTGCAAAACAACAGAGAAAATATTTATGAAATGCAAAACTGAAAAGCGATAACATATTCCCAAGCTTAGCAGTGGGATCGTGTTTACCCTGATACGTTCTTGCGCTTGCTGGCAGGAGGTAAGGCTTCCTCTCTTTACTGCCCGCCGACCCTGCGTCCAACAGTTGACAATAATTATATCAAGTGCCTCCATTTAAATTCACAGTCATTTAAATTAAACCTTTCAGGTAAACAACCTAAAGAAATACCTCTTTATCAATGAGCGTTGTGTGTGTCTGTGCTTCAGCTAGATCACAGTTAACCGACCGCTGCAGGGTGTAGATCACATGGTCGTACGAGTGATGCTCATCGTTGTAGAGAACACAGTAATATGTATTGTCTTTAATCCTGTATGGATGAAGAAATACTCTGTCAAACTTAAGCAGAGTCTTTGAAGTTCAGATTATATTTTGGAAACTTGACAGGTTGTACCGAGGCTGAAGTTCAGCTGGCAGCTCAAAGTTCTCCTCCCACACCAAAAAATCTGTGACATAGTGCAGCAATATCCGGAACAGCTTCTCGGCACGTCCGTATAACTCCAGGTCCAGCACGCAATCATCCTACCCAAAATGAAAAAGCATAACGGAGGATTCAAAAATTCACATCTTAATTTAAACAATTAAAAAAATTTGGCACATTGCAGAGATGTGTAACTATAGTAAAAATGCATCATTTTACAGGTCAACACTGACAGTGGCAGAAAACAAAAACAAACAATAACTTCACACAAACAAAAGTGAACATGACATGGAATAACCATTATTAATTCCTCATTTCCTGTGTCTTACTGGGTATGGTCTAAATATTTGTCTTAATTAAAGCCAAGCAAGCAGCTGGTCTGGTAACATTAATATCAAATCCCCTGAGGACAAACATTTCACATAGCAGCACAGCATTTCCTCCAAATGTCCAATGTCTAATACGCTAACCAAACAAACGATACAGTGAGTTTATCTTGACGTTACATCACTGTGTGAGAGCAAACACTAGAATCTACTGTAATCTAACCAACAAGAGATCTGGATGGAAAAGAACACAAGGTTTTCATGTCCAAAGCAGATGTGCTGCTATGGTAATGTGATTTGTTGAGCACAGGTTCAGATCTGATGTAAAGAGCACAAAGCACCCAGCCAGATCGAGGCCAGGGATGCGCGTTTCTGCGAGGAGAAGCACCTGCTGTTTACGGAAGAAAGAAAAAGCGCAGTGCTGTCAAACAGTATGTCTACTCAAAGCCCCTGAGCATGACGGTAAGCACAAACGCTGTGATCAGCAAAGAAAGGCCTGACAAACAACAGCTGCCAGCAAAATCAGCAGCCTTTTGTAGGAGACGCTGTGAACTGAATAAATCTCCAAACAGTTGTGCAGAATTAAAGGCTGCTCTTAACTAGACTCACCCACTGCTGTTTTCCACTAGTTTCAATTTAACATCTCTTAAATTTATATTTTAGATGATTTTCCCGGTAACTTTTTTTTCTTTTTAATTCACAGAGTCAAACCTACCACCAAGAGAGCAGCAACCAGCACTAAGATGGGAAAATAAGCATTCTGGGGTCACTGACACAGAATGGGACAAGTACACCCACCCCTCCTCCACTTCCTTCTTTCTGCTGTATTACGCAACTCACCGTTACCATGGCATTGGCTGCCCCTGGGTCATGTTTGGAGCAATAAGGGCCAATCTTCCAGGCTTCTACATCTCCACAATCACAGAACCCCCCGCCTGATGATGCATGCATCTGGGAAAAAAAGCATATCAGTGATGAGTGCATGTGATTAACAGACACACGCAATTGCAATTTCTTTAAACATGTCCTTTAGTTATGCAACACTGAGGTTCCAACATATATGACAAAGATCAAAGACGATATCCTATAATTTAGAAAGGGTATAGATAGAAATAGGATTGCACACTGTGCACACTGTGCAGAGAAGTGAATCACTTAAGAGTGGTGACTGACAATGACAAAGCATGGAAACAGTAGTAAGAAAAGGGGGAGGGAGTCCTGTTACAGATTAGAACTCCAGGGATGAGTGACTTCCATTCATTCAAAGGTTGGTACAGACACCGTCCACTAAAAACTGCTGGAATCCATTAAAAATATAAACATTTATACTAACACCAACCTTGTAGCGATGGCTTTTGTGAACACTATCCTGGAAGCAGTCCATGCACAGGACACAAGTGGGATCTATCGCACAATCCCTGCAAGAAGTGGAAGACATGTATTTTTTTACTTGGCAGAAAAACAAAAGTCTAACACTAAAGAGTGCTATACTCTAGGTCAGGTGTGTCAAACATAAGGCACAGGGGCCAAAATCGGCCAGGCAAACAAACCAATCCGGCCCACTGGACAACTTCGTTTTATAGCTTTTACTAATGATAATGATAATCTGGGGATTAAATGTGTAATTAAACTTCTTTATACCAATAAAAAGGGGGTCTTTATTTGGTCCGGTCCATTTCAGATCAAAGAAAGTTCTATGTGACCCAAAATGTAAAATGAGTTTGATATAAACTAAGCTGCTTGCCAAGTGTTCTCGCTTTTAGTCATTTACTTTGATATAAACATCTATAGTGCCTATTTTAATTCAGACCCCATAAAACTGAATATTTTACCACAGCTTTCCTGTAGAAACTTAGTAATTACAGGGATTTAGAAGAGCTGTTCAGACCTGCAGGAGTAGACCGTTTCGCCCTCTTTAAACACACGTCCACAGAGGTGGGACGAGGTACTCCCCTCCTTGAGCTTTTCCAAACCCTCTTGAGGATCCTCTCCAAAAAGGAAACACTCCAGAGGGTGCAGGAGACGGCTCTGCATGAGCTCCTCCTCTTCCTGAGGGCTGGAGTCTTTTAGGCAGAAGATCTGAGGCACCTGCTCCTTCAAGTAGGAGAGCAGTGCTGCTCTGCTGTCTGCTGCCTCCTGCCATTCCTGTGAGACAAAAGAGAAGAGCTTTACATCCTTGCTTTCTACCTTCTAACACAAATCTGCATGAACTCGCCATAGTAACGATGTGCAGATAAATGTTTCCTTTTAGTAATGCATTATGCCCAAAAAAACAAATCTTTCTTCTGAGGATCCTGACTTCTTCATGAAGGCAGAAGTGCACACCATGTTAAGTGCCGATAAAAATAAAAAATAAAAAAAAAGGTTAGATCTAGATTAATCCATAGTAATTGATGACTAATTTTTTCAGTCCTCGATTTGTAATGCAACTGTAGACTCTACATTAGCCTACAAATCTAAATAAACAGCATAGTATAAATAACCTTGTGCTGTGTGATTAATCTGTTCTTCTGCTTGGCCTTCAGCCCAATCATAAAGTAGACCGTATGCAAACAGGAGAGCGCCACGAGGAGCCGTTCGAGTTGCACATGAGATAAAACGGTTTGTTTAATTCACATGAAGGGTAGAATTATATTTCCGTTTGTCAACAGCAGTTGCATTATCATTACTCTGAAGACAAACTGAAGTGGACTAAACATAACTGTTCCTGAGAGGAATTATTTACAGTGGTTTAACTAATCATTCCAGACTTCAGAAGGATGGAATAGACTGGAAATGTGCAAATTTCCATATCAGACAGATGACTTCATTTAAAATGAATGGACTAACGCGAGATGTCAATTGGTCAGCTTTCTTAAACTTTTTTATATATGTGGAAAAATAGTCTCAAATTTTTCTTCTTTTTACAGTTGACAGTGAAAGCAAAAGCTCAAGTTTTCGTTTTAAAAGTAATTCAGCAGTCAGGGAGTGCAACCATTTAGGCATTTAAAATAAGCTTTATATTGAAATTATATTGAAATTGACATTAAACATACTGCTTCTACTTTTTTATTTGCATTGCTTTCCTGCTGTGTGCTTCCAGTGATGTGATTGTTTGCCTACTACTTGTCAACTACACAAGAACAAACATTCATAGGGGACAGATTGATTTTTTTCAACATACATACAAAGACTCAAGCTAAAAACTGAAAAAATAAATAAAAACACTGATATTAATAAAACACATAATTCTGTACACAATTATATTGCTCTTTTCATGGTTACTGACTCACTACACCTTCCTACACTTTATTATTCTAAATTTATTTTGACACAAGGAAAAAAACTGATAAAGCATAGAATAATCTAAATTTATAGGCATAATCTTTCTCTGATTTTCTATAACCATATAACAATAACATTCATTCTTCTGGGCACTGTAATAGTTTCGTCAGAATATCATATAATGTATTGACAGAAAGGATTCTGCCAAAAAATGCCTTCCGGTATTTAAACTGCTGTAAAAGATTTGCTGGCCTTTAGTCTGTCAAACAAATCTCATGAATTATATGAAGTCATTCTGAGTCAGAAAGTATATTCCTGTCACAAGGAATAAAGTGCAACGAGTTTTTTACAATTAACTTTTATTTATCTTTTATTCATCCAGGTAAAATTATCATTTAAATTACAAATGTGTAAAAGAGATCTCTTTATGCATATTTAGATATAGATAAATAGATATAGATAAGCCCTTCATAAATCCTGTTGACTACAGCCTATTTACCAACAGAAACAAGGATATGACATCGGTAATCTGGTGAGCTGTTGTTCAGTATGATTATTCAATGGTACTGGTGCGTGCAGTGCTTTTGCAGTACTACACTCTTAATGTAGTTACTCAGACTGCACAAGGCATCACATTGTTTTCATATTTGTTGGAGATGATATAATAAGACTGGATAGACAACATTTCTGAAACAAATCCATCGCTGCTGCTGAGCCCAGTTTCTCTTTCACACTGACCGACATGGCCGATGTTAATGATAGACGTAATGCAGCAAGAGCCCGAGGTTTGAAGACAGCCAGGGCGTTGATGCTGCAAAGTGTGTAAACTCATGGCAACTCATGGACAAAAGCGACTACCAAGATATCACAGGATGCAGCAGACGGAGGAAGACACATGCCGTGTTTTCTCTGTCGTTGGTGTCTACTCAGCCAAGTCTATCGAACCACTGACGCAGGGCAATAAAAATATTGCACTTAACCATTGCATTAATGACGGTAGTTAGGCAGCTAGCCTACAGCTAGCCGCAAGTGCTAGCTTGGGAAGTATGATAGCCTTTCACTGAGTGTTCGAATCGTATTGCTCAGAGGAATTAACACACTACACTTCACTGTTCTGTCCGAGCCCTTCGGTCACTACTGTCAGTTATATTAGCCAACTTAAAAAAAAATCATACCTTGCTGAGCTCTAGTCCGTCTAGGTTTTCCTCACTCTCCGCCATATTCCATTTGCCGTAAAGGAGGAGGTGTCGCTAGGAGACTGTTCTTACGACCAGAACCTTTCGCCGATGCTGGTGCTGTATGAGCCCAGCCACTAGACGGCGCCGGTCGAGATTGCTCCGTACACGGCGGGGCTGGAGGTCAGAGTTGAACGTTTGACAGAAAGCTGAACATGGATTCCATATTTCACGAGAAAGTAAGTTAAAAATATATATCTCAAAGTATTCATGGCCACACTGTTGGTCGTCTTTATTCGGGAATGTTCTGGACTCGTGACTGCACTTTGTTTACCAGGATTATGTAGCTGTTACGATATATGGGGTAATGTTTAGCAGTATTGTTGTCCAGACAGCTAAAATGCTAACTCACTTGCTAATATGAGATGTTGAAAAGTTTCCATTCAGCTTGTAGAATCAACACAGAAGGCGTCTTTACTTCCGCAGTCGTGTTATTTTTCTCATTTTTAGCAAAAGGATTAACTTAATATAGCAATCTTTTGTTACAGAGGACCAATAAGATCAGTTGTGTTTGTTGTTTACGTAGTTTAGCTAGCTCTGTGTTGGTTCCAGTTACTGATGCGAGAACAAATTATGAAATCGATTATTTCACCTTCATAAAGCTACCAAAGTTGTTGCGGACCCCTTAAAATCATACTGCCGGGTGAGTAACAAAACCATTTAACAATACCGATTATTAATTTGCAGCAAGAGGGCTCCCTTTGCGCCCAGCACTGTCTTAACAACCTGCTACAAGGAGAGTATTTCACTCCTGTGGATCTATCCTCAATTGCTCATCAGCTCGATGAAGAGGAGAGAATGAGGATGGCAGAGGGAGGTATGGCCAGCGAGGAGTACAGGACCTTCTTACAGGTGATTAGAGACAGAGCGGAAAATAAATACCTCATCAGCATATCTATGGATGTTATGCACAGTTACGTCATTTTTCTTATTGTACTCAATCTATGTTTATAGCAACCATCAGGAAACATGGACGACAGTGGGTTCTTTTCCATACAAGTGAGTTTTAAAAATTCACTCTTTATAAGAACGTATTTCTTTTAATAAGTAAGTTACATTTTGTTTTGTTTTTTTTTGTTTTATGATTGTTTTTTGGGTTTTCGTAGGTAATTAGCAATGCTCTTCGAGTGTGGGGCTTGGAGCTAATCCTCTTCAACAGCCGCGAGTACCAGAGCCTGATGATAAATCCAATGTAAAGCTCTCAGTTAGGATTATATTATGTAACAGCAAATTTGTATGTACATTTTAAGTTGATTTTGACTTCAATGTTTCAGAAATGAAAAAGCCTTCATTTGCAACTACAAGGAGCACTGGTTCACTATACGCAAACTTGGACAACAGGTACGAGGTACATGTTTTCATGAATGATATTAATGCAGCTTCCTTTACTAAAGTTTTTCATTCTATTTTCATTCCAGTGGTTTAACTTGAATTCCCTTTTGACTGGACCAGAATTGATATCAGACACCTATCTAGCCCTTTTCCTTGCACAGTTACAACAAGAAGGTATTGAAAAAAACAACTTTCATTCACTTGTTTAGATGTTGCACTACAGAAAAGATTACAGCAATTTATTTGTGCAGGGTATTCCATATTTGTGATCCGAGGAAACCTTCCCGAGTGCGAAGCAGAGCAGATTCTTGGAATCATGAGGGTCCAGCAGCAGCAGCGGCCCAGACTGATTGGAGAAGAGGAGGCCCAGACTAGTTCAGGGTATGTATGTGTAGCCTGTGTGATATGGAGGACCCAGGAGATGCTCATGAAGGAGTCACATACATTTTGTTTTGTACTGCTTAAAAGAAACTTGTGACTTACCTTTGACAACTGATTTCGTTGTTCTCTAACAGCAGCAGGTCAGTTGCTCTGGGCCAATCAGAGATGGCCTTTGGTGTGGAGGATGAAGTTGTGGATGAAGATGAAGAACTGAAGAGAGCTTTAGCACTCAGTAGACAGGACATAGATGTGGAAGATGAAGAAGCTGATCTTCGCAGGGCCATACAGCTCAGTATGCAAGGTACAGTATAGGTCATCTAAAAGTTTAAAAAATGTTGTAAACTACAATTACAACAATACAAGAAAAGAGACTACAAAATAGCACTGTAAAGTAAAATTTCTATAGTGATAGTTAATTTTTATCTATAAAAAATTCTGATTAGCACTAACATTGCTTTAAGTAATATGCATGCATATGCAGTATGGATATCTATTTTTCCATATTACAGGAGCAGTTATGAGCAACAAGTCTTCAGAGTGTGGAGTGGGAAATGTAAAATCAGGGAGCCAGGCAGCAGGAAGTGCTGCAAGAGAACAGAGAGAAGGCCAGAATGAGACACTTACAGCTGAGGAACTGAGGAAGAGAAGACAAGCCTACTTCGATCGGTAAGTTTAACTAAAACACTCCTGCAATGACAACTGCATATCGCACCTTCTTTTCAAAGTATACCGAGAAAGTATTGCATGGATTTTGATATAAGTCCACTGTGTTTACTGTTCAGGCAGCAGCAACAAACTCAGACAAACATTCCTCAACCAAAAGATACTCAACCAACTGGAAGCTCAGGTCAGCAAATCTTTTTTTTGAATGTAAATATAATACATACTTTGTGATTTATTTAATATTCTACTCAATTTAATGGAATCTAGTAACACAAGCCCACTTGCTTTTACTAGGTTCAGTAAACGCTGGCTCTGAAGGGGACCAACAACCAAAACCCAGCCAGTGAAGTTGTGGAAGGTTTGCCTGTATTGTTTACCAGCTGCCTGGATTGGCAACCCGGTACAGGGTTAGCTTTTCTCCCTCCTCTAACCTTTTGCACATGCGGACCTGAGGACAGTCAGAAGGCTGACAGTTTACCCCTGGTTAGTTCACTGACTATAAAGGCTATAAAGAAGAGGCAGCACTTAATCCGGCTCAGTGAAGTACTGAGATGGGGAAAAGATTGACGAGACTCATGATGCAGTTAATCCAAGTTTGCAATTGCCTTTTTAACCATGGCGCCTTCTCTTTCTATTGTATACACTTTTGTATTTTTTTTTTTGGCTTTTTTTTTGGCTTTGGCTTTGGCTTTTTTGTTTGTTTGTTTGTTTGTTTGTTTGTGTGAAAAACGGGCTACCCCTGAATATCACAGAAAGGGTGTGTTTTGTTATTTTGTGATGATGACATGTTGACACAGGCATTCTATGAAAGCCATATGAGACCAATGCTTTGGACCATAGATAAAAGCTTTTAAAGCTCTTTTCACCTATGGGATATATAATATTGCTGGCTTCATCAGTATGTTAAAAATGATGCTGTTGTGTCATTCAGAGAAAGGTCACTTTTACATTAATGTTTCTCACTGCTTCATTCAGACATGACCACAACAGAGACACAGAGAAACGCAGTATGCGCGTGATATTTGGCATATTGTCAGCACTGACTCTAGTGAAGTGTCATCATATCCTTGAATATATGTTCTTCAGCTACAGAGCAGGATCTGTGTATGTGTGTGTGTCCTGCATAGTGCTTCAAGATGAGCTGCCCCCACCCTTGCAGACAGGCTTGAGAGAAATCACACTTCTAGATTGGGAGTAGCAAAAATGCATTATGGAAAAATGCTTAAACCTTATTGCAGACATACATCCTGTTGCTCTTTATGGTGTTCTTTAGTTAACTGAGCAAACTTGAAAGATTAAAGAGAGGCACACACGGCTATATTCTCGTGCGTGTGCCTTTCTATTAATGCGACTGCGTGCTGAAAGCTACACATAAATCATACTAAAGCTGACGTATTAAGTTTGCCATTGCATCTTATACAGAAATGTGACCAGGATGCTCAATCAGGCATGGAGTCTGATTTAGATGTCATCAGATTCATTGGAAAGAAGAGGTGTTCTAAAAAGGGGCTAATGACAGTGAGTCCTTTTATAGTAGACTTGAGTGTGTAGAACAAAAAAAAAAATATATATATATATATATATATATATATAAAAATGAAACGTGCACATCACCAGAAAAAAAGATCCTCCTTAAAACCTTTACTACCACTAACATCTGTGGGTTATTTATTCTTTACATCATCGACCTCGATACATGACAGTCTACAGGTGGTCTCCCCAGGCATTTAGAGAGCTGCATATTTTGGATGTCGTGGCTTTATTACTTATAAGTATGCATGTAGGCGTAATGAATAGGTGATTAGGCAAGGCTTACAGACACAATTTAAGGGTGTCTTGTCCTTTTTGATCAGATTGATGAAAAAAAATGTGTAGGACTTTTTGCTGAATCTAAATTGCTTATCACAGATGCATTGTTTTTTCTTATTTTTGTCCCGAATAAGTGGGGAACAAAGAAGCATTGTGTAAACATGAATAGTTCCAGCAGTGTATGATCACACAAGCCAAAATTCTGGCATTTCCAGCCTCGTTTTGTTTTGGGTTTTCTTTTTTTTTTCTTTTTTTTTGGGGGGGGGTACACGTTAGAAAATCAAAGATTCATTGGTTTCATTTATTTGCTGATTATGACCTTGAAAATTGGGGGGGGGGGGGGGAAGCAATTTCAATAAATGAAGAAAATGTCAAAAATGTGTCACATCACCTACCCTTTGAGGAAGTGGTTGATTTGACTTATTCTCACTTATTTTTCTCTACAGGACCGTAAAGTCCTGAAAGTGAGAATCTGTCCTTGTGACTACACCAAACTACAGCATTAAAACACTTTACATTCATTCAGAACATCGAACTGACCATTCAGCGCAAATGTGTCTTGATGCCTTCACTAACATGTTAGATGTCATGCAAAGTTTGGCTTATTGTGCTGGATGATTTTTAAGACGATTCCAAGATTTTGTTACCGTTCTGTTTCCTTTGGATCTACTTTTTTTTTTTTATTTAAAATGCACTTGTGAAAAATTAGAAAATGTTGGTAGTTGGGGTTTTTTTTTATTCTTATTTTATTCACTGTGTTCTTAAATTCATTATTTTTGTTATACTTCATGTTAGAACAGCACATTCTTTCATTTAATATATTGGTTCTCATTCCAGGATTAAAGTGAAAATCACTCCCAATGCTTCTCGTGTCTCATTTACTTATCGATTGATTCTTATGGATTCACCTCTGAATACATGTTTTGTGGTTAATGTGTAACATGTAGAGCACACTTGCACTTTGTTCCCCCCAAAAAATACAGAGAAATTTCAGGCACAATCTGGGCCAAGCTGAAAGGTACGTGTGTTATTTCGTTAAACTTAAAAACAAACTGAATTTCGGAGCGTTTTCTAATTATAATGAAGAAATGAGTATTCAGTTGGTGTAATCTTATATTTTTTTGTAGATTTAGTGATTGTGCTGCTGTACAGTGGTGCTTTTTTTTATTTCTCGTTTCTGGGTGTGCACCCAAAACTTTCCAGGTTCTGATTTTGATGTTAAACACAATGAAGATGGCCTGTTTTCTCTTTGTGGCCCTCCTGTGCTTTCTGACTCCTATCCACCAAGCTGAACCTAACAGTGCCACCATCTCAGATCTCTCCTTCAAAAATATGGACTTTGCCATGAACCTTTACAGAAAGATATCCAGTTACAACGACAAGAACATCTTTTTTTCCCCCCTGAGTATCTCTACTAGTTTTGCGGCTCTTCTAATGGCTTCTGATGGTGTCACACACAAGGAGATCCTGAAGGTACTAAACCTGGAGGCGCTGGAGAGGGCCGACCAGCCGGATCTTATCCCTAAACTATTTCAACTCCTTCACGAGAACGTCACGCAAAACGGATCGCTGAAATTTGATCATAGCATGGCCTTGTTTATCCAACCCCAATTTATCATAGAGAGGGAGTTTGAAACCAAAATCAATACGTTTTTTAATGCAGATATCAAAACTGTTGATTTTGCGGACACAACAGAGAGTATCAGAGTAATCAATGAGTACATTAGGGACAAGACTGGAGGCAAGATTACAGAGATGATTTCAGCCTTGGACGAACAGACCAAACTCCTGTTAATGAATGCAATTTTCTTTCAAGGTAAATTAAATCTTTTTTGCACACTTTAGATTTTGGGTTTATGTGCTATTAATTATACTAATATTCATGTCTGCACCTTTGAACTTTTTTGTTTATAACTAAACGTACAATATTACCTGCTCCACAGGAGCCTGGAAGATGCCTTTCAACTCCAATTTGACTCGAAATGCACCCTTCTACATCGATAATTATAATATTGTGCAGGTGCCTATGATGTTTAAAGAAGACAAGTACTACACTGCAGAAGATGTTTCTCTGAGAGCCAAAGTGCTGAAACTGCCATACCAAGAGGGTGTTTCCATGCTTATCCTGCTCCCCAACCCAGACATGGACTACACTATGGTGGATGATGAGATTACTGCAGAGAGGTTTCAGAGCTGGATCGCAAAACTGAGAAAAATGTACATGCGGAAAAATGCCTCGCTTTAACCAAGTGTCTGCATATTTTGTTGTTTAGCTGTAAAAATTCTAAATGACCATCAAACAATGCCTGCAGCAGATGAGCCAGTCTATTCAACATGTCAACTCATGTCTTGTTTGCAGGAAACTAGAAGTCAAGATGCCCAAATTCAACATGGAGCAGTCGTATTCCCTGCATAATCTCCTACCGGATATGGGCATGACCAGTGTCTTTAATAATTTGTCCAATTTGACAAAGCTCAGTGAGGACAAAGGGCTCAAGCTGTCAGAGGTTAGTTGTCACTTTCGGTATCATGTAGCGACACATGTGCCTGTTCCCCAAATAGTGCAGCAAAACACTTTTAACCTTGCTGTGAAATTGTAGGTGCTTCACAAGGCCATGGTTGATGTGGATGAGACAGGAACAACTGCAGCAGCTGCCACAACAATCGGTATCATTCCATACTCCCTGCCGAGGACCTTCACTATAAACAGACCCTTCTTCTTCTTCATATACCATGAAAACACAAACTGCCTGCTGTTCATGGGGAGGGTGATTGACCCCACCAAAAAATAGTTTTGCCACTGTAATGTGTTCATTCTTAAGTGGCTTCTACATGACTAATTTGGTGGATGTTTTAATCCCAGACAGTTTAAAGCTTGTTTTTTTCTGTTCTGTTCCTACAACATAATTCACCAATAATAATAAAGACGTCACCTGCATCACAAACTTGGATCTTTTAAATGTGCGTACATCTCCAAATTATGACAACCAGAGTAAATGTAATCACTTAATTGACAAATTACTGCTGTAACTGCATCTGTCAAACAAAAACATCAGTACCACGTTCTAATAATGCACATCTTATCAGGTTATTAAACTGATGCTACTGGTTGACTATAATAATTGTAAATGTAAAGATTCTTCTTTTGCCTTAAAGGTTTTGTTTACAGTAATTTTAAAAAGAGGAACTCTAGACAAATTTATTTCATTTACCTGATCACACACACACCCCACCCACTCTAAAAGTCTCAGTTTGCATGTTAAACAATGTTCATGACAGTACAATCAAACAGCATGGCTAAAGTTTTCAAAGTTGCATCTGAGAAAACCATAAGAGCCCCTTTAGACAGATGAGACCCAAGTGCACAATGCACAACGCCATGTTTTGTGAAAACCAAACACAACATATCATATCAAAGGACTTTTGGGATCTTGTGGTCATTGAGTCATAAGTGAACTCTTTGTATGCAAATGAGTCAAATGATCAAATTTCAATGTGTAATGAAACAGAACATTGCGGGTTTGGGCAAAGCTACAACAGAATGGCTGAAAAAGGAAAGAATCAAGATGTTGACTCAGTGATCCAGTCAAAGTCCAGACCTCAACTCGACTGAAATGCTGTGGCAGGACGTTAAGAGAGCTGTGTATGAATGAATGCCTGCAACCTTCAAGAATTGCAGCAAGAGTACTCTTGCTACGTGGGCTAAAATTCTTAAACAATGATGTGGGAGACTCCCAGAGAGTCACACAGAAAACGATTACTTCAGTTATACGCCGTTAAAGGTGGTCCCGCAAGCTCCTGAAACATGAGGGTGTAGTTATTTTATTTTATTTTATTTTATTTTATTTTATTTTATTTTATTTTATTTTACAGGACGGCAGAGCCCAATGAAAACTTTCTTTTCCACAAATGCGTTTATTAATTTATGTACTAGATTATATGCTAGTTTGTCAGGTACAACCTTCATTAAAAAATAACTGTAATTATCTTTGCTACGAATAATAAATACTACTGTAGTGAAGCAACTCCCTCGGCACAAACTTCAATACACCTTAAGAAATTACAGCGTATTATCCTTGAACTGAAAGCTGATAAACTGAAACCCTTGACATCCTCGGCTATTATTTAAACGTTTATTAATTTTTTCTAAACGTTTATATAGGCGGTATAAGGGGTTACGTATTTAAAAAATGACCAGAGAAATTGAAACAGCGCCTGTTGTTTAAATAAAGTTTTTCAAACCACGTGATCAACACTGTCATGGCTGCGCCCTCGTGTCTCGCGTTGTTGTAATCGTAGCAGAAGTCTAAGAGAGCCTACACTCAGTCGAGGTAAGACTTTAGTACTTACTAATTCAACTGGTAGTTTACTGGAGACTTTGTACGCTTAGTTTCTGTTAATTATCGGTTAATAGTTGTCCGCTGGCATTAAGAAACGTGGGGTGCACATGCGCTTTTAATAACTACACGTTAGGAACTTCACGAGGTCGGCTAAAGTCACTTATTTTACACCTTTACTTTTTTTCAGAAAAATGAAGACAAAGAAGATGAAGGCGAAAAACAAAGGCATGTCCACCGGGCTAGGGAAGCCAGCGAAACGTTGCATCGACATGAAAGGCAAATGGAAAACCATAGACCTCGATCCCAGCGTCTTCTCCGAGGAGGGCTTGGAGGGTCTGGTGTGTTTCGAAGAGCTCACGGATTACCGTTTAATAAACAGTGAGGAGGCTGCGGCCAAAGCAGCAAAAGAGCTGAAAAGGGAGAAGAAGAAGAAAGCACAGAAAAGAAAAGCTGGTGACGGCGAGGAGGCTGGAGCGAAAGGAGACTCTGAGAACAAAGAGGGGGAGAGCACAAGTGAGCCAGCGAAGAAAAAAGCCAAGAAAAAGAGGAAAAACAAGAAAGGGATTGCAACGGAGTCGGAAAATATTTCTGCACAAGACGTAAAGCAGAAGGATAATGCTGCCACTGAGGGAGGAGAGGATGAGGTAGCAGGTGAGGCCGATGAAAATGATTCTGCAGCCATCACTGCTGATCCCAAAGATGCAAAGAGAAGCAGGAAGAAGAAGAAAAAGGGGAAAGGGCAGCAGACAGTGCAGGATACAGTCCCAGAAGAACAGCCGAACCCAGAGTCTTCATCAGATCTGGAAAAAGAAAAATCCAGTCAAGATAAAGTGACAAAGGCCCCACACAAGAAGGCAAAAAATTGGACAAACGCTGCACTTTCTGGTTCTGAAGACAAAAATGTTGACATGAGTGCGTGGAAGGACCTGTTTGTCCCCCCACCTGTCCTGAGGGCACTGAGCAGTCTTGGATTTGGTTCACCGACACCGATCCAAGCCCTGTGTTTGCCTCCAGCTATCAGGGATCGTATGGATATACTGGGAGCAGCTGAAACTGGTAAGATAAAAGTGATAGGTTTATAGTGTCATGTTCTGTTCACAGATTTTTAAAAGTGGAGCTAATATGGATGTTGTACTTGCAGGAAGTGGTAAGACACTGGCTTTCGGCATTCCCATAATCCATACCATCCTGGAGTGGAAGAATAGCCCAGAAAAACCTAATGATGACGCTGAACCAGTCACAAAGGTGGAGAGTTTGTACTTACCACCTGTAGATGAGTGTACAAAATCAGCTGAAGAGGACCAAGAGGAGGGAGTGGAGGCTTCTAAAGAAAACGATGAAGGTGCTGAAGATCAGAATCAAGGAGACTCAGATGAAGATGAACACAGCGACGTAGAAGATGAACAGCTTGGATGTGTTCGGGTAATCAAGAATGCAGACTTTGATTTTGATGAAAAACCTGCTGGTGCTCAGAGTCAGCCCCTCTTAGGACTGGTTCTCACTCCCACCAGGGAGCTGGCTGTTCAGGTCAAACATCATATTGATGCTGTCGCAAAATTCACAGGTAAGTCATAGCTCATCAGAGTGTTACGATAGAAGTTTTCTCGTAAGAGATGTATAAATGTCAGCATAGCTAATGTTTTCCTGCTGTGCAGATATAAAAACAGCCTTAGTGGTGGGTGGAATGGCACAGCAGAAACAAAGACGAGTGCTGAAACGCAGGCCAGAGATCATCATAGCAACTCCGGGGCGTTTGTGGGATTTGATCAAGGAGAGGCACCCACATCTGGTCAACCTCAGGCAGCTCAGGTGAGTCTTAATTTAAGACTGTCTGACTTATTTGCTAGAGGTGGTAATCGATACAATATTATCACAGTACTTCACTTATGATATGATATTATCATGATTTTTATTATTTTGTGATATGCTGAGTATTCCAATAAAATATATCCCCTTTTTTAAACTGCAAGTTATTTCCTAAAGTATTATTTTTTTATTATTTTACTTTAGTTTACTATTAACATTTAACTTGCGCTCATTGACCTTCCTATTTTTATGGGAATATAACTAAAATAGAACCAGCTGGCAGCCAGTTGATGAACTGTACACATTGAGAGACTCATTCAGACTCATGGAAACATGTTGGCTATCTGTCTGGTTTCATATATTAGATAACAATTATTTGCAGAGTGATTGCAGTCAGTCCAAATCAGACTACACCTGTTAGTAGGAAGGGTGCCTCCTATCAGGTGAATCGAGCCCTCTTTTCAAAGTTTTCCCAGAGTATTTTAATGTATTTAATAAAATATTAATATTTGGTGTTCCTGTATCAATACAATATCGCCACACAAAATATCACAATAAGTTTTTGTTTTTTTTCCTTCACCGATTACCGACACTGCTTTTAACCCTCAAATCATATCATGTGTGAAAGAGCCTGATTCTGTGTTCTGTGGTAAAGGTCTTTCAGGCAGGCCTATTTGTTAGATTTTTGTTATCCTTTCTTAATTCCTCTTCTTCCTATGACACAGGTGTCTGGTCATTGATGAAGCTGATCGCATGGTAGAAAGAGGGCATTTTGCCGAGCTGGAGAATTTGCTGGAAATGCTAAATACGACACACTTCAATCCCACTAGGCAAACTTTTGTGTTCTCTGCCACTTTGACGATGGTTCACAGCCTTCCCACTCGCCTCCTTCAAAAGAAGAAGAAGAATCTGGACCAGAGGAACAAGCTGGAAATTCTTATGGAGAAAGTGGGGATTAAGTCCAAGCCCAAAGTCATTGACCTCACCAGGAAGGAGGCAACTGTGGAGACACTGATTGAGACTCAAATCCACTGTCAGAAGGATGAGAAGGACTTCTACCTCTATTACTTCCTGCTCCAGTATCCTGGGCGCACCATGGTGTTTGCCAACAGTATTGACTGTATAAAGAGGCTGAATTCTCTGCTGGTTATACTAGACTGTACTCCGCTGCCTCTACATGCCAACATGCACCAGAAACAACGGCTGAAAAACCTGGAGAGGTTCGCTGAGAGGGAGAAGTGAGTTGTGCTCACATTTGCAGTAGCAACATCAAGTTGTCTTCAGCATTTATCCAGTAACTGTGTGCCACTGGTGACATCTAAACTTTAACTGTGGGAGTAAGGAATTCGTCTAGTATGCACAAAAATGCCTGAAATAGTTTTGTCTTTGTCTACTTTAAAACCATTTTTTAAATTTGTGAAAGTATTCACATTTTAAACATTTGACACATTCAAGTCCTGATGGTTTTTGTAGTTCCTGTAATCAGCAGCAGTCTTGAGCTGTATTTACTGTAAAACATTAGTGATTTCTTATTTTTTTAAAGGCACCTAGCTTTGACATTGCCATTTCTTTTGTTTCTCTTCACAGTTGTGTTCTCCTGACTACTGATGTGGCAGCAAGAGGCCTGGATATCCCCAATGTCCAGCATGTTATTCACTACCAGGTAACCCCTTAAACAGTTGCCCAAGGATTCTCCAGCATGAATAAGAGGTTATCAATTAGCCACAAAACAGTCCCTGCAGGTTTCCCGTGATGCACTCAGTGTTTATACACGACTGTGCATTTGTTATTAAACTCTAGCTCTCTTCATCAATGTGTCTTTTGTCTCCCCTCACCCCCAACCAGTTTCAGCAGATGGTTGCACATCAGTCTTTTTCTGCTGGAGGTTTCTTCCTGTTAAAGGGGAGTTTTGTCGCCAAATGCTTGCTCATAGGAGGGTCTTTACCTTACAACAAAAACCAGCTTAAAAGATGAATGTTGGGCAACGGCTTATAACTACAGCAATGTAATGAGCACTGTTCCTCAAGAAGTGATTTGTTCATACCAGGTTCCTAGAACATCTGAGACGTACGTGCATCGGAGTGGGAGAACAGCAAGAGCGACTAAAGAGGGCCTCTGTATGCTGCTAGTAAGCCCAGATGACATGATGAACTTCAAAAAGATATGCAAGAGTCTTGGAAAGGACGAAGAGCTTCCCACATTTCCCATAGAGACCAGATGCATGGATGCAATCATGGTGAGATCCATCAGCATAAGGTCCTGTCCATTTTTGATGTTAAAGGGTTTAACTGATATAACTTGGGTTCTTCCACAGGAGCGAGTAAACTTAGCCAGGAGAATTGAAAAGGTAGAGTACTACAACAGCAAGGAGAAACACCACAACTCCTGGCTCAAGCAAGCAGCAGAAGCCCTGGAGGTGGATCTGGATGATGACTTATTACTTGGTAAAACCAGCACTTTTTAAAACAAGTTTGCATTTCAAAATAAAGTTTCAATGCAGAAAATTAAGTCCACACATTTCCACAGGCAATGCAAATGATGAGGATGCAGACAGAGAGCAGCAGAGGATGGTGAAGGGGATGAAAAAGGAGTTGAAGCGTTTGATTTCACTGCCCATTTTCAAGAATGTAATGAAGACCAAGTATCCTACTCAAATGGGAAAGCTCCCCCTGCCCCAAATGCCCCTTGCTGGGATGGAGAGTGCCCTAACCAGGGTTTCAACACAGAAGAAACCAGAGACGAGTATCCATCCACGGCAGAAAAAACAGAAGCAGAAGGCAAAATGACTTGTTTGAGAGGTTTATTAAAAAACTTCAAATGACACAATTTATAAAAAGGGTAAAAAAAAAGTAAACAGCATTTTAAAGTCTCTAAATGTTTAGTGCACATTGTGCAACAGATGCTCATCCCCAGATGATGGATTCCTGTAAACTGCAAGATTTTATAAAAATCTAATTTTGTAAGTGTCTTCAAGCACAGTTGGAATTTATTCAACCGGAATCAATATTCCTGATTCGAGCAGTTTCGTTGGTCATAGTTGTGCCCGAGGGTAGAGAATATCGTAATGAGATGTGTGGTAGAGGAGATGCAGGGATGGGTCCCCATTTTCTGGAATGATGTGGTGAGCCAGCTGTTGTCCGTCGCCTTCCATAGAGACGATGTGGATGGAGATGTCCAGAGCCTGAGATAGAGCCGAGATGTCCACATGATCACACTCCATCGCCATAGCCTCCACTTCCTTAATGAAGAGAAGAGATTTTTAATCAAAATCCTTCAAATTATCCACTTTAAATAATTCAGAGGTTCTTTATTCAGTATATGGCAGCAACGCCGATACCAACTTCATGACAGTAGACATGTAGATCAGGTGCTTCCACAAAGTTGCGGAAGAAGTCTGCATTGTTTTGCAGGTGTGCTGAAGTGAGCAGCCTGAGATACTGCACAACACTGTCGGAGGTAGTATGCTCATTGAAGAGCCTGAATAGTGAAATTACATCTGCTTGGCTTTGCTCAACAACCTGAAGAACCTTCAACAGAAAGAGGAACAATTAGACTTTGCTTTTTTTTTTTTTTTCTTTTTTTTTTTTACAGAAAATATGGTGCCTGTAAGATTTCATTCAAGAGTCATTTTCTGCACCTTTTTAAAATAACTACACAGGTCTAGCAGGATGCCAAACTGGTGAAGCGCAGGAGTAATACTGTGTTTTTAAAATCAGAACAAACTGGTGTGTAATACAGAGAGATATACATCCAGATGGCCAGATTCTGAATTAGGTTGATATACATACTCAGACTTCCTAAGCCTGCTGCCACCATTTTGGTTCCAGCAGAATAAAATAGTGGCAACAGGTCTTATAGTGTGATTAATTAAACAATGTTTTATAGCCATCTAAACCATGGAAGGTCTACCTGGGGGCTTTGGATGTCCTCCGAAAAGCCTGAGGAACTATCCATGAAGACTTAAGAAATGGCAAGAGAGCTGCCTGAGTGTTCAGGCTGTGTTAAATAAAATGTAGTCATACCAAATATTGACTTTTAAAGCTCACTGCACAAACTTTTTTTTTTTTTACCTTAGTCTACATTACAATTACTTTGCACATTTCAGTAAAATGCTGCATCCGTTTTCCCAGGAAAATGTAAGGAAATAAGGGGTGATTCAAAATCTTTGTACAGTGTTGCAGTTGAAATTGTAGACGCAAAGCAAATGGTCCAATCAGTACAAAAGTAGTTGAGAAGCAGACATCTGTCTAATGCAGGGGTCCCCAATCCCAGTCCCCGAGGGCCGGTGTCCTGCAGGTTTTAGATCTCACCCTGGGTCAACACACCTGAATCACATTAGTTCATTACCAGGCCTCTGGAGAACTTCAGGACACGTTGAGAAGGTAATTTATCCATTTAAATCAGCTGTGATGGATCAAGGACGCATCTAAAACCTGCAGGCCCTCGTGGACTGGGATTGGGGACCCCTGGTCTAATGACCAGGATATTTTTACACACACACACACACACACACACACACACACACACACACACACACACACACACACACACACACACACACACACACACACACACACACACAGAGTTATCATTTGTTCGATGCATGTACTACATACACATCAAACGGCAAGTCAAAGCTCACAGGCTACAAAGTGCCATCCCCCCCCCCATTATTTTACTAATGAGGTCTGAGGAGATGCTAATAACTTGTTGGAAGAAAAACAAAAATATGAGTGCATTTACCGTGTCCAGGTGGTGCCTGAAGAAATCCTCCTCAAATCCTGCAGAGACCAAAATTGCGCTGCCCTGGATTATCTTGTCCTTGAACCTAACATTGAGAGGGGCGAGACAAGCACCACCCTTATCAAATCAACGCTGTTCAATCAGGTGATATTAGTGACAGCAGTAATTAAATCTGACCTCTGCAAATCCCTGGCACTGTGTAGGACTGACTCCAAGTATGCGAAGCAGAAAGCTCTGTAGAAGCAGTTGCCGTCGCCGCAAACTTTTCTTACGGCGGAAAACTGGCTGCTCAGATCCTGAGAAAGGACAACAGGTCCGGTTATTCTACAGTCGTTATGAGGGGTGACCGTGACCACCTGCACTACATCAACCTCAGCCCCTTTTCGAAATAGCCTACTTGCTGTTTGGCACTCAGCATTTGCGCAGGGAACAGCGAAGAAATGTCCTCTCTACATGAAACCAAGCTGCCATCCTCCATCTGTGGACGAACAAGCAGTTTTACTACCTGGAAAAAAAACCCCGCAGTTTCAAGAGTTACCTGACTGTGTGACGTACCTTCATATTTCAACAACCTGGAAACAATATTAAAAAACCCGTAACGACAGTTAAGAAATACGCGTGTCAAAACATTGTTGCCTTTTCGTTCCTACTTTCTAAAAACCGGATGTTTGCGGAAACCACGTGCTTGTGTTAAAGGGCCAGATCGGGGTTTTTATAGCGTGCGAGCCATGTCTTCAGTTTCTCATGAAAGTACTGAATCAGGCTTTTATCTGCTAAATAGGATCATATTTGTATTAAAAATGTACTTAAAATTGTTTTTTATTGTTCATATACTATTTTTCATGCATCGTGCTGGTGGGGTGCTTACAATAAAGCTTTCGGGGCACCCAGTCATAGGTTTGGGTAAGCAATCCGAATCACCAAAGTAACAAGAAACTATAGCTTTTTACATTATTGTCGTGGCATCACAGGTTTTAACTCTGAAACGTGGGAAATGTGAGGCAATAGGGTCAAAGGAGATTTTATTGGCTGCTTGTTTTTGGTGTTTTGCATGATGCAAAGGTGGTGGATTGCTGTTGATTGAGTGAGCATTTACATAATTTGATTATGACCACTTTATTTATTTTTTTTAAATAAAAGCAACATTCACAATACAATGTGCCCAAATCCAAATTTACAACTTCGGATGACCTGTTAAACATGAGGATCTCATTTCAAACAGCTACGTTTTCAGTTCCTTGTCTATGACGTCTTAAGTGCAAAGGTTGCTGCACACATTTTTTAAACACTGAACAAATGTTATAAAGGCAAATAATGAAAAAAAAACATTATGTTCTCCTACAAGCTTTTTTTTTCTCAAGGTTTTGGTAACACTTCATTTGCTACGAAGTGGTAGCAAATGCTTCTTCCCACCTCAAGAACGAACCTCCACTCTCAACAAACCATAAGAGACAACACTGTGATGAATACTCAAACTACAACATCAACCAAATGTCTCACTACTCCTGCTGACTTTACTTGAACTTTTGATTTGTGTTTTACTTCCAAAGCTTCTCATTGACCCCCTCTCTCTTTTGTTTGCCGCAGCGGTTGTGCTCGTCATCAAACTCCCCAACTCCATCATCCTCCTCGCTCTCCTCTCCGTGTCTACCTTGTCCAGAATGTACTCCTGAAAGAAATGGTCAGTCAAGATTTGGGTAAACTAAAAATGGACCCTAACAATCATCTCATCCTGCACGTAAATACCTTCACCATGTCCATCATTGTCAGCGCGTTCATCTTTTCCAGCGGTCCGTATTCTGGTAGGTAACACTGTTCTGCAAGGTTGCTGATGGCCATAAGCAGTCTTCCCACTTCTGTAACCTGAAACATGAAGGGCACACATGACATTATTTGATCCAAAGTTCCCAAGATTAATGAGCAGGGTCACATCCAGCTAATCTGGAAGGCATACCTTCTCTCTGGATAAGTCTTGCTCCATCTGCAAGTTAACCTCTGCCTGCTTGTTCTTCTCTTTGAGGGTCTCTAACTCACTCTGCAGTTCAGACAGCTCTTTATTGGCCATCTGCAATACATACAAAAACACATCAACCGCTATAAACTACAGTACTGCTATGAAGACATGATACATCTAACATCCGTATTTGTATATCTGACCAGTTTCTTTACGCTGTGTTCCTCCTTCATATTCTGCAGCTGCCGCTGGCCTTCCTCCACCTCCGCCTCCATACGTTGCAAACGTTGCAGCAGCTCCTGGTGTGTGATGGATAAGGTCTCATGACGCCGAATGATGGGCATGACTAGAGATTCAGACCCGTCATCGAGGTAATCTGAAACGGACTGTGTGCTTTACTCAACAGGCTAAACAAAGCAAGTTCATTTGAAGGCTCAATAATGAGCATTTGAACTTACTGCTGGGGAGATAATCTCGTGTTTTTATCAAATAATCCTCATAGATTTTGTATTTTGCCACTCTCTCCTTTAAAACTTGCCTCCTGCAAATTAAACCATGGCAAAGCCGGGCTTAAAAAACAACTTCATGAAAGAAATCTTTAAATGAAAAACAACATTTCAAGGTCTCACCTGTCTCTGAATCCTTTAAGCTGTTCTGTCAAATCTTTTATCTGCTGCTTTTTAAAAATGTTTTGCACCCGTGAAGCTTCACAGCTCTTTAACGCTCTGCGTTGCTTTGCTTCATTCTCAGCTACGAACTTCTCAAATTTCCCTACTTTTTCTTTAGTCTGCATGAAAAGAAAAGATAAAAGCCAGCCACATTAGGACAGTCTCTTTCAGATGATGGATAACTACTACTGCTTCTCATTTAAGGTGGTCTCAGCTCACCTCTTGTAGTTTTATTTCAAGTTCAGACCTTCGCTGAGCAAGGGCCTCCATGCAGGCTTTAAAATCCAGCCGTTTAAGTGCAAGTCGCTTCTCCACCTCATCCAGCTCTGCCTGTTTCTTCAGAACCAGGGTCTTTTGCAAAGTAGTCACTCCTGCCTCCAAGACTCTGCTCGAAGGCTACACACACACACACACACACACACACACACACACACACACACACACACACACACACACACACACACACACACACACACACACACACAACCAGAACGACTCAGATGCTTTAATACTGAAACCTTTGCAGGGTGCATTTATGAAAAATGCCTCAAAAGAAAAGTTACCAAGTGGTTTAAAAGGAGAAGTAAAATCAAATAGAATTAAAGGTATAAAGCAGGAAATAGAAGAAATAGAACCTGTGGAAGTGAGACTATTTTCTGTGAAGGCACAAATCTTACCACTTTTAAAACTGGTATGTGATTGGCATCATCTTCCCTTCTGTGTGTGAAGAGAAAACTGTCAGTAACAGTCTAAGACAGTAAAGGCATGTATGAATGGGGACATCAGACTAACTTGCTGCTCCTCAAAACCACGGGCCTACCTGCTGTCCTGCGACTGTGTCACAAAAATGTTGTTTACTCCATTTCCCACCTGGAGGTTTTGACCAGGACTGTTCTCTAAAAAAGGAAGAGAATGCGTCGTCATGTCTTTTAGTGGATTTGTCGCTCAGGAATTCTGATGCGTAAAGAAGCGTCTTCTGGTGTTCTTCGTTTAAACGAACAGAAGAACAATCGGGGATCTTTTCCGGATGTTTTTTCTTGGATTCGCGTTGCTGTTACCTAGTGACCAGGGGCCAAACAACAGGGAATGTACCGGGATCGTTTCTTTGTTGTCATGGCAAAAGCAGGGAAGCCTCGGCTTGGTTACCGACCGAGTGAGAGCGAGAGAACGCGAAGAGTGCTCACTCCGTCCCGGTTCCCGCAAAGCCTGAAACATGTTGTGAAAACCTGAGTTGTCCTTGTAGCTTTCGGTGTGTTCATTTTAAAGATCATTTTACTTATAATTAGTTGCTTTTAAAAAAGAATAATTACAGAACAATACTTTAACATATGCACATACTTGCAATTACTTGTTGTGTTCTCAGAAATGATAAAAAGTAAAGACAAAGAGGCTTCTGGGAAATGTAAAATTCTTTAATTACAAAAAACCCGTAAAAGTTATTGTTGCCTTTTTACATTCCTTTGTTATTCTTACTTCAATTAGCTTAAAGAGAATTAAAAACTTAGTGTAATTATGTTTTACGGACATTTAAATATTGCTATGAATTAATAAACAAACACCTGGAAGGATTGTAGATACCTCCACAAAGAGCTCGCATTAAAAATTTGCTGCTATTCGGATTTTAACAGCTTGACATGACTTCCATTGAGCTCTATGAATTCATTAAAACCTAAATTAAAAAGAAAGGGAAACGGCAAATCCTCCTGCTTCCCAACCTTTAAGCATGTGTTAAATGTTAAAATATACTAAGTTTTCAACTTTAAATAATTACTTTCATTTTTGTAACTGAAGAAGTTCAAATTTCCACCTTAAACAAAAAGGGAAAAAGTAAATTTGGTCAAATTTAATGTCACATTTAAAATGCACATGAGGAAACTCTTCCTCCTCAGTAGATGGTGCTAAAGTATGCACTACCATCATTCTGCAAAGGAAGGTCAAAAGAGCATTCAAGGAAAGTCACAATGATAGTCACAAAATTCATTTGATTAGAAAATTTGCAAAAAGAAAATGATATACAATGCCATGAAAAATGAAGTAAATTGATCCAGAAGAGTCTCGCTGCATGGCAGTGAAATATGTGAAGGTGGTGCAGAATAAATATGAGAATAGAGGGGCAGTGTGACGTGTGCTGTAGAAGTGACAGATGGGTTCAAGGTGGAGGTGGGATTACATCAGGGATCAGCCCTGAGCTCCGTCTTGTGTGCAATAGTGTCGGACAGGTTGATAGATGAGCTCAGGCAGGAGTCTCGTGGACGATGATGCTTGTAGATGGCGTTGTGACCTGTATTGATTTGATGCCAAGCCAAAACATTTGAGATGCAGTTGTGACATTTTACTTGTTCTTATCAAAGGCTCCTCTCGGGAGACCATAGTGACAATTTAATATACTCTCAAAACACATACAGGTAACAAATAAGAGGACATCAGGACTGTCCTTGCGTCTCACAAGAGTGGGAAAACTCTGGAATAGCTGCTGGTATGTTGTTTGGACTACTGCACTTTATACGTCACAATGCTGAGTTTGAGGATACCTTTGACTGACTGCAGCTGCTGTCTAGCTTGTCTTGGCGTTAGAAGGCAGCAAGCTTTCAAAGAAAACAAGTATGAGTGAGCCGAGTCTTGCTCGACTACATTCCTGTAAAACATTTTACTAATTTTACTTCCTGATGCCACCACGCATTATCTTCATAATTGTTTTTAAAACCACAAAATTCACATTAATTGTTTTCTACATAAAAATACATTAAGGACTTGCGTTGCTGTGTTACTGGTCCAGCAGTATGTTTGTGAGTCCTGTGCGTTTGTGTGTCACATGCTTATTGTGTTAACTGAAAGTCCAGTTTTGTAACTGTGTGTTTACTGAGAAAACAGACACTTGGTTAAAGACGTTCACTAAAAAAAAGATTCTTCACCTTTTATAATATGAAACAATAATTTTGAGTAAAATATAATTGAAATATACAAAATCAAAGGTTTATTTATTCAAATAATGAATCATTAAAGAAAAATGTGCTTGAATTTATACCAATGAAGTTCATTTATTGGAACAAATTTCATAAAATGTAACATCTATATTGCACTTATGTAACAAAATTACAGGTAAAGTTTACATGTAATTAAATTTCATTTCAGCCGTAACATTTCTGAGTGTGTGTTGTTATTAACCTACTGCTTTTAAAAAATATTTAAAATTGATAAGAATTCAAAGTTGTAGTTTGTTGTAACAAGGGAAAAGGAGAAGCAAGAGGAAGAACCTTTTCCATAAGATGGAGAGCAGCTAAAAAATAAAAGGGCAGTCAGATATCTATTCATATTAATGTACAGAATTCACCTGCTTGCTGCTACTACTGCACATTCACCCAGTGTATATACTATATGTGTGTATGTATATATATATATATATGTTCTTCCTCAACCCCCCCCCCCCCCCCCCCCCCCCCAATTTTTGCACATGTCGAGGAGCGTGTCAGGCTACATTTCACTGTGTGTTATACTTGTATAACTATGCATTTGACAAATAATAAAGAACCTTGAACCTGAACCTTGAACCTTGAACTACTCAAGGAGTCCAAAACCCAAGAGTAGAACGTAACATTTATTTATAATAAAACAAGCCCAGGGCATATAAAAAATAAGCTAAAACCAAGCTAGAAGTCTGACTTTTACATTGTATTTACAGGTCCAACAGTCTTGAACAGCTGCTCTAACCCTTACAGAAATCACTGTTTTCACCAGTTATGTCTTGCTTGCTTGGAAAGGCCTTCTTACTGGGCCCAACTCCTCCACTATATCCGACACCAGTTCCACAGATGAGTCCAGGGCGAATCTCCTTGGCATCCATCCTGTTGCACCGCTTAACCTCTGTTGTTCTCAACTTTGTGCCACTTCTGTGACTCCTGTCATGCTCTAGAACAAAGGCACTTTTAAATATACAAAAAACACTCCGGGATTCCCTGTTACAACATGATAGTTACAACATAAGAGTAACTGTAATGTTCAGCTTCGTGGAAACTGTCAGAGGTACAGATTCCCTGGTACTGAACACATCTGTGTTGTTCCTGTCCTGACTTGTTTTTACAGGACGTTGGTTGTTTCTTGTTCTTTGCAGGCATTTGAAGCTTAGATATCTATCTACACATAGTCTTTGAATGCAGTGATACACAACATCACTGATATCAGTCTATGTTTTTCCAATGACACGTGGCTGATTAATGTGAGATGTACCATAAATAGACTTTTCTTTTGTTAACAAACGAACAGCGTGGACATCAGTTGAAAAGCCGTTTCACGAAAACTCCCTGTTCAGATCCCTGTTTGCTTCCGAGGGGCTCAGCCTATATCTTGGAAATGTTACTTAACTAACATTGGTCCACCTGGTCCAGCCCTAACTAAAGCATATAGTTAGGGCTGGACCAGGTGACCCTGAATCCTCCCTTAGTTATGCTGCAATAGACATAGGCTGCCGGGGATTCCCATGATGCATTGAGTTTTTCCTTTCCAGTCACCTTTCTCACTCACTATGTATTAACAGACCTCTCTGCATTGAATCATATCTGTTATTAATCTCTGTCTCTCTTCCACAGCATGTCTTTATCCTGTCTTCCTTCTCTCACCCCAACCGGTCGCAGCAGATGGCCCCGCCCCTCCCTGAGCCTGGTTCTGCCGGAGGTTTCTTCCTGTTAAAAGGGAGTTTTTCCTTCCCACTGTTGCCAAAGTGCTTGCTCATAGGGGGTCATATGATTGTTGGGGTTGTCTCTGTATCTATGAAGCACCTTGAGGCGACTTTTGTTGTGATTTGGCGCTATATAAATAAAATTGAATTGAATTGAATTACTTCTCACACACTCACAAGAGGACCTACACACTTCTTGTTAGACCTTCATCTTCTACAGGTTACACACAAGGGCACCAACTGAATGGTAATAGTGGTTTGACACGAAAATGAGTTCACTCCAATAAAAATCTGGAACTGGAGCAGAGCCACTAATAATTATAAACAAACCACCCCCATCACTGTTATAATTGTAGTTACAGCTGAAAAGTCCCTGACAACTCTGCAAGGAAGCTCCATAATAGCTACATCCAACAACTAGCAATGTAAACCTAGAATACCATTGACTGCCATATAATTTGGGGGGGTGGGGGGGCTGTTTTTGCCTGGCAGCCATGCTCTGGTCTGGCCTCCTCCGATAAGGTTTGGGAGAAACTCCGGGATGACAGACTACAGCCCAAGAAAAATACTCAACATTACAATCTAGGGAAGTCACAATAGGCTCTACATACACCCTACATACTTCTATGTGCTGTTTTTTTGTCTCTTTTCCATCTTTCTCCCACTTTCTCTCTCCCTCCTAAGAATCCCGCCATCAGAACTGCTCTATCTGTTTTGTAAAATTGAAATCAAAATGCCCATCAGTACTTAAGTGCATCTACATATGTCACTATGTACATGTATAGCTGTGCATGCATGTATGTTTTTTTCCTGTTTTTGTTTTTCTTCCTCCCTTGAATATGTGTATGTATCTGTATATGTGTGTGTGTAGGTATGTGTGCAGACATGTCTCTTTATTCAGGTGGACTTGTGTGCATTTGTGTGTACACACATATAAATCAGGTTGATTTTGGGTTTACTTTTTATTGCTATCCCTCTTTTATCCTGTCTGTTTCAACTTGTCTTGTTTTACTTGTTCTATGTCCATGTCCTATATGGATGTTGGTTAAAAATAATAATTAATTAATAATTAATTTTTTTAAAAGAGCAAATGCACTGGTATATCACAGGGAAAGAAAACCTCATGAATGTTATCATAAAAGCTTGAAGAAACTGTCAGAGTCACTGATTTACTGGTACTGAATATGCCTGTTTGTTTCCTGTCCTGACATGTTAGTATGTCGTGACAGGACGGTGCTTTTTTTTGCAGGTGTTTGAGACATACATGTGTTTTCATATGTTTTGGTTTGACTTTGTTGGGGAAAGATCGCAGATTACCCAGGAATTTGCAATAGAGCCCGTTTGCGTGGTTGAAAATAAATATGTCGAAGGACTCGTTCGTCGTCATAAAACTATGAGGCCACTTCCAGTTTCAATAGAGGAAGCACTTTTTAAAAACATTTCGGAAGAAGTAATTGTGAAACAATCTGTTGTCATTCTGCTTGTTCTTCAGACTCATTTTTGCACTTCACACAGTCGCAGCAAGAGGTGACGCATGTTATGACAGAATCCTTCAGACCGTCTGATTAGGATTAGCATATTTGTTCTACAAAGTAACTCATATTTTGTGCATAAGGAGAAAGAACAATGTCATGTGGTGAGTCTATCAAGCTGTTTTTTGGGGGGATTTTTTCTATCCAATTTAATTCTAATTGTCTCTGTCATTGTTTTGTAAAATTAATCATGCCCTGTAATCTCAGCTTCATGTTTTTTTGTTATCCTCCTGTTGCATAACTCACTAACAACACTACACACACCAGCACCTTCTCTGGAACAGCAGTACCAAGTGGAACATAACACTGCTGAACATGTCCTTAAAAGGCATCCTCCCTCACTGCCTGAGTCGCTGCTCTCTGATTTCTGCCTTTGCAGATTTCAGCTCTTTTATATGAGTTAGGTCACTAATTCACGTGGGATGTGTGTATTATACTGTGCCTGTGATTTTATTGCTGCTGTTGATGTTCTAACTTCTATTTTCCAACTTCTATTGTGAATAGTGTTTACTCATCTATGAAAAAGACAACAGCACTTTTTGAGGTGTTCTGCACTTAAGACTGGACAACAAATCTCCTCCTGTGATGATTGCAGTCCAAAAAGCTGGGTCTCTTTACCAGAGACTAAACAGCGACATCAAAGACAGGCTGGCTGGATGCTCCCTGACTTTCCACACTTCACAAAACACCACAACAAACCTGCTCAGGTAAGAAAAGATGCTATCACTTCTTAACGCTTAACAATTTAACATTATCTTGTCACCAAATACCGCAAATGCTATTCCTAATTGTTTTTCAGTGAAACATTAGAGATAGTTATTCATGACATTTTTGAGCATGGCACGGCGTGAAATGCCCCAGTGACGTATCAGTATATCTAAATAGCCGTCAAGATGAAAACAAGAGACATGAAAAGAAAAGCGCCGGTCTGTGCTGACTGCCTTAGTGTTGCTTGTTAAAAAAGCAGAGTTACTACAAGTTTTCTGATGGTGAAGAGCCTCAATGGGCTATTTTGTGGCGGCTCAATGAAAACAACATTAATTAAAAGGATGTATTTGAGTAGTAGGTGGAGGTGAAATCATCACGTTTTATAGTTATTTTACCATACATGTGATGCAAATGTTAAGATGTCTAAACCTTAAAGACACAAATAAAACAGCACCAATAGCATTAATGTGTAGTGCTCACAGGTGGCGTTAAGGAAGTCTTTCTGTCCCTACAAGACTGTTTTTACTGTATGGGGAAGCAACTTGTTAAAACACAAATATTCAGTACACCGAGATTTACTTCCTTGAGAGTCTCTGAAGTTCAGTGGCAAAACCTTTCGCTCTTGTGGAGAAACTGAAACCTGTTAAATGAGATTTAGTGGTTAGATGACACTCACAAACCACATGCTCAAACATGTGAGTCAAAATAAGCAAATGAGTTCTGAGCTGCACTGAGGCCATAAACAGGCACTAATCAATATGTGGTGCCTGTAGAATCATAGATGAAAGCTTTATTACACATTGTTTCATATGGTTGGCTGACAAAGTATGAGGCTGAAAAACAAATCAGATGAATAATAACGTGGATTTTATTCATGGACTGGTCACTTTTGAGATTTTTGCTTCAATAGCATATTTTTCTTCAAGCAGGGGAGGAAAGAAAATGTCCAAAATATACATTTGCATCTTTATTTTACTGCATTTTATTGACTGGACATGCAGATCAGTAAGAGTTAAGTAAATATGTAGTCTCTGTGGTTGATTTGGATATTTAATTATTAAATGGTTTCCTTTTTGGTTTGGGTGGTTTTTTTTCCTGGCTCTTTGCAATATATTTTCTCATTTTTGAAGTGATATAAAAAAGATTTTAAAAATCCAGTGATAAAAAAAAACGGCAATAAAAACGAAATTACAAACACAGTTTTATATCCAACATTCAGCATTCCGTTATGGAAATGTATGCAAACTGATTTAGATTTACATAGATTCATAGCTTCATTTTCATAGTTAAGCATAACATTGCCGTGTGTGTGTGTGTGTGTGTGTGTGTGTGTGTGTGTGTGTGTGTGTGTGTGTGTGTGTGTGTGTGTGTGTGTGTGTGTGTGTGTGTGTGTGTGTGTGTGTCAACATCTGACACCCATACACCGCCACTGTGTTTAGCATTTGTTCTCCTCTGTGATGGATCGCCATTCTGACTAAAGATGTTCCCTCAAAGACTTTATCTAAAATCTCCCATAAGTGTATATTTAGGCTGAGAGCTCGTGATACCCAGAGGGCACCCTCATAAGCGGATAAAGATGTTTACTCAGAACTCATTTTGAATTCATTTGCAGTCACCCTTCCCTCCAAGAGGACATGTGAACCCAAACAGCGCCCACAAAATGCCTCCATCCCACAACATAACAGGGCCACTGGACCCCCTCATTATACGGTCAAGAGTTCTATTTTTTCCTCTAATCTGTCACCCATCTTCACATGGTTGAGCAAAAACACCACTTAAAGACACTTGGCTCATCGGTGCCCCCAACAGGACTTAAGTTGTAAAAATCTCGAAGACATAAGAAGGAAAATATGATCTTTGGCATCATTTAATACGCTGGTGTCTTCTGATAAACAAGCTACCTGAGCTACAACAGTGTCTTCGTCGCTGGAGTGAAGCTATTACGCAGGCCACGCCTCTAGCTGCCACGAAGGACGCAGAGGTCACATCCTCGGTATTTTTCTGGGAATTTAGGGTGGTGGAGGGTTACATTCAACAGATATATGTGTTGACGTTTGGAGTCTGTTTATCAAAAAAAGTATTTTTATTTTTATTTTTTTATTTATGTATTGCTTCCCTTTTTTTAGTGACATTAGGCCACTGCCTATCGCTTATAATACAGTCAATGTGCACAGGCTTTTCAAAATGGAGCAGTGATTAATGGTTCGTTGTGGGGGTCTCTGTTTATCTTCTGCAGTTGTCACATATCAGTCTCGTTATCTAACTTGGAAACCAGCCAGTAAAGACGAAAAGAGCTGGCCTTACACTGCATTATCTCCAGGGCTGTTTCTCTTATCTTTAAACGTCCGAGTCTTCTGACATATATGGATAAGTCCGTCATCCTGCCGCCTGACAATACAGTCCCAAAATAATCTGAGAGACCACAGCTGAGCCCCGCTCGGCTCTGCGCGCTGCTCCGCCGACGCCGACGACCTGGGAAGGAAAAAAGCGAAATCTACCTTCAGTAATGACGAAATTCAGTTACTCTGACTATTTGTCTCAGTTCCGTTATGCCGGTAATAAAGCTGTGTCGCGACTGCGAGGGGATAGGAGAGGAGACAATGAGAGCGACGGCGCGTCAGAGCCGGAGTGAGTCTTTTATTGTTGTGTGGACTATTTGAGGCTGCCTGTGTGTGTGTGTGTGTGTGTGTGTGTGTGTGTGTGTGTGTGTGTGTGTGTGTGTGTGTGTGTGTGTGTGTGTGTGTGTGTGTGTGTGTTTCAGAGTGAGGGTGCTGGTGGCTCTTGTGTGCAACTTCTGCATAAATAGCAAAAATAAAAATCACACATCCTGGATTACTGAGAGCAAAATCAGCTTATTATGATGATAATCACCGAATGTACAGATTTTAGGGTCAGTGCTGCCTTTCCCATAAGGATCTGGTGTCTTTCTAAAAATACACTTGATTGTATTCAGACTACTTAATGTTTTAGGGGGTTTTCTCTCCTTTCAAGGGATGTTGATCCTGTGGTCTGTGCCATCAAAAGAGGAGATGTGGAAACTGTCAAAAATCTGACAGCCTCTTCTCACTGGGTGCTGAAGGAGAACAATGATGGATGGATACCTTTGCATGATGCTGCCTACTGTGGACAGGATGAGTGCTTGAAGACCCTTTTAAGGGGTAGGTGATTGAAAGTCTCAAAGAATTATCCCAGAAATGTAATTTGTCACCCTTGAATGAATCACATGTTAAGAAAAGAAACGTAAATCTATTGCGGGAGGACTTTTAAAATGTCATGTGTGCTTGTTTTGTTTAACGTGTATTTTCTGTTCTAGCCCTTCCAGGCTCAGTAGACAAGCGCACATTGCAGGAGCAGACGGCCTTGCTGCTTGCGGTGTCTTGTGAACACTTGGCCTGTGTGCAGTGTCTTTTGGAAGCAGGTGCTGACCCTGACATCAGCAGCAAGAGCAAAGAAACACCTTTGTACAAAGGTACAGCTGTGGGCTAAGAATTTCTTACAACAGCTTATATGAAGCCAGGCTGACTCGTGTCTTTTTGTGTCTGTCCAGCATGCGAGCTTGAGAACATAGACATGGTGAACCTTCTTCTCTCTTATGGGGCCACTGTGAACCAGCGGTGTGCCCAGGGCTGGACAGCCCTTCATGAGGCTGTATCGAGAAACAACACAGAGATCTGTGAGATACTGTTAAGAGCTGGGGCTATAATTAATCCATCTAATACCTACACCATCGCTCCACTGGTTGTAGCAGCTCAGCAAGGACAGATGAGGACACTGTGTTACCTTATTGAGAAAGGTACAAAAAAATTCCAGGTTTTCATGTTTATGATTTCAATGAAATTATGTTATAAAAGAATGATGATTGTTTTTTGTTTATTTTAGGTGCAGATGTCAACACGCAGACATGCGATGGGGTTACGGCGCTGCATGAAGCGAGTAAAAATGGCCACATGGAAATTGCGGCCCTTCTGTTGACTAAAAATGCAGATGCCAACAAACCGACAAGCTCAGGACTGCTGCCTTTGCACATCGCTGCCCAGTATGGACATGACAAGTAAGTTCAAATACTAACACTTGCAAAATGGATGAAATTATAATAATAATTTAAAAAATGATTAGTGTGTAAAATTTGTATTCATATCCTAAACTTATTGTTAAAATATGCAATGGAGCGGATGTTGTAAGTGGCGCTGTAAGCTCTAACTTCTCTGTATTTGTTGTGTTAACTTTACATTAACATTCTTTTGCTTTGTTTTCAGGATTGTATCTCTGCTCGTCTCGGTGACAAGTCGAGCCATGCTCCGGCACAGTTGGATCAGCCCCCTCCACCTGGCAGCAGAGCACAACAGACACACTGTAGCAGCTGTGCTACTGAAGACAGGTGCAGATGTAAACGCCACACTGCCCCACAGCCACTCCATCAAGTATGCCGATCGACGCACTACGGCCCTCTACTTTGCTATTGCTAACGGCAGCACCGAAACAGCAGAGGTGTTGCTTAATGCCGGTGCTAGTCTAAGCCTGGATCCAGTCAGCCCTCTGCTGATGGCTGTGCGTCAGGGTTGTGTCAGCACTGTGTCTTTACTGCTAGAAAGAGGAGCTGATTTAAATGCAAGCATCCCAACATGTACTACCACATTCCCAGCTCTTGTTGCACTTTGTCAGAATAATCTGCCTCTACTCAAGTGCCTTCTGGACAATGGCTGTGATGCGCTCTCCTGTTTTACGTGTGCTTATGGCAGTGCCCCTCACCCAGCTGCAGGACAATCCGATATAATAACTGCTGGCAGTAATGGATATGCTTTGCAGAATGGCAGCATGCTTCCTCTAAATTGCAATGAGCCTTCAGAGAGGATAACACAGGTATGCAAAAAGAGCAAAAAGTTGGTCATAACAAAAATATGCATGTTCTTTTTCAGTAATGTAACTTTATATGATTTTCTTCTTTAGTTCTGCGAGTGGATCTCAACGCCAGTAATGAGTAAATGGGCAGGGCCAATTATAGACTTGCTGCTAGAGTATGTTGGCCATGTTCAGCTGTGCAGCAAGCTCACTGAACTGCTGGACAGCCGTGAAGAATGGCACGTTGTCAAGAGGAAGTTGTGTAAGTATCAGATGGAAACATGTCTCTTTCACTCTTTTCTTTCATGTCCTCACACATCCGTTGAATGCAAATGTGGTCCACAAGGAAGCAAGCGACAAGCCTCTTCATCTTTCCTTTTTGTCTTGTCTTTAGTGTCACCATGTCCACTGCTGCACCTCTGTAGATTAAAGATTCGGACCCAGATGGGGGGACACAGACTGAGATCCATCACAAGCGTACCTCTGCCAAACAGACTGATTAGATACCTGAGCCACGTTGACTGACTTTAAAATGAACCTCACGCAATATAGTCCTCAGAGATAAGACTATATTTATCTTCTTGTGGTTCTTTTTTTAGTCGTGTCTGATATCTTGAATGTGTAAATGTTCCTCTCAAAGAAATTTTATGTGTATAAATATCTATTTATAATATATGTGAAGTGACAATAAGCCTCTTTAATCTGTCCTTCAAAATGTGTGTGTGTTTGTGTGTGTGTTTTCCCTTTGGAGAAAGCTTTAGCAAAAGGTAAAAATGATCTTGTGCCCAAAGGAGTTTTTAAGGGAAGTTGAATCATTTATTTAAAAATAAAAGTCATTGTTTCAAATGTGCCTATCAAACATTACTTTGACAAAGAAAGGCGATTCTCATACTTAAAAGAGGAAACTAAAACAGGATGTTTGGATTCATTCTATGACTTTTTTTGACTTAAAAAAGAACAATCATCCTCTGTAGACACCTAAAAGTAGAAACCTTTTTACCTTACTGTCAATTTTCAGGCATAAGACTGGCATGAAAGTGAAGATGATGAAATTATTCAGTGCAATTTAGTCCTTTAGATTTAAAAGACAAAAATAGATGAAGCATTTCAATAAGTGCTGGAGGAAGTATCTCGATTTAAAATGCTGAAAGAGAAACGCTGAAAGTCATTAGTCCTATTTACACGCGTTTTGTGTGATGGGTTCATTTAGTGAGTTAATTAAATGAATCCAAACACACTGAAGATTGGTGACTGAGCGGTGGGCTTGGTCGGTATGGGTTTGACAACAACGTGCGTGTGAATTTTCTGTCCATAAGGATGCTCGGATCTCTCCGTCTCAGTCCCTGCTGCTTTGCTCCACAATCCCAGGGGCGGATGAGGGACAAAAATGTGATTGTGAAGGATCTGGTGTCCGTGGTACTGGAAAGGGCAACAGCCGCACACACTCACGCAGTGGTGAGAGGTCACGTCCAGTTTCAGCGTCTCTTTATCCGCCGAGCTGCGCCGGCTGCACGCAGATATTGCGGTCTTTGCATCATCATCACAACTTCGTTTCCTCTTTTCATTCTCAGTCCCCTCCGATGTGCCTGCATGGCTCCTTTTCATTCCTAAATATGAGTGCTCCCTCTTGGTTGGGGTCAACTTAGGTTCCTCCCAAAATGAGGCCGGTAGCTGGCGTTTCCTCATAGGCACCTGCTCCACAGAGCTCCCCAGTTGATCCACATCCTGCGCACCAGAGCTGGCCTTTTCTGCCACACTCTGATGGACAGACCCCATCGGTTTGGCGCACCTATACTCCGCAGACCTGTGTGTGTGGCATCTTGGGACTCTGGAGTATTTTTGAGAGAAGCGCTTCAGTTGTTTCTGGAGATATTTCCGATGATCCACGGAGCGCCTGCACGGAGCGGACTTATCTAGGGCCGCCTTGATGTCGCTGGATGCCAAATTTACAAAATTTAGTAAAGTTTTGACCTCACTGTCTGCATTTGCCATATTGTATCGAGGGTTTGTTCAGTCCATGTTAAAATATGCAATCCACCGTCAGGATCTAAAGAGAAATGAGAAACACACGAGTCACGCAATCAAGCCTCAAATGAGCGGGATGCTGGATATTAGAGATTAGTAACCTTTTACTCACCACTGCTGGATCAGTCCGGATTCTCTCAGTCTAACCTCAGACTTCTCCCAGGCTGCAGTATAGGAGCACTTCAACAAGTTGAATGAATATAAACTCCTTGTAGTTATGGTGCTTCCCTTGAACCAATCAGCGACCCCAGGCCTCTTACAATGCACCCCAATCAGCCTCCAAGCGCCCTGGTATCAAATTCTTCACCATCGCAAATTGTTGTCATGGAGATCTGGAGGGGGGAAAGCCGCTGAGGGGATGCAATATTTCTCCTACAAGATGATTTCTACTCCGAAAATGGTAAATGTGCGTTTAAAAAACTAGTGCGAATTCTTGTCGAGCATGCGTGCATTATAACCTGACATCAGAGCGGTTAAAGTTGAGTTTCTAACACATAAGCCCGTTATTCCCTCCCCAAGAGTGATGTCAGCTGTAGGATTTGGTGAGGGGTGGTGGGATCTGAAGAGTGCATAACCATGGAAAGGGTCTTGAAGGCTCAAGAATCTTGTCTTTCTGTTTGCCCCCTCAATCGAGCGACACAAAGGCTGAATTACTCATTCAAACCTCGCGGGACAAAGGGAAAGGAGCTGGATAGCACTCCTGCATTTGTAGTCAAACATTTAGAGACTTAAATCGAGTCGTCATGAAGGAGAAAGAGTCGGACAAAGCCCATAGAATTGCCATCAGCAAACATTTTCCTGTGTCATATTATGGGGTCTCCATGGCTCCCTCTGGCCCGCGGACAATAGCACAAGTTTGCACACTCGAATACTGTCACCCTGCCAACGGCAACAAGGGCCCAAAACAGGACAATCCCCAGAGAAAGCATGGGCTCGGCGGGGAAGGTTGCAATAGAGGAGGGAAATGGGACTTGTGAAATGCTAATTGAGCTTCATCCCCTTATTGAAGTGGAAAAAGAGTACCTATCGTTCCACTGAACCGCGGCAGCAGTGGAATGAGATGTGAGGGAACTGTTTGTCTGGTAACACCTCATGCCTCAAATCCTGACACAGCCCTATGCTATGGAGCCAGGAGAGAATTTTTTTAACTATCCGCAGTCTATATCGAGGCTACAGACCGTTTACTCGGTTAGCTGCGGGCCACATGATTAATTGCCTCATTCGCTTAGTTTGGGGTTGTGTGAGGAGAGCCCTGCTGCAGGTCTGTGTGCATCGGCCGGTCTATCTTTTTAACGGCGCATCCCTCTTGTTCTGAAGAGGCAGTGGGACTCTATTGTCCTCATCTCTTCTTCCTCCCTTCACCTCTCTGTTCAGCTGAAAAGGCCAATTAACAATGCGGTCCCCCCTCCCCATGGCCTGTCACCCCACTCCTGTGCTTTTGAAGTGAGGAAGAATGAGAAAGAGAAAGAGGAAGCATAGTGGCATCCATAAATACTGGGTGGTGGCTGAATTTATTTATTTATTTATTTATTTATTATTTACAGAAGTTCTGAGTGGGAGGAAAACGAACCTCTTGGCACATTTATGTTCACTTTATACAGTTTATATGGGTGCAAAAGGTGTGGCATCAGTGTGTCTGCTGTCCATCATAGAAAAACAGAAACAAAGAGGTCGTTTTAACTCCTGCCAAAGATATACACCTAATTTGTATGTATTTGCTGCGCATGCAAACAAACCCAGAAAAAAACCTGCAGCCAAGACGTGTTATGTGCCTCTGTAACAAACTACAGAGCCATCATCATCTTTGCCATTTTTGCCTAAACCCAATAAGAAGAAGCCCAGAGCTCTAATACGTCTGTAATCTTGCTACCTCCATTGTGGAAGCTGCCCATCCCACATCCATTAGTGAAACTTATGGTAAGTATCTTACCTCTTGCCTTTGCTCAAAAATAACTACAATAAGATGACACTGTTTGATCTGCAAGGGAGAAAAAAGTGTAAAAGCAGCACAAAGCAAAGATCAGGCGCAGAGACGGGGAAATTAAAAATAAAACTGTACCCATAGAACACAGCAGAATTTGCAAAATCATAAAGATTATATTTTTCTTTAACAGGGAATAGGAGCTACAGCTAAATGTAGAAGTACCAGTAGATACGGTCATTCATGTCCATGTGTGTGTCTAGAAAACTAGAAGCTTTTTCTTTTTTAAGATGTATCTATTTTCCCTTACTAAAGAGTTAGGAAAAAGCCACGCGCAGATGTAAAATAAGTAGTACACTGAAAAATACTGTCCAATAAGTCATCAACTGTATTCTGATATTCCTCAGAATTTATTTATCTTAAACATCATTCCAGTGGTATTGGAGTTGTTTTATCACAGTACAGGCTAATTTAAATAACAAACCTAAGCTTAATATCTCCACCAGCTCCAATAATAATGTGTCAATAAGCAACATAACCTCTGTTTAAAGTCATGTGTTGCCAGGTTTTTCCACTAGATGGCAATCTACCTTTACTATGATGCAGCCCAGCATGAATACAGCACACATCTAACGTTATACCTGCACACTGATATAACACAAGGACAAGTAATACAAGAAAACTACGAATAATACAAATAAAACCCGTTTAAGCTTATTTGATATAAACGTTTTCCTTCAATGACAGAGGGCTTGTGATTTTTGTCTTCTTATTTTTTCTTGTTCTGATAAAAACATTATGTTGGGGGTGCTCTTTGTTTAATACAGAGAGGCAGATTAAGTATCTTGGCAGGATGATAAGACTGAAAGACCACAGTAATTACATAGAGGTTTTCTTATCTGAGTTTTAAAGGCCTGTGATGTATGTTGTGGCAAATTGCTGCTTGTTGGAATGAGGTGAGGTAGCAGGAAGGAAACAGGAGGATGTAGTGCTTTTCTCTTGTCAGATAATCAATATTGGGACAGACTGTAGGGGAGATGGATGGACTGAACTGCTAGCCAGACCATATGCCAAATACAGGCTGGTTTTATCCTCCAAAAACTCTGAAAAATCTCTGCACTGCACTGCATTTTCAAATACAGCCTGACAGCAGCTATGGATTTTCCACTCTAAAAGTAATTCACGGCCCTTTGCATGAGCTCACTTCTTTATTGCCCGTGAAGAGCTTTTTTCGTAGGCATGACATGTGATAAATGCTCGGCTGCAACAACAAGGCTTTAAGGCTAGATGCTGAATCCACTGATCTTAATCCAAAGTTGTTTAAATACTCGGCTTAGATGTTATTTGGTATGAACAGGCTTTGACACAATTGGCTGTCACTTCTGTTATTTTAAACTGCAGGCAGTTCTCCCAAGCAAAAGACAAGTCACATGGGCGCCACGGTAGATTGGAGATTTATGAAACATGAATTAGCTATGAAAATCACACACAGGCTGGGAGGCAGGTTTGTGCACTGCACGAGCAAAGAAAGGTGATTTTTAAAGAGTTGCAAAGATCTCTTGAGATTGCAAGAAGATGTGTGGGGATTATTCAAGTACTACAAAATGGTTTGTCACATAATGAGGTCTTTAAAATGTGAGACAGACCTCCTTTAAACAGCTGAAAATCCTGAGGGGTGAGAGGTTTGACCAGGCTACAGTCATTACATCATCTTCCAGCTCTGAAACTCTGATCAAGTAGGTAATGCATCAGCACTAGAGAACCAGCTGATCAATAAATCATTTAATGTGGTTAAAAAATGTATTAGCTCTGGCTCCCTAGTGACACCAAGAACACTCTGGATTTTATTCCTTACCTGTCAATCAGCTGTTACAACAAGTGAATGTCACGTTGGCTTTCTAGTACCGACTGAGGGCTCTGAGGTAATTTCATAACTGTCCCTAGTGAAGACCACCAACAATATTATGCAACTGAGCTCTTAAAAACTACCCACTGCATAGTCTGATTCTCTGCACTCTGCCCCGCAGCATCACTTCTTATAAACGACATCAGTGTGGGTCAAAGGTGTTGTGATGACAGCAATAATAACAAGAAGAAACTAATGTTTTACAATAAGCCCATTCGTATTTTTGAAACTGTTATAATTGACCGGGTTGTCGAGCATTAGCAGTAAATGCCAGGTTACATCAGTATTGTTTATCTCAGCCTACTTTGGGACACTGGACCAGAGAGTGTTCTCGCAGGCACACAGCACATCAAACACGGGCATGGCAGTGTTTTCAGTCGGTAGGCGTCTTGCACTCTCTCTCCCTAGCTTTCCACTTGACTTTAATTTGCTCTAGTACGCGTCATCTTTACAGACTCGCCTCCACGCATTGTGGGCTATACTTTCTGCCTGGGCCATTATTATTATTATTAAAAAAAAAAAAAGGAAAAAAATCAAACACAGACATAAACAAGCAAACAAAGCAAAACAAACAAAGCCCAGCTGACATTACCGACGCCTTCACAACCACATGCCCTTCCCTCTTTGATTTTTGGGGGGACTTTTTAAGAAGCGGAAGGCGAATTTGTTTGAGCACACGTTGTCAGGATGAGCTGATGTGAGCGCTGCATCAAGTGCGCGGTGGTGATGCTCCCGTATAAAACAGCCCGCCGTATTTTGGCACAGAGGAGGATGCATCACTTTAACCCTCGGCTCTGCCCTCCGGACTCGCCCATACAGTGCTCAGCTTAGATAAGTTGAGAGGGGATGTGTGATGCCATTGCAAGGAATCCTACTACTCGATATTCCCGAGGATCTCTCTCGGTTCGTTTTTTCCTTCAACTTCGATGGCTTGAGTGGTCCATTTGCGCTCATGCTTGCAGCCGAGGAGGGATGTAAGGTACGGGCATCTACCGCCCTCACATTGCACGGAGTAGCGGCGTGATTCAGGTCGCTATCTGAGTGCCAGAAAGCAAAAAACTACTTTCGAGATGTGAATTATCGAGATTTGCCACTCATTCCACCGGCTCGCCTGTCCTATGCTATCGACAACGGGATTTCAAGAGGAAAATGATTGTGGCATAAACTATTTCTGGAGACGCCTGTCACAGATATCGCCGCTGAACTGGATAGGGTGGATGGTTATTTCCCAAACAGTTCAAGCCTATGTATACTGCATTCATTTGTTGGAAACGCTGCCTAGTATCTTCGAGAACAGCGCAAGAGGAATGCTGTGCCAAGATCTAATGCCATTTACTTTAAGTTTTTGGCCTTTTTTCTTCGGTCATTGCCTTCTCTCACTGTTGTTACTCTCGTGCCAGGTAAGGATCACGTTCAGGCGCGCCACTTGACAATTTACGCATGAGAAGAGGTTACACTGATGTAACTTGAGTTTCATTTACTGATGGACTATGGATAAGAGCTGTGGAGCTAATAACCTTTTCCAAGTAACTTGTGTGCTCTTTAAGATGCATTGCCATATAATACCAGCTTACACTTGGTGGGATCACCGCTCCAGAGCACACCTGTGTTGAGGGAATGCTGGCAGGCAGGTGTGTGTAGTGAGTTTGCAGGAGGTCATAAGAAATGCAGCTATGCCCAGGTACACACAGAGGCACTCTGCTTTTTTGTTGTGGGAACACGGAGTAACCAACTGTGTTTATATGATAACAACATTCAGTTATCCCACCAGGATCCCTGCAGCAGGCATATGTTAGTGATGAGTATTCTAACCTCTGCCCCATGCTGCTGCCTACAGATAGTGGTGAGCAGTTGTTCACGCGCACGCAGTGTTGCCAGGGTTCATGTGTAATGTGATCTGCTTGAGTTTCCAAGTCCACCCACGCACACTCCTCGGGGCAGCCTGCTGCCCACTCTGTTGGTGGGTGGTTTCTTACAGGGAGCGGGCTGCAGCCATATATGTGATACTATTTTACATGTACTACATACACAGTAGCCCCAGTGACAACAACACTGGAGCTGCGATATGAAAGGAATGCTGAGAGGATATCCACAGTGCTGCAAACTAAGAGGCTGCTGAGTATTCAAGCATCTCCATTTGTGCTGCACAGTGTTGTGCTGATGGTACTTCTGAGTAATGCACTAAGGGACACAGCCTCAGTCCTTTCAATCTCTCTTTCTCTCCCTCTGTCTCTTTTTTCTCTCACCATAAGGGAGAGCTCCAGAGGTCATGCTCACGGACTGTGGCGGAGAAAGTTAGTGAACAGTGCCAGCTGGCATGCCACTGTAGAAGATACCCTCCACTTCCACCGCCGCCGCCTCCACCGCCGCCCCCGCGGCTACTGGGCACCACAGGTAAGGCTTCCAGCTCACCCTCCAACCTTTCACAGCTGTCTCCCTTCAAGTCCGTCTCAGTCTGTTTGCTCTCAGCCCACAGTTGGATCTTGTTCCTAGCCAGGCGCAGGTGTCGGGCAAGTGGCTAGTCTGAAGAAACTGTTTTGACGTGAAGTGTTTCCATTTATGTACACGGGGAAAATGCACCATCAACCAGTTGAGATTAACGTGTGAGTGCTCGTGCACGGGTGTAATTTTGCACTCTTGTGTTTGTGCGTGTGTTAGAGCCAGCAGGATGTTGACAGCTGAACACAAGACTAATATATACTGGGTCTGACCCTGGGGAGTACCCGGCTGCCTGTGAAATCTATGCCTGCTGGGCTGCCAAGCTCAGTGGTTCAGTGGTAGGGTTTCCCCCTGGAGAACCCCTGATTAAAAGACAGATGAGTTAATTAAATTAGCTATAATTTGTTAGAGATAAGGGGCTAATGATCCAGCCCAGTAGTTCCAGCTTTGTTTTGAAGTCGAGCTGGCGGCAATAAGTGTGCGTGCGTGTTAGTGCTCATACACAACAAGCTTGGATATCTGTGTCGCTCCAGCGCCTGTTGTGGCAGCGCTCCCCTTCACCTTCCTCTTTCGTCTCACTCTGAGGTGCTAAATCTATTGAGCAAAAGGCGAACATATTTAACAGGCCTGCTTGCTGAAAGTTGATATGATTTGTATTTCATCTCAGGCACCATAATGAACAGTGCTGAAATATGGGACAGGTGTTTTGCTGATGATGCAGCTATTACTGTGATTCTTTAGAATCACTCATCCTGAGCCCTTCGTATTACAAGGAGGGGGGATACTTAATCACGAAGCAGTGGAAGGACTTTAATCAATCAGCTTCAATGTGTTCTTTTCCTGTCTGGTCAATGCAAATGGACCTCCTTTTCCCCCTGACTCACCATGTGAGTTACCTACAAATCGAGAGTTATAGACTCTTCTGTGATTGTTGTCAAGGTCACTGCATGAATCCTGCCACAACCATCTGACTGCAAGTGAAGGTGGGCCTTCGGCCAATACAAGCTCAGACCTCTGAGTGCTGCCTCCACAAGATCTTATCCCTCCAACAACAACCAAATAAAAAAACAGCAAAATGTCATGTTAATAAGATAAGCGGATCAATCTTCATTTCTTTTTATCTTTGCACACATATGTTTGCAGTGGGTGGAGACACTATTAATATTTGATTCAAAGGGAGTTTTTTTTTTGTCATCACATTTTTCATGCATAATTATCTAAATATTCATTCAGCAGCCCAATTTGCAGAGCACTTTGAGCTGAAAATGTGCTTTAAACTGTCGTCTTTAAAATCCAATGAATATGCACAGCTAACATGAAAACTGGGACAATGGCCGGGACCACATCTATCAGATAAAAGTCTAATAAAACTGAGGAAAAATTGGCACAGTTAAAGAAGTGTCTGCGTGCTAAAAATGGTATCTGAGGTCCCTTGATAGGACTGTGCTCTATCACAATAAAGTAGATCCTTACCACTGACTGAATTAAATCCTACAGCCGTTGACAAAACGAAGGATTAAAATGGAAGTTTGGCTGAGAGGGGCTTTTAAATTCACAGTGACTTATGATGTGGTGTGCTGTACCAGGGAGAGCCATACCTTTTTATTTGCTCTGTAGAAATGGGCTGTGTTGGAAAAATAGTCTTCAGCATTACTCAGGAGTATTTGTTGCTATGGTGTAAGCCCATTCGTCTCATTCATAACTAAAATCCTCTACATGCAGGAGGAGCTTGTTATTTTATGTAGCAAACAGGGTATTTTCTCCTTGAATGATAGGTAGATATGCTCATGACAAACCTGATTTAAAGACGGTGGGAGAGCACAGGATGCTGCAAAACGAGGCGAGAGAAGTTCTGCAATACAGATACGAAGATGCTGATGCACACAATGTTATACAACATTCCTGGTGAGTGATCTTACTCCACGACTCTAATGTGGAAAGAGCAGGAGGTTCCTGCAACAGTAATTGGTGTGGACAAGAGTGCTGGTGTAGGGAAGGCTGACAGGACCTTAAATGATTCATGGTGTCGGGTTGGATATCTTTGAACGTTGCACCTAAGACCTAAAGAACGGGTGAGGACACGAATGCATCCCAGCACAAAAAGAGCAGAGGAGAGAAATCGTCTTGTTTCTCTTTCACTATTGTGTTGTTTAAAAGTTAAGCCACTTACTAAGGATCAAAATGCAAAACACAAGTCAGCATTGTGGCTTAAGTGTAAATATAATTAATGCATTTTTCATAATGCGCTTACCTTTTTTAATGTATTGTGTTTATTGTCTTCTTCTGTATCTACACCTCTCTCTCCTTGCTGCCCCTTTCACTCTGTTTCTAAGTGGAAAAGCCCAAGGTGCAATTGTGGAGGCCGTGGTGGATGGAGATGGACATCGTAGTTCTCGGAACGGTGGGCTGTGCCTCACTTATCTTCCTCCTCTCAGCTATCATCATCTGCTACAAAGCTATCAAGAGGTAAGAAGCCACCCTAACATGTTTAATTCTGTTTGTTTAACATTGTAATTAAAACCTCGCATATTTCCAAATTATTTTAAAATGAGGACTAACTTAAGTAGAAGTCAGTCACAGATTGAGACAGGCGGGTAAATAGACATGTGGGGTACTCTAATAAGTGTCCTGCCTTTTTGTTAGAGTTATGCCATTGCCCCCCTAGGTCATACTGAGGTCAGAGGTTAGGTGGGTTGTAAATATCCACTACATTGAGTCAAGCAGAAATATCCTATATGCTGAATTAATTTGCTGAAGTGCAAAATGACATAACAATGCTCTATTGATTTTGATTCCCATAAAAGTCTGAAGCATCCTAGAATGGCAGCTGGATTCATAAATGTGAAAGCAAGAGCCAAGCAAAGGAATCCCAACACACTGCTGTTGCAGCATTTTCCACATTTGGCTTATTTTAAAAAAAAGTCTGTGTGAGGTTTTACTCTGCGGCACAACCAGACCCAATTCTCTTGATGCCGTTCAGGCAGCACGGTATCACACGTGCACTCCGACGTTCCCTTAATGTTCACAGATATTTCAAAAATAGTCACATCTGAATCGTGCCAGGTTTGTAAAGGATACTTGCATGCACCCATCCACAAACACACAATATCTTTACACGCACTCATTCATCATCTTGGCGTGTTTCACAGTCCACAACTAACCACGTGAGAATGCCATGTGTGCAGAATTAGGCATTAAATCAAGAAGCTACTTCTATGTTTTATGCATATGTATTTAAAAAGATCTAGTATCCTACCTTCTTATATTTATGGGACTATATTAAGCCTGCATGCCAGATATGGCTTTCTTCAGCAGAACTCTATTTCGCCTTTCTTTAAACAACAAATAGGCAAAGTCAGGCAGCGGAATTAATGGGCGGTTGGCTCAGGAATTCATTATGGCAATTCTCCAGCCCCCTGTGTAGCCAAGGGGCACCTTTTTTAATGCAGCAGTGGTAGGAAAGTGTTGTTGCAATATGGGCTCTAGCCCCAAACACAAGTCATTATTTATGAATTAATTTGCGCAGTCATTCAGTCGCAGGCCACATCTTTTATACATGCAAGCAGGTCATGTCCTGAAGCTCTGTGGGCTCTAGACTGCAGACTTTGTGCCACGCCAAGCTGCCCTCTACTCAGAATGAGAAGGGAATATACACAGGTCCAGACTAGGCTCATTAGACATTCATTAGTCAAAGCCAGTAGCAGAGCGGTCCAGGGAAAGATGTGACTGCTTTAGCATTTGTCTTGGATTCTTTAATCATCCATCGTTCCAGAGGGGAAAGGAGAGGAAACAACACAGCCAAAAAGGACAGATAAAGTGTTGTCTACCAAAGCGAGCGAAGGCAGTAATTCAGCATCTCAGTCAATAACAGTGTGAAAAAGGGTTTGTCAGTGAGAAAAACACAGCCCGGTTATATATAGCCCTCCCAGCTCAGTGCTCCGGGCTTTCCCAATGAAAATCAGCTGGACGAGGGCCAAGGCCCAAGCATTACAGACAGTGGAAGAGCGAGCACTGCAGGTCCCAGCCCTCCTGGCCTTTTGTTATTTTTTGTAATCTTTGCTTGCCAGTCATCTGTCAGAAGCAAGCGGGACTGAAAAGGAGAAAAAAAAGAACACTTCCACACAATCCTATTCAGAGTCCACAGCACCAGAGAGGCTGGTGTGCAAGCACAGAGAGGAGGATTCAGGCACACGCTGCTTTTCAGTGTTGCTGTACCATCCAAAGCAAAAGAGATGATACTGCAGTCCAGGCTGTCAGCCATCCAAGGCGCCAAAACAAATAAAACTCAGACCAACTGACTAATGAAGCTAGATGCTTTTCCCAATCACTTACCGCTCAGGGAGGCTTGTTCAAAGACAGATAATGCATCCCAGCTGGTCCTTTTCAAGGGTAACACAGAACATCCAAAATACTCAAAAAACCGAAACGGAAAATGCTACAATATTTGCTCACACATCATTAATCTCCCTTTGTTTTATTTTCGAAATCGCTAAACCGGCACCATCAAAACCGGTGACAGACTTTTACAGTCTGTTTTGTAATGCGTTTGCTTTGAACCATACCATGTTACTCTAATTTCCAGATGGCTGGAGTAATTGTAAACAGCCCAACGCATGTCCTAATTTCACCATCATGCATTCCCCAAACTTCAAACAGCAATGTGCGCTGTGATTGCACAGCTTTGATATGAAATATTCATCTAACCTGTGAAGTGTTGTGTTGCCACCTGCTACGTGTCAACAGCATGGCATCTATTATTGAAGGCCCGGGCAGAGGTCGGCTTGAGGCCCCAGTGCTCTGCCCTGTGTGGTGGCCCAAAGCGACATGGTCAGTCAGTGCGGAGATTACATCCTGAGAAAAATAAACAGGGCCGAAGCGGCTTCCAGGAATCTGTAGCTCACCGGTGTCGAACAGCACAGAGATCCTGTCTTGTTCTCTTACTTGCTAAATCTCATGTGGAATCATCGAGACATGCCAGACTTCTGTTAATTGCTTTTTCATCCGTTTTCAACACAATTCAGTTGTGACTTAGAATAAAACTCCTTTTTATCTTAAATTTAACTGGCTGCACCAAATATAATGAGGGACATTAAAAAAGCTCTGTGATTCCACCCATAAAAAGCAAAACACGTCACTGATTAAAATCATAGCAGCAGTCCGCTTTAGAGCCATCTCTGCTCTGGACTACTTCCAGTGCTAATTTTAAATGGCTCCTGTTCCGTCCACTTGCACATATGCATCTGCAATGCGTTCTGGATCTCCTCCACTGTGTGGAGCCTTTCAACTTCAATTGCATTTTGGGGAAGAGGACGAAGCAAGGCAGGTGGTGAGAGAACATTGTGTTGATGTAGCTAAAAGCTACAATGTGAGTGTAGAAGGTTCAGATTTTCCCTGTAGTTTCTCAGAACATCACAGTCCAGTCTCCACCTCTGGAGTCCGATCCTGGTGGATGAATTCATAGTGAAACTTTAAAACATGAGCATGCTACTCACGCGATGGCCCTCCTCCAAGGAGGGCACTGCTGGAGACTCAGTTCCCGTTACTACTGTCGATATTTAACGTGAAGGAGGAGTTGCTTTCACATAAAGGTTTGAGGTCTAAGCTGAAACAGGCTCGTATATTAAACAGGTAAGAACAGAGCTTCCAGGAAGAGCACACACACACACGCACACAAACTCACGTAAATGAAATGAATGAAAACTGTTCATCATAAATTTGTGTTCAGTGTTTTTCCAAATGATACTGTGGACATCCCAGCCACAGTCACTGACTTATTAAAAAAAAGTATGATATAAAACTATCAGTCTGCTACAGAAGTAAGAATAGGAATACCATCAGATATTCCTACATAAAAATGTGGCAACGTCCGTGGATAAGTGTGGACATTGTTTTATTGCACCGTCGTCAAAGCTGGTTTATCTTTTTGTTTTGTCATGTCTTACAGCAACATCCTTTGTTTATGTAGTTTCATCTGTTGCTGTAGGAACCAAAGGGAAAAATCTTACTTTGTCCCAACACCCACAGGTCTGTTTAACTCTTATCATAGTTTTCTGTAACTGGACTCCAGAAATGTTTGAGGCTAATGTTGTTATAGAGTCTATGTTGGCTGGACTTTGGGAGATTCCTCCTCCATCCTCCCTGTGGGACAGATATAATTGTGTCTAGCATATTGTTTTGTGTGAGTAACTGTTGCTGTTTTTGTACATTCTCCCTCAGGCGGCAGCAGTGATTAATAGATTAATACAGACCTGTAAAACTGGTATATCCCAAATCCCTTCCCTGCAGCAGTGGGGACCACCGCCCCCTCCCCACATCAGAGTGTTTCCACCCCGGGGCTGGACAGTTTCTTTTCTCAGGCTTTCCCCTGGTCTCACAGGGACACAGCAAGCAGCATCTGCTCTACATGGCCAGCATGTGTCCCAGTTGTGTTCACCCAAATGACCCCTCCCAGGTGACACTGGAGTCCCACAGGAAGTCTTAGTCATACTGTTGTGTTTTGTTTAAAAGTTTTTTTTCTGGAAAGTATAATGTTCGCACATAATGTTGATCAGCTTCTGCATGGCCCTCCAAAGTATCTACACAGAAATTCCCAATCACTTTTCAGGTATAAAAGCTCCGTTAAAAGTCAGTAAAATCTCCCTCCCTTCTTCTTATTAACACACACACCCTCATAATAATGAACCTAAGTTAGTCTGACTCAATGATGGCACTATATTAAAAGTTCTCTATAAAATACATGTTGTGAACTCACAAATTTTAAACTAGTGGAAGAGACACAGTATGATAAAGCCACCCTGTTAGAGTAGTTAAAAATGTGAGGTGGGGGATTCTCAAAGACTTTCATATTTACACCCTATTGTAGTTTTTGTTTCTTTGAATGGAAACCCTTTAAAATGTTTAAAGATCCTGATACTGACTTTGCAGATCAGAGTAACTTGTGTAAAAACTGGACGGAGTCAAGCCGAGCAGGATTTTATGGCTAATGCCGGCGAGCACGGGAGGCAGATGGGTCGAGGTTAAGCTCTGCGCTGAAGTGACAGCTGAAAAACAGCCGAGACGGGAGCATTTTTCAAAATCTGACAGCGGCAAGACGGTTGTTTAACAGGTGTGGCAAAAATGTGATCGGTCAAAGTGCGTGGGAGCATCCCAAAGAGACAGCTGACAGACTGAGATGACAGCACAAGAATTATAAATATTGAGTGGTGCAAAAAAAAAAAAAAAAAAACCCTGGCAGATCATTTTTCATACTGACACCTCACCAAGAAAGAATCGTATAAATATTGCTAGTATTACAGAAAAATATCCTTAAGGCATATTGAAAGACTTGGTGTGATAATGATTCAGCAAAATCCTGTGCACGGAGGGAAAGAAATGCTATCAGGTGTATTAGACCTCCAAGTAATGTTAACTTTTTAATGAGATCTTGTCAGAGGTCTGGATTCATTACTGGTTGCGTTTTAAGTCTCTGGATATGATAACACCATTAAAACCATATCTCCGTAATTTCCAATACACAATGCCATCAGTCTTAAGCAACGGTGTGTTTTATTATTCATGAGTTCAACTTTCACACATTGTTGTTTTTAAAATGTTCCATAGTCCTTTTAAAAGTACCCTCTTCAGTTCTCAACAAGAAGCTAATCCTCACAAGTCACACTGAGTGCTTTCTTCTTCCAGAGCTTTTGTATTGGATTGCATTATGTCATGTATGAGCTCATTTCACCCTGCAAGGACTCCCTGTCTGCACGATTCCTTCCCGGCACGATGCCCGAGAAAGGAAAAAGATTTGTGCTGGACCGGACTGAATGTTTGTTGAAGTTGTGCCGGCCAGCCCGGGCTTTCAGGGGCCAGGAGAGGAGAGGAGGGGAGATATTGAGCTTAGATGTAGCTCAAGGGTTCTCAGTGCTAGTGAAGGCACTGTACAGTGTTGAGTGGGACAATGACTGTACTAACTGTATTCAGATCTGTCTCTGAGTTACATAAACCCGGGCAGGGGAGGGCAGCTGAGGGGGAAGCCACAGTACACTGGACAAATATAATAACCACAAAGGCATCAAGGAGCACATGAAAAGAGCTATATTGAATGATCCTGCTCTTCACAGACCAGTAGCAGCAAGGGGATCATTTTTTTTTTTTTAATTCATATTTTTATTAAGGTTTCAAAAGCAGGCATTCACAGTATGTACATCATGTAAGCATTCTTCATACTTAGGTTATCTGCCTTAAATACTGAAATAGTATTTTAATTTACATCCAAGTCATAAGGGAAGAATACTTACAACGATAGAAGTAATTGAAACCATCACATAATCCGAAAATCAAAAAACAAAAAACAAAACTAACAAACCTAAGAAAAGAGAAAAAAAAACAAAACAAAACAAAACAAAAAAAAAAGAAACAAAAAAACAAAAAACAAAAAAAAACACGGATGTGTTGGTATGGGGTGATCCTATAAATATATATACATACATCATAATTATTGGTTTGTAATAGTAAAATCTGGCCTATGAGGCGTGATATATTTAACCCAGTTTTCCCAATATGATGTAAATTTCTCCAGCTTGTGGTTAACAGAAGCTGTTATCTTTTCCATGTTATAAATTTCCATTGTGATTTCCATCCCTGTACTTATGTTTGGGCTCTCTGGGGATAACCATTTTCTGGTGATATTCTTTTTACAGGCCACCAATAAAATATTTATTAAATGTTTATCATATTTAGGCCATTCCTGAGGTATATATCCAAAGAACATAGTCTTACTCTCGAGAGATATTTCACGTTTAAAGATATCCTGTAAGGCATTATGTATTTCTCTCCAATAATCCCTCAAGATTGAGCAGTCCCAGAAAATATGGTAATGATTTGCACTTTGATTTCCACAGTTCCTCCAACAAGCAGGGGGGTTATCATCATCATGAGACTTCTGAGAAGGTGTTATAAAGTATCTAATTAGACACTTCCAGCCAAATTCCCTCCACTTTTGTGAGCTGGTACACATCCACTGATATCTCCATATTGCCGTCCATTCTTCCTCTAATATTTTTATCCCTCCTTCCTTCTCCCATTTTGTTCTAATATATGAAGTCGAATGTGGTTTCAAATCCATTAGACCCTTATAGAGACATGATACAATTCTATCAATAGTTTCTGAGTTATAGCTTTTTATAAACAGTTCCATCAAGCGTGTGTTTATCATTGTTACGTTTCTCATCTTCGTGTCGGCATAGTGCCTTAACTGCAGATATCGATAGAAGTCTTCTTTTTCTAATGAAAATGTTTTTCTAAGCATGTCAAAGCTGAACAATTTTCCATCCTTCATTATACTGCACAGGGCTGTTATGCCCTTACCTGTCCAGTCCTTGAATCTAGAATCCAGTTCATTAGGTTTGAACTCTGAGTTGTAAGCACACCATTTAAGAACTGTAATATTGGTCTCGAGTTTATATTCCTTTATAATAGTTCTCCATGTTTTAAGGGTCCTTTTCACCCACATGTTATCAGTATTTTTTATATAGGTTTGTAAGTTATTGTCAGCTAGAGTTGCCTGAATAGGTATAGACAGCATTTGTTCCTCAATGGTTTTCCATTGGGCAGTGTATGATTGGTTACACCAGCATATTATTGCTCTCATCTGCGCTGCAAAATAATAATATCTGAGGTCAGGGAGGCCCCATCCTCCCTTTTGCTTAGCCAGCTGTAGTGTTTTAAGGCGAACCCTTGGTCTTGCAGCAAGGGGATCATGTGCTGCTGTTTTCTTTTGCACTAGAGCAAAGATCGAGCATTACAGCGCAACCGGTTTTTAAGAAGGAATTTCCCAGGAGGTTGTGTATCGATGTCATTCCCAAGTTGTTTTGACAGCTACACATACATTACTTAGAAGAGAAGATTGCATCTCCCAGTCATAGTAGGTAATTGCCTTATGCCATGTGCTGCAATGTATCTTTTCCTTCTGTCTCCTTGCAAAATTGACCTTTAAACACTGAGCTTATTAGAAGGGATTGCTGAGAGCAGCATATCCACCCAGAGCAGCTTCAGAAATCAAATCAGTCTGTAGGTCAGCAGTCCACAAACTCTGTTTAATGGCATGGCCTTTAGCTATGGATGAATGTAGTGCCATTTTGCTTTGTTTTTTTGATCAAGGAATTCATCCTCACTTTGTAAAAATGTCTATTCACAGGAAACCACTCCGAAAAGAAGAGAACGGGACAAGTCGTGGGGAGTATGCCATGAGCATCCGTAACAAGAAGGCCATGGGTACAAACAACACTGTGGTATAGACTGTCCTGGTAAACATGAAGTGACATCACCATTGTCGCTCACCTTATCCTGACTACAACAGTTCCCTCTCACCTTGAATGAATGCGAGTGGGTTTCACCCCAGGTTTTCAGATTGGTAAAACTCCCCTCTTTGCCTGGCACGTTGCCCGGACTGAAGACACCATTCACCTCGAGAAAAGCTAAAAAGATCGACGGGGGGAAAAAAATCAAGACAGAAAGGACACAGAGAAAGATCCACAACCCCCCACGGTGTCGAAAGTGGCACAGCAAGCTGAACATTATGCTCTTAGTAACAGCAAGTGTTGCTGACAGGCTGGTTGGCTGCCGGCTGGAGAGGGACTGTCTGCCAGTCTGCTGCAGATCCAGACCTCACGCACTGTTGACATCTGCAATGGAACAACAGACAATACAGCAGCCCTGCAGTCCCACGGGCAGCCAGACAAGACAGCCCATCACACACAACAAATAACATGCATGCAGTTTTTACAGAGAATGCAACATTTTTTTATATTCCAACCCTCGCACTGTCCATTTTTTTCCCCTCCATTTTTGAGACAGATGCTTTGTGAGAAACACGATGTTGCTGCCGGTCCTGGCTCTGAGATGTGGATTCCTCTGACTATGCAATTTAAAGAAATCCATATAAACAAAGGAGGAGCAGAAACATCAACATGGGACATTCTGGTTATTTCGCCATGCCAAAACAGGCTACAGAAGGCTCAATGTAATATATATATATTTCAGTCATCCATGTATTTATTTCCTCTATTTATTTACTTGTCTATCTTTGAATTTATTTTTCTACTTAAAAGGGAAAAACAACGGTCTTGTAAGTTACTCACATCTTTTCAAATCTTGAACATCTTGACAAATTCATCTTATTTCTTGAGAGCTCTGTTTTCTAAGTGAATAATTTATAGATCATATAATTCATTTGTGATGCACCAATGCTTTAAGCCGGCTGTCGGTTTGTTGAGACACTGATGCAGAAAACGCGCTTGCTCTGCAAAGAGTTTTGGTATCAGTTGTTTTGTCTCTGGGTGTTTGATATCCTCTTCTGTTTCCCTGAGACTTCAGCTAAAAAAGTCAGGGGCCTCCATTATGTCCTATGTGATCTTTGTGAATGTGTGTTACCCGAACAATACTCCTGTCCTGCATCACACGCCAGTCCCGACTTTCCGATTTGTTCGCTCAGTGCAAGCACCTCTACAAGTTAAACCTGCTCTCCCTGTCGTCCAGTTAAATCTTGTTGTCCAATGTCCCGTGGTCAGCTGGATGGCTTCCGGCGTGTTTTGTCTGGACGTGACAATCTTCATTTTTCTATCTGTCAAGAAGGGCTTAGCCCATCACTATAGAAACAGGGGACATGAGCCCAGAGCTGACCTTGTGACTGGCGAGAGACAGGAGACTTAGCCAATAGCTAGAGATCAGGTTGCACAGAGGATGGCCTCATCAAGGATGTGTGTGACTCAGTGCTGTCACAGGCATCCTTCTCATCCCCGCTGGAAAAACACAACTGAGCTGAACTGGAGCATCACTCAACGCTGCTCTGCTTTCTTTTCTTTTTTTTTCTTTAATACACTAAATCTGCGTGTGTCTGTGCGGGCATGCATGTGCGTGTGTATGAGTGTGTGTGTCTGTCTGTCTGTGAGCGTGCATGCAGATGAGTGTACTCAGTGAGAGTGGGCTGTACTCTGTGGCTGTCAGTTAAGTATAGATATTGGCTAAACTGTGGAAAATAGAGGGGGATTTAAAAAAAAACACATACTTGCATTTAAAAATGCACAGGTATTAGCTAACAGTAAACCCCACCATGTACCTATATGAGAGAAATGATGGATGCATGAATGTAAATATTGATATTTAAATATCTGCCTTCTGGACTGTTAATTCATGTACAGTGTAACAGAACATATGTTTATACATAGTAAAAGTTTAAAAAATGTGCTACCACTTAGAATTATGTCAGTGTTGTCATGTTGATGGAGCAAGCCATTAATGTATATATGGCAATCAATAGAGCATACACAATTTATGCATTATACCAAACAGATAACGAAATGTGCATAAGTTGATTTCATTGCTGAGTTTTTCAGTTGTAAATAAAACTGTACATAACAACTGACCCACAGTATGTTGTGTTTAAAGAAATGCATGTGCAGTTATAAAACCACTGTTATATGTGGGCAGACGAGCTGGCCCGTACGTGGTGAAGGTGATAAAAGTGAGACTGTTATATTTAGCCTGTGCCCATCTTGTCTGCTCTATGCTGTGCTGTGCCGTTCGCGTCTTTGGGCAGAGGCGTGCTGGCCTTGTCTCCTGAGCCCCCCACAGCGGAGGACATGTTCTCAGTCTGTCTCACACAGTGCATCTTTAATGAACTGCGATTACCAAGCGCACTCCTCTCCGTGGGGCTTAATGGCACCAGCCAGAAAACTTTTAGGTCACATATTGTGCAAGCTCTGGGCTCGATCAATAACAGTGTCACTAAAAAATCACGTCTGTGTGTGTGTGTGTGTAAAAGATTTCTGCAGCTAGAGCAAGAACATGAGTTGATATAACAAAATGAGGTTTTTAGAGTAAGATAAAAGAGGGTAATGGATTCAAAACACCTCTTACAGAGCCTGCATTCTTACACTAGGTCGCGCAGACATGTTCCTATTTCTGTTTTAATTTGCACACCAGACCGTGATGTGAAACAAACAAGGGAGCCTAAACCTGTGCTGTACAGGCTGATGTACAAGAGCACTCAAGAGGAATGTTGATGAATTATAATGTGAATGAGGGTCCATCGAGTTCTCTGCCTTCCCTGCTTTGGATGTGCCACTTGACGGTAATGCAAATGGACACGCAGAGCAATTTAAACATTCATGCATTGTCCAGCCAGGGCGCTGTGGATTTCACTGTAATAAAACCAAAGTGACAGCACTAGGCAGGGGTACTGGGAATTGTCACCGTCTCAACAAGTTTTTCGAGGCTTTCCTTACAGCAATAAGGTGCTGGAACACTGATTTTATTTTTTTCAAACATTTGTTTTTACCAGTGTGCTGCTGAGTTTTATCTGCTGCTTCTATACCTCTGCTCTTTAATCACGAGATGTCACCAGCGCACACACCTGGTGATGCATTGTGCTGGTGCATTGGTTGTGTGAGAGAGCTTGCACAGTCCTTTTTTTAAAGCTGACCTTCACAGTCTTTGAGGACCCACTCACACCCTCTCTGCCCGCCAGTCCTTTGGTCAGTGTTAATTACCCTCAGCACCTCCAGCTGCCTACTCATCAGGTCAGCGCTCCCATATGGTCCTGCAGGAGGCAGGCAGGCAGGCGGCAAGCAGGGGTGGGGAAAGTGCTGGATACCTGTGGGACACTGATTACATAAGCTGCTGCTAATGAGAAAGGTTCTTTCAGAAAGGGCTGCGAGTTCAAACGATCACAACGGTGGCAGTGGCTGACAGATGCAACACCAGAGCAAGGGGGACTTGATTAAACGCACGCACACACGCAGGGACACATGCGCACATACACACCTGTAGCTAACATCACTTTAATGCACACTCTCACACGTAGAGGCGCAGCAGGAAAGGACCTCTTTGATGAGCCATGGCTAGAGGTTGATGAGAAGGGGCACTGCAGCCTGATTCAGCTGGCTTGAGGTCACCGGGGAGTGTGCGCGCGTGTGTGTAAGTGCGTGTTCATTAGTCACATTGTGTGATATCATTATACTAGTGACTCATTTGGCAGACACCTCTCAACATGGGTCTTTCAATACCAGCTGCGACTAAAAAGTAATATTTTAAAGAATTTATGCGCAGATCAAATGTGACTTATTTTGGTCCGATAAGCTAATTTTTCCTCGCAGAATACATCTATATCAGCAGATCTAATTCATGCTAAATCCTGATAATGAAATCCTTGCAGCAGAAAAGATCAAAACAAAGATTAATGTGCTGTTCGGTTTTCAGGGCCTGCTGTCATGTCATCTGTTATTCTCAGACAAGAGCTTCATGGTAATACAGTTAGACCTCACAAAAATCCTTAATCACAACAAACCACATTAGGCCAAAGGTAATTGTGTTTGCTTGGTATATGCATGGGCCTATCTGTTTCGCTGCTGCCAATGAAGGGAGGGCTGGAGTAGGAGGAGGCGGGGTGTCTTTCCACTTTGGGGGTGAGGGGGGAGCAAACCGAAATAGTCTTGTTTACCTCCAATGTCTGGCTCCACGTTATCGAGTTACAAAGCTGCTGCCGCAACTCGGATTGGCCTCTGATCGATCTGAGCTGTGATGGCAAAAGGCAGCATGACTGACAGCCTGACAAGGATCTTAGCTGGGAGCTGGGTAATGCATGTCATGTCGTTTTCCCGTAGACACCTGAGGTTTTTTTTCGCTCAGAGGAGTAACCAGCAGAGCTGATTTTATCTCTCCGCCGTCCACATTATGGTAAGCTGGGCATTTTCCCCATCAGTCAGGACATCAAAGGGCAGAAAATGTCATATTTGAATTTTTAAAGGCTCAGCAATTCATTTGAAATGTCAAAGCGTCTCGATGTTTAGAAAAACTTGTACTTTTATTATTCGGCTTGCAACCAAGCAACTTAAAAAGTGATAGGTTATGAATGTCAGAGTGAACATATCTATGATTAAACAAGCATTTGGTTTCAGGCCCTTGCTATTACTAACATGGGTCTGTGGAAATCCTCTACAGTCGTCTGACTCTTCAATTCTGTTAAATGCAACAGATTGGGCACCGAACACAGTTCTTCTATACAGTCCAACTCCAGTGTTAGTACTTTAAAATAGCATAGATTTACTGTACATATACTAAAGGTTCTGAAAAATGATTCATTTCAAACGAATCCCACACAGCATCACTTTATATAAGAGTCCTTTTTTTTTTTTTTAAAGTCACTTTCAGCCAGAGCAGATGCATGCAGGCCTAGGGACCCAGGTGAGGCAGAGCTGACCACAGAACAGGTCACATGGGGTAAAACTGTGAAGCAGCCTCAGACGACTGGATCTCCACCTGAGCCATCTTGAACTGGGTGCACTGCAGCCATTTGCGCAGGGCGAACGGAGGGGCTCCGGACATCTGGCCCTGCAGACACTGGTGGTTCACCCTATTCTGGATGGCCTGAAGACGCAACTGCAGCCCTGCAGACAGATGCTTACGACGAAAAGAAGAGATGATAGTGTTTCAGTTTGAAATCATCAATAGTAATTATCATTAATCTGTATGATTAACACCTTTTAAAACCACTTACCTTAAGATTTGACTGAATCATGGGTAGCCACATAGGAATTAACTGAAAAAAGAAATGGAGATGAATAAATAAGCATTATTCTGCATGTTACAGAGAGAATATACAGCACTGTCTGCATGGAAGGACACTGGACTTATAGCAAACCTTGACAAAGATGGTTGAGTTGCATTCCTGCAGGGCCTCCATTAAACTAATGACATGAAGACACACCATCTCTACCATCTGAGAGACAAATATGAAATAGACTTAATTTTATGTAACATATTTACTGTTTACTCATAATATTAAAAGAAGAAAATCACCATTCTTCCACAGCGACAGTCCTGACTGTCTCAGACGGATGTTTGCAAAGGATACCGCGCAGCACTTACAACTTTATTGTGGGCCATAAGCTGCAGGATGCTGGGTGTAACCCGACTCCAGAACTCGAGGCCCGTGAGGATGGCGCTGGAAGAAAACTCTGTCTGGTTCTGGTTCTGCAGGGAGGGAGCGGCGGCTGCCTGCTCGCAGTAGATGGTCCACAGCTGGGCGAACATGAAGGCGTGGAACAGGGAGCACATGTGCAGCACCGACGTCTGAGGATAAGGACCGAGACCAAAACTGACAAGGCCATTGTGGTTGCCACAAATCGCATCTGGAAAAATCTGAGTGTGATCATTTGAAGAGATTTGTGTCTGCCAGACCTTCGACTGTTCTGGGAAGCCAATCAGGATGACGATAAGATGGTCTGCAATGTGGGAGCCAGCGTCGAGAGGGATGGGCATGCAGGAGGTGGAGCCCTGGTGCAGGGCACAGTGCGTCAGGGAGCCCAAAAGAAGCCAGGACAGCTGACGAATGTGGGACACGCACTCAATGAATTCTTTTGGCCTAGAGAGAAAGAAAAAAATGAAAATGAGTTCAACAAATCAATTAACAACACAGTGTGCATTTCTTCTTTCACCATTCATTGTTCTTATTAAGTCAGTCAGTCTTAGTCTCATCATTTTTACCCTTGTTGCATGGTGGATGGCGGATGATAAAGCCAGGGAAGATAACGCACAACAGCTTTGTTATCGCGGTGATTGCCTTTGCTGATCTCCATGGCTGCGACTTGTGCCAAGCCCACTTTCAGGTTGCCCCCAAAGGTGTCCTCGTGCAGTGGCTGACAACAAGCCTTCATATGGCTCTGAAGAGCAGATTTGGAGTGAAGAAAAGATAAGGATGAAAAACAAAACTCTCCACATGAGACATGTCCAAATTGTAAACTCACACACAGAAGACTTACTTTAAGTTTGGTTAGTGTGTGCATATCTGCAATAAAGTCCAAGAGCTCACTTATATATTGCCGCATGCATTCCATTGCTGCCGTCGTGCACTGTAGAGAGAAACAGCAGTTTATCCTTTAGGAGGAATCACAGTGGAGCCTGTCTATATTTCCTGCTGTTTTATGAGCCTGATTTTAATAAGACAGTGTAGCACACAACGATTTAAGTCTCACCCCCGGCAGCGTTGAGATCATGTGCTTTTGGATGATGGTGGATTCCGCTAGCCGTGTGCCGATATCTGCACAAACAAACTGGCAAAATCCACATGGAGTTATAGAATTGCAGTCAGATTGAATTGCTGTGATTTTCTGGCTCTCGTAAACCGAGATGGATAAGAGAGATTTTTGTTTTTTTACCTGAACCAGAAGTAACAAGTTTGTGTCAGGCAGAGGAGACTTGAACTTGAGAGCCTGCAGGAGCTCTAACACCACAATGCGGGACATGTAGAACTTATCTCTCTCCTGGATGCGAGAAGATAGAGAGTGTAGTAAATGTACTGATGCAGCAAGACTGCCTTTTTCTATTATCACTCTGCCTTACTCATGCTGCGAGGAGAGCATAAACTCTGTAGCTTGAATAGAGGGGGAAGGACAGGCAGCGAGAGGGGAGGGAGGAAAGCCGGGGAGACGGAGAATAGTGAAAGCCGAGGAGTAGATTTAGGCCAGTCCAGATCTCTCCTCCCAGAGTCCCAGGCAGCTCAGATGAGGCTGTCAGGCAGCCTTCTCCCTCCCGGAGGACAGGCTGCTCTCTTTGTTCATCCCTTCCACACAAAGCCCAGCTGCCTGTTTACAAACCACACTGTCATCTTCTGACTTCCAGTTTGTCTCTCGCTTTCTTTTTGTAGTCATGTTTGCTTATGTTAGGAGCAAGCACATGATCTTCTGCTCATGCACAATGCAGAGCTGACAGTTCTCACTGCGTGGCTTGCTAATGCACGTACCTGGATGCAGCACTCTGGTGATTAAAACTTAATGGAGCATGTAAGTTTGGAAAATAGCAAATTAAAAGGCCGTTCTTAAGCCACAAGGCTCCTCATCATACAGGGCGATGCAGAGGTGACAAGTGATGCATGATGTGACCAACTTTAGTAGGTCCAGAGAGCTCTAATGTGTGTCCTTAACACCTGACCTCCAAAACTGAACTGAGTTGAAACAAATTATTGAAAATCGGCTCTTCCCTGACACCTCACCTTACCATTAAAAAAAAAAACGGCAGAGGGTAAAGATCCAAAAGCAATCATTCACAGCAACTCTGAGTTTTGAAATGAGGATATTATAAGGTCAGGAATTAAAGCGGCTGTAAAAAAAAATCAATACCACAAGAGGCATAAACCACGCTGTGCTGACAGTGGTGGAGGACTGAGGATTCATCTGTCCGAACAGTGCAGACAGCCCTGGCTCCATCGCCGTCTGAGGCAGCCACGGAGAAACACACCATACATCCTCGGTCCTAGCACACCTACTAATCATGTTAATCAATACTGGCTGATTGCCTACTTAATCATCTGTGACACACGGCCACATTTCAGGCTGACTGGAGTGTCGGGGAAGTAGGTGTAGCACCAAAAAAAGTGATGAGTGAGAGAGCAGCAAACTGCAGATTAGTTTGAAGGGTTTAACTCTTTCAAGACTTCTTACAAGCTGCAGACACACAAAAGTACCTTATTGAAGGCTTTGTAACAAAGTCCACAGAGCTCCACAAGGTAGGAGAGACCGAATGTTCCATACTGGATGACGAAGCTCAGCAGCTTGGAAAAGGGCTCCAGGAGACTCTGTGTGATGGAAGAAACGTAGAAATAGGTTAGTTATTAAAGGGCAGAAAGAGGAGACACTGACGTTCTGCTTTGAACTTACCCGAGTTGCATTTGTTGTTGGGATTTTCAGCAGGCAAATGATAATCCTTAAACTGGAATCCATAGGACACTAATGAGACACACATTGAAAAATATGTTGACCTCTCCCCTGTGCTTGTGAGGGTTGCAAATGATTGCACACTAATTTGACCTCCAAGGTAAAAGTGTCAGAGTCAAATCAATTACAGTTTTAAGACTCTGTCCTTTTAAACCATACGAGTGCACCGCTGGATGCGTTTTCCTCCGACAGTAATCACATAAGACCATGACTAAGTACTCGGACGAGTTGATATCTACCTTCAGAGGAAGCACAGAGGGCAGTTTTGTGAGGAAGGTCTGGAACTGGTTGCAGATGGTTGTCCACAGGTTGCTGGGAGAGTCCATGGGGAGTGCCTCCATGAAGGTGGCAATGTTGTCCAGGCAGTGCAGCATTGTGCCCCCTGCTGGAAGATTCTTTTTGTTGTTCAAGCCCTGGGAGGCAGGGAGGAATAAACCATAAAAAGGGGTTATATAATGACATTCTATAAGTGAAGATATTTCCATCATTTCACTCCTGATCAGTCACAATGCTCATGATGAGAGCAGTGGATTTAGGACACTGAAGTACAGATGACTGCACGGATGAGCGCGTGCATCAGTAGGTTCTTATCTTGCCCATTTTTATTTAGATATCAGTACAATAAACTAGCAGAGGAGTCCAGATCAAAGCAGGTTTCCTGAAATGCCCAGATGATGTGATGTTTAAGATGGGCCTACGCTGCACATGAAGCTGGCGACATCAAATCTTTTGCTTTGACAAGAGCTCCTCCTGCTGGTTGAATGACTCAACACATCAACATGAAGAAAAAATCCCACCTCGAGGAGCATGTTGAGAGCAGCAACAGAACTGAGCTCATTGAAATCTATCAGCGAGGATGCAAGTGTTCTCAGAAAACTTCCATCTGTTAAAAGAAAAAGAAGGGAGCAGTTTATACAATGGGAACTTATGATGTTAGATTGAATGTTTAAAAGTAGCTACATTACAATAAAGTGTGAAGCTAAGTTTCTTTTCTATGACAAATTCAAGCTGAATTTTCAGGTTTTTAAACAGACCTTTTATGTTGCTCTGGAAGAGCTGGGGCAAGATGCCGTTAGGAGCCAGCTGGTGAAACATACAGCGCAGGAACTGCTTGGCTACACCTGCTACATTCCCTGGGATCAACATACTGCAGGACATCGCAGGGAGAATGGCTGTGTTAGAAGAGCAGTCACACTTGACATATACTATTAAAGTCATCTATAAGCACAGTGAACATCTGCACACATTGGTGTTATGGCTTTTATGTCTCATACCTCTCAGCTTGTCCAGAAAAATTACCACTGGATGCCAACCTGAGAGAAGTCAAAGCAGCAGATTAGGACTCAGAGATGAATTATGCATGAGCTCTAAGAGTGAGTTATGAAACTTCATTTAACGGTGAAGTGCTGTGTGGATGGAGATTGCAGGGATGGTTACTGGAGCTGTTGTACCTGCCCACAGACTGCATGATGTCAAGAAGCATAGGGGCAGCCAAATCCGGGCTGAGGTGAATGAACATGGAAAGAACCACCACAGCGAGGCTGAGAGTCTCCTCATCATATTCTTCCAGAACAGCTGCACAGTCCCGACACCTGAGACATCACACGGAAATACACCAGGCTAGATTTAGCATAAAAACAGATCTATTTTGCTCATTTTTATGGAACGCCAGGACTGCCATAATGAATTAATTAAATACACCATTAAATAATTAATTAAATGTGGCAATAATTAATTAAAATTGGAATTAATTAATTAAATAAATAGTTATGATATATGTAATTAATTAATTATTGACACATTTAATTAATTATTTATGTATTTCACATTTTAATTAATTATTGACACATTTAATTAATTAATTATTGACATATTTAATTAATTATTTATGTATTTCACATTTTAATTAATTATTGACACATTTAATTAATTATTGACACATTTAATTAATTATTGACACATTTAATTAATTATTTAATGATATATTTATTTATTTCATTTTGGCAGTCCTGACGCCTGGCTCTCATCATGAAATAATTTTATCTGTCAGCCTCACCCATCAAACTCAGGGGGCGGGGTTAACGCTGATCGAGTCAAAACCATTGCTTTGGCCTGGTGGCCATTGTTTCTAGCACACAACAACCGGCATGTGGAAGCTAACAGAACTGAGCTTTGAAAAACCCTGTTTGTGTGTTACCAAATACCGTTTTAATATTTTTTTAGCCGAGAATGTAGTGGTTTAATCTTCATGTGTCTGGTCGGTTTGTCAAGATACAGCCTCTTTGCAAAAGTGTTTCGATGATTTCGGAGATGTCGTCCCAGTCTCACGGCAAAGCGTGGGATAGACCCGCTCGCCTCGCAAGCAATCCCACCGACAAAGCGCAGGCCCCGGTACACAGCTGTAGTAACCCCCGCTGACTTCTTTTACTGAGGTTATATTTATCGGTGTTTTATTTCCTGATGTTCTTATGTGTCCTACGTGTTTCAGTCGCCAATTCTGAATTATAACTAACATTAAAAACATGTTGTGGTGGGGCGTGGTCTGCGGGGCCGTGCGGACGCACCTGCACGGCATCCGCAATCACGCCCGCCGTGTTAAAACACGGGGACTCAGGGGTTGGTGGTGGTGTGGTGTGATGTGAATCAAATAAAGTTGGCTCTGAACGTCGCTCTGTGGTCCCGCCGTGCCTTATTCATGCCACATTGGTGCCGAAACCCAGGAGGCGGCATGGCGGGTACCTACCAGAGCCAGGAAAGGAAAGAGCTGGCCGAGATGGTGGCCGAAATAGCGGCCACCCAGCGGAAGCAGGCGGCGGAGGTGCGTCGCCAACAGGAGGAGCTGCGGCAGGAGAGCGAACGCCACCTGGGGAAGATGGCAGAGCTGGCAGCGCTGCTCTGGGCCTGGGCGCCACCCCCACAAGTGTGTCTCGAGGACAGTGGAGGAGCCGTGTGGGTCACCTCGGCAGCCGGAGGTGGTGGACGAGCCACGCGGGGGTCCGAGCCTGCCGGAGGAGGAGGAGCAGCAGCCGGGTGAAGGGCTGCTCCTGCCGGGAGCGGTGGAGGAGCCGCTCCAATCGGAGGCCGAGGACGAGGCGGGCGAGGGTCTACACCTGCCGGAGGCAGAGGAGTCGCTCCACCCGGAGGGGGGCGAGGGGCGGTGCCTGCTGGGGGCGGAGGCGCAGTGCGGGGAGCCGCTCCAAACGGGAGTGGCGGAGGCGGTGGCGGAGCAGCTGTGCGGGGAGACGGAGGTCCCTGCTCCAGGGCAGCCTGTGCAGCCGGAGTTGGAGGCAGAGGAGCGGGACAGCCCCGCTAGGCCGGGGATCGGCGGGCTGGCTAGTCCAGCCTCGCTGCCACCAGTCGATTCTGCGCGCCTGGCGTCTGCCCAGCCGCCTGTGTGCAGGAGCACACGGCCATGCCGGTGGGGCCGTGTCCGCTTGCTACGCGGCCGACCTCCGGACCAGCTTCGCCGTTGCCGCTGGATGCGCGGGCGGCCACCAGAACGGACGCTTCCCCGTCGCTTGGTCGGGGGCTGGGGCGCCGATGTGTAGGGGCCGAGTCTCGCCCCAGGTCGCGGGGGGGAGTAGGTTTGGCCGGATCACTCCCCGGCCTCAATCGGGCGATGGGGGTATGTGGTGGGGCGTGGTCTGCGGGGCCGTGCGGACGCACCTGCACGGCATCCGCAATCACGCCCGCCGTGTTAAAACACGGGGACTCAGGGGTTGGTGGTGGTGTGGTGTGATGTGAATCAAATAAAGTTGGCTCTGAACGTCGCTCTGTGGTCCCGCCGTGCCTTATTCATGCCACAATGTTTAAGGAGGAGAGAGAGCAAATCTGTTTAACATCTGATCTTTGGGTTTTTGTTCAGTAATCAGCGTGACCTGTGTATAAACACATAAAAGAGATAACGTTGGTGTTTCCGTCATGTAGTAACTGCTGGCTTTAACTGTACAAAGGTTGTTCGACACTATGAAACACATACAGACTTCATGATGTTCGGCTAATATTTTTATTGTGAATATTAATCATGCTGACCTCGCTCTGTACACCACGCAGCGAGGTCAGCATATCCACGATATCCTCAGCTCCATGAGTTTCCCAGCTGACTATCTAACTGCCAACTATTCCAGAGACGTGAAAATATACAGCATAAAGAAAAGTGTAAGAGACTCAGCAGCAGATTAGAATTACAGTTATACATTTAATAAATCACCAAATGAATCCAAGAAACGAGCAAACCTGTTCCGACAATTTGAATTTGTATTCCCTCAGCTGCAGACTCGCTGCTGTTTAAATGTTTGAAAAGGAAGATTAGATATAAACAAACGTCAAACATAGACTCAGTCTGCCTTCACATTTGATATGAGGCCAGCACGTATAGTGGCCTCAGCAGGCTATTACTGAAATACACGTGCTATATCATAAACTATGATATAAACAGGGAGGTCCTATTAACATGTTTAGTTTTAAAGGACACCTTCCTGCCTTTAGTCTCATTCATGAGCAGTATTCGTTTTCTTCTAACATCCAGAAGTCTGCACAATGTGTTTCATAGTTTGTAACAAGCCTTTGACAGGTAAACATAACATGACCGAAAAAGCAAAAAAAAAAAGAGAGAGAGAGAGAGAGTGTTGATATAAGAAGAGAAAATTCTCTCAATTATGGAGACAGGCAAATGGTTCATTTATGTTTGATGTGTGTTTATTCCTCCCTAAATATCGTCGGTGAAGTTCGCCATGCACGTCAGATTTTCCTGCGCATTTTTATACCTCTGCCAACAGAGAGAGAAAAAAAATCACATTCTAACAGACAGCTGGTGCTTAGAATACAGTTGAATAACTATTAAAAAACAGATGATATTTAGATGATAGTTCAGTCTAACACATGTGCCAGTGGTTCATTAAACGTCTGTGAAACTATGCAGTTATGAAACGTAACTTTAACCTCAGCCAAACCGATTTGCTCAGTTGTAAATAAAACAGCGAAGTAAACGTGACCCGACAGACAGAACCTGAGTGAATGAAGTCCACTGAGAGCTAAAACTCAGCTGAGGTTTGAAAGCTGTGTGCTGGTGATTGGACATCAGCCGCTGATGAAGCTGTTCGCCTATAAAGTGCTCTGTAAGGAAACAAGCTCCAGCAGCTCTGCGCTCGGGGAAAACACTATATTTACTTATCTTGTGCAGAAAAATGCGCTGACATTGCTTTATATCGAGCACCGGCTGCCCAGTTAAACTGTGACTATCACCAGGTAACGTAGGCCTGTTTCTTGAATTAGCAGCAGGTGTTAAACAGCTGACAGATGAGGAGGAGGATGCATGCAGGTAAACTGAGGGTCTGCTGAGCTGATCGCTGGTTTCGTGAGAAAAATGTCAGCTCGTTCTTTATGTTACAGAAGCACAGAGACACAAGACCAGGCGGAAAGAGACGATCGTTCGGTGAAAATGAGAATCTGCGAATGCAACATGTGGAACACGGAGAGTGGAATATGTAAACAAACCGGTTAATGTACCCCCTCGGTGCGCTCTGCATGCTAACTGTTAGCAGAGCTAGTGAAATCTCTGAAAACATCTGAGCACTTTTGCAAGCATGTTCTATGTTGACAACCTGACCAGACATACGGCGCGACATTCGCGGCTAAAACACTGTTAAAAGTGTAGCTGGTGACAGAAAAACGGGGTATTTTAAAACTACACCACCACCATTGCTGCCTGTGATTTGATCTGCATTCTGGGATAACTGGCTGCCCCAAGTCTACACAAGCAATCGATTATCTAGGATCGACCTGTTTTGACTTACTTTGCACGGCAACCAATCAAATGTTAGAGAAGCTGCATGGGCAGCGTTAACCCCGCCCCCTGAGTTTGATGGGTGAGGCTGACAGATAAAATTATTTCATGACGAGAGCCAGGCGCCGGGACTGCCAAAATGAAATAAATAAATATATCATTAAATAATTAATTAAATGTGTCAATAATTAATTAAATGTGTCAATAATTAATTAAAATGTGAAATACATAAATAATTAATTAAATGTGTCAATAATTAATTAATTAAATGTGTCAATAATTAATTAAAATGTGAAATACATAAATAATTAATTAAATGTGTCAATAATTAATTAATTACATGTGTCATAACTATTTATTTAATTAATTAATTCCAATTTTAATTAATTATTGACACATTTAATTAATTATTTAATGGTGTATTTAATTAATTCATTATGGCAGTCCTGGCGTTCCATACATTTTAAGATTCAGGTTTTTTTGCGACTCCACTAGAAAAGCTTTGCACTATCTAAAGTTTAGTACTCGGTCTGTTGCAGCCCCTTCAATCATCCACAGTCTGCAACAAGCAGTTTTAACTCGCCTCTCTTTAAGCTCATTTTTCTGATTGGCTGCCCTTCACAAACTGCTTGATCAGTGCTCACAGCCAGAGCTGTGTGCATTGGATGACCATATTAGGAATATCTCTTCTCTCTGAAATCAGGATAGAAAAAAAACTGGGTGAAATTGAGTGCTTTGAGCAGTCTGAGCCCTAAGCTTTTGGCTATTTTGTACCTAGTCATTATATAAAACTTTGACCATGTTTAATGTGAGCACGCAGCACTGTAACAGCAGCCCTCAACACCTCCAATCCTGTATAATCATCTGAAGCCTGTTAGAATATTTATTCTTTAAGTGTCACATTTATTAACTTTAACTAATCGAGTTGTGGCCGATGACTGCCCCTCCCTGAGCCCGGTTCTGCCAGAGGTTTCTTACTGTTAAAAGGGAGTTTTCCCTTCCCACTGTCCCCAAAGTGCTAGCTCACAGGGGGTCATTGTAGGGTCTAACTTACAATATAATGCGCCTTGAGGCGACTGTTGTTGTAAATTGACACCATATAAATTGAATTGAAAGTTCAGTCCTTAAAAATGTAACCACAGTGTTTACAATAATACAATAATAATTTACTTTTTTAAATTAAACTTAAAAAGAAATTAAAAGAATAAATTCCTACTTCCACTTAGTGCTGTTTGGCCAGCTGAGCCATTCAACTTCAATATGAAATAATGTCAAAATGTTTGAAGAGAGAATTATCAAAACTTAGGGAAAAACCTTTTTCCCTAAGAAAATGGCTTAGACGCACTTTTCTGCTTTCCTGCAAAGTCATCTTCAAAACATTGTTACTCTTTTACCAACATCTTTAAATATCCAGACAGGGAAGGAGCCACCCTGTTAAATTTACTGAGATCAACAGCAGAAGGTTTAAGAACCGATAAATATGTGAGAATGACTCAGTTCTGTAATGTGTTTTACAGCCTGGTGGACTGCAGGTTCTTAATGTGAATGATGTGATGAGGTTAAAGCCAGTGCTTCCACACAGGGGTGCGGCTGTTTCTTTCTATCGGCTGATTGCAGCTGCTGCTTCATCACTTGCAAAGCCAACAAGCAATGTGTAGAACACTTCTTTCCAGACACCCTTTTTAACTTTTGCTTTTTAACTCCAGGGCGTGACGGAGACCAGCTCTGATGCATAATTCCAATTCAACAAGTTAAAATAAAAAGCTGCAAAAATTAGCTCTGTAGGGAATTTTGATGGGAATATTTTAGGAATTTTTCCAAAGCTCCTACAAAATCTGACATTCTGAATCCTTTTCAGTTCTCTTTTAGTTCATTACTGTTAATTAGTGGCAGCATTTACCCTGAAATAGCAGTTATACCACATGGACATAATGTAAAGACAATGTGATCTCTGCTGTCACAGGATCTCGAGCACTTGGGCTAAAAGTTAGTTTCTGGTTTTATTGTTGTTGGCACCAGTACAAATAGATTTGCAATTCTCCAATAAATCAATAATAGTTTGACTTTAATACAGCTTGATAGATATAGCTACTAAGTGATTGATTCACCGGTCAGACATCGTGGTAGGCTGCTCGTCAATGAACTCCTCGGGTGCAGGGACGAACATGCTGACTGTGCTCGGTGCTGAGAGGAGACTGGTCTTCGTAGGACCTACAATGGAAAAATATCAGTCATAAAAAACATTTCCTTTTCACCTTGTAGCACACAAGAAATTTGATTGAAGTTTAGATTCAGTGTATTTATTTAAATGAAAATATATTAGGATTAGCTCAAACAGAGATTTTCAAATGAGGGTACTAATACTGCCTGTAATAGGGCATGTACATAAGAGGGCTTTTATTGTAATTTAAAAGCCCTCTTGCATCATCATTCCTCTTACATCATTCCTAAAATAATATAACTAGTTAGTTAGTTTATTAGTTAAATAAAAAAGATGTAAATTTGATGAATCACATTTTATAGTCAGTTTTCAGTGTAATGGCTATAAAAACATATAAAAACATCACCATCTATTAGGAGGTGTTTTACTATCCTCTTCTTTTAATTTCAGTTAACTCTGGTGGGTGTCTGGTGTTCTTGCATGTGTTATTATGTCACTGTCTCCTCAAAAGGTTATAACTGAAAAATGTCCACAGTGACTGACCCGTCTCCCAGGTGCAGATGTTGTGTGGTGCGCTGGACTGATGCTCCAGCTGTCTCTTCATAAGCTGGCTCATGGTTAAAGCTCCCAGAGAGCCTCGTTTCACCTGCCGGTACTGAGCTAGAGGTCAGAGAAAGACAAGAAAACAGTACCTGGTTTTAACTGTCAGTATAACTCATTTCAGTCTAACCAATAAGGGTTAGACTTTAGGTCATTTAGCCCTAGTCCTGATTAACTAAACCATTATTATAACAGATTCAAGTTGCACTAGTTATAAATTAAAGCTTAAAACATTACATATTGGTATTTTTTCCTGTGTTGTTAAAAAATGTATATTATGTCATGTTAATTTAATATTTCAAGCTCCATTACAAAATTGTAAAAAGTGAATCAGAGACAAACATATAAATAATAGGTTATGGTATATTAGACATCGCACTAGTAATACACAAAAAACAATTTAACTGAAGTCGGTGAGGAGATGATGTAGTGAGTTTTTGGCTCCTACTTGACACTGAAGAGCGATGACTTGTTTCAGGTATAGCAGCTTCGAGTGTTGGTGCTGAGGCAGATTCTCGTGGCTTTTCCAGGGTAGACATAACTTTGTGATCTGCAAGGCATCAGAATATATACCAGAAGTCTTCCAACAATAATCAGTAATACAATACATAGATGTCTAACATTTTTAAGTGATAATTTAAGAGAAAAATTTTTTATATGAAGTTTAGCATGTTGTTACATAATCTCAATAGAGGCATGATTTGGTGCCATGTGGGCAATTAAAGTGCAATAAAAATCTGATTCAGTCTTTTACTTTTACATTAAAACCTCATTGTATAATTGGAAAAGTACACACACACACACACACAAAAACATGAAAAGGGGCAATGCATGGCAAGAGTGGTTAGTATTTCTGGTAATGAGTGATGATCATTTCGCTCTGATGACAAAATAAGCATTTATTAATAAAAGAAATGCAAGAAAATTGATTTTTTTAAAACAACAATAAGGAACTAAAGAGATAAAATAATAAATGAATAATATTCAGAGTTAAAAGTTGTAAGTAGAGCAATGTACAAAGCTAATTTATAAATGGCTGGTTTAGGCAGCATCTCTGTAGGCTTACGTCACTAAGAAACAGCTGATGTGAGTCAGCCGAATATAAATAAACTGTGACAACACCTCAGGATTGTCTTTTTCTGGCTTAAAGTAGAACTTATGTGTAGTAAATCAGCTACAGTGCTTTAAGTTTAGCTGGAATTATTCTACAATAGTTTGATCTCTTAAAATATTCACTTTTGACCAGACTTGTACAAAAAGTAATAAATAAGATTTTACAAGATTTTCTTAAAAGACATTTTTGAAATCAACAACAGCACGCTCTGGTTTTTGTTCACGTGTCCTTTCTCTTTACCTGTTTCTGCGGTCTGCTCAGCACCCAGCTTGTCGAACGTGTTGAACGAGATGTCCAGGTATTCCCTCTGGATGGCGCTCACAGCTATCTTCCTCTGTTTACGCTGTCGGGGAACAATCTGGATTTTAAACTCAGCTTCATCGTTCTCATCTGCGTTGTCAGGTTTGGGGTCGCTGTCTGCTTCGTCGCCCATATCGTCCTCCTCTTCATCATCTCCATCCCCTTCTTCTTCGTCATTGCTGTTGCTCTTGCTCTTCTCTGGTGAGGAAGGCGGCTCCGCTTTGTCTTCGGGGATGTCAAGGAAGATAGTCCTGCCAGAGGGACTGGTGCTGGGTCCTATAAGAGTCCTGATTTCTTCCGGGGTCGCACATGTGTCATCTAGCGAGGTGACAGGGACATGTGGGGACTTTCTCAGCAGGTCTCTCTTCTGCTTTAAGGTCATGGGGCTTTCATGGGAGATGTTCTCTGATCGGTCAGGGAGCTCCAGAGAGGTGCTGCGAGGCACACGGATAGGCTCCTTTCCTTCAAATTTCTGCTGTGAGCACCTCTCTCCCACCACAAGCTCTGGGGTCTTTTTGTCAGTGGAGCAGTCCTCCACACTCACCTGAACAACAGGGGACAGTCGCAAAGTGTTGCTACTTGCAGGAGAAGCTGAGACTTTTGGACTCCCACTAAACTTGGAGCCTATGATGGTGTTAAGATCAAACTCCTCATCACTTTCCACAATCCTCAGAGGTGGTAGCGGTTCAAAGACCAAGGAGTCGCTGTCAGACATGGAGAGCAGCGAATGCTTTTCTGGAATTGAGGTGCAGTCAGAGGAGAGGTCAATCAGGTCTTGATCGTCCTTTCCCTGAGCTGATCCCTCTAAAGAGCCCTGATCTGTTTTGTCATCAAAAGTCTCCATGCAGCTGAGCCGGACCTCTGGTATGACGGGCTTGGAGATGTCAGACTGGCCACCTCGAGAGCCCCGTCGGTCCACGGGATCAACCCGAACTGAAGAGCCATCAGAGGATCCTATCCCATGATACCTGTTGTGGGGAGTAGTAGAGGATGGGGGCAGGACTACAGGGGGCACCTGCATGTCGCAACGATCAATGCAGGACTTGCGCCGATGTTCGTCCAAACTGAATAGTATGGAATCCGTGTTGGAAATATCCAAAGACTTCTGCTTGTGGATTGCCTGTAGCCTCTTTCTCCTGGTGCTCTCCTCCCGCACACAGTGCAGGATGCTATCCTGAAGGGCGCTAGCTTCACGGTACTCTGACAGCTCAATTTCACCTGATGCAAGGAAAGAAAATGAGACCGAATCACAAAAAAATATTATTGTATGATAAAGACTGAATCAATTTGCTTAATATAGAGCGCACTTGACATTGAAAGCCTCTGCCTCTTACTTCTCTTGGCATTCAGCTCTACCGGCTGGTATTTCACAGACTTGCTGCCACCAATTCTCTTCAGGCGAGCAAAGAAGGTCTGTGACTCCTTGTTAGCAGCACCAGTCGGCGTGTCATGGACGTCTGACTCATCAAATACACTGTCCTCTTCTAATGTGGAGAACAAATATGTGAAATGTACTTGAGCGCTGCATTAATGTAGCATTAAAAAGTCATAATCTGCCTGACTGAACAATGTCTTTTCCCTCCTATTCTAGCATAACGATCTATGACATATATCATATTATCATATTCTAATCATCATCATCATCTACTGCTGATACAGACAACGCATTTGCTACTTTTCCCACCTTTTTCTTTCTCGCTATAGCGGCTTATGTTGGAGTTGTCACTGTAGAGTGGTCCTGCTGTAGCATGGGGGCGACAGCTGTGATACTGTGCATTCAGTGTGTTGATGGTGATGTGGATCAAATGGAGGACTACTTTACTGCCATCCATATCTCTGTAAGGGTACTATGGTGCATAAAAACAATGTAAGCTCATTTTGTACAAAAGATTGAAGAAAATATGTCACGAAAACATAAAAAGAAATATCTTAGAGGTTAGGTGGCATTATGTAGCAGACTCAATGTACAGTTATTCATGCAATAAAAAATATTAAGTACCTTGTAAAGGATAACAAGAAGTGCTTTGAGCCACATCTGCCGAATGTGTGGTTTAAGGGCCCACAGGGAGCAACGAGGAGGCTGCTGAAAATAGTGCCTCAGCTGGGGACATGTGCAGTACTTCAACACCTGGACCACAAGAGGGAGCAGCTGCTTTCCCAAACCGATATTGTAGTCCAGTACCTGTGAGCAAATAAGTTAAATTCACTGGCAGTTGCGACGTTCAGGTACTCTTTCGCAATAAGCCTAATATGCAGGTGCAAACATTTGATTATATTTCAGTTACTTGTGCAATGCCAGCGATGAAGGCGTTGAAGCAGGTGGAGGTGCGCATCTTCTGAGGTGCAATCATGAAACAGCCTTCCTGTTGATCATACCCCAGCAGCACATACAGATGACGCTTCACTGTGTTGAAAGCCTTGGCACTACCAATATCTGCCTCAGCACTGCTTTGGTCTTTGGCCATAAATTTCATGAGGACCATGATCAGCTGGTGAACCGTCTGGTGATCGACGCCAGCGTTCTCAGGGAGCAGGTCTCTGATGATGGTGTCGTCCTCGGGAGAAGGGGTCTGGCCTGCAAGAGGGGCTGAAGCGTCAGGGTTAATGTGCGGGAGAAAACGTGCTGCAGACAGGGAGATAAGATGGGGAGAGGGTAGGGGTGCGGTAGCAGGGAGGATAACAACACAGAGGTGGAGGGGTGTCAGCTCATCCTGTCCATTTCTCTGCCAAGAGAGTTGGAGCCATTATCATGCTGTATACATACATCACTACAATGTGTTCATGGAATATGTAAATGGGGTAAACGCACAACAGACTGTCTAGTTTTTCGTTCCGTGTCAGGATTGCTTTAGCCCAGAAAGTAGGATGAAAGAACAATGACTGCCACTATAGACCAAACATTATTTTTTATGTACAATAAAGTGCAAAACTCTTCAGCCACCGCTCATTTCTTTATATTTTGCAAAGAAAATAGGCACAGTGACTTATTGAAATATGTGAAGTCATATACACGGAAATAAAGTTTGTCAAACTCTAACAAGCTTGAAATTCAATATTTGGTATGACCACCTTTATTCTCCACCACAGTCTAAACTCTCTTATGGAAGTTTTAAGTAGTCTTCACAAATAGTTCTCCGGGCTTCTTGAAGGACATTCAAAGCTCTTCTTTGGATGTTGGCTGCCTTTTGTTTCATTCTCTGTCAAGATGATGCCACACCGTTTCAATAATGTTGAAGTCCAGGATGTGTTCCACTGTGTGTGTTTTTTCTATGCAGGTATGCTTTTACGGCACTGCAAATATCTTTGGGATCACCGCCATGCAGAAAATAAAGCTGCCAATCAGATGCTTTCCAGAGCATCCAAATCTGACAACACTTTTCTGTGTTCATAATTCCATCAATTTTGACAAGATCCCTAACGCCACTGGCTGAAATAGAACCCCAAGCCATGACAGGGCACCATGTTTTACAGATGGCTCTTGTACCTCTCTCCCGCCTCCTCCACAGATGTTCACCATGTTAAGGATTCATCACTCCATAAGTCGTTGCTACTGATTCTAAATCCACTTCTTGTATAATTTGGCATAGTTACTCATAGTTAAACAAGTCTTTTCTGCATGTTTAAACTAAAGAAATAGGAACAAATTGTTGGTTATGTGTAGACACAACACTAGTTCATCATGTCTTTTTTATGCTTGAATGATTCATAGATCATTGTTACGTGGCTTAACATACTGTATATAAAAAAACTAAACATTCATCTAAAAATGGCCGTGTACAAGGGTAATGAGTAAAAGATCTTTCAAAGCAAACGTTTGAAAGACCTTCAGAAAGCCCGGAGAACTATTGCTCAAGAGCACTTTAAAAAATTATTGACCGTCCAGGTCCTTGGAAGCAAAATACAAGGAAATGAGGGTTGTGTTGAGAATTTTCAATAATACTGTATAATACTAAATATTTAATATTTGAACATAGTTTTCATGAAAGTCTTACTGTACTTTTTCTCCAATATGATGAAGACTTGGAATGTTATTTACCTGGCAGGACTTTCTCTATCATATCTCCCAGTGTCGGGGCAGAGAGCTCTTGCCTCGTAAGCCTTAGAGCTAAAAACCACATATGAAGAGCAAGATTTAGGAGAGCGTACATGGGAGGTAGCACAGGACACATGTCTGAGCTTCATCATCTTCCAACACATATGCGCACACAAAGAGACGCGTATACTTTTGATTTAAAGGGCGTGAAATCCAAATGTTATAAAGATTGAGGGCATTTGGATCAACCAGATAAACCTGTGTTTGAAGGCAGCACGAGTATCTCAGAAACTCAGACAGCCTTCTGTGGAGAGCCACAGATAAAACATTTAAGTGAAATGAGCGTCGGGAACATATAAGTGAGGAGAGAAACATTAGGAAAATGGAACAGGACCTTGGTCAAACAGTATTTGCAAATAGAAAAGGATTCTTTTTTTTTTTAAAAGGCAATGATCATCACTTTGTGACAGAATCTATAATGGCAGGTCATTTTCCAAATAGAAAGTTGTTTTTTTATAGACTTCTATGTCATAGCATGTGAGCCAAAGCACTTAAAAAAGTCTCAAATGCTATTTGCAAACACTTTTTAACAACAGACTTTTTGAGACAGGTTAGAAATAAGACTGACAGCCTGACAGCTGATGTCTTCTACTCACGTAGTCGGTTGCTCAGTGACTCAGGGAGTGAAAAGGCTCTTTTAGACTGGGCGTCCGTGCCTCCTTTTACACTGTCACGGAGGGAGCGCACACTCTTCTGCTGATTCCTCGCGAAACGGGCCCGTCGTATCTTCCACATTGCTGTATCACTGAGGTTAGCTACATTGGTTCGTACAGCTGTAATAGCTGTCAAAGAAACAAGGATTGCAAAGCTTACTTGAAGCACTGTTAAGTTGTAAATCTTCTCTTACAGGTGTAAAACATCTGGATGGGGACATGGCAGATACATACTAGTAGGGAAGGGAAACTCTTTGTTGCAGTCCAGGTGCAGCTGAGCCTCCAGAGATAATGTTTCAAAACGGTTGACGAAAAACTCCCAACTAAGCGCGGGGATATCTTTCTTCAGAAAGTGCAGGAGTAGGAGTTTACTGAGAATAATGGGACGATCTCTCACCACAGTGTCAAATTGGAAATCCAGACACAGGCATAAGCCCTAAAAATGCACAACAAGTACAATCCCTTTACATAGAAAATCCATAAATAAAATTTACAGCTTTCAACACATAAATACCAAAACTATAATTAAATGCACACCAACACACCCTGTCTTAGTGAGAATGCTTAATTTATTTATCCTTCACGCGAAAAATAAACAGAAATTTTGTTGCTAAAAACAAGAGCAAAGTACCTGAAGGGATGGCCTCTTGATTGTGTCCAGTAGCAGCCTGGCCCTGGTGGCCACAGCAGGGTTGACATCCTCCACAGAGGCCAGGAAGCAACAGAAAGCGTGAGCCAAGGCATACTTCAGTAGGTGGTTTTTTGTCACTGCACCAATGTCCAGGAAACGACACAGCACTGCTACCTTCTCGACTGAGAGGATTTCGTGAGAATAGAGAAAGAAATGAATTACTGCTGCAGACAAAGACGGAGCAAGTGAGCTGCCAGATGTCTTCATATAATTCCATGATTCAATAAACAGAATCAGCCCAGAGGTCACAGAGGAAGATGACTGAGATGAGTTAATGTTTTACTAAATATTTGTCTTCGCACAATGTGGTGGTAAAACCAAATGCTTCTTTTTTTTAGCAAAGGCGATGCTTTCAATAAATAAAGTGATTTACTTATCATTCCTCAGATTAAAATCTAAAAATAGACGCTGCACTCTTATACCCATGAGCTCTTAGCCAATGTGGTGTTGAGTGCTAGGTGTCGGTGTGGGCGAGTGTGGGACCGTGCAGTGAGTCAGAACACTAGTTGACTTCATTTAGGAATATATTACATGCATGTGTAGATTTATACCAATATTTCTACCCTACTAAATGGATATAATAACATTAGAAGTGCTCATTGGTCATGACACAGATCAACAGCATCGCAAGCTGACATTGTGATGCATCAGTTCACTACTTGGACAGAGCAAATAGCTCCTCTCTGCTAATCACAATGTGAAAAAACCCCTCATTAATCCCACAATTCCTCTTTGCTGCCTGTACCAAGGTAACCATGGCAACACATAGGGGAGATGTGGGCAGGCAGTGGTTTGGGAAGCCTATTATATAAGCAGATCCTCCTCTCCTCTTCCTGGCGATCCTCATCATTTACAATCGCAACCACAAAGACAAACCATTAAGCCAAAGATATCCATTTTTGATGATCATATCTGCACATGAAGCCGCAAACTGTCTGCGACCATCCTAGGAAGACACGGAGTCTGAAATTTAACGCTGTTACTTTATGACTCACCGGCTTCAAATCGTATTTTCCAGTCTTTGCTGTTGAAGTTTGTGTTGATGAGATTCCAAAAGATGTCTGCCCCGTGTGACAAAGACAGGGCGTGGAGAAGCTGCGGCACGGCCAACGAAGCCAGCTGGCAAAACTCTGATTTCAGCATCGACCACAGACTGAAAACAGAAGAGACAGAAGCACAAATGTCACTTAAGGAGTTAGCACAATTAAAAGCTGTAAACAAAAGCATGCATGAGTTCAGTGTTTTTTCTGCATGAGGAGGAGTGTTCTCTGGACACACCAAGGGATGAGCATCTTCTCCTGGATGTAAGCCAGAAACTGCGGGTGATCCTTACAGGCGAGGTATAAACACTCTCCGTGAAGACACAGGATCTTCAGGCAGTTCAGCATGTTGAACAAAATATCAGGCTCCTCAAACTTTGACATTTCCTGAAAATGCAGAAGACGTGTGTGACTCGCAGTGTAACACATATGCACTCAAATAAATCGAAAGAAACATTTTTGAATGCCTCTAGTCTTTGATTTGATATGCAGTTATTCAGACCAAGCACCTGCAGAATGGTGTATATGAGCTTCAAAGACACAGGGAGCTGCTGGTAGGAGAACTTCTTATCAGAGTTATTCTTCATTGCTGGAAAGAAAGAGAAAAAACAATTGAACTTTTAATTTTGCCTGTACTGTGGCAAAAAACAAGGAAATAGCTCATCCTGTTCTGTCCATCAAAAACAATATCTACCAAGCCTTCCTGCATACTCACAATATCTCACTGGGTTTCTGAAATTTTCTATGGCTTCATGTATATCACTGTTTCTCAGATTTGGTATCAAACTGTTAAACTGCTAAACTGTATTAGTAGAAGTCAAAAGTCACAAGCGTCAACTAGCTTAGGTATACATCAAGTCCAAAATCCAGTTAAGTTAAAGTCCAGTTAACCCTTAAAGGATGATTGGTATTCATCTGGCAGGTATTATTAATTTAAACATCAAGTTTTAAGCAGAACTGATCGATACACACCTGCGTGATCAGGAGATTGGCTGCTGGGGTTGTCGGTGTGCGTGCCACTCGGGTTGTCTCCTTCCTTGCTTTCATTCTCCACCCCGATGGAGAAATCTGGTGGAGGGGTAAGCAAGGTTTCCTCCAAACAATCTGTGGGCTCCTGTGGAGGAATGAGACTTGTTGGAGCTGAGTGAAAGGCATGCTTTATGTTGTGTGTTTACTCCAAAACAAAGGTAGCACAATTTGACACAGTGTTGTTTTTGGCGCTGTGGTTTGGGACACGTGGAGCTACATGCACTCATTCCAAAGCCCTGCCTGCCAAATGCACAAGGTTAATTCAAAGTTGATGCATAAAAATGCATGCTGTGTGTCTCACCACCAGGCGTATCTCTTCCCGGGGGGTCAGCCTCTCCAGGAGCTCACAGCCCAGCTGGTAACACAGGATGCTGGATTGGCACAGGCTGCACTCTAGGGCCTTCTCATCCTTCTGGCAGGTGTGTGAGCCACCCCACGGGGCCTGGAAGACATTGTTGATGATGCCCACGATATCCTTCCCCAGGCTGCTGTCTAGACCCAGCATCACACCGTCATCCTGGAGCTCCATCTGGGACAGCGGGGGGGAGACGACCATAAAAATAGAGGAACAAAAATTAGAGCACGACACACAAATCTCAAGATCCCACCGGTGGGTATTATTATCATTGTATAGTGTGTATGTGTCATTTTTCTCTACATGAATGACTGAGAAGAGTGACTCGCTTAAACTAGACTGTATAATGTGAGAATGGCTGTACAATAAGAAGGTTTATAACATGAGGACACACAAAAGAGAAGCATCAGAGACAGAACTTTAATCACAATTATAGGTTTTCATCAGGAAGGTGGTCACCTGCTTTAAGATGAGGTCAAACATCAGAATGAAACAGCCAAGGTTCATGTCATCGTCATCACAGTCCAGGTCCAGGGCGCAGTGACCAGCGGCATGACCCAGGTTTTTAAAAGGGCTGCAGCGAAGAGGGCTGCGGAAGGGGCTCCGGAAGGGGCTGGGAAAAGGGCTGAGAGTGTTGTGCTGGCCTCGACGTCCTGGATCTGACACCACACTCACCTGTGAGAAAGGAGAATAGTCATTAAACTGAAATATGTGTTTCTCTTCAGCTGTTAGGGTCACGTTAAAATGAGACAGAAACCGTTGCGAGGCTGTAAATGTCAGTTAGACTTGTATATATCAATATGCATCACATACCTTTTTCATTATGTTATGTTACATTTTATTATGTGGTCCACAAACAAAAGTGTAAATAAAAGATCTATTCTAAGTAATAAAAAGGCAATGCTTGCAAATATTTGAAAAAAAGCTGTCAAAATATTCTAAACTGAGCATTTGCGGCTTTTATACAACAATTACGCCGTGCTCGAAGCTACGCCTTCTCCTCATTCCTGATGTCTCTGTGTTTATGTCCATCTTCGTCACTTCTAATGTTGTCAGCTCCCTCTCTGTGTGTGTTTATGTGTTTCTGCCAGAGTGTGGTGCTCCAACTCTCTTACTTTAATGCCTCATCTGCACAACTGGGAGCCATTCACTAATCGAGCTCACGCAAGTATATAAAATCTGCCAGACTGTTCACTCAATCTCATACACAATGGCATCATGAAACCTTGTAAACTGACTCCTAGTGTATTCTCTTTAACAGTACAAATGATATATCTTCTCGTAACTCAGGCACACCAGCTCATGCTCCATGCACAAGCTGCCCTCAGCAGCCTGACCTGCCCTCTGTTTAACAAGTGCTACAGCAAGCTGTGTTCGCTGTGTACAGCAAACACCATCCTGACAAAAAGCAAGGTATGACAGCAAATCTCACAAAGCATGTTTACATCTCCTAAAGTTAAACGTGAAGTAATACAGCAGGATCAGCTGCATGTCGACTTAATCTGGAGCCATCTGTGCGGATGTGTGGGTGTCTCTGAACATAAATTTATATTACAGCCAAATTCAATTAATCCCTTGAAGAGAGCTATATTTAGATATTGATGGTTGCCATGGTAACATACAGTCTATTCCAAAATGAACAGTGGGAAATAGAACCAAGAAGAATAGAAACGTGTACACCCCTAATCCAAAAAACACATCGACAGACAAAGCCCTAATAATAGCTATTCAGCTGATGATCTGAGCACAGTGAGGTGATGTGTTCTGATCTGTGTTGTTGTCAACAGCCACTGAAATGAATGGCAACAAATAGCTGAAAATGGGGATTGATGTCTTTTGTCTTATTCTTAGGAGTATTTTTAGCATTGCGGTCCTCCTCACCCTACGAGCTCCAGTGTTGCCAGTCAGATCTGACGCGCGTGCCTTCCTCTGATTGGCCAGTTCCTTCAAAGAGTTCACTCCATCGGAGAACATCCCAATCAGCAGCTGAAGAGGCACCACGATGTCCAGCTCCGACAGCACCTGAGCTCCAACGAGACACACAAAAATGTGGATCATTTATTTATACTTGCTACTTGTGTGGTCTAAATCATAAACCAATCAGTCGGTGATAACCATAACCTGAACCCTATGGTATCAATTCTATAAATAGTTCTGGAGACAAACAGCCATTCAACTAACACACAGGATTTTTTCCTTTTCTCCAAAACATAGGGTTAGTGTTAGAAGGCATCACAAGGTTAATATACTTCTCACAAAGTAAATAGATTTAGTGTTATTACTTTTTGTCATCCTTAAAACCATATACTTGTACATGTCTGCATTACAGTTATTTTGAATGCATGCAGGTTTATAACTCTAGTCTATTTTTTGGGAATACTGGGCGGCGTCAGTTAATACCTTAAAAACTTTGGCTAGTAATATAAAAGCTCCGTATTTGGCAGAAAATTTGACTGCTGCCTGTGTGACTTTATCACACCACATGCCGAGAAAACATTAAACTGAAGCTCAACTTCTGTATTTGCTGTGAACGTGACCTATTTACTCCAGCTAAATTAATACAATCTCTTGATCACAGTTGTGAGAGAAAACTTGAAATTGATCCATGTATACAGGGCGGCAAGCTGTGAGTGCATATGGGATGAAAGGCTAAATCCCTCCTATCTCCATCCGTCTCATTCTGTGACCCAGATCCATATTCAGCAGGGCCCCTGCCCAGACTCTCGCACTCTACGACAACCTGTGCAATTCACACTCACTGTGGATAGAACGGCGGGATGAGAACTTGACACAGGACGGCGTGTTTCTGTGTGCTTTCGTGTGTTTGTGTGTGCATGCTTACATGAAGCCACAGCAGAGCCTGCTCTTGCACAGACGCGGGGTAGCCAGAGAATCTGCAGCTGATGAAGCCAAACATTTCCTCCATAGAGAAGGGAAGTGGGCACAGCTCAATATCAAACATCTTGCTGTGAATAGAATAACAGCAGTACCATATAAATTCATCCACATAGCGATCCTTTGATACTGTTACACAATGAGTGATGCTAACTTGTAATATTTTAAGTTTTTTTTTAAATTATTATTATTGTGCTGCAATTTTACTGCAAGCATCTCTGCCCACTGTATGCAATATATGCCATGAACAGTTAAGGGAGATGGATATACCTGAGCACTTCCCGGAACTCTTTGAGCTGGTTGTCGGGCACCTCAGTACGGATGGCCTCCAGCCACTCAGGCATAAAGCACTCCCACAGTGGCTGACTAATGACGTTGTAAGGTATTAGACACAGGATGCGGTTCAGACCCTCTTTCAGCTGTGTCACTGTGCTACATGACTTATCCCAGTAACCGCCCACCTGAGAAAAATGTGCATAGACCAGTTTAGACCAGTGAAAACTCTCCTTCATGTAAGGTATTAAAATCCTATGATCTTATGATGACGCTGTAATATCTTACCCTTGCAAATTCTACAGGTTTGGGCAGCAGGCACATGACCATGACATCAAAGCGCACTTCACACACTGTCTTTAGCCACTTTGTGACAAACTGGGGCTTCAACTTCTCCACTAGGCTTCCGACTTCGTCGTCCATCATGTAGGCGGTGGAGTGAAACCACTGGAAGACCATGCTGACCAGCCGAGCCAGACTCTCTGTGGGCGTGTTCTCATTGGGTGTGCACAGACTTACCTGCAGATGTGAACAAAGAAACTCGGAAATTGAAAAGAGAAGTGATGAGAGGCAATGTGCCATACACATCGTTTTTGCCTGCTCCCTGTTACTGACAGATACAGCGACCCCCTGTGATTACGCACCAGGAACCAGATGCCAAACTGACTTAGAAGGCGCTGGTCATGCTGGTCATCCTCTTTGTTATCAAACTCAATGTTGTCCAGAGAGTGGTGGGAGGCAGACAGGCCCATCTGACGACGCCGATTCAACTCAAACTCACGCTGCTCTGCATGAATTTCTGCCTCTTTTAGGAGGCTGGAGGTATACACAGGATAAGAGAGGGATTTGAGAGGGCACAGAGAGAAGGTCATATGTGAGATAGAGCAAAGGAGAAAGAGCAGAGGAGAAAATCTCACTTTTTTTCGTTTGTTTTTGTTATTTGTTTAATCTGAACTGAGGCAGCATTGTTGTCTTTATATTTGTCTTGAAGTGTGCTTCACAGAGTCACAACTATATGCTCTGTAACACCGTGCATGTACCTGATAACGGCTTCCACGGTGCACACTAGCTCCTCTGCTCCGCACTCACGGGTGTTGATGGGAGGGGGCGAGGTCTGGTACAGATGGGTCTCCGCCGCAGCCCCCACCTCGCTGCTGTGGTGGTTGACATGGCAACGCTTGCAGTAGCGGACAGGCCGGTTGCCATGGCGCCCGCAGCAGCCGGCTGAAAAGCAGGTGACCACAGCCCTTCTAACATGAGAGCTACAGTTCTGCAGTTTGAAGCCAAGAAACAAGGGGGGGAGCAGAGGGAAGAGAAATCAGTTTGTTTCTATTCTTGTATAATAGAAAAATAAAAAAAACACTTCCAATAACGCCTGATGACAATCGTCTAAAAATAAACATCTCTCAGGGCTCAAAGGCAACTCTGATAATGAATATCACTCTCTCCGAAGATACAAGGATCTGTCCACATCTAAAGCAATAGAACAAGTCTTTATGTGTCCCCGCGGTGTCTCAGGTTTCTAAAAATAAAAAGCATGGCACTAGAGAGCCACCCTAATCTGATCAGTCTCTAATCTTGTGCCATTAGAGGCATGAATTGCTCCCTATCAAATTAACATATCTGGCCTCAGATGGTGAGTGCTCTTATTCATCCATGTTGCTTTGAACAACAAAAAAAATGCTACTCTGATAATACTCATACTGTTGTTCTCGCATCACGGCTCTTAGATATCATTATGTACTCAAAAGTAGCTATTTTAAAATGACAAGTAATGCCTCATTTATGAGTAATATGTCTCAGCTAACACTGAAAGAGCTAGCACAAATCTCAGTTGGAGAATGATTGGAACAAAAGCTGCTCCAAAAGGGAGGTGGTGAATTATAAACGGCTGGGCAAACCATGGTGGAGGCCAGCTGTTTCAGAGGACAAAGAGAGGCAGCTGCTGACCTGACGGGAATACCTGAGATCATCATCACGCACTCAGTTTTCCCAGTGTCTCCCAGGAAACAAGCAGGAAGCACTCAGCAACAGCAAACAAAGATCAGGCCCCAAAGATCAGGTTATTTTGAAAGGTCTTTACTGAGCTGCTTCAGTGAATGGACTCTTCAGGGGAGATTCAGATTCACAAATAAATGAGCTAACTATGGATCACAACTAAAGTGTATCTAAGTTCATGTTTTCACAGGTCAGGGAAGTCCTCTATGTTTTACCAGTGTATTGTTTGCTGTGGAGACTTTTATTATTGTGAGGAAGTCAGGTTAATAAGTAATGGCAATGACTGAGAGTACACAGCACCGTTAATGTCATTATGCTGCAGTGTAAATGTCTTACCTTCTTTTGACAAATGGCAGATATCTCTGCTGCAAGAAAAATAAACATAACTGAAATACAACTGTTTGCAAAAAACATACGTATGTCTTGAAAATTGGTTATATTTTCATGGAAATTAGAACCTCAATATAAAATATATGGCAGCTTGGAACACAACGCATAGCAGCTAATAAAGGTTTTATTGTAGAGTGCATACGTATCTTATCTTTACTCAGCACCTTTTTGACTGTAAATGCTCACCTTGGGGCAGGAGTACATCAACAAGCCATTCAGCGTGATCTCTGGAAAGGTCGAAGAAATTATTTAACAATGCATGACTTATGTGTATGATATAAATACAGTCATTCCAACTGGTGTATACACATCGGTATCAGCTTCCTTACAGAGCTGGAACACAAAAATATCTTCTCAATAACAAAAAAACCCTGAAAAGCCAATTTTATTATAATAGTCTCTGCGCTAAAAAAAAAAAAGAGAGACAAGTGGATGTGCTTTTTTGTAATGATGATCTCATTATTGGCACAAGGGAATTATGTAACCATGCCAATGTGTTTCCCCTGGGTTACAAAGAGGAATAATGAGGGAGGCGGTAGGTGATGTTTGTTTGCAATAGCATCCCACTCAAGGAGGGGGAGGATTGAGGGATGGAGGAAAGAGGTGAAACAGATGCGTACCCTGCTATCCTCTGGCTGCACTCTTCACATATATAAAGAGGAGGGGGCTTGTCTCCCAAGGCCACAGAAAGAGTAGGATCTATACACATCTGCAAAAGTAATAAAGTTAGTCTGAGATAATGGAGGTGATATTTGAAAAATTAACACATTATATTCAATGTTTTATTTGCAACCAAGATGAAATACAGTAAAAGTAATGAGGTTTTCTTAGGTTCCAAATAGCTAAATAATAGGACACTTACACTTTACACACATTGACCACTTTGTTAGGTATACCTTGGCATTCAAACGATGCTCAGTTGTTACTAAGCGGGCCCAAAGCGTGCCACCACCTGCAGCCTGAGCTGTTGAAATAAGTCTTCTAACCTAAGTATTCTAACCGTAGCATCTGAATGTAGCAGCAAAATGAAGGCTCCTCAACCAGGTATCTTCTGTTATCCAATTTTGGTGAATTGTGGTCTCAGTTTCCTGTTCTTAGCTGACAGGAAGAACATCCAGTGTGGTCTTCTGCTACTGTATCCCATCTTCACTGACTGTAGTTGCACTTCTCTGACCTCTAACATCAACAAAGCATTTTCACACATTTTCTCTTTTTTCAGGCCACTCTCTGTAAACCTGAGAGACGCATGTGTAGGCAAACGCAAGAAGACAAGCAATTTCTGAGATACGCAGACCAACCTGTCTGACACCAACAACCACATTAAAGTCAAATCGCTTTTTTTTCCCCATTCTGATGCTCAGTTTGAACTTCAGTAGGTGTCTAGATAAATGTTGATGCTGCCATGTGATTGGCTGTTAACAGGTACACCTAATGAACTGGCCAGTGCATTTTGTCAATTATAAGCACAGCGATTTTATAACATATGATGTAAATTTAAGAAGTTCACATTTTCCACGTGTCCCTGTCACATATCTAGGCTACTCTCTCACCCAACAAATCATGTGACGCCTTTACCTGTGTCCCCACGCCTCTGTGTGGATGGCTGCGTGCATATGCTGCTCCACTGTCTTGCAACCTGTGCCTGGCCCTGTGCTAAACACCAGTGCTCGTGGCCTCAATGTTCAGATGGTGCACTGTAATTCACTGTGCTTACTCGATGCCACCCTATCCTCAAGGGCTGCATGGGGTCACCGCTTTCAATTAAAGCCCCCCTTCCCCCACCATACCCCCTTCTTTGCTTCTGGTAATTGAAATCCACCCCCTTTCTACCCGCCTGTTCCTACTCTGTCCGTTTGTGCACAGCTGAGTAAAGGCTGACAAAGCAGAGCAGCACCAATCGCTGATATAAAGTAGCTTAGAATCGGACATGGCAATCTAAGCAAGGCCATATAAGACCTTCCCCTATGCTTACCCCATTCATTTCTCAAGGGAAGACTATCTATTTATGCATCCCAGAAGCATAAAATATTTAAGCTTTAATGATTTTTGAGATTGCAGTCACCTTAACAGCAGGTTTATTGATGGCATTGTGGCATTCGATATGTTGACAGTGGATGGGATTCCAGGCTGAACCAGGAAATGGAAGAGAGAGAGAAATAAGAAAAACAATTGACAGGTGACCACTTTGATAAGTCTAAAGTCTGGTAAAGAAGTAGATGTGGCATAAAGAGAATCTGACCTGTGTACTGCAGTCCTCTGTATTCACTGATGGCTCCTGGTGGCTTCAGGTTCGGCCAGTAATGAAACAGCATCTGCACAGCTGGAGGTTTAACTTGGGATGGGCCATAGGATATGACATAAAGCAGATCCTGCATACAAGATAAACATCATATGTACATGAAAGTGCTGGTATATTTAGGTACATTTGAATATGAATGCAGACAAAGTAAAATAGTAAAGACTAAATCTAAATTTAAAGTAAAATGTAAAAAACAGTAACCAGTAGGCAACGTATTCAGGAGCAAGCAGGGGTGTGTAATGCTGCAAATTATGATATCAATGAGATACCAAGTAAATAAAGGCCAGTATTGCTGATACCACTACCAGCAGAGATACTTTTAACCTATAAAGGCAGCTTATGTAGAGGAGCCCAGCCTTCATCTTTTAGCTTTTCATTTATTTTAAGCTGCAGGGGTTTGTGTTATATTAATGCAACAGCAATACCAGCTGTGTGTTAAATATGAAGCTACGTGCTATTAGCTTAGCAAAGAGAAAAGACTAGAAGCAATTTAAAAAGCTGGCCTGGAATGTAAAAAAAACAGGATGTGGTTCAAGGATAAATCTGTGCTAGCTTTTCTCATGATAAGCAAATCGTAATTGTATTCTTTCAGTACTATTCAGTACTAGTGGGTACTGTTTTCTCCAGCCTCTAGTCTTTTTGCTAATGTAGCTGAACGGTCTGCTTGTTAGCTTCATATTTAGTGCCACTTTTTTGTTAGGCACAGTACATTTCATATTTCTGCAGATAAAAATAAAAGACTCTTAAATCTACATTATGTATCTAAAAGGAGAAATACCTTCCACACTTCCTGTTTGTACTTCATTAGACATTCCAGCAGCTGACAGTGATAAACTAGAAAGAAGCAGAGATCAGATTAACTAAAAGGCAGTTATTACAGTTGCCTTTGGATATCTTAATACTTTGAATATGATTGTTTACCTGGATTTGACGTGTACTGCATTGCAATCATGAGCATAGATGAGGCAGACAAATTGACATAGGCTGGGACTCCCCCCTCCTTCCTACTGGACCCCACTATACACAGGCAAAGAAGGGAAAGAACAATAATGTGAAGGATCACTTCTTTTGTTTGTTGCAGTACAATAGTTGAGAGACAAGTGAATGTGCAAGCCTTAAACCTTTACTTGTCTTTCTAGACATATCATTTAGCAGTTTCATTATGACTGTCTTGTGATAAGTCATACTCACATATAGCCATGGGAAGGAAAGAGGTGCTCAGGTATTCAATGATGTCTTTGTGGAGGAAAGGGGGAAATGTGGCTAAAGTGGAAATCATAGTATAGGGCAAAGTGCTGAGAATATCATCGTTCAGAAAAGGCAGGAGGCAAGTTGTCGTATAAAAAATGGATTGTCCCAGGTCTGAGAAGAAAGGGAAAATGCAAAAAAAGACAAAGAGAGATACACAGACACTCCTTCAATCAGCTGTACATACAGTATTAGCATACTGTATGCAGCCACAGATGTCAAAATTTCATGAAATTTCAGTTATTTATTAGTAGAACTGAAAAAAAAATACTTGGAAATGTGAGCTTCTTTAAAAGCCACTGAAGTAAACTTTACCCTCGGGAAAAGTAGAGAAATCTAGTCAAGCAAATGATTTTTTATGCATTTGAGGGTTTGTCTGTTTTAACAATGGTCAAATATTCATGAAAAGTAAGAGCACTGACTGTGATGCAGCCTTGGCTGTGAAAAACTGTGTGGATGTAACTCATTCTCTAATGTGTTTGTGATGTGTTAAAACAGCATTACACTTGCCTATGTGTGTTTCCCCTTATATATTTGCACATGACAACATAAGTAAAAACATTTCTCCCACTTTGCATAACAAACATGCAGTCAAGTATGATACACAGAAGAGAAGGCCTATGTCTGGTGTATCCAATGGCTTATGAACGATTAAGTTGACAGGATCCAGCGTGCTCCCAATCACCCCATGCATCCCTCAAGATCCTCAGCAGGACTTCTCTCCTCCCGTTACAAAAGAGGCCAAAAAAGCAGCAGTGGCTTCATGCAGGCCAGACGGTTCGGGGATGATGATGACAAACAGTGGTGCACTGGGCCTTGACTCACCATGCTGACCGTGCTGCAGCAGGGGCACGAGGTCAAGCAGGGTCACGAGGGTCACATAGAGGCCCTGATAGTCCAGAGAGGGGTACTCTGAGAGCTGAGCGTCCCGACTCTGCTGCCCCTGCCCCCCGCGGTCTGACGGGGCATCGCGCAGAACGCTGTAAAGGAGGGAGCGAGTAACTGTAGGGTTGATGGAACTGACTTGTGGTCTTAGAGATGGGGTGAGTGGGAATGGCACAGGAAAAAGACACATGGTCATGGGCACGGCCAAATTGGAAGCTTCCTGGTTCTCCTTCCTGCCTGTGCGGGACAGAATGCTGCTCCGGGGCGGGAGGGGAGGGGAGGGAAGGTAGGAGAGGGGAACAAGGGAAAAAAAGAGACAACAAAGACACAAAAAAACAGCACATTACATTGAAATGGCACTACAGAGACAGCGTAAATAGAAAAAAACAAACCCAGATAAACCCCACATAGGATGCAGTGTCTCACTATTTAACTGTATAACTGCAGGCACGGGCAATTTTTCCCTGCGCTGTCTGTTCCGTGTGACTTTAATTGAATTTATCTCGTTTTGTCTATCTTTGCACTTGGAAAACAAACAAAAAAAACATGAGCACAAACTGCAATGATCACTGCATCTCATGCGTATCTGGTGACAAGGAGCAAAAATATAAAAAATGGCATGTTTTCAGTGGCAACCCCATACTTCTCCAAAAAGGGACAGCTCAAACGGCTGTCCCTCGATGGCTGCCATCTTCCAATCGGCAAGGTCAGTGGCTACCATGCAAAAAAAAAAGGCCAATGAGCCATAACAGTATATTTTCCAAATGAAATTTCCTTGTCTTTAGTGGGGCTGTCAAGGATGGGAGTGACACCAAATTGGTTCGGGAAAATACAGAGGTGACACTTTTGAAACATGCTTCAGCCAGTAATAAACATGTGTGTGAGGTTAGATCAAGTGCTCTTAGGTCACAGCACATGTTTATTGCACCAGAGAAATAATGTCTGTATGCATACATTATGATACTGTACCAGTATCATCAGGAGAAATAATGAGATCCAACAGGCATATGGATTCAGGTTTCTAAAATAAATGTAACAACTAATCTACAGTAGAGGAGAAACTATAATGACAAAGGAATAGGTTGTATCGGGGGAGATGACTGGTAGCATTATGTTTGTGAGCTAATGCAGGATGGACAATTGTGTTTGCTGTCCCCTGGGGAAAGGTGGTGGACATATTCGATTTTAAAAGAGGAGAAAAACAAAAAAACAAAAGCAAAAACTAGTCGGGTTGAGTGTGGAGCGTCTAGGGTGGAGGAGGGAGGAGGGGGAGGGCCAGAGAGCATTGCTCTTTCTTTTTCTTTTTTTTTCTTTCTTTTTTTTACTGCACATTATTAAAGAGCTAAGCTGTTCTATCAGGCAAATGATTGGGATTTACCATGAGAGCCCAGATTATAAATGTTGATGTATTGCTTTTTTTTTTGGCTTCTTTTTTTTTAAAAGGTCACTCAAAAAGTAGAGTTGCAGCATTTGGAGTTACATGGCAAGTGAGAAAGGGGATTTCTTTTTTTTTTCTCAGATTTTTAACATGGCATAAGAACAGTATAAGGTACCATCATGTGACTGATCCCCTCAAAGTTATACTCTGTAGGATTTAAGTCAGCGTAGATTCATTAAACTATGTAATCAAAGCTGTGTTATTATACAGCATAAACTCAAACAGGACTTATAGACAACGACAAGACTGTATCTCAGAGTATGACTTTTTCACTGCCCATATTTCATATAGAAAACATCATTAATTTGAACAATGAACATAGACATAAACATCAGACGCGCTCACACGCACACGCGCGCACACTGAACATATACACGCAAAGACACACGCATATGTGCACACATACACACAAAACGACACGAGAAAATTACAAACGACACATAAAACACATGTAGAAATGCACTGATACGGACACATGACATACATTTACTGTCAAACCCTGCGCTGTCGTTGCAAAATCATGGACTACATGTGTGTATCAGTTACTCAAAGCACATGTTTCCTGCATTAACATGTTGACAGGTGTGTGAAGTGAAACAACTGTGCTGTGTCTGAAATAATGGCTAAACAGTCTGTTGCAACGTCAGTGCTCACTGATACAGAGAGCTCAGTCTGACGAAGCCGTGCCTCATCTTTAAGAACGCGTATAAAACTTGCTGGTAAAGAGATAACGTAACCCTCTAGCTGACCTGAAATTTGTGCATGAATCAACAACCTCCTCCTTTGGCTATTTCTTTTCTGCGAAGATGACACACACCTGCTCCACTTCTCAAGGCTCGCTACTCCCACTTTCCCACTCTCTCTCCCTTTTGATTTTTTCTTCTATTTCTTCACCCCGGGCTTCAGAAGGCACAGGTGTATGGATAATCCTGGAGTCCCCGCTGAGGAATCCAGACTCCTCTAATGGTGGGCAGAGTGATTTTGTTCTGCATATCTGAGGCTAAGAGACTGTGCTTCGGGAAAATATCAAAGAACCGTTAACAGTGGCATCATATTGAGTGACTCTTTTCTCGCTCGCTTGATACTGCCCCGCAGAGGCACAATCGTCACTCGAGTTAATGCCCATTCCCAGAGTTGCCACCCCTGTCACGCTCAATCTGTGCCCTGAGAGGCTACATTTGAAACACCCCAGTGACTGGTTCAGGACAGCCCTTCAGCAAAGTATGGAGTATCCAGGATACTCTGTGAGCACCACGGCAGAGGAATAATCCTTATGGATGGCTGAGGAGTTGTGTAGAATTGAGGCCAGCAGCCAATCTCAAATAGATTGCACCCTAAGCTGATAATAATGATAGAAGTGAGGCCCACCATTTTTTTTTATATAAATTAGCTAATAAGAAAAGACAGTGCCTCTGTTCTCACTGAAGCTGGCGGGTAGTAATACTGGAACCACAAGAAATATCCTATCTCTGCAGAGCATGTCTGGAAAAATGAAGCTCCAACTGGACAGAGAGGGGAAAAAAAAGAGGAAATAGTGCTCTATTAAATTAGACGTGTTCAAAATGGCTGCCTACTTGACCTATGCTGGAAGAGGAAATAACAGGCTGTTCCCTTCACAGCACCCAAGAGAGCAGGCTGACCCTGCAACTGCATAGCCGGAGGAGCTGAACTCCAGGCCCTCTGGGAAGGACACAGCAAACCGCCTCAGGAAAGCGTTCATCTAGCAACCGACCACTGAATCAATAAACATCACTGAGCCATCTATCTCCGCAGCTGCCTTAAAAAGACGACACCATAATTACACAGGAAATCTGCTACAGTCTGTATCTTTCAGAGCAGAAGAGGCGAGGCAACATCTGCCATGATGGCCACTTCCCTAACTTCTTGCTGACATTATGAATTGATACGAGACATTGAATTGTGTCACTGTCATGCCTTTGAGAAAGTGTGTCAGAGCGACCTGCTGTAATTAATCTCATCTGATTGTGAAGGAAGCTAATATCAAACATTCTACAATCTTTACTTCACCTGGTGGCTCCAGAGCAGGGTACTTACCTGAGCAGGGTTTGGGAAAAGTATTTCAGTGTGTTTGCAATGTCTGTTCCGGAGGGCACTGGGTAAATATTGTGTTGCACACGGTTGTGATACTCTTGCAAGTATCGTATCTTAGAGGCAACTGGACAAAATAAAGAGCAGAGCAACAAGCAAATCAACACTAGTGAGATATGATGCACGACAGCAAAGCCATATATCATGTAACTGAACAAGCTGTTAGGTAGCATTTAACATGAATCCTTCAGCTATGAAGTTAAACAAAAAGTCTGTTTTCCCATGGTTCTCTGGCCTTCACCGGGTGACCTTTTTTGTCATAGCAGCAGGTCACAGGAAGCCCTAGAGGAGGCAGTAACCTACTGCTTACAGAAACAAGCTCACACACGAAAGGTTGCCAGTTCAAGTCCCAAGACAAGCTGGGAAAATGTGGTTATAGCGAACACGAAAGGGGGCTTAAGAAGCAACACAGAGGAACATTTCTGTAATGAGCCCAGCTGGCTGCACTATATTGAAGTAATCTCTGTAGGTTCAGATATGACTGTGCTGTTTGTTGTTAGGAGTTCAAATATGTTGAAGTGGGTGATCGCTGACCCATTTTCTGTGACTTTAGGCAGGAATGTTTAGCTTCCTTCCTGACCTGTAAATGACAAACCCCAAAATAAAAATAACAGCTGCAGGCTTGGAGGATTGTCTGGTCAAAGCATGTGCTGCGATAAATACTGAAGCACAGCATCTTTCCGGTTCATCATAAAATTAAACCTCCTCGGAAAGATAGGACTTTTTTTAAAAATATTTTTCAACCTTTTAATAATATTTCGAGCTGTTAGTCACAACAGCAGATTCAGCGTTTTCTGTTCATTCCCTCACTTACTGTCTACCAAACAACAGGAGCAACACCCAACTTTTAACCAGCTGATGGGGCTGGGAACCCCTAACACTGAGTTTGACCCCGTCTTTTATCTATTGTTTACGGTAAAAAATAAAAAATATAAAAAAACAGAAGACAGCGGCTGGTGTCCACCTGTTCACAACCAGCGAAGTGGAATGAACAACAGACGTCAATATAGTGTGATCAGACCCCACGATTGATCAATATGAAGCCACCATATTGTTCAGTAGCCTGTCAGGTCGACCTTGAGACCAACATTACACTTCGCTTTTCCCACGCGCCTCAGCCAGCCACGTCAATCAAAATCAAATAAAATAGAAATAAATAAATCGGACCACAGAGCGATTCGGACATGGAATTGTTCCATCAACATGCAGAGAAACAGAGGGTGATTCAGTGGCTCTCTGTGTGCACTGAGACCTCCAGCCATCCTCTGCAGTGAGAGGACGTGTTGCAACCTGCCTTGGCAACCGCGGTTTCATCACCAAGGACAGCTCCCCTTGTTCGCTTTCTTGGTTAAACCAAAAAAAAAAAAAAATCAGTTTCCAGCCCCCTCACAAGACAAAACAGAAACACGCACGCACGGATACACACAGCCGTACTTACACTGCTCTGCCTTCGTAGACATTTCGCAGACACTTGGGGAAACATAAAACCCAGACTGTCAGTTGTTTTGATAGGTTTTTCCCTTCCCGGCGTTGTGTTTCCCTCAGTCGTGAAAAAGTGACTATGCCCCCTTGCAGCCCAGGCTCGTCTTGATTGTACCACTTTGCACGACGGATTTATACGCTGTGGTGTTTTAGCTGTGCTTCGGTCGCTTTTGCGATCTTTGAACGGAAATAAAGGGAGGGCTTGTTTTGTAAATCGTTTTTATATATATTTTTTGAGGTGGTGGTGGGGATTTTGCTCTCTCGTTGCAGAGATGGGTGGTGACATATATGTGACACACCACACCTTTCCAAATGGACTGATCCGGCTTTGACAAATTGTCATTCAAGAATTCCGACAACCCTGTTTGAGCTGATTATAGGAGGGAAATACTAAGCACCTCCGCTTATTTGCCTCAGTGATGCTTTACATGTGTGTATTTGTAATGCATGAAATGCTAAACATGCAACAGATGGTTGTCACACCTTCTTAAACATGTCCTTGAGAAAACATCGTGGGTTTTCTTTCCCCTATTTTATATAAATACAGCATATTGGCCACCGTGGATTGGCAGCGTGTCCTAATATTTTTATACTGATATTTAGTAATATTAATATTAATCTCCACTATCAGCTGGGCGCTTTAAAGAGTACATTGTTATCCAATAACACTTTCGAGCTATAAATGTGCATGTGTATGAATACTTAAGCCTGTGTCTAAATGCAGCATTTCTCATTTAAGCGGCACTTCCGCTAGTAGATGCAGGAGTGAACGATAAACAGACCCTACGGTCTGAGGTCCTGACAGACCCTTCCCATCATGGTTTCTGCCAAGAATTTTGTCTATACTCCTAACTGATGAAAATGATATCCTCAAAGTGTGTTAAAGCAAAAATGTTGTCTTTTTTTTATATATCACCCTCAAAACAGTCAATAATCTCAGAAATAAAATACACAATAGTTATCATATGTAACTGTTTATATAGGAAAATAGCTCAGTCAGACTTCAGATTTAACAAAGGTTTTACTTTTTTTCACGAGATTTTACACAGTGGAGAGAGGTTCACACAGTGACATTGCTTGGGTGTCTGTCTGCAGAGTTCCTGTAGAAATCAATCATGTTGAGGTATTCTGGCCTTGTCTTCGATATTCTGGGATATGATGCATGATCCAACCAGCCGGGGCCAGGAGAGTCACAGCAAACACGCATAAGGCAAAGGTAGACTGCTGTAAGAAAGTCCAATAAAATATAACCATGAGTGTTTTATTCACAGACACTGCAAATGTAATCTACATGAAAGGTTATAATACACATTCAATGCAGTGTTAGTGTTTGAGCTCTCAAATATCTTCTTTCATATGTTAAGTTGAACAGAAAGGACTAAGCCAATGAACACGACAGAGGGTCCCAGTCTTAGTGACTCACTGCGTGATATAACTTCACCGCCACCACCCACTTATATTTTCCTGCCATAATATTCTCTCTGTACCTCTCCACCATGGTATTCCTAACCTGGGATGAGCTTTGTAAAAGCCCCTATGGATGTCCCTTAGGACAGATCAACAGATTTATAGTGGCATAAACACTTCCTGCTATGCTGCAGTTCCATCATAGGATCCCTTTACAGAGGCCAGAGCATTGCACTGACTTATAAATAACAAATGAATAAAACATCTCTTCCACTCTGCAGACTGGGGAATGCAGTTCGCTTGAATTCTTCGCATTAAGGGCATTTGAACCATCACAGACATTGACTTCCAATGACTGACTATTTTATATTGTTTGCATTTTTATGCCACCATAGTCCCTAAAATGGCATTACTTGTGGTTTAGCATCCATTCAGTACAGGAAAAATATTACTGCAGTTCTTGCTTTTGTTGCAGGACATTATACAGTGTAGATATTCAAGGATGTCTGCCTGTTCAATTACAAGTACAATAAAAGTTAGTCAGTCCTACCACTGGCCCAATCTTTTCCTTGGGTGGCTTGCTGCAGATGGTTGACCTCTGATTTTGCTTAATGTTCTTCAGCAGCAGCAACCTGGTTAGTGTGGGTCTCCTAAAAAGCAAGGACATCTTTCTTGAGACAGCTCACAGTAAATCTCGTTCACAGAAGAAAAATGTGTCTCTGGAAACTTCTCCTCACATCCTGTGAGATACTGACAGATAGCCTGTACTTTTATCTAATTCCCATCACTCTTCCAGGGAGGAGTTACTTCCATGGACCAAAGACACTTGTATAAACATACAGAATGAGTTCTCATCACAGCAAATTCGGTCTTGGTTGTGTGCCTGAAGATTAAAGTGGACTGAAAGGGGGAAATATTGGTTACAAAACACTGATTTCGAGCCTGAATGAGCACACAAGGTGTCTTTTTTAATGCTGAACAGTCGTTAGTTAAGCACACAAAGTCCTAAATTAAGAACACAGCGATCAATTGTTGGCAATTGTTTACAACATTTTTCTCTCTAGAAAGTACACAGGACACAGAGTGCTGAAGAAGTAATATGCATTTGCTGGATTTTTGATAATCCATGTAACAAATATTGATTAATATTGATAATACAACAACAGCATTCAATTTAATTCAAGTTTATATATATATAGTACCAGCTCACCACAATAATCACCTGAAAGTGTTCTATACTGTAAGATAAAGTTCCTACAGTATTGGAGAAAACCTCAAGCCACCCCCAATGAGCGCATACTTTGCAACCATGGGAAGGGGAAACCTCCCTGTAAACAGGAAGAAATCACTAGCAGAGCCAGACTCATGGAGGGGAAGCCATCTGCAGAAGCCAACTGAGGGTGAGGGGAAAGAGAAAACATAAAGTCCAGTAATAACCTGAGCCTATAGCAGGATAACTAAGCGAAAGTTTAGGGTTTGTTGATCCAGCCCCAACTATACCTTTTATCAAAAAGCAAAGTGTTGAGTCTAGTCTTAAAAGTAGAGACAGCGTCTGTCTCGTGAATCCAAACTGGGAGCTGGTTCCACAGGAGAGGGGCAGCATAGTTGAAGGCTCTGCCTCCCATTCTCGTTTTTAAAAACTCAAAGAACCACAAGTAAACCTGCAGTCTGAGAGTGACATGCTCTGTTGGGATAATATGATACTATGAGGTCTTAAAGATATGATGTGGCCTGATCACTGTGAGGAAAATAATTTTAGAGTCAATTCTTGATTTAACAGTGGATTAACCAGAGGCTTTTTAGAGAACATTTAGCTATCAATAACTGTATTACTATCACTACACAACTTGTATATTAATTCCATATATAGATAGAAATTTTTGTCATTTCAAAAAAAATATTATGGTATCTGAACCAGAACCACTTAACAAAAATCTTCAAAAGATAGTCTTCACAAGTCAACACAAAGACAGGGCTATCCAGATGTCTGAGTAAATCTCTTGTATTTCTGTTCTGTTCCATTCTATTCTGTCCTTCTATTTAATAGACTGGAGGACAGACTGCCTGAATAAAACCAAAGGCATGTATTGCTTAACTTTGTCATTTAAGGCTTTTCCTTTTTAATTCCTTACTCGGGGTGATTGCAGGGTAATTGTAGATTTATATCAACATGGCAAGTCAATGCAAATAATAAAACAGTGTCCATTGTTTATGGTTATTTGAAACCTATAGTGTACATACAAAAAGGTTTTGGCACTCACATTACATGTATTCTGTCGCCCTCAACAGGATGCAGTAAGAACTAGATCTAGCTGGGAAAAAACAGAACCAACTTTATCCCTGAAGTCTTTACTACTAGCATATACCTGTTCACACAATAGTCGACACTGAATAAGAAAAATATTCCAAATCAAACAGTGTTAAGGGATCAATACGTGTATGTATTGCAAAGATGCATTGCTGCCGTTAGCTTTAACATAATAATCAAGGCGAAAATTGGTGGTGCAGCCTGCATCACAGTAACGTCATCTCATAGGTCTGCCTCTAAATGAAAGAGGGAAAGGTTAATAGACAAACCATGCGCTGGGTTGCATTGTCTGGAACATTTTCTATAATATTATACTTAAAATTGCATACCGCTGTTCGTCACAGCTCCCGATTCTCCTGCAGAATTACTGACAATGTCATCAGTTATATAAAACATAAAGGGAAGCTGAGAAGTACTATCTTGACCATATGATTGTGACACGTACGTAGCCCATTTCTGACTACTGCCACCAATTAAACGCTAGAGGGCGCTCGCAAACGGTATATTGCACAATCTGCTGTGAGTACTGACGGGCCTCTTGAACAGTCGGCATACAGCAATGAGAGTGTTAAGTTGACCTAAACGCAAAGAAAGATAGACTTTACTTCCAAAATTAAGACGTTTCAGAGCACGAGCAAAGCGTGCCTTTTAAATTTATTCGACACCTGCAGAATTTGTGCAAAATTTGAATATCAAACGCGGGATGTGAAATGCTTTTTCATTGGGTCGCAAGTTACTGCACAACGAAAATGCAGTAAACTCTCGCGTTTGAAGGTTTTATTTTGAAAAACATGACCGGAAGTTTCCTTCTTATTTTGGCTAACTTGAAACGGGTAGCGTTGGGATAGGCCATAACAACCACCCAACAAGGCGTTGTGCTACTAAGGGGAAATACCGAACCGAACCGAGATTTAAAACGGTCTGGGTTTAGTTTTTAGTCGAGGTAGATGCTGAAAAATCACCGGAAAGTCGATGCAAGTGGAAACTATTGCACATTAGAGACCAAAGGTTGACGTCGAGCCGTGCGTAATGAGCAGAGTTGGGAAAAGAAGGTGTTGAGCTGCATTTTTTTTCTCTCTCCCTCTCCCTGCCTGAGACAAGTTGGATCGGAGTGCTGCCTAAACTACGAGGGGAAACGAAGAAAAAATAATGCCTGCGAAGCTCCTCACTTTCTGGTAAATATCTTTTAACGACCGCTTTTCAACAGTTGCATCTCATCTTGCTCAAAGTAAATTTCCGAGGGCTGAAGTCAAAGCGACACCGCAGAGATAGCTTACCCTAGCCTCTTAGGATATGCTACTAATTACAGGGCTGTGGTGAATATGACTCCTCTTGCTGGGCTGTCGCCATACAATTTGGACATTACTTCCCTTTTTTATTTATCAGCCGCGAAAAACAATCCGCTTTAATTTTATTTTTTTTCTCTGCTCTTAAAGGCACTTTTAACCAAAGCTTCCGCTGAGCAGCGGTAGCCCAGAGAGCAACAATAGCTCCGTGATAACGGCAGGCTAACAAAGCCTTTGCAAATAATTAGATTTATTTTCATACGGGCTGGAGAAGACTGCTCTTATTTGTTTTCGTTTTGCGTGTGGCTGGATTGGTAGAAAAGTTCAGGATAAGTGTGATTTTTGTGTCACTTTGGAGAAAAACCTACATGTTGCTGATTATTGCATCTGTGTGACACAGTAGTTGACAGACTGAGCTTTGGGGACAGCTTAAACCGCAATTGTAGCCGCTGTGTAAAGATGAAGACTTATTGCGTGGCTAGGTCTTGTAATAATTTCCACAAGTCATACAATTATTACCATAATAGATTTAGATACCAATGACTTCTTTGAATTGTGTAGGTATCTGACATTAACCCATCCAATAGAAAATTAGTGTTGCTGTAGCGAGATTTTTTCCTAACAACGTATGTGATGTTTGTTGGCATTAGCATCCATGTAAGTGATGAGGAGCCATATGCAGTCTGCGATAATCCCATGGTAATCTCACTGAAATTGCGGGTAGACTCAGCAGTCAGTCCGTTAACTCCATCTTTTTCTAAAATGCAGCCTGTCTGTCTTTGCAGCTCCTCACTTGAATAAAGGTGCCTTCCCCGTGCGTTTTAGTGCTCATGTTTACCATTTCGCTGGGTTAAGTATTTGTGTCAGTGCTTCAGAGCTGTATAATGACATGTAATTATCAGTGTTACAGTGCTCAGAAATCCATGACTGGCATGAAAAGGCAGCGAGCTTGCAAATACTTGCCACTCAGTCAGCCGCACTTTACCCTGAATGCTGTTTACCCTGGCCAGTTGGATGGAGAACCCAACAATGAGCATTGACATCTCACTCAAAATAAGCACCCATTGTGTCCTGAGTTGCCATTCATTCTCTGAAGATCGACAACTGGGTTATGTTTGCGCAGTCATTAAGTGTATGCCTACTTCACATGATGGTTCTGTTCGGTTTTCCATTGCAAGCACACCTACAGGATGACATTCATCTGTCCAGTGTTTGTTGGATAAGTTGCCATCATGTATTCAAATCAAAGGTCTGAAAGAAAACAAATTAACTTTGAGGTAGCTGTGTTTGATATTTGCCATTTTGTTTCATGGCCTCTAGAGCAAAACGTAATCAGCTGACAGCGTACTCAGTGAAATGTCAAATATGCACCATTACGGTTCATATTGTTAGTTGACACAGGCTAATCCTGAGGCTGCTCACCATGAGTCATCATCGTGGGGACTTTTGTTTCCTCTCTCCGTTTCTGTCATTTCACTGTGTTGTCTGTTTTCTAGCTTGTTCTGATTTTTCCTTAGGTTCCCATGGCTCTCCTGCCAGAATCTGTAATCAGCTGAATGGCCTGACACAACATTATGCTGATTTACCTGATTGGCAAAAAACATTGTCGGCATAAGCGGTCTGCTCTGCCTCTGAATTTGCGTTCTCCGGTTATCGTTTCAGACAAAATATGACTATTATTTTAAAAGGGTGGACTTTATTTTGTTTTCCACCAACCTTCGGTGGCTGTTCCAGTCGGGTATCTTGCTGCGAGATGTGTGCAGACACATCAGTGCCATGGAGGTCACTCTGTGTTAGAGAGTTCTGGTTTCTGCTCACTGCTGCATTGCTTTTTTATGACCTTCCAGAGCACCCTTGATTGTATCAAATATCAAAAGAGTCAGACAATTTGTAACTGAAAGCTGTATTTCTGCACAGCTCTGTAAGCAAAAGACGTAATGGGCAACTTACCCCAGAGGTCATTTAACAGGTTTTGTGACAGTAAAACTTCTTTTCATCCCCCAAAGCCGGCATCTTTTGTTTTTCTTGTTGTATGTGAATCAGAAACATAAACTTTGTTTCTTCTGTGATTCCTATTGTGAAATGGATACACACATATGTCAGCATTGGACTAATAAAAATACCTTTTGGAAACATTAAATTGAAGAGCTCTGTGTGTGAGAGCTTTAATGCATGACACTGCTGTGTAATTGCAGACAGGAAAGTGTTTGGGGAGAGTATTTCAGTGTTTCATTCAGGCCTGACTGTGGCACTGGCTCCTTTCCAGAGGATTAGGGCATTTAGCCACTGAACCAAACAAAGACGTCCATCAAAAAGCGGACATAGTTTTATTCACAAGATTCACAGTGGGACTAGTAGAGTACACAGCGCGCAGGTTTCTTCAAGCTGTTTGAGCACAGACGTGTGCGCCTTTTTAGATTAGTAAGCTGTTATAAAATTACCGAAGAGGAATGAAATGGGAAATTCTCAATCATCTTCGATGCTAGCCAAGTAATTCTCCACATCACCTTTAATTTGGCGAAATCTTGTCAAGCCCATTCTAGCTTAATTACCGCTGCCACTTTGACTTCAAACGCCGGTTGCGTGTGTGTTCCAGCAGATGAGTTCAGGTTTATGGAAACGACTTGTGAAAAGGCTGCACTGAGATAATAGAAATGTGCTGCTAAAATTTGGGCTTGCGTACAGGACCGAAGACCTGTGTACCCACCTCTTCCGTTTTCTCTAGCCACGATGAGGATATCCACATAAATGATTAATAAAGAGCCCTGACAGTCATTTGAATAATACATCGCTCCTGTTCGCGTGCCAAGTAATTTTTGTATGTTCAGTGAACGGCTGTTCTTTTGTCTTTTAAGCCCCTTTAACTGGCTGATTGTTAAAATAACATAAAAGTGATCCATGACTGAGGCAAGGTGAGCGGTTTGATAGGGTGCATATGTGTCCATGACAGCGTGTGCGTAGAGGTAGGTGGGGGCAGGGAGTGTCTCTTGTCACCTCTCATTAGGGACGCATAGTCCAGCTCGGCTGGTGTCTGCCTTCCCCCGTCTGTGGCACTGCCCTCCTCTGCTCCCAGCCTGAGCAACAACAGAGCGCCTCAGTGTTTCAATCTAAACTGCAGGAAAGTGTCTTAATGTTTGACATCAGAGAGATTATGGCCAAAATGCTTCTTGCACATTATGAGTCAGGTCTCTGCCCTAAATTATGGTTTTAGAATTCAGCACTGCAGCTAAAGTTAAATTTGGTTCGCTAATTTGAATGAATTAAAGCCGCCTCGCTGGGAAGTTGGTGTGGTGTTCAATGGATGCGTTAGTTGCTTTGTTTTATTCTGCCTCTGCTCTGCTCCTTAGAGAACCCCAACCACCACCACCACCGCTGCCTTTTTGTAAACAAGACAGTATATATCTCAAGGGCTGCTTCCTCTCTCCTACATATTCAAATTCAATTTCTAATTTTGTCCAAATTAATTCCCTGTGAAGATGGGGCTTATTTAAAGCAGTCTAATGAAATAAAGATCAACCAATGTTTTTATTGGAGTGCTCTAGTGTGACTGCCTGGTGACTATTTGTGTGTGGAGTAAGAGGCTGTGGTTTTCCATTGAACCCTTGGGAGGTTGTGGAGTGGTTCTCTACAGGGGCAGACACTATGATTTATTAGTATGGTAGGCAGGAAAACCAGCAGTCTGAGATAAAGCAGATCTCCCATCACACTCCAGTTCTAAGTTTGGTCTAATATACAAAAGAGACTAAATGAGAATATATACGTGACTCTTTTTGTGTTGAGTTATTTAAAGGACCACAATGAGGATTACATTTTCAAATTTCTTAGTAATGTTTATAAAGGGACGCATTCATGCCAAGATGTAAGTGCAGAGGGAAATTGGGAATCTTCTCCTCTTCTTTGGTTGCAAGAAGTAGTTTGCAAAAATCTTTGGATTTGCCTGCATTTCTGAATTGACTACTCATAAACTGCAGTCGAAACTTCATCTAACTTACTGTTATAGATAAACCCAATCTGATTCAACTAATGAAACGCAAAGAGAAAAAAAAGAAAACTATAAGTCACTGCTCCCCTGAGAGCAGTGACTTATAGTTTTCTTCTGTTTTGATTAGTGGTCTTTCTTTTAGTGGACACTATATGACAGAGTTTCCTTTGTTTCTTTTTAATGACCTTTTATGATCCCACCTTGTTTTTTGGTAAAGTCTTTGCTGGATTTCAACCTCCTTGGGAAAACCCCAATAGTCCTAAAGTCTTTCCAACTTTTTGCACCTCTATAATGTTTTTTATAACATCCTGATAAAAGTTATTGCAATTAAAGCTTTGCTCACACCAGCCAAGGGCAGACTTCAACCGCTGTTATACTTCCCATATCCGGCATACACGTCTCCAGACATCTGCACGCTCTCTGGTTTGCTCTTTGGGCTTGTGTGACTTTCTGAAGCTTGGGCAACATTTTAAGAGTAACGAGTGCAAAATCTTAAGAAAAGCTTGACCCCCTCAATCCAGCTCTATAACTGCAGTCTACATGCTTGTCGAAATGAAGCCAGATAGACTCAGTTTGCAATTGTTAGCTTGAGTAGTCGTCAGTACACTCAGTTAATGAGGTGCCCTGTTTTCTTTTAGATCATAGCTGGTGACAGCATGAAAAGAGAAGAGGGAAAACTGCTTGGCCATTGCCATGGCTCACAGCAATAAGTTATGGTAATGACTGTAAAGAGCAACTTAAAGCTGCTCAACTCTGCATCTGCAGCACAGCTTCTGTCTTTGAATTATTAGCTGGTCCCCCAAACATATGAATTAACAACCAACTGAGTGCTCAGATGTCTGTTTGGTAGAGTTTTTGTCACATTGGAGAACTGATTTGCATAAAGTCGGCTGTTAAGGTTTGTGTAATCTAAAACATAAATGTTCTCTTCATCGGTAAAATAGCAGTTAAATACCCATTATCCAATCATATATTATCTTTCTTTTATCATGATAGAAAATTAATGTAGAAAATAATTTAAATGATATGAAAAGCTATTATTTTATAATGTTCTGCTGATCACTTGCTGCGTCCACCAGAATTTGCAGGGGGAATTACTTTTCCTGATCAAATTCTTAAAGACCAAACATATCCACCTGAGTATAACCTCATTAAGACCACACTGATTTGTAGCCATGCGAGCATAATGGCTCTGGGTGCCAAATACACACCAGGACCGGCTGTGTGTGGATGTATATGTGTGTTAATATCTCAGGCCTTAAAACGGGTGTTAATCTCATCTCTGGAGCTGATTTGGCTAAATGTTGGCTACCCATTGGATCAGTTTGGCTACTGGAAAAGTACCCAGGTCATGTATTAGACTTCCTATACTTTAAAGTAATGCAAGGTACAAAGTTCTGGTTTGGTTTGTATTCATTTTCTTGTCGTTTATTTATCAAGAAACCACAGTTTCATGATAAATAAATTCATCAGCTTCCTGGAGAGGAAGGATTGAAAATGAAGCACCCCCCTGTATAAACTGTATTGTAGAATCACTGTCAAGAGACATATTTATGCTATGTTTATGCTATGTTCTATATTTGTATATTTGTTGCCCACCCCATAACATAATATGTTACAATACTGGATTAAGTCTACAGTCAAACATATCTACACTAAAGAGTTTTCACTGGCTACAGACTGAACTGGAAAAGTACCCAAATCATTTATTAGACTACTTCTAGTTTAAGGTGATAACAGGCAAAAGCAGAGTAACTTGTTCTGGGTTGTACCTCCCTCTGAAAGTCCCCCACCACATCTGGATTACATTGTAGTTGACTGCTTGTCATTTCTTGAGGGGAGGATAGGGAAGTCTCTGTTAACTGGAGTCACTGTTGAAGATTATAGATAGGAGAATGACCATGCAATTTTCACTTTTCACAAAAACTCAATTTTTAGCACTTCAAACCTGTAAAATGGCAAGACAGCTATGATTCATCGGTGCCGTGAAATCAATGTGGCTGAAACGGCGCGATAGATAATATTAAGTGCTCCTCTGTTCACCTTCCTTAACACTGACATTCATTATCTTTCCAAAAAGTCCAATCTCACAATGTTGCAGTCAACAACATTTAAAATGCAGTCACTCTTAAGCTTAAATATCTCTCCTTCTGTTCTTCCTCCAGCCATGGCAGCTTGGGCCTGGAGCTCTGAGGATGCTTCAGAGGACCCGTGCCTGACCCGCAACTGACGACTGAGAGGAATACGTTGTCTGAGCAGAATGACTCAGCACGAGGGGGGACCCCCAAATAGCAAGTGAAGAGAACCGAGGATGGGTGCCAATGGATCCAGCTACCCGCACTCGTGCTCCCCACGGATAGGGGGAGGTTCACAGGCACAACAGACTTTTATAGGTATTAAGTGCATCACCGGTCAGTTCATGTATATGATTATTATTATTATTTTTACAATATGGCAAAATGTCTTTTGTTAGATGAATTACTGGTGAAAAACCCAATTTCTCTTCATGTCCAAAGTAGAGTCAAGAATCAGATTTGATTAAAAAATATCTCTACAAACATAATGGGATGGTCTGCTATACACATTACATTATATTAACCTGCTTCCATGGCAACTAATGGTGCAATAGGTGAACATTTTTATGCATGAGAGCTCTTAAACAGAGCGTTTGAGTACAACTGAATTCATTAAAAAGCAGTGGATCTACTTTACTGTGCCATATGGACTTAAATTATTGTTTAAGGCTGACGAATAATTGCATTAAGTATTTATTTGTCAGAACTGAAATCTAACTTGTAGACAGGAAGCGAGCCCTGTGACTGACTATAGCCTACTTTCTGGCCTGAATGGGCTGACAGCTGCACTTTGAGTTTTTAATGTGAAGAGGTTTTTTGGGGGGTTTTCTCTCTCTCTCTCTCTCTCGCTTTTGGTCTTGTTCCAATTTCACTACTGTCATTGTTGAAGAGCATAGCATATGGCCTTCAGTTAGTACCTGTATCCTCAGAAAACCTGTCTGACATGGAGTGTAGTGGTTTGCTTGTATGTACATATTGTCGACATTTAAGCACTCTTTTTGATTGCTGTTGAAGAAAGTGGCAGAGTCTAGTTTATGGCTCTTAAAGCTTTCCCTGCAGTCCTGAGTGCCAGAGCGTTTGGAGAGCTGCTCCAGAGATTAATTTAAATAAGTCTTTTCTTAAGTTAAAAAAAGTGTTTATTTCAGTTTCAGAATGACTTAAGTCTGGGGTTTATGTGGGTTTCCACTTCAAAGTGAAAGCACTGCAAAGAGCCAAATTATCTCAGTAGCCCCTGAGACCTCTCCCGTTTGCTCTGAGCTCTGTAGCTGCTTGGTTGAGCTGGCCGGGGCCATAGATGATTCACAGTGTTAGAATGATTACTATTTGGGTCACACTGATGGATCCTGAGAGAAAGGCAGGCAGAGAGGATCTCCTTGGCAGAGGTTCCTCTGACGTACAAGTCCTGCCTCTCAAGCAAAAGATAACTGCTATTGAGTGTAATTGATTGGGCATAAATACATGAATGGACCTACGTTGATGGAGGAGTCTAAAGTAGGACGGGATTATAATTGGGTCTGTGATGATCAAGGTTTGGTCTGAAAAAAAAATAAAGACTTTTTTCCTTCCTTTTTTTTCCAGTTGTTGAACTAGATCCAGATGTTTTGGTAGCTGGGTCAGGCATGAGTGTCCTTAGCTTGATAGAGCAGGGCACAGATATACAACAGTAAACTGGTGCAGGCTGCTTTTGAAACAAGGAAAAAAAAAGAAACAAATACAGCTCTTGCAGCAAAGGAGCTCTAAAATGAACCTCTTTTCAAATTCATTTTATTTCTTGATCCTAAAAAATTGAAAATAAACACCTGAGAAATAACTGTGGCTTGCTTGTGCAAAAGTTGTGGAAGCCCTCCACTTGTAGAATTTGATTGGGGTTTTTAGAAGAATTACCATTAGGACTTTCTCTTTGATTAAATTCTCTGACTCTTCAAACATATCCAGGATTCAGTAACCGTGGGTTCCTCTTAACAAAGACTGAGGATGAGAAAATGAAACCAAGTGTCGCCTACAAGGCAGGGGAAAGCTTTAAAAAGATATCAAAGTGCTTCCAGCTTACAATTTCCAGTGCCCAGAATGGCATTAAAAAATAGCATTTAAAGGGAACTGTGAAAATCAACAAAATATTATTGAGCAAGAAAACTTTCAGGAAAAAAACATGTCTGGTGGGCAAAAAAGGGAGGGGGGCATATGATGGTAAAAGAAGCTGCAGGAAGGTTGGGCTGACAGAAATGGAAGTGATCCATATACATGGTCTACGCCATGGACGCCTTATCGAGCTCTCACAATTAGAGCAGGGCGATATGGCCAAAAATATATTTATCACGATATATATTTGAAAATTTGCGATAACGATATAACCGACGATATAATTGATGCGAGACAAAATACAACTCCACAACATTACTAGCGCAAAAAGACAACCTTCCATTTATTTTCACTTAAACAAGAAGCTGGTTTTTATGTACATTAAAGCTTTATAAAAATGTAACAGTGCAAATGCAAATTCCTTGCTGAAAGTTTAACCAAAAGGCATTTCCAGTAGAAATGGGCTGACATATCCTGAGCATAACCATGTATAATATCCACTGAAGTTAAAAATAGGTGCTTTGCAACATTAAACTGCAGTGTGCAGTACGCATTTTTCGGACCATAAGGTGCACGGGATTATAAGGCACATTAAGCGAAACAAAGCAGTCAGATAAATCAAACTTTATTAAACTCATTCTTCTTGCTTCCTCCACTTCTGTACCATTGATTCATTAATGTTGAATTCTCTGGCAGCTGCTCTATTCCCATGTTGTTGCAGTATATTAATGACTAACCTCGTATTGTGGATGGATTATCTCAGTTGTTCTCCTGACTGAAGTTTGGTCCGTTTACAGCATCCTGCCATGCGATTGCATTTGTCTCTAACCATGAGGAACCTTAACGTTAACTTTTATAAGTGGAAAAGTGTTAGTGTTCGTCCTCCAGCTTCACTGTTTATGTTATGCTAACATAGCTGTGTCGCTAGCGATCACGTAGCACATCATTATATACCAGCTAGCCCAACTTCAGTAACCCTACAAACGTCACTGCTGTTTAGTTTCCTGTCTTCATTTATGTTGGAAGTGATAGCAGAGCTGTACGTTTGATTTTTTTCAGAAATCTCTCCGTCAGAACATGCAATATCATGCTAAGGTAACTAGCGAAACTAGCGAGCTAACTTCCGCTAGCTTCCTGCTAACTTCTAACTCCGTTAAATGTAATAACTTTTGTTTTCATGGATGCCTGGAAGTTAAACTTTATAGTTACACCTGGTAAAGCAGCAATGCTGATCGTTTTATTAAAGATGAAAGAATTTAGACAGTTTTTAACTCTAAGTGATGCTGCAGTGTTGTTTGACCTGAAGTATACGGAGTTTAGGACCCAGATTACTCCCAGATTTAAGAGCATCTTAGTCCGACAAATACGACAATAACAACGGCCGCTTGCATGTTCTGCAAAAAAATGTGCTTTGTTGTGTATCTGACGGACAAACACCAAACCAGTTCCACATCACGGAAGTTGCACCATTTTTACAAACCAATTCTGGTTCATCTGTTTCACTCAACAATCGGCCATGTGCGTATGAAAACAAAGGCACTGCGCATGCGCGTTTTACTCCCATTCTATCGCGATATTTCATTTTCCTATCGTTGCCTAACATTATACCGGTATTACCGTGAACGGTATAATATGGCCCAGCCCTACTCACAATCCCATTACATGAACATCACTGAAAATCTGGGTATATTTAACATGCAATTTGTGTAAGACAGTCTTTAAAAAAAAAAAAAAGAACTGGAAGTGATCTGCAAGAGTGTCTGAAAATTGCTTAACCAAAAATAGAAAGTCTTTCAGCTGGCAGAAAAAGGTGTTTATCTGCCTAAATTGTGGCTGAATTGCATTGAAACTTCTGTACATACCACCTTTTACTGTTTCGTTTTTACAAACTGTGGACCCATAGTTGCTGTTTGGGGGAGGGGGCATGAACACATTTGTCACAGGACTGTCAGGTAAACCTAAAACATGTTATGAATGTACACTAAATGTCACAATTCCCAATATGAAAACTAAAAAATGTAAAAAGGGCCGTGTGTGTGTAAGGGAAAGCTTGACCACCCACCATTAATTCTTTTTTTGTAATGTAAAACTGTTAATTTCTTTCTATTATAATTAGATGTATTTAAAACACAATAATTTTTAGGCTAACCTTCAGCTGTTTTTATTCCAGGGACCTCATCCTACTCTCAGCAGGGATATGGTTGGGAGTCAAAGCTATACAGCCTGGAGCACGGCCATGAGCGGCCGGCAGACAGGAAGAAGAAGAGTCTTGGTCTGGCGACTCTCAAGCGGAGGTTCATCAAAAGGAGGAAGTCTAGCCGCTCAGCGGATCATGCGCGGCAGATGCGTGAGCTTTTGTCAGGGTGGGACGTCCGTGACACAAACGCCCTGGTGGAGGAGTATGAGGGAACGGCAGCCCTCAAGGAGCTGAGCTTCCAGGCCAGCCTCGCACGTCCAGAGGCTCCTAGCTTGCAGCGGGATCTAGCCGCTCTCTACCAGCACAAGTACTGCACAGATGTGGACCTCATCTTTCGGGGTACTTGTTTTCCAGCTCATCGGGCCATCCTGGCTCCCCGTTGCCCCTTTTTTAAGACCTTGCTGTCTTCATCTCCCGGGTACGGAGCAGAGGTTCTAATGGACATTGACACGGCTGGCATTGATGTTCCCATGTTCTCCGCCCTACTTCACTACTTGTACACTGGGGAGTTTGGGGTGGGTGGAGCAGAGGATACGAGGCTTCAGAATGTGGATGTGCTAGTGCAGCTAAGCGAGGAGTTTGGTACACCTAACTCCTTGGAGGCAGACATGAAGGGTTTGTTTGACTACATGTGCTACTATGACGCTCTGCTCAGCTTCTCTTCAGACTCTGAAATGATAGAGAGCTGTAATGAGAGAGGAGCTGTGGCTGCAGCAACATCAGTGAGTCAAGGAGGCAATGGGGCCCCAGGAGCTGCAGGGACCCCAGACGAGGACCTTAGGGCTCACAAAGCTATCCTGTCAGCACGCTCTCCTTTCTTTCGGAACCTTTTGCAGCGACGTATTCGCACAGGCGAGGAAATGACAGAGCGCACACTCCAGACACCCACCCGCATAGTGCTGGATGAGTCCATAATACCACGAAAATATGTGCAGGTTATTCTCCACTGCATGTACACGGATGTCGTCGAGCTCGGGCTGGTGCTGCGTGGCAGCCCCTCAGCAGGCAGCCTCGGTGAGGTGCAAGCCCTAGTGTCAGGGAGCCGTGGGGCCAGCACACGCACGGAAGAGGCCATGGAGCTGTACCATATTGCTCTGTTTTTGGAGTTTAGCATGCTGGCTCAAGGTAAGTCATAGTCACAATATCAACAACATAGGGTGTGATAGCAACCACATTTTTCTGTTTTGACTTATTTTGCTTATTTTCTGTCTTACTGATACTATTAGGATAGTCAATGCTCATAATAAACATGGCCAATGTGGGTTGGTTTATATGTGAATAATCCCTGTGAGCCAACAGCTCCGGCTTCTTATTGCTCTAAATGCTTTGTTTCATACAGTTTTTTTTGTTTTTGTTTTTTTTTAACTCGTGGCTCTGTGTGACATCAGTGACATATTCCTAATATGGTCATGTTGGGCACACAGCTCTGGCTGTGAGGACAGAAGCCCTTCCCATCTGCCATAAATCTTCCTTCTAAAGGGCAGCCAGCCAGAGGAACGTTGGCTTAAATGGAGAGGGGCTTGTTTCAGATAGTAGCAGAGAGTCTGAACAGCAGCCCAGTATAACATACGGATATATAAATAATCATGTCGAACTGTGAATCAATTCTAGCAGAGTACAAGATTAAAATTATGGAGCTGGAAATGAGCAAAAAAAAGTCCCAGATAAACAATCTGCCTCAAAATTTTTTTGTTTAGTTTCATTCCTAAGTAATTTCTTCCTTCCTGTCTGCAGAATACATGAGTCAAAGTGCTGGCAAGGTCTCTACGACAAATTGCTTAAAACCTTAACAGCAACCAACTGTAGTTCAATAGCCTGATCATAAGGTTTAGAGTCAATTTGCCTGTCCAGCCTGTCATAATTGTGTCATTTTCTATTAACTTAATAATATGAGCTAGACTTTTATCATAATAGGATAGAATTTTGTACGTGAGTTGATGCCTTGCAAAACTCAACCCTGCTATAACGTCTCTTTTCATGCATTCATGTCATTTTTTTTACCAGACTCAGTGTCTTAATATTCTGCACTTAATATGGCTGCAGATTACTCTAGCTGTGACGGGTGTTAGAAACAGGCTGATATAGGTTATCTCTCCCTCTGGAGGCATACAGCCCCACTCTGTGTTACATGAGGTGCTTCTGTCAACACTTCATTTCTGCTCTATCTTTACTCAGATTACACTCTTTTTTTGACCCTGGTAGCAAAGGTTAAAGCCATACTTTTTACATGAGCCAGTCGCTTCCTCCACTGCACTTCCTCCAAAGTGGCACCTGAGCGTTTTGCAGTTTCCAACACAAATAAACAAAAATCCACTTTAATCGGAATAACCTTTTCAAGTATGCAGTATTTAAAGCAGTCTTTTTCAAATACATGCAAAACTACCGAATTTGGCCCGTGTGAATCCAAAAGTGACAAAACACAATTTCTTACTTTATCGTGTCTTCTCGGCCAATAATGATCTTCATAGTCACAGTATAGGAAATTAGTTTGCCTAATACTGAAATGAAGCTATAAAGACCAGAGAGTTTGACTGCTTTGTGCTTTCTAATGAAATCAAACCAGTATTATTTTAAGACACTCGTTTACAGTTACATCCAGAATATTTAAAATATACTTTGCAATTTGACAGCTTCACCACTGTCGTTTCACAATAAAAGCCTGTGAGTGTTTTCTTTCAATTCTTCACTCCTCTGTAGCTCAAAGGTTATTTTTTTATGGTGAGGCAGCTGCAGATATATAACATAGTCTATATGCTCTGTTGGCACACTGTTTTATAAAGCTGAGATCACTATAGAGTAGCCAGAATTTTTTTTTTTCTCTCCAAACTTATGCTGCAGCATTAATACAAATATAGTCCATGTCATAATCTTAATGTGCTAAAGTAGGTGTGGGTCTTTAAGCTGATAAGAGGAAACCACACATTCTGTTTACAGAGGAAGTAATAAAAAAATATACATGTACATCTTTTTTTTTTTTTTTAACACACAGCACTTTATTGCAATAAACATGCTGGTATTAAAATCTTTTAAAAGCAGAGGATCAATACTGTGTAGCTGCTGTATTGACTGAAGGCTTGAGAGTCGATTACCTTTTTTAAGACCTGTGTGGTGATTTTAATAGCACTGGACACACAACTGGTTAGACACCAGCTCCCACCCTCAAGCTTTGGGTGTCACTCTCAGGGTCATTCTGGCAGCTTAAGCCAGCAACAAGGAGGCATATGGTGTCATCCCCACACACCATCACCTCGTCTTCCCCCTCCACCCCCCCACCTTCTCAACAAGCCCCTAATCGAGGGGTATTTTTATCCCTCTTTGCTCCCTTTCCGTCTGTTCTGCACAGCTCAAATCATTTCCCGTCAAACCTCAAAGTGGAATGTGGTGAAATAGTTTAGGTTAACCTGATGCTATTTTATCCAAGTCTCTCTTTCTACTCTTTAACTTCCTGTTGTTACACTTTTTGAGATCACTTCATTCCTAGAGATATTTTTGTGCATTTTGGAAAAGTGTGTTTATCTGCCTAATTTGGGTTAATTATGAGACTTGAAATTTGTAAGAAGCCATCCAACTGTTTTGCTGCGACGTCTCTTTAGGAGACAGCAGAGAGGTTTATGTCAGGGGTTTCATATAGAAAGAGCCCCCTCTCATCTGTCACACTGTCATCCCCCTTTACGTGCTCCTTGGCTGCTTCCCTCCGGCTACAAGGAGGTTTGGCCCTTGGAGGTTTTTGTAGAGCTCTCTGTCATTCTTCCTTATTAATTCTCAAGATGGGCTTCCCTTTACGACTACATCTCACTCAAATAGTAACCAGTATTAAAAGCCTTATTAATTTTTCAAGCGCGCTGAAGAGATGATAGCCCTTCAGTGCAGTTTCATTGCTGCCTTCCCTTCTTGCTCTCTGACCGACCAGCGATTTCAGTGCCCTATCTTGTGTTTTGACTGCTTTGACTGAAGCTCCATTTCCTGACTGATTGGCTGAGATGATTTACATCCACATGCTTGTTTACATGCCTTTGAGTGCAGTTGATGTTTTAAGTGGCTTTGGAGACTGTGTGCTCTATAAACACAGAGCTCCAAATCATGACAGCATGACAAAATTCATGCGTACTCCAAAGTTGGTGTAGTGTAGAGCTGACTGTCGCTGTTCCTGCTGTTCTGTTGATATTCTTGTCAGTCGACTAAGCTCCAGTGAATGTGGTGCACCACCCGTGGAGAGGGGGAGGCGGGTTAGTACTAGATATAATGCTGATTCTAATCTCCACCTCATAATAAAAAGTGCTGCGTTTTAAAAGACTGGCTGTCACTGAGAATTCGAATGGGCTAACAGAGAGCAGAGCTGTTTGCTTTCCTGTGCCACTGGTCCCAAGTGGGGAATTGCCTGCTTTTGTGGACGTATGCCTGTGTGTCTGCTTTAAGGGGAGGGTGAAAAATAAATAAATAAATAAAATCAAATTGAACTAGACTGGAGGACTTTCTAGAAGATGAATAGCAAAACAACCAGCAGTGGGCAATGAGGCAGATGCTGGAAATCTTCTCCTGTTTTTCAGTCTGTTTAAAGCAGATAAAAAGGAGAAAAAAAATATGCAGGCCCACATTTCAGCTACATCTGTCTTAATGATGCAGCCTCAGCTGAAAAGACTGCGGGCGTCTGCTTTGTGTTTCTCGAACTTGCATTTACAAGCAAAAACACCCAAAGGGTTCATAGCTGTGCATGTACATTATGGTTGCTTTTCCATTCGAATCAAAAATTTGTACACACAGCTTGCATGGATATGAAGCTGAAGTATCAGTGGGGTCATCGCTCTGAAGTCTGGTGTCCAATTTCCCGGCGTTTATGTTCAAAGTGGTGGTTTGAGGGCGGAAGAGCAGCTTAGATTTTCTAGTTTAAGATTTTCCCAGAGGAGTGCTGCTGCTGCCGCCGCTGCTCCTCCAACGATGAACTGATGGACAGGACCGCCTGGAATGAGGAAGCTGGGAAGCTTTTATTTCCCTTCAGAACAGCTCTGACTGGACATCAGTCAGTCGGCTTTATCTTCATGAATGTCCACTTTGTGTTAATGATCGGAGAAGAACTTTCAATGTGAGCCACTAAGACTCTCTCGTTTGGAACTGTGATAGATGGCTTGACCAAACCGATCATATGTTAATCCAAGTGGACATGGAGGCTTTATTTCTGCATAAATGGATCCGTGTTAGATTAAGTGTTAAGAGTTTGAGTGCCATTGTTGGCTGAATTTGCAAAACTTGGTTCTTTTTTTAAATGACTAGAGCACCAGGCACATAATTCCCTAAGCCTTCTGTGGCTTTTAATGCATTTTTGATTTATGCACACAAGTGGTCTGTGTGTACACCTTTGCAAAGTGTGTGCTTGTGCACCGGCAGCACATTTCCGCAAGCTGCTGTGTTTACTTATCACGGTTAAGAGAAGGCAGCTTGAGACTGAAACACATCAAGGTATCAAAGGCATTTCTGTGGGTTGGTGTGTTAGAGTAAAGCCGCTGCCTGCTGTTCTGGTATGTGCTCTGATTTAGGAAACGCAGCATGGAGGATGTGGGGGCTACTAGAGGGAGACTCCCTGGGTCAGTGAATATGAGTCAAAACTACTGATGGTTTGGCAGAGGCTGCAGCGTTACTTGCCGTACTGTAATAATTGTTTAGTTAAATCATTAAAATACATTTTCAAACAGGCTTTTTTGTTGTTGTAGTGTTTCTTTTTTAAGGTTAAGTGACATCTTTCTGACTTCAATATATGCACTTCTTTTCAGAATATGATACATTTCTGCTTGTCTGTCTCGTTGCCTCTCCCAGGCTGTGAAGACATTATTGTGGAGAGTTTGTCTCTGGACTCTCTTGTCCCCATTCTCAAGTGGAGCTCCCAACCATACGGCTCCAAGTGGGTCCATAGGCAGGCCATGCACTTCCTCTGTGAGGAGTTCAGTCAAGTTGTCACTTCGGATGTTCTCTACGAACTTGGCAAAGAACACCTTCTCAGTGCAATTCAGTCTGACTACCTACAGGTAAGGAAACGTCTCTCAACTTATAGCACCTCACAGTGTTTGGGAATCTGTGATAGTTGCATGAAAATATTGTATACAAACACACAGTCCCTGCCCCAGTCACACACTGTCCACATGTGCTGACGCTGTTCACGTGCACACGCTGAGTCTCCAGAATTTCCAGAGTTGAAAAACCGTTCCCTAGAGAGAAATTCTTTCAAACCCAGAACCTAATCAAAGCTGAGCTGTCATCTGCACTGCCAAGCAACTTGGGCTTTACACCAGATGGTTGAGGTGAAGTGTTGTAATCCAACTACCCAAACAAACCAGACCCAAGCTTTGATGGGACATTGCCTGAACATATTGCATTTTCACTTTATCCTCGTGTCATACCTTCCCTGTTCTGTTCCCAACAATATCTAACCTTGTCCTAATAATATTTTTGTCTTTTGCTTTCTCTCTGTCCTATATCTCTCTTTCTCTGTCAGGCGAGTGAACAGGACATTCTTAAGTATGTTGTTAAGTGGGGCGAGCAGCAGCTTATTAAGAGGATGGCAGACAGGGGTAAGATAATACACTCTATAATTACCCTCTGAGCAGCCCCCCTAATTGCTCTGAGGAAATTACCACCTACTAGAGCCTCGTGAATATACTTAAAAGCAAAAAAGAGCCAAACTTTACCCCATAAATTCAACAGGAAGTGGTTCGATCTGATTTGTCATGTCATTGTTGCTATTGTGATAATTAATGCTCTTCTGAGGGGTACATGATCAAGGTTATTGGTATTCATATTATAAGGGAGAGCAGCCTGATTCCTCAAGATCCCTATAATTTGTCAAAACGATCTTGTGCGAAAGGTTTGAAATGCAGCCAGAAGGTTGATGTAAAAGCACTAAAAGTGTTATCATACTTAAAGTGGTGGTCAGATATTTACATCCACTCATCAGAAGAGTTCTTTAAACTGTTCTTTTTCCAGGGTGGAATGATTGCATAGCATACATCTTTAATGACTTAAAAAACAAGAATTTAGGGTAAAAATATGAATTTATTTTGGATTGGAAATATACCTACTAATCTTTTACTAAACGGTGCTTAAAGTTCTACAGTAGCCTTAACGTTGACAAGACCAAGCCCTATTAACCTCTCATTATGATTATGATAATGAGAAGTTGATAATTGACTACAGCTGGTAGTTTCTCTTTGCACCATAAAAAGGATTTTTGTTGAGCACTTATTGGAATCACCAGTAGTTGGAACAATGAACAATGGGAAAGTTCAAGGAATTCAGTGAAGATCTAAAAAGGAGAGTCACAGAGTTACACAAGTTGGGAAGGTCTCTTGGAGCCATTTTTTAAACGACTGCAGATTCCAGGATAACCAGTTCAAACAATTGTACTCAAGTAAAAATTATTTAGATGTGTCAGCACTTTCCTAATGTCTGGAAGAAGAAAAAGAGATGAGACGAAACTCGTTACTACCAAGGCTCGAGCCTGCCGTGAACTGGACACTGCTGCAACACCAGCGTCACTGTCGACAAGGTAGCGTTTTGCATCTTAGAGGGTGCCAACCAAAAAAGAAGCTTCAAAACTCGACTGTAATTTGTAGCTGTCCACAAGCCAAATGAATTTCTGGAGGAAAGCTTTATGGTCACATAAGACAAAGCTGTTTAGAAAAGTAAAACTGGTCGATTTCCAGACAGAATGAAAATAGCAAAAGTTATACCTCTATACAAATCTGGAAACAAACACCATTTCACAAACTACAGGCCTGTCTCTTTACTACCCCAATTCTCAAAAGTTCTTGAAAAACTGTTTAAAAACAGACTGGAAAAATTTATAGATAAACATAAACTACTCACTGAGAGTCAGTACGGATTCAGATCAAGCAGATCAACATCATCGGCACTATTAGATTCAATAGAATACATCACAAATTCCATAGACAAAAAGCAATATGTGGCTGGGTTATTCATAGACTTGACAAAGGCATTTGACACTATAGATCATGATATATTAATAAGAAAACTGGAACGTTATGGTGTCAGAGGGGTAGTTTTAGATTGGGTCCGGAGTTATTTAAGTGACAGAAAGCAGTTTGTGAAAATAAATGGTGGTTGCTCCTTATGTATGGACATTGCTTGTGGTGTACCCCAAGGGTCAGTTTTGGGTCCAAAATTCTTCAACTTGTACATTAACGACATCTGTAAAGTGTCCAAAGTATTAAAAATGGTTCTCTTTGCTGACGATACAAACATTTTTTGCTCTGGTGATGATCTGCAGAATTTATTGGAGGATATGACTAATGAAATAAGTAAAGTGAAGTTCTGGCTTGATAAAAACAAATTATCATTAAATTTGAATAAATCTAAACTGATGTTATTTGGAAATAGTAGTTTAAATACAAATGCAAAGATTCAAATAAATGGTGTTGATATTGAAAGAGTCAGTGAAAATAAATTTCTGGGGGTAATAATAGATGAAAAACTTAACTGGAGAGCTCACGTAAGATATATTCATTCCAAAGTATCACGAAGCATTGCAGTACTAAACAAGGCAAAACAGGTATTCGACAGAACATCACTTCATATTCTCTACTGTTCACTGGTTTCACCATACTTAAGCTATTGTGCAGAGGTCTGGGGCAATAACTATAAAACCACATTACATTCACTTTTTACTCTTCAAAAGAAAGCAATTCGAATCATCCACAATGCAGGTTATAGGGAACATACAAACTCACTATTTTTGCAGTCTGAAATATTGAAAATTGACGATATAGTGAAATTCCAAACAGCACAAATTCTATTCAAAGCAAAAAATAAAGAACTGCCAGGTAATATTCAGAGTATGTTTTTTTTGAAAGAAGGAAGTTATAATTTAAGGGGTTTTTGTAACTTCAAAACAATGAAGGTACGTACTACAAGAAAAGGCTTTTGTGTTTCTGTTCAAGGAGTGAAACTATGGAACAAACTGAATATGGAATTAAAGCAATGTCCAAACATAAAACTGTTCAAAAAGAGTTATAAAAATATGATCTTCTCGATCTATAAAGAAAAGGAAAATATTTAAATTAAGTGAATGTCTCTATTTAAAAACAAACAAACAAAAAATTCATGATGTGATATTATAGTATATAGTATATCAGAAATCTGTTCACTATTTTTATTACAAATTATATCAGTAAGGAAGCTGACTAAATATTCACTGATAATTTATGGGACAGGGGTGGGATTAAATAAGTGTATACTTCTTCCCACTCCCTTTCAACATGTAAATTAATCAGAATGTTTTTTTGTATGTAATTTGTATAGTATTTTTTTTTCTCTCTTATTTCTTTCTAAATGTACTTGTATATTGTTCACATGTTGAAATAAATTACCAATCAATCAATCAATCAAATGTGATGCTTTCAAGTCTAAAAGCACCACACCAGCTTTCAAGTATGTTGTCAGTAGCATCATTCTGTTAGGCTGTCTTGCTGCCAGTGCTACTGATACATTGAAAAATTTGGAGGACTACCTCCACATTCTTCAACTTCATCTCAAAGACTGTTGAAATTTGGAGACATTTGTGTTCCAACAGGACTGTGATCCCAAACACACATCAAAACATTTTTTGGATAAAGCAGGATAACGCTAAGCTTTTGGAATTGCCTACTAAAGTCCCAACCTCAACCCTATTTAAAATTTGTGCATTTTGCTTAAAAGCTAGGTCCATGTCAGGAAACCAAACAATTTAAATGGATTCAATCAATTCTGCCAATAAGAGGGGTAAAATATCCAGACAGGATTATACCATAAACTTGTTGATGGCTACAAAAAGCATCTGCTCGAGGTGCAACGTGCAAATTAATATTTAACTAAATATTAATGGGGTTGTATGTATTTATTTAAGCCTTTGCTATTTGTCTCTGTAGATTAGAGAGAACCCAAGATAAATTCAAATTTGTGCACCTAAGGCTTGTTTTTTAAAGTCTTTAAAGAGGTTTACTGTAGAGTCATTCCCTGGAAGAAGACAGTTTAAAGAAATCATATAAAACCCAAAATTACCACGATGTGTGTATGTAAACTCTGACTATAAATGTTGACGCACAAAAAGCATTACAATCATTATAATATCTGACCGTGGTCGTTCCTGTTTACCCAGAACCCAACCTATTGAGTGGCACAGCCCACAGCGTAAACAAGAGGGGAGTGAAAAGGAGAGACTTGGATGTGGAGGAGCTGAAGGAGATCCTGTCTCCGCTCCTGCCCTTCATCCGAACAGAGCACATCTTACCTCCCAACAGTGACGTCCTCGCCGACGCAGTCAGTGTTACTTATCTATCTTTTCTCAGCTGCTGTGCTTTTATGACTGGTGTTTCTGAGTTATTGTGACCTTCATAGATTGAGCATTGATCCACATTCTTCACTATTCACAGCTCAAAAGGGGTTTGATAAGCACCCCTCCTTCAGACATGCTACCCACAGCTGAGGGGGGTAAAGCCAATGCCTGGTTGCGTCAGAAAAATGCAGGCATCTATGTGCGTCCACGCCTTTTCTCTCCTTACGTGGAGGAGGCTAAGGTAAGGTTCATTTATTTATGATTAATGGGGGTTATAGACAGGGCAGAAACCGGGGGAATATTTGTGTCCCATATAGCTATCGCCAAAGTGAGCAGAGTTTCTGTAAAGGGTGCGGGCTAATGTAAAATTTGTCGACCTGTTTATAGCTCAGACGTGCTAAAACTACCCATGCCAAGTTGTTGTTATGCATACAAATCATTTAGTAGTGGCCTCTATCAGTCTGACCGAAATTTGCTTTATGTCCGTTTGCAAACTTTCCTAATAACTTATAGGCCTTCCCGAGGCCATGAATATTTATGACATATCCATAGACCAGTGTGTCATTATTAGATGAAGTGTCAGTCAAGTGGAACTAATTTGCAAAATGTTCCCCATGTCCTTGAGTTGCACATAGGACTTATGTTTTTTTTTTATGTGTCCTCAGTCTGTTCTTGATGAAATGATGGTCGAGCAGACAGACCTAGTGCGTTTGCGACTAGTGCGCATGTCCAACGTCCCGGACACACTCTACATGGTCAACAACGCTGTGCCTCAGTGTTGTCACATGATTAACCACCAGCAAATGGCAAGCAACTCAACCACAGCTCCATCAGTCGTGGCAAATGAAATTCCAGGTAGGAGCAGTGTCGCAGATGCTACACAGTTATGGTTGACTTAAGTCAGGGGTGTCCAAACCTTTCTTCTTCTTCTTCTTTTTTTTATTTTTATTTATTTTTTTTATAAGAGTGCCATATTTATTCATGGTATATCATTGAGGGGCCAACAAGCTTTCTCATCTTGTTTTTAAAGCATAGACATTATGAATTTTTAACACTTTATTTTCAATAACACAAGAATTATGGTGATCAAGTGTTTGAACCTTAACAAAATAAATCTGCTTTCATTCACATATCGAGAATAAAATAATATAAGGATCTGCTGAAGCTGCTGAATATCAGCATCTCAGGTTCATTTTAAACATGACTTACTGGTGCTGCTACCATGAGGTGAAAAGAGAAATGACACTTTATTAATTCTGTTTGTGGTGGCGGGCCATGAATAATACATTTTATAGGGTAGGAGCAAGGGACCATATAAAATCTGACCTAGGGCCGTGATTGGCCCCCGGGCTGGATTATGCACATGCTTGACTTAAGTGTTATGAGAAACTGCTGACTAACAGAGAAACTGCTCAAGTATCTGTAAACATAATGCCGTTCAGTGGATTCTCTGAGCACCCTGATTAAATTACAACGTTAAGACTCAAACTATGAAGACTTTAACTGACTCACGTCATTTTACTCTGATGTCTGACTTTGTATTCTTTTTCACTTTTCAGTGCCTCAGTTATCTGTGGTAAAGGAGATGATTCGGAGGCTGCATGAGCTAAGACACACAGAGCAGGTTCAGAGAGCGTATGCCCTCAACTGTGGCGAGGGAGCCACCGTCAGCTATGAGCTGCAGCTGCGGGTGCTGAGGGAGTTTGGTCTGGCAGACGGAGCCACTGAGCTACTGCAGGTAGGCAGAAAGCAGAGCGTGTTCCCAGGGTTAGGGAGGAGATCTCTGGAGGATGAGATTTATGATTTTTATTTTTTACCTGCAGAATCCATACAAGTTCTTCCCAGATGAAAGGTTTGGAGATGAGAGTCCAATACTGGCCCTGCGCCAGGTGGGTCGTTGTCGGGTAAACAGCAGTCCAGCCATGGATAGCATGTTCACAGAGCTGGAAGGAGTAGCAGGCTTCCACCCTCCCTTACCTCCTCCACCTCCCCCATACCACCCCCCTGCCACACCTAGTCACGCACAGCTCAAGGGTGCGTGGCGACCTCGCGTGCCCTTGCCAACCCCCACCCGTTCCTTCTCCTACCCCTGCAACCGCACCCTGATCCAGCGCCATGCAGCCACCAAGCATGGCAGCTCAGACTACTCCTCTGTGCCCAGGCCTCAGCCCCCTGACTGCACCAACCCACAGGCTATGGGCCGAGCTTTGCTTTCAGACCAGCAAGTGGTGAGTGTGTATATGTGCGTGCATGTCCTTGTGCCACATGCTTTTTATTTTTATTTATTTATTTATTTTTGTTGAGTCAAATGTTCCTAGCGGCTTATGCTTTGGGATATGAATATCTTGATTGTCAGGTTCTGTCATAAATGTTTATCTGTTTTCCAATGCAGATGAGCATGGAGCCGGTTATGAGGGAGTTCATGCCTGACATTGCGCTAGGTGTTTCGGTCATGACTCTGAGGGAGCAGCACATGGCAGAAATGGAGAGGGAAGGCCCTCAGAGCCACCACCTGCCTCATGGGCCCTGCCCTTCTTCCCGCCTCAGCCATGGCTATGGACCTGGACATGGCCACTCCTGCAAGAGACACGCTCCTGAGCCCAAACTGGAAGCTCAAGCTGAGTTCCCTGACCTGTATGACTTTTCCTGCCGACCTGCAACCCCAACCTCCACACACCCACTGCCCTCCTTTGCTGGACCAGACCTCTACAGCCACAGCTGCACCGCCTCCAGCTCCTATCCTCCTCCTTATGTTTCTGACTCTCAGTCCCAGGGCCATACACAGGGTCGGACTGCCTCAGACCCACTACGACTGGATGTCCTCAGTATAACCTCTCAGAGGCATGATGGTCTCCTTGCTAGCCCCTCTGGAGCCCAACCTAGGATGGGACATATTTCAAAGGGGCGATCAAATGAGACAGACCTGACTCATGGCTTAGGCCATTTACGGTCCCCCAGTGGGAATATGGACAACTATGAGGAGAGACACCCAGGACCCAGAGAGACCCCAGAAGAGATGGGTCTAGCTGGAGAATCATCAGGCCCAGGGCCACTCCAGCAGCCTCACAGAAACAGTGTCAGTGAAGAGATTGTCAGAGACCGCAGGTCACCTAGCAAACCTGACTACCCCTATAAGAAATCTGCACTTTAACCCCAGTTTAAAGACCAGGGGTTGGGTTAAGAAAAGGGAAAAAGAGATGAGTGGCTGTCCATCATAATGAATAGCAAAGCACTAAATGTTTGCGCGCGCGCGTGTGTGTGTGTGTGCGCGTGTGTGTGTCTGTGTGTCTGTGAGAGAGAGAGTTTGAGAGAAGCAGGGAAAAGGGGTGGTCGATGGTTGCTATTTATAGAATCTGTCCTTTTGTCCTACCTCTATCACACTGTGCTATCCATCACGCAGTCAGCATGGTAAGAGCTGTAGGTTAGCTGTCAATGCAAGTCTGCCTAGTCCCGCAGGTTTAGAGGATTTCTTAGGCTCTCCGTGGACAGATTGGTCTCTTGCATTTCTTAAGAAAGAGGTTAGCTCTATGCTGCATGAATTCTGCGTGAGGAAGTCGCAACACTAGATGAAGCTCAGTTATAAAATGATGGTTGAAAACAGATTACATTGGTTGGCTCTTTTGTCTCTTGCACAGAATGGGAAGATCACAGGATAAAGATCTCAGTTTACATAAATGAACAATGGCACACAGTCTGGGAATAGAGTATTGTGATAAAATCATATGTAAATATGTCTGTCAGTGTTCTTTCCCCTCCCAGAACTGGTATTTCCATTTCTTCTTTTAGCATGGCTATAACTCACCTGACTATTCTTCTCCTCCTGCTCTGGTTCTGCACTAATGTTGAGTTTAACAAAAAAAAAAAAGGCCAAGGTTTGGTCACACAAAGCAGGAATTGGATCCGACTGGAAGTAGGCCATCAGAGCTTGTCAGTCTCAAGTAACCGCGTCTGATTGTGTCAGACGTAACCTATCACAGCCTCACTGTCTGGCTTAAAGGCAGAAGTCTGGTGTTTTCACACGGGGCCGGAGGATCATGGGCAGGTTCATTACTGAGATATAGTGGAAAATATCAGGTTGCCATGACATAAGCCGTGTTCGCACATGCAGCGCTGAATTTATCTAGACATCACGCAACAGAGGTGCAAGTCAACGCAAAAGCCTGACTCAGTCTTATTGGGTATTAGACAGTCTGTATGATGTCAGATCCAGGCAGCTTCGCTGCCTAAACCACAAAGTATTTCAGAAGCAGACTGCTTCCTGCTGTGTGCTACATGTGAGAGAGGACATTTGTGGATGACCTTATTCTACTGAAAATGTCTGTACAGCGATCAGATCAAGCGCTGGGGATTTGTTGGATCTGCAGCTAGGCCAGGTGTGTGTTTGTGTGTGTGAGAGAGCGTGTCTTTGTGCAAGGATAACTTTGATACACCTAGGTGTTAACACAATCTCAGTACTGTACACTCCCATGTTTGGTCGGGTCTTTTTGTACATATCAAGGTCTGAAATGATTAAGCAGTGTTTGGCAGAGAGTGGTCGTCAGCGTGTTAGTTTCCTCCCATTTCAAAGTAAGTAATCAAATCTAAAGCCTTAACTAGCGCTTGGAATATTCACTTTTAGCTATCTTTATTCAATCAAGTATGATGTCTCTATAATGCCACCCCCGTTAACTGCTTATTTGACTGTTGTCCACATTAAAGATACACAGACACTGCAGCTTTTCTGGATGGCGGAGGTGGGCTCAACCATGCCCAAATGTTTAAACCATGTCTCCATCTCGCCAGCTCGTCGGAGATTGTGGATGTGCAGAGCCAGTGTTGATGCTTTTAAATATACTGTTAATGGGCCGCAGCAGCTGTAGCTCCACAACCCTGCAAGTACACAAATTAAAAACCTGTAACAGCCGACAGCTGGCATTCGACCTCACATACGAGTATCATTGCACTGTAGGAGCCGTCTGTTTATTAGCTGAAGGGAAAAAGGAACAAATGAATCTCGAACAAAAGGAATCTTATATTGAAGAAAAGTTGGCGATTGCTGGCTCATATCTCCAATGAAAATTGTATATAATGAATTGAGTTCCACATGATGAATTTTTAATGGTTTCTATCACATTTTAGTGGTCGTTGAAGGTCTGTGTTTTTACTGTAGTGGACAACACTGTGTACTTTGTCTCTGTCATGAAAACTCACTAAGAATGTGTGGTATAAACAGAAAGATTGTGTCTCAGAAACTATTTTTGTTCTTAAATGTTATGCATCTAGGGCAGTTTGTTTGATATAGTAGGTGCTGTGGATTGCCATGTTTGTAGAACACTTTTCACCCCTTTTTCCTTTTACTTTAAAAGTAACAGGAATATGTTGAGGATCTGAAGATATTAGCTCTATGCTTAGCAGTGATAGAGTTGCCAAGCAGAAAAATCATTTTTCCATCTTGGTTGCTTCATGGGGAAAAAATGCAAAACTCCAGATTCCTCCCCGTGTTCATGTTGGGTGGTTGTTTTATTTTCCAGGACAATGTTCCATTGAGTAAAAGTCCTTGTTTTGCTCTTTTGCTGTAGAGAAGTCAGTGCCTTCCCCTGCCTGCGGCTGGGCTTTTATTGGAGAAGTGACTTTGATGTCTATGCAAGCTCTTTTCTACCAGCTTACCAGCCTGCATCAAATAATTCTTTGAAATCTCATGTAGCTTGTTTTGTGTACATAGTGTTATTTAGCACCTTTTGAAATTGAACCATCTGAAATGTGTGATTGCTTGTGTTGATTTGTAACAGGTACACTGTGCCTGTATGGTATCATAGAAACCATGTTTGTAGACTGATATTAAGTTGCATTTAGTTTCACGGAATCTATTTTTCTACTGTCGCCTCAAAACGGTGCATAACAGTGGTCAACTTGGGCATCCTCAAAATAAACTGGTTTGATATTATGGAATTAATGTGATCTCACATGGGTTGTTTGTTCACTTGAAATGTCAAGTACATTTTGCTTGTATATGATCATATATTCAGATTCAAAGGGCTTCACATACATACAGTAAAGAAAATTATCCATACATATCTGGAGCTTATCTCAGCTGTCATGGGCTGAGAGGCAGGGTACACCTTTGACAGGTTGTTCATCCACTGTAGGGCTAACAGTTTATAACCAACAGGTAACCTAAGAAGCTTTTTGGACTGTAGAGAAAGCCAGACGAATGACACAGAACCCACACACGGCAGGGAGAACACAAAAAGGCGCCAGCTGACCCAGAACCTTCTCACTGTGTGACAACAGTGCAAACCACTGGCATGGTCAAAACAGACAAGCAAACATATTTAAGTTAAAAAATAGAAGTCTGACATAATATGAAAAGGTGCATCTGCTCTATAACCTACCAAAGTTTAAAAAACAGCATGCTTACAGTGCTTCTGTGTCCATTATCTACTTAAATTGCTCTCAGCTTTTCTTTTCTTTTTTTTAAATAAAAACATTAACAGTTTCTTGAAAAGGGGGGGGGGGTTTATCCCTGAAACTCTTTCCATAATTTGCAGGAAATAACCATCAGAAAGTAGATCTGGTTTTATAATATAAAATAAAAAGCTCCAATGCATGCTCTTGTTCAAGTTTTAGTTTACCTTACAGCAGATTTCTAGTACTTTTATTTTGAGCGTTAGTCAGTATTTTCATCACAGTGAGTCTTTCACATGACATTTACAGACCGGTTTGTCTTAGCAGTGCAAGGATTATGGCATCAAATTCAGCCAAACTTACATACTTTCACACAATAATCATGTTCATTCAACAAACTCTGTATGTTCACAAATGTAATAGTGTGCAATATTTATGTGAGGTAAACTTTAATCACAATCTTTAAAGTTGAGGCATCATCATAACCCAGTTATGACACGAACCTCAAACCTTCAAATAATAAAGTAAAAACTTGAAACTAAAACTTTTTTTTTTTACCCCCAACTTCAAACATCACATTGATTGCAGCAAAACGGTTTATTCAAGAGGAGGGTGACACATTCAGTCCAGACAGCCCGTGAACATGGCGTACGGTGGCAGCAGAGTGGACACCTTGTTACTGATTTCCGTCGCTGGTTCTGCGTCTTTTTCTGGCCTGCAGCTCCTCAAAGAGTTGATGTACAGCTTCGACTGTGACTGTCTGATGTAGACACAGAAGTGTTAGGTCTGAGATTTGAGCAGAAGAAAGAAGATGTGACTCACATAGACATCCACTTCTCACCTTTCCTTCAGAGGCACACTGCTCTAAAAATTCACTGATTGAGGTCGTCAGCTCGTTGAAACCTGAGGGAAGAACACAAGATTAATTAGTCCGCCGCATCAATGCGCCAGTGCTTTGAATTTCACTTTACGCAGGACAACTGACCCCGTGGCTTCCCTCCCTATCCTCACCGTAAATGACCTCCAGCTGCTGTACACGGTCCATCGAGTTCATTAGCGCCATCAGTGGGTGCTGCCCGAAGGGCTCATGCAAGCCTCTCTTCTCATAGGCCAGAATAGTGTCAGACTGATCCAAGAGAAACTGCACCTCAGCAGCAACATAGGCCCTCTGAGGAAATGCAGCACACAGGGGACAGGCATTCAGAAACAGGGATAACTTGCAGCATTCTGGCTTTTGTGAGTCTACATTACAATCTTGGAGCTAGAAATTCTGTCTCACCTTGCAGCTCGTGCAGGTGCAAAGCTCAGCGCGCCAGCTGTAAGGCCAGAACACCGCTCCCCGTCTCAGCCTCTCTAGCCCGCGGGCCTGCAGCTCCTTCAGCTTGCACTCCACAATTTTCGTTGTAGCCATCGCAGGGCTGCCTGTCATTTCCTCGTGAGTTCGTTTGCCAGGGGAACTCCTGTTTACAGCTTCCTACGACACAAATGAGATGGGGTGAGTGACTGTATTATACAAGAGGCACAGGCACACCTGGGCTTGGTGAAACATCTCCACTCATGCAGGAATGCAGACGCATCCTGGGGAAGTCTCACTGCGAGTGACGCGGTAAGACGGTTGGGCGATGAAAATCGCCAGTTTACAGTAAGCTAGCCTGTGAAGCCCGGCCAAAGTCATCTACAGAGCAGAGGAAGCTGTGCCTCATGGGTCATTTCTCCTCTAATTACCCCAGAGGAGAGGAAAGCACGATAACAGGAGCTGGTGCCTGCTGTCTGGCTCATAGTCTGCTCATTACTCTCCAGCCCCACCTAGTGGCGCACTGGCATTCAGAAAAGTTGGACAGTGTTGCTCCAAATGAGGTCACAAAATAGACAAAGGTAAAATATACTCCAGAACATAAATAGGAGAGTAACAAAGCAAAGCAAGTGGTAAACACAGCAAGATATATTATGGATTCCTTTCAACTTAAATTATTTTTTGTTTTGTTTTTTATAATGTAATTTATGCATTATGAGAACACAACTAAAAGAATAAACATGTAAACATAGATCTGAATTCAAATGCCATTGTTTGATTATAAATAAGTCAAAAGTAAAGTAATGTTCTGCCCTCATTTTAACTTGCACAAAGCCATTTTTAGTTCTCCACTATCCCAGAATCCATGCAAACAGCAGAACCGTTTCTCACCTCTGGTTCTGTGCGCTCATCACTAGAGGACGGTTCCTCGTCCTTTCTTTGACCAGCCTCACGGTCTTCCCCCTCAATGTCGACCTCTACTTCCTCTTCGGCATCACCCACTTGGATCACAGGCGGAACTAAATGGAAAAGATGAATTAATGATTATCTGAATTTTGCTGCTAAATGTCTGCCTAGTTAGTTACAGTCAAAAAAATTTGTTACCTGCGATGTGGGCAGCATACGTCCACAAGAAAGGAGCCTTGTTCATGCAGGCCTCACATACCATCTCTTGAAGCTCCTCGGGTTCAACCACAGGGCAGCCTAAGTGCTATTTAAGGCCAAAAATAAATAAATAAAAGAGCAGAGGACTCACAGAAATGATAACATGCAGATCAAAAATCCTCTCAAGCTTACCCTGCTGTGTAACCAATCCTCACAGATGACGCACTGAATCATCTCGTCTTCATCCTGTTAAACAGATTTATTTATATATAGCCACAGATGACAGAGAAACAAGCAGCAGGGTTTAGGGTGAACAACAACAAAAAAAAAGACGGACCTGGTCATCGGTGTCTGGGTACGGCCGGTGACACGTGCAGTAGAACCCACTGAAGTTGTGATTGTAGCGATTTCTAATATTTTCCTCTTCTTTAACCTAAAAAGAAAGAGGGGGAATGAACAATTGAAACAACTGGAACACGTGGCAAACACATCTGGGAGACAAGAGATTCAAAGCGTCTCACAGGATTTAGCTGGCAATGGAAGCCCCCAAACTTTCTGTTTCCACAATCACAGCGAAAATTTCTGCAAGAAAAATAGAAATATTAGAAAACTGTGGGCCAAAAGCTGAATGCTCAGTCTACTCAGTCAACATAGAAGGATTTCTACCTTTTGGTATACAGTTCAAAGATGTCGTGTCCATCATGGCATTTATTGGCGCAGGCCAGACAAACCCCAGCAGGCTCTGCATCATTTGGAGTGCAAGTGTCAGAGGTGGGACCAAGTCATTGTTTTGCAAGTCTCAAGTAAGTCTCAAGTCTTTATCCTCAAGTCTCAAGTCAAGTCTCAAGTAATGTCAGGCAAGTCAGAGTCGAGTCTCAAGTCACTGGTGTAAAAGTCCGAGTCAAGTCACAAGTCTGAAACTTTGAATTTCAAGTCCTTTCGAGTCTTTAAAAAAAACAAACGAAAAAATAATGTTGCAGTTATGCTAAATGTAAATATTAGACCATGTAATTTTTAAATCTGTGTTTTTCTCAACACATGACAAAATAGTGAACTTAGAAAATATACACAAATTGTGAAATTGCACCTCTTTAAAATGCAGCTCAATTAAACCTAGCTCCAAGAATAATTTTCACCGACAGTTCTGAGATACGCTGCATGTTATTCTTGGATGCGGTTGTAGGACCAGCTTTAAAATCGCATGACAAAAATATACACATTAAAAAAAACTGTATCACCAACGTAGCCTGGAAAACATTTGCTAGTTAGATGAAGTCAGCTATCTCATCCTAGCATATTTATATGCATATTTATAATTATACGGTTCTTGGAGTGAGTGCATACACTCATGAAGTTTAGTAACTTCCGGTCACTGCAACAAGCCCAGGTACAGTTTACCGACGGATGGGTGCAGGACCTTGAAATGCACCATGTAGAACGAAAGACCATCGTACGTATCATAAGTTTACCAGTCTCACAAATCGTCGTCATAAATACACATTCCTTAACCGTTTATTAATAGGACCTTTGAGCTCAACGGTAATTAATTAGTAGTAGAAATAATTTCTGGTACCCATCACAGAAATGTAGCAGTGACAATAATATTGTATGCTGTAATCGTACTGGGCAATTAGTGATACAAAAAACCTGTTTTATCCTGTGAATAAAAGTATGTGTTTTTGTCAGTGTACCATAATAACAGAAGCGAAACACAATATTGTGTCAGGACAATTTACTATTTATGCACAATAAATAAAGGAGCATAGCGCGACAATTTCTGTTCAGCGCCAGACTTGCTTGTAACCTATATCACCAATTATGTTAAGAAAAATGACGCATTAACTACAACAGCAGACTGACCTTTGTGTAAATGCTTGGAGCAGACTAACCTGTGAGCTGGAGTGTTCTAGGACGTTATATTTGATCTTTGAATGGCTGCAATCCAGTCGCCTCTTTGTTACTTCGGAAACATGGCTCGAACAATTTCTCTTCCACAACGTAATCCGATAACAACCGATCTCTTTACCCGTCGGCTTTCCGTGGCTGTCATGCGACCGGCTATTGCAGTTAATAATACAACAGCTTCTTGACATTTTTGTGTTTCTTTTTATCGCTGTATAACTGATTTTAATTGAAAGCCTGTGTGCGCTAGTACCGCTTGCCACGAGTTCCCAGAATCCTTTGCGGTTCTACCCGTGAATGACGTCACATTTTCAATCTCCATATAATATGCGTGTTAAATTTTATATTTGGGGTAAAATATCAAGTCTTTTCAAGTAAACCGGTTCAAGTCCAATTCAAGTCCCAAGTCATTGGTGTAAAAGTCCAAGTCAAGTCACAAGTCTTAGAACATTTTTTCAAGTCAAGTCTAAAGTCATAAAATTAATGACTCGAGTCTGACTCGAGTCCAAGTCATGTGACTCGAGTCCACACCTCTGGCAAGTGTTGCAGGCAAACACCGCCTGTCTCTTCACATAACCCTGCAGAGCAACAACACACGTGGCATCAACACACAGCATCAATTCACAAAATATTACTGATTTGACATCCGTAACAAAGAGAAAATGTGCTTTAACATAACAATACTTCCACCGTGCTTCTCATAAACATCGGTGACGAGAACCACACAGAAACTCAGCGGTGCAGATTGCAACATTTAACACAAAGAAAAACAAAACGCTTACAATGCACAGACCACACTACAATGCAGCATTTGGAAAAGGCTACTAGGCGTACAATGGGCGACACACAGGCTGCAGGGCTGCTGTGCAGGAAGCTTCTCCTACCTTGGAGTAAGAGCAGTTGTCTGGGTCGCTCCCAGCCAGCACACACAAAGCCTTCTCGAGCTCTTCTTCGCTGGTAAGAATATCATCAATATCCGAGTCGCCCTTGTTCGCTGCCATCCTGGGAAGTGAGGGTAAAGATGACTCCAACGTAAACAATGAAACACCGAAGACTGAGCAGCAGCTGCGGTACCGCCACACTGTTGACAAACGACTGTTCCTGGCGGGAGTTTAGGCCGAGACCACGTGGAGGAAGTGACGCAAGATACCTATTCACGACCTGCTATTGTTTAAAAATAAATAAATAAATAAAATTTTAAAAAACGAATTTAAAAAAAATTAAACTCTACTGCACTTTCATTTTCAGTGGTTCCCTTAAAAATCTAGTAGTGTTTTATTTATTATTATATATATATATATTTTAAAGTACTTTTAAATAAAAATAAACACATTACAACGCAATAAGCAAAACTAATAGTAACATATATAGAACAAAAACACCATCCAAAGATATTTTACTCATCTTACAAGCGGTAATCTATCTTTAATAATAAAACAGAGCTGATTTAGGAAACATTAGTTCATCCTTTATCAAAAAAATTAAACGTTAGCTATTATAAGTGGCACCTAATAATAAAATAGATTCCGTTTCGGGTCTATTTCCGTTTTGGGGTTTACGAATTAATGGCTGTTGCACAAACAAGTACGACTGATTTTTATCTGTTTATTTTCTTTTTTACATATATATATTTTTTTGTTTGGATCTAGCATCACAAAGGCTTTAAAAGGGCATATCAGGAGAAGATGTTTAAGTGTTAATTCGCCCAATATGTAAATAGACGAATTGCCTTAAGTTTTGTCTGTAGACATAGGCAATGGTCATATTTCTATAACAGCTGGCGTATATTTCTCAAAATAGAAACAAGTTGTAAATTGGTGAGTGGTGTGAATTATCATAAAAGGAAAACAAAAAAACTCTCCACTCCAGTGGAAACAATGGAAATGAACAGTGCTGGTCCCAAAGAAGGAGAGGCGAGGGAGCAAGAAAATAATAGAGCTCTCTGTAAGTTTAAAGAATATAATATACCCTACCCTTTTTTATGGTTTAGTCTGTGGTCTGTCCTCCTTCCAGCCACTTGAGCAGCGTCCGTTGTGTATTTTTGAAATAGTTTAGTTTTTGAAAACCTCGTAGAATTAAGAATTGTATTCAATTAGATTCTGGACAGGTTGGATGCGTGGATTTAAATGGATTTAATGGATGGATTTAAAACAAAATAAAATCCAAACCCCTGCATGTGTGGCTATTCAAGCGATAGGCTGAACAGTATCTAATTTGGGATGGCAAACAAATCCAGAGCATCGATGAAATAACAGAAAAATTGGGACTGGGGGAAATTGTTTGCAGGCGAAATATAGAGTTGAATATAGAGTTGAATCCATAATGAATAACATTTTAAAATTGTGAATAACATAATGAACAACACCTGGTATATAGCAAGTGCAATTAAGCCAAAACATGAGTGTTAATGTGCTACCTTTTTACTAACTGAAAGCCTATAGCTGGAGTTTTAACCTTTGGATCACCACGTGCAGGACTTCACAGTACTCCAAAAAAGACTTGATGAAAGCATAAGCAGCAAAAAAAATCCCTTTAGGCACAAAGGCCAAATGTTTCTGTCCTCAGTGCTAGATATTGTACCCAGTAGTCATCACAATAAAACTTCAGTAAAATCATAAAAGTGTGTGATATTAAAAATAAATTTAAACAGCAGCAACTGTTTGTTGTGGTTAACACCTGCAGAGGTGTTTGCGCACAAACACACGTGCCGTTGTTTCCTTCCTGTCTCTCTCTTGCACTCCCTCTAATGATCTTCATATTACTTTTCTCATTTTATAACACTGGCTGTGGCATTCCACAAATTCTGATTAATAATTAATTAATAACTGTTTGTTGTTGGTTGTTTTTGTGCCACTTGGGTGGAAACCCCCAATCGCTGACTTTTAATTAGATGCCTTTTCAGTTTAAATGGTAAATGGCCTGTATTTATAGCGCTTTACTAGTCCCTAAGGACCCCAAAGCGCTTTACACAACCAGTCATCCACCCATTCACACACACATTGGTGATGGCAGCTACATTGTAGCCACAGCCACCTTGGGGCGCACTGACAGAGGCGAGGCTGGACACTGGCGCCACCGGGCCCTCTGACCACCACCAGTAGGCAACGGGTGAAGTGTCTTGCCCAAGGACACAACGACCGAGACTGTCCGAGCCGGGGCTCGAACCGGCAACCTTCCGATTACAAGGCGAACTCCCAACTCTTGAGCCACGATCGCCCCGCCAGCATGGGGTTTAAGCATGGGGAAAACATGTTGGACGTTTCGATAGTTTTCCAACGGATGGCGCTAGTGTGACATGCTTCTCTTGTCTGTTACGGGTCAAAAACTGGAAGAGATGATGAATGTGGAGGGACGAAATAAGTATTAACGCATCTCGTCATTTATTATTAGAAAGGCAAATCAACAGAACTTGTTCTAATTATTCAAATCATGAATTAACATTTGAGGGGTTTGAAATGGGAAAATATGACGATAATATATATATATATATAGTTAAGGAACGTCTTTTCGTTAATTATCTTGTTACATTTTATAGATAAACAATGACTCGATTATTCTATATCATAACAGGAAAGATAATCATTAGTGGAAGCAGGAAGGCGCGTGAAAGCAAGACGCGCTGTGATTCGACAGTCAGTCAGGCAGGGGTGGTGTTTTCCGAGGGGGTCGTGAAGGCGGCATCAGTCTCCTGGATCCTGGGTGTGTGCGGGCAGTCCAGTTCAGAGACTGAGAGAGAAAACACCAGCAACATCTCAACGTGAGCCCAGCGGTGCCTGTCATCGTGCTTGTTACTCCTTCTCCAGCGAACGGGCTGAGAATGGCAAACTACGCGAGCTAGTTTCTGAAGAGGACGCAAATTCAAGGGGAACTGTGCTAAAACTGCCAGGTTAGTTAGCTCTCTATAGCCTCCCGATGTCAGCTTTATCTAGTTGAGGGAGTTGCCTTATTTTTAGGTAACCAGGAGCTGTTTCCGCTAACAATTCACTCATTTCTTATGGGCACGTATTACGACTGTGTTCAGCCTGTAAAGCTAGGAAGCTAGCTTGCGTTTCCTAATTGCACGCCATCGGTTAGCTCTGGAGATTGTCACTACATAGCTAGCCAGCTAACGTTAGCAGTTGGGGTTAGCAAAAGAGGGTCAGTGTGTGGGATTCGCTGATGCTCAGCCAGATGCACTGTAATATTACGTTTGGAAACTATATCATGCTAACCACAAGACCGTGAATATCCAAGAGACAGACTGGTAGAAGACGTCACTTATTGCTTTGGAGCAACGTATCAGTAACCGAGCAGTGAACTTAATTATTCCCCAGATTGCTCCCTGGTTGGCTGTTGTGACACTAACGTGTGTGTGTGTGTGTGGGGGGGGTCTGTTCTCGTCTGTCCAGGTTGAGTCATTAGTTGCACCATTTACCTGCAAAAAAAAGGACCAGGGGCACAGTGGAAATGCAGACTTTCCTGAAAGGCCGGAGAGTCGGCTACTGGCTCAGCGAGAAGAAGATGAAGAAACTGAATTTCCAGGCCTTTGCTGATCTGTGCAGGTTCGTTAACTAACTCCAGTTTATTGTGTGCAGTTGAAATGATTGAAGAACAGCCGTCAAACTACATGCATTCACATAGTTGGCCCCTATGGTTAACAAGTTATGTGACAATTCATCGAAACTTCCCCTTAAGGCTCTGTGACAAGGAGGACTCTTCTCACAGATTTAAGCCCTTAGGCACTTTTCACACAAACGTGCTCACCAAATGTCAGTGAGTGACATCCCTACTCATGCATGCTAAGCATTTAAGGTTGCTGATGTGGCCTGAAGCCGTACTGCTAATCTCCTTTTCTGTTGTATTGTGAAGAAATGGGTTCCCCAAAGGATCAGGCACAAGCCTGTTTTGTGTATGTCCTGGCACAGTGCTTGTTGGTGCATGGTAAATGTGTAACAGGATAAGCTGACAAAACCAGTTTTATTATTAGGTCAGTTGGCTCAGAGCGTTAAACTTTAAAGCAGCTAAATGTGGTGTAAAAGAAAAAGTCTCTTCCTTATTAACGTATCTAAAAAGTAGCATTTGATGTTCAACTCTGACCACCATATCATTTTTTATCATATGTAGATGAAACAGTGCTAGCTCAGTCTGAGGCTTTTGTCTCTGTTTATCAACAGAAAATAAACCTGTTCTTACCAAATGCATCGTCCTAACATGAATTTAGTCAAGGCTGGTGTAAGAATTTGCACAGATTCCCCCAGCCTTGACAGACGCATCTATGTGAGTGCTGTGTGCACACTATTTTGTTGTGTCTCTTATCCAGCTGAGTCAAGTGTTACACAAGCTGAAGGGCCTATATTTTCTTAGCAGATGTGAGCTCGTCCTTGCTGTTTTACGATAGGTGCTGTACAGTATATCAGATTGTCAAAGGGCATTAGGGCGAGACAGCCGCTTTATAGTCTCATTGCAACAGCTGCCTAGCTGCTGGTGATGCAGCAGTCTGACGTTTTCAGTACAGATACTGAAGTACAGTATCGGTTTTGGGTACCATTCGGATACAAGTGCTAATGGACTTGAGATTTTTCCACTAATATGAGCCCTGACTTAGACGTTGTTTCCTAACTTTGTAAACAAAAAAATTTAGTAATAAATGAGCAAATACATTTAAAGTGAGGTCCAAAAAAAAGGGGGAAAAAGACAAAACTCTGTGCTTTTATTAGTTTCTGTCTTCTACTCTCACTTTCACTTTCCTGTAGGTGTCTTTTTCAGTGTGTGCAACTCCCCAGACACTTCAGACAAGAGATGGGTGTCGTTAATCAAGCAGACACAATTTGTTACCTTTGAATATTTGCAATAAAAAAAAATCCGAGCAACTGTTGAATCTCGCATAGCAATATGAAAGGGTGAGAGAGAGAAGCTCTAGCTGGTTCACTGTGCCGTTTTTTGTTTTAGTAGGTATCATACTAGTTTCCAGTATAAGTATTTGGCTCGATGTGACCTTACCTACTTGCACTGTATGAGGGCTAGTTATCACATAGTAACATGTCTTGAAAATCTGAGAGAGGCTGGACAAAACAATGTAATCTCCGGTCCTGTGATTTTGCACACATGTGCCTCAGTACATCAGATATGTTGATATGTTCCAGAAGGATTTTCACCTTTTCCAACAGTGTGTTGCCTCATAAAGCAACCTGATTGAGTCAGCACAGATTACCACACTGTAATCCACGAAACATTTTTAATCTCTACATAAAGCTCCGAGCATACCTCCCCTCCTCCCTGCATCCTGCTCACCACCTTCTTCCCTATGAGCTGGATATAGGTTTGTTCGATATGTTTGACACGAAGAGCTCTGGCTCAGCATTAAGAATTGGTCTTTGTGACGCATAGCCTTTGAAAACTGCAACAAATAGCACAGCAGATAACTGCAAATGAGCCACAAAGTGAATGTGGCTTGTATATGTTCACACATGACTACTTCTCCCTGTTAGTCAGGGAAACTTTTCTTCAAGTTCTCCTTTTCCTACTCCAGTCATGTAGCATAGAAAACAAATGTTATGAGGAAAGGAAGGATGGCACTAAGAACACCCTACCACCTTGCATGTATGTTTTCTAAAAAGCCGCGACTTTTGAAAAGAGGTACAGGATGTGGCAATTTTAAACTTTATCTGGACCTGGTGTTGTGCGTCTGAGGAAGTCTGTTCCAAATTAAAGAGACTTTATGTAGTATTAAATTCATTTAGTGACCCTTTGTGCTTAATTTCATGAAGTGCAATTTTTACTTGATGGTTTAAATTTATCTGTTTCCCTGCATCATTTATTATTATGAAAGATAAACCATGTGTCAGTGTTACTTTTAAACAGTGACTGGACAGAATTTCCCCTGTCATCATGTGGTAAGCAGCTGACATTGTGTGTGCATAATTGAAGAGTCTGTCCTGTCTCTTGCATCTGGACTTTGGGGTTCCTGCTGGTCAGAGCTAGTTGAGTTTATGTCCGCATGTCAGCTTGCACAGCAGTTGAGAGGCATCTTTTCAGTTGGCACACATGCCTGATGCTTTAAAAAGCAGCAACCCTGATTTTCATTAGATTATCTGAAAATATTATTTTCTCATTCTTCAGTTTCACCACAACTCTCATCTACATTATACTACAATATACTAATAATAACAAATGCAAGGAGTTTACTGAAATTGTTGGAAGACTTGTATATAAACCTGGAATGAGCAGAAAAAGATAAATAAACAAATAATTAATAACATGTATATTTAAAAGGTAAAAGGTCTCCAATTCAAGAGCAAGAGGAGAAGAGAGGAAGGGCCTCTAGTCTAAAAGTCTGCCAAATCAAATTTGTGAATCCATCTGCTGTGGTGATCCCATGTGAGTAAGGGAGTAGTCGAAAGAAGCTTTGTATTTTTTGACTAGCAAAAATCAGCTGCCTCTCCAGAATGTTCTTCATGCCGTTTAGCTCACAGAGTCGTTGGAGCAGAACATCAATTTCTGAATTTTCAAAATCGAGAGTAATTCATTTAATCTAGGTTTTAAACAGATAAGGGTTAAAATAAATAAATACCTCAAAGTATAGCTGGCTGATCCACCTAAGTAAAGCCCCACGGAGTAAAATATTAACAGACAAATCTTGAATATCCTCATGGCCTACGTTTTCCCTTGGATAATAATTGGTACTTTTTAAAAATTATTTTTTTTAAATGCTCAAAATACTTTTCTGTATGGTTAATTAGCTATGCATAAAATGTTATTTACTTTATGGTCACCATCTCATTTACACCCTTTGTCAACTTGGTAACTGTTAATGCCACACGATGTGCCTTAAATGCTAAACTTCCAGGTTTATAGATGTACAGTGTGCCTGTATCAAAGTGGTTGTGTATGTGTGTGTGAGAGAGAAAGGTTTCCCTTTCACTGTGTTGACCGTGTAACAATATAGCAGAGCAGAGGATCTCCATATCTCACGAAACTAAAGACCTCATTCACGTCGCATGAAACGCACCAGCTGCAGTATTAAATATCCACATTGTTGTGAAGCGGTGAATGGTTGCACTGCTGTTACCATGGGACTGCAACCTCAAAAACTGCTTGCTTGGAAAGGATGAATTGGATGTAGTGTTAGGCTGGTGGTGTTCTCTTTGTGAATTCCCCCAACTAGGAGTCGCTGCATTAAGCATTGGAGTTTTTCCTGTTATGCTTTGCTGTGTAGAAACTCTTTGGCTAACTTTCTGTATTGACCTAGTAGGGTTTCGCCGAGCCAGCTGAACCAGGATTGTACAAATGCCCTCTCTTCTGCTTTCTGTTTGGGCTGAGGTTTTCCTCTCAGTGCAGGTGTTAGGACCGGCATACACCCAGCAGGTTTAAATGTGTGGTGCCAGTTTAGTAATGCTCCTCTCTCAAAAGAGATAAGCCATCTCACATTTAAATTTATGCATATATATTTAAATACTGCTGTGTCCTATTGTTTTTTGTTTTTTTATTTCTACCCAAAGTCTAGTATTTCTGTGCTGTTCCCAAAAGGTAGAAACTGCACAGAAACTGCAGTTTCTCCAGGTCTGTGGGTGGGATTTAGTATTTCCATCATAATAATCTTACTTGCAGATACATTTTGTGGCTAAATTAAGATAATGTTTCATTTATTTCCTATCTTCAGATGCAGAAGGCTTATGTGTCCCTGGTTCAGGCATCTTACTGTTCATGAAGTTAAACTATTGGAGAGATATGAGTTTCTGTTTAATTCCTCTTATGGAGGGGAACTCCTTTGATGTGAATTTACATAAAGATTTGTGTTAGATTAAAAGGTAGTGGTTCTCAAAAACCTATTCAAAATTCACACCACGTGTTCTACCAATTTTAATCTTTTTATTTGTATAATTACCAATAAAAAAAAAAGTGGATTTAGTTGAATTTTAGTTACGGTAAGTAAAGTTTGGTGTGATGACGTCAGCACACTCTTGTTTGTTTAGTTTCCCTTAGAACTTAGTATTCGGTCAGCACCCCACAGTTGGAGGAACCACTGTTATGAAAGCAAGACAAGTGCGGACAAATGATTGAGAATCATGTCTTACATGGTGTAACACAAATGGAAAAATAAATATTTAAAATCAGACCAATCTTACATCATTTAGCGGTGTATGTGTGCACGTGAGCGAGCGTACGCGTGTGTTTTGTTTTATTTATTTATTTTTAATTCTGCTTTTCACTTCCTATCAGTCTTCTGCTCTGAATGTTTGAGCCTACGTCTGTACGACTCAAAGACAACAAAGGCATCTTCACCTACACTACATGATATACTTTTATATAACACGCCTTTAGCGTTTAGGTCCTTAAATAAACAGCAATGTCTGTTTCTGAGCATTTTCATCTTATATCTTCTACAAAATAAAAAGTCTTATTTTGTCCTTTTTTTCAGGAAAAGAGGAATAGAAGTTGTTCAGGTAAGAAGAGCACACAGTTTGATTTTGTGTGTTTTTTACTTCTTTGGTCATGTGTTTGTTTGTTTGTGCTGTGATACTTTTGAATCTCTGCTATTCATATTTGATGCCTGAAAGCCAATCCACCTACAACACTTTACATTTGATATATTTCTTTGGCCAATTACTAAGTGCATAACCTCCTACAGACAGGATGTAGTTTTTTCACAGTCTTGCTTTTTTTGTATGTAGCGTCATTGGTCACAGTATATCACAACAGCCCATGTTCCTTGTTAAGCTGTGATGAAAGTCATCCCAACTTGATATTTCAACACCTGACCTCAATTCAACTTGTTTGTCACAAGAGTCTATTTGGGCGAGCAGCTTCTCATGTTGTGAGTGTGTGTGGAGGGTTGAAGTATTCAGATCCTCAGTTAAAAGTCATATCAGCAGAAATACTTTTATGATATAAAATTGCATAAATAGAAGAAGATACAGCTCTTTTCAGTGGGAGCTGTTGGTGTACCAAAATAAATACTAGTCTGCCTATAGTAATAATTTACCTCTGAGTGCTGAGCTATGTCCCAGTAAATACGGACCTCAGGGAAGGAAAAGCTGCTGTCATTAACGGCTCTTGCCCAGCATACTATAGAGTGTAAGTAAGCACAGGCCATTCAGCAGCATAGTAACAATTGTCACGAAGTACTGGGAGCTCTGTGCACAACAGTATCTGTCACTTAGAGTGCTCTCTGAAATTAAAGAGGAAATTATCCTGCCTTTCTCTCAGCCTTTTACTTTGTTTCTTTTTATCTTGTGGGATTGGGTTTTGGTTTTTTTTTCTCCTTCACTTTGAGGTTATTTTTTTCCTCTCGCTGTGCTGACAATATCAGCACACCCAGAAAGAGTCTTGTCCTGGGAATAGTCCCAAAGTAAGCAGGGCTTTGTTTCCCACTATGCATTCAGCCCCTCCTGGGAGACCGCAGATCCTCACAGGCCCAAAGTTAGGATGTACCCAGGGCTTGGAACGGTGCTGCTATCTTCTCTGTTACTAGTTCATCTACAACTACCTGCTTTTCACTGTTGTGGGGTTTGTTTGTTTTTTGTTTGTTTTTGTTTTTTTTCTCCTGACTTCTATAAATCAGCATAAACTTGTTAGTTTTAGCTGGGCTGTCACTGCCAGTCGAGACAGTTCAGTTTACTAACAGAGCCAGAAGTGTTTTTGAATGCACACCAATGATTTGGGTGGCCGCGCTGTGTCCGTTCCTGTCAGTGCCTGCAGTGTCGTGGCCACATCAGAAACAAAGATAACAGTATCCGTTGTCCTACTTTGGCCTTGTTGTACAAAGATTTAGTTTCCTATTGCACTAGTGAATTTGGAGCCTGGGGACTCTTATTTTCTAATCTATGATATGTTTTCTGATGTTTAGACCACTGGGATAGTGTATATATGGGGAAAGTCAAAACATAGGTCCGCGTTAAACCTAGTCTTTCTGGAGAGGACACAGGGAGACGGAAAGCAGGTAAACAAATTAGTCTTGAAGTTTTAATTGGTTTAGAGACTTAGAAAATTACAGTAGTGGGAAGATTATTATTATTATTATTATTATTATTATTATTATTATTATTGTTTGGTCACTGTTTTAAGCTTTTAAGAAAGCATACAACTTTTGCTATTTTTGTGGATGTCAAGTCAATTTAACCTTCTCTTGCTGCTTGGTGCAGATTTTTATTTATTTTTTTTGTCAGCCAGTGTAATCGGCTAACCTTGTTCCATGTGGTCTGACAGACAGGCTGGCCCTTGTGCTATCAAGTCAACCCTGAAAATCCAAGGCTAAATGAATCCTTTTGGCATAAAAACCTGTTGATTCATTGTCGGTTTACAGCCTTAATGCACAATAAATTGCTTGTTTTCTATGTGCTGTATGTACGACTTTGATCAATCAGAAGTGTTTTAATGAAACCACCCAACAGCTTCTCAAGTAGAAACTTTTTTTTCTTCGTCTTTTGTTATATCAGACTTGTGTATGTATGGCTTTTGGATAGTTTGTTGGACAAAAGAAGCGAAAAATCTTTAAGTTCAGGTCCCCACCAATAGTAAATGGGTAAATCACAGCCCCACTGTGATTTGTTTTACAGACCAGTTGTGTTTTGTCTTGTTTTGTTGTTGTGTAGAAAAAAGCTCCACAGTTGAAGTGACAGAGTTAATGAGGTGCACTTCCCGAGAGGTTGTATTCCCCAAGAGGTTGAAAGTGGTTATGACGTCACCTCGTGTGAACAGATCTTTGCTAAATCTGGCCGCCCAAGGGACTTAATTTTATATTTCTGTTTTCAGTGTGGGAAACCCTTCTGTATGTATATGCGTCAGGACTGACGAAAGTGAAAAAGATTCCATTGTCAGACTTTAATGATTTCTCCTCTAGGCTCTACCAAGGCTTACCTTTGCTGTACCCCTCATCCCTCTCATCTTTCCATTACCTCCCCTGTGCACGTTTTTGAAGCTCATCAATACTGACCCTTTAGCACTGAGTCTACAAGAGCCAGTTTCCCCATGATCCCTACATTAGGTTGTGTATATCATGGGTATGATGAGATTAACTCACCAGGGTTGTTCTCCTGAAAGCTAGTATTCTCTCTCAGGAAAAGGAATCTCAAATGATGAGCCAATTTTTGAGTTGGCTGCCGAGAGAAACTTATCAAGTCGCTGTTTTTATTATCCTTAGTGCTTCAAAAATTTAAAGGTAATTTCCGGCATGCTACTTTATCTCTTCCCCCAGTTTTTATGTGACATGTGTGCAGTGTAGTGGGAGTTCAGGGGTGGTTGACGAATGATTTAGTCAATGGTCTGAATACAATGGACTGTGCAGTACCTCCTTTATCTTATCAGCTCTTGTCAGTGGGCTTGGTACAATTATGCTGATGCTTTATTTCTTCATCTCACCTGAAAACATCTTGGCAGTTTGTTCATTTTCATCCTGCATGACTTGGTCCGCCTTTTAAGGAAGTTACTTAAAGTTTTTGTAAGCTACCTACAAAAGCAGTAAAATCAGACCTGTCTAATGCTGGGTAACCTTTACTTACCAAAGCATTTATGTTGATCGTGTGATGAAAGGCAGTTCCTCAAAAGCTTAGATTGCACAATCAATTCAGCAGGGATAAGTCTTCTCTCTGTAAACTGCTGAGGAGAGAGCCATTAGCCTAATTAGCTCCCAGTTTGACCTTCCATACAGTTTTTATGTGGAGAATTTGGAGACTCTCCTTTTGTGTTAATCTTTTGCTGATGTGAGATATGTCTGGCAGCCACAGTTTGTCTTAGACTTGCGCATGCATGTTTTTTTTTGTTTTTTTTTCTTTGTTGCACACTCACCCTAGCGTGCCATCATTGCAACATGGCATACAGAATAAATGATTTATCACATGTCTGTCTGTTCTCTGCACATACTCTTTGGGTTTGCCTGACAACAAAGCAAAAGTCAGGTGTGATGCAGCTGAACTAGAATGAGACTAAGCAGAGGCATCGCCAAATAATGACTGTGGTCCTTATAATTTGTGTGCAGTGTACTTACTGATGAGCAAAGCACTCCACAAGCTTTGTCTTTGCTGTTTGCTTAAGATCATGAATGTTAGTTTCCCATAGGGGAGAGACTGGCCCCACAGCAGAGCTACATCAAAGCTGAAAATATGTTAGCCCTGACCTACCCTCTCCCTCCAGGACCCAGCCTTTTTTCTCCGCTGTCCGTCACCACTACGGCCCACTGCTACCTCTCAGTCCCAGAGGGACTTTGAAAACCATCAGCTGACATTTCTGCTTTTAGCATTTAGAAGGACATCAGTGACTTTACTGCTGGGTTCTGGGATAAGCTCTAAAGCAGGGTCATTCTGTCAGTGCACAGGGAGGAGAGAGAGCTTCATCCTGTGTGATGTGTCTTTGCCAATGGGTGATGACCCCACAATCTAGAGTCCTGTTTTTGTGGCAGGGCCAGGCTGTGGATGGGCCCTCTGTGTGTCATATAAGCAGAAGATTAAAAGCAGTGCCTCAGTAGAGACAAATCCCCATCAGGCAGGCCCTGTCACACTGCTAGGTAGAGAAAAAAGAAAAAAAAGGTGGCTCTTGCCACTGGCGTAGCCCTGTCATCACTGCTGCTCACAGCAGCTAGTGTTAAAGACTCAGTAGTTGTTTGACCACAGGTGACAACACATTTTATGAGTATGACTTGCTAACACAGCATTGGTCAGGTCATGGCAGCATGTTTATGTGTTTTATACATCTGCCATATGCTTGCACCACAGTGTCTATGTGTCCTATGACCACACGATTCCTGATAAACCTGCTGGATAGGCGCAACAATAATTCAATAAAGCAGTGTTTGTTTTTGAAACCTTTTTTATTACAAATGCTGTAGAAGTTGTTACATAATATGATCGATTGCCTTCCTGTTTCCATTGCATTTCACTTCATGAAACTGGTTGAGTGACTTTTGAATCCACTAGACACTTGTATGTAAAAACTGTACCAGCAATATTTATCAGAAAGCTTTTGCTCTCAGAGGTTTCCAGAGATCTCTTGACTTGGGGTGGGTGATATGATGATTGTAAGATTATGTACTCCTGTGTTAATAATATGTTTAACATCTCGAGCTTAAAACAAAACTGAAAGTTTACCAAAATCAGAGGTTCTGCTCTCCTTAATTTAATATGGTAACAGTAAAGTTACATATGCGATCATGTTCTGTACAGTTTCAACTATGTTGGTACATATTAAGCCTTCAGTTCATGTAGGTACAAACAACACAGATGCAGATTCACTTTTCAAGAATCAGTTCATGTTAACATGTTGCTGAAGGGTGTGAACTGAAGGGCGTGTTTCTACAGGCAGGAATGTTCAGTGCATTACAATGAAATCCAACAGTATTAAGATGGCCAGAGGAAGAAATGCCATGTTGATATAGGATAATGAGCTCTTAAAGAAATTCAGCTCAACTTGAAAAGCAGCATGTCGTGACATTTCTTTGCATGGTGGAATATTTTCTGCAGCCTGCATGGTGTCTAGTATTCATTGTTCATGCTACAAATATGAAAGTATTTCACACCACACTGAAATTCAAATATTTGCCATACTAACAAACTCCCACTCTATGCTAAGGAATATACAAACATGCATTCATGCGTAGTATGATGTTATATTGTAATACATTAGTCTAGTCTGACATCCCATTTGTTGCTAAATTGACCTATAAAATGTATACTATTGTGGGATTTTAATTAAATATTTGCCTAGGGCATTGAGTTTCAACATCTATATGGCCTATACAATGTTTATCCAAAGTTTCATCAAGCTTGGTCTCCTCGGTTACATACATGCATACTTATGCTATGATTGTTATAGTATGATTGCATTTTCCTCTGTGCAAAATGCTCTTTGTAAAGAACACTATCTAAACCAATATACCACTCCTGTACAACTGATTTACCAGAGTTCGACCAAAAGTACTCAAGTTAGTAACTAACCATCACATCTCTAACAATCATTAACCAGAAGATGTTGGCTCTGGAAGTGGCCTATCCTAAACCAACTGAAACTCTGTACAGTTATACAGTTCTTGTATTGATCCACACCTGTGTGACTAAGGTGTATTCACTCTGTTTGCATAATGTATGGATTGCACAAGGATATTGGGGATCTGCCCACCTCTAGCTTGTTTGGAAAGGTGTGGCTGCATTGTCTTTTGTCTGAGTTTGTCCGATTAGCCCATTAGCTGATTAGCTAATGAGCTAATCGTGCTTGTTAGCACTGTACCTTATACGATTTTTTTTTTTCCCCCCAGTACCATATTTTGCACATTCAAGAACTGATAATGTGCAAAGTTAAATGTGTAAGGGGTTACCTCAGATCAGACCTTCCCAAAGTGTGGGGCCCGCCCCCTAGGGGTGGCGCAGAGCCATTGCAGGGGGGGGTTCGGTATGAAAAGGGGGGAAAAAAAATAATGCTTGGACACTGCTAGCACGGGGCGCCTCCACAGACGCAAAGCAGGAGATGAAGCATCGCTGAATATGTTTCCAAACAAATTTCCTTCCAAGCCAAAGACTAGAAAATATGATGAAGCATATCTTTTCTTTGGCTTCACCTGCACAAGTGCGGAGGTAGGTCTCCCCTGCAGAATTGGTTTTCCCTTCATTGGGAGCAGCGCTGGGCTCTTCAAATCACGGACAAACAGTATCCCACATTCTTGATTTTTAGTTCACAAACACTTGTTGTAATGACTAACTACTCCTGACATGTTGGAGATGTTAGCTCTTTATACAGTAAAGTTACAGTGGGATACAAATAATATCAGGCTGATCCTGCCACGATTTGTCCCCCCGGTTCAAATCACGGACAAAGGGTCTCCCACAGCTGTTTATGTTTTTGAACCCATTTTGCACAGAGAGGCATTTTTTTTTTTTTTGAAAAATGTATTGATATGTTGAATATTATTACACAGGAAAAAAACAGCTACACGTAAAATAATGACACCGTGACGCCTCTGCCTTTGTAAATGGAGGGACAGTAACTGCGTGTAAAACCCGAAGATAGTCAGATTAACAGTATTTTGTCTCTATCTGCCATTCTGCAATTCCTCTCATGTAAACAATAACGTGGCGCACAGCTGACGTGAAAAAAGACACATACCTTTGACGTTGCGTGACGAACTCTGTATTCCTCGTCCACACGTAAACGCAGAAAAGGAGTTTTAAAAAATCTCAGTTTTCGGTGATTTGAAACGCCGTTTACGTGTGGACGAAACGGCTGCGTTTTCAAAAATACCCGTGTAGGTGCAGACGTAGCGTAAAAGAGTTAGTAGTTTACTTTCTTACTACTGTAATTTATTACAGATTACTTGTATTTATTTAATTGTTTACTAAATGTTTGAGGTGTGAAATAAACCGCAATGGAGCAAAATATGGGCGTGTGTGGTTGGAGGATGTATTGGGGCGTGCGTGGGAGCGGGGGGGGGGGAACATTTTTCTTGTAAAACAAAGAGGGGCCCAGCAAAAAAAGTTTGGGAACTACTGCCTCAGATATTTAAGACTGCCAGATTTTTATTACATGTGTTAGAAAACACATTGCTGGTGTCTAACCAGAGTTTTCTAATGATTAATGTGTATCAAAGCATGTCTTCACTGATCTAGACCCCTTTTTCTGGAGTTATTTTTCCTGCCCTGTCTTCACGTCACACATCAAAAGGACCTCTTTAAAAACTAACTGAAAACTGCAATCATGACACCAAACTAACTGTCATAACTTTAAAAGTTGTTATCTCACATAGACCAAACTCTGTCATAACAGTCTAAACACAGCGACAGCCCCGTTGTGGTAATAATTTCATCATGTTCATGTTCACTCGACACTGGTTGCTAAATTCTAGCATCTCTCCTCTGTCGCTTGTGATGTTGCTACATGCATGTGCTAACCTGCATATGCTTTATCAAACTTGGTGCCTTGTTTTGTCTACTTGTTAGCTACTTGGTCTCAGCAGACAGCCCTTTTCAACACCGTTAAACTTCAAACAAATGCTAATTTGGCTTTTTCTCAGAGGCTGTCGAATATGCTCAATGAGACTCGAGGTCTAGCCAGAGGGAGGCTGGAGTTTTCAAAGATGATGCCAGAAATAAATCCGGGTGTAATTCAAAGCAAAAAAAACCAAACTCTTGCTAATCCACATTTAAAGCTGTAAATAAAGAGGTAGAACACTATGTAAAATCAGTCATTATGATGTTTTTATAACCAAAAAGTCAGAAAATAAAATGTGTTTCCTAGACCAGAACTTACAGATTTAAGAGAGATTTCTGTCTTCTATTAGGAGATTAGGAGTGTAAATAAGCCTTAAAGTGACAGATTAATGACTTTCCAAATGTAGCCACTGTTTTCTTAAAAATAATTCATCATCCTTGTAAGAGGGAAGCAGTTAAGCATAAAAGAATGTGTTTTTCAGGATGAAACAAAATCTACCCACTGTTTACTTTGTATACTCTTCTTTTCCCCCCCCTATTGTTCTATATGGTAGGAGTGATTTTGAATAACAGGCTAGTTCACTACAGCCATTATTCTGATTCATGAGTACATTAATTGCAACTATGTGTCTTTACCAGTACCACTTCATACCTGAAGCGATGCATCTACAAGTACATGAATATGTAGATTTTCTGTTTAGCGTGTATGCAAGAAGTAACTGATGTGAATAAATGGTGGGTTAAACAAAAGGAACCCAAAAGGTCAGGCAGAAATCCTATGACTTATTTACTAGCAGTAGGTCTTTGCAGATTTTGCAGGAAATGCGGGACGCCGTGACTTAAGAACTCAACAAATTGCAGGATTGACTTGATGTTGACCTGGCATACTGCAGGTGTGAAAGTGCTTATTTGTAACTGCTGTAGTGTTGGTTTTACACTTCCTTTCTCCGCAGCCAGAGACACAAAAATAACCCCCACACCCATAGCACTTAAAACCCTGACTAAAATCTAATGGGCCAAGAATCTATAATATTGCGTTAGTAAGTCACAGATTTTTCAAAGCAGTTGTGACTTTTTAATATTAACACCTGAGTTTTATAAAGATAAAATGTTTTTTTTTTGTGTGTGTGTGTGTGTATATGGTTGCTGATGGATATCCATTTCAAAAATGGCTAATACATCCCAGACTGCACAATAATCTTTGACCTGTTTTACACTTCTGTCTTCAGCTGGACCTCAGCCAGCCTCTAGAGGACCATGGACCCCTGGATGTCATCATCCACAAACTGACTGACCTTATCCTTGAGGCTGACCAGAATGATTCACAGGCTGTACTGTTGGTACAAAGAGTACAGGTATGCATCGGTCTGTCTTCCTGCTTATCCCTCCCTCCTCCCCATGTATTCACAAATAGAAAAACCAAAATTTAGGAGAGGACAAGGCCTAGAGAATGCTATTCACACTTTTGGCCTGTTCATTTGGACACACAACAATCTAAAGAAAATAGACACACACACACACACACACACACACACACACACACACACACACACACACATTAAGAAAAATGAATACACTGTATGTGTGGGAAACCGTCTAAGTTCATCCTTAACCTTGGGAATGGTAATAGTGTAGGTGCCATAATGAATAATCTCTACTAATAGATGGATAACAAATACTCCAACTTCTTATTCATCCATCAATTTTATGTTTTATTAAATATCAAACAGGTCCAATCTAAGTTGTAAAATTGTTTAATACTTATTCTTTGTCTTGATTTCATAGATCCATATCTAGATGAAGCTATTATTGAAGCAATTGCATGGCTAATATTAATATTTATTGTTCTATTTTGGCTGTTAAATAACCAAAAAATAATTTGTTACTCAAAATATTTGACACAGAATTTCACAGGTTATGCAGCCTACATTCAATATTGAGATTAACTGGTCTTTAAAAAGCTTTTTTTTTTTTTTTTTTTTTTTTTTTTTTAAATGTCGCAAATGCAGAAAAGTCTTGCGACACTGATTGGCTTTGACTGATTGGCTTTGACTGATTGGTTTTGACTGCAGCCCTAGTACCGGCAATAAACATTTATGGGTGACCGAGTTTTACATTTACGATTGTAAATGACCCAGTTCAAGGAATCAGGTAATGTGTTCAAAGAATCAGCCAGGCAGATCACAGGAACATACATGCATTAGCAGCTATATTTGAGCACGTGGTCACTCATAAATCCTTAATGTTATCTCTGAAACTTTTTTTTTGTTCTTCCTGAACTAAGAAAAATCTCATGTTCAACGCATCAAATTTGGAGCTGAAAACCTACTTTAGAAACATGCTGTTCTTCTCTGTGTGCGCATTCATTAATCTGGCAGTGGTACAGATGGTGTGAAAATGAATTTTATTAAACTATCTTGCACTATGCCTCCGTCTCTCTCTTAGTGACTCAGGAGCTGTAATCGTGATCAGAGTCACGCAATTCTGTCACCATGTCCCTGACTGCTCAATTAAGAAGGGCAAACAGGATGTGAGAGTGGAGCAATCGCTGACATCCTGCAGAACCTGGTCGATATTAGCACAGGCCTGCATTTGATGCTTGACAGTGTACATATAGACTTGTTATTTAGTGAGTTACGTATGATAAAAAGCGCTCTAGATTCCTGTGGATGTGCAAACCAGTGCAATTTTTGACTTACATTTTCACATCTTGTCAATTTCCAGAAGCAAGGCATGGATTTGCTCCTTTGTCTTTAAAAGTTCAATCAAAGCAAAAACTTCTTAGCTGCCTAATACCATGTACTGAGCAAAATGTGGCTGGTTTTCATCAAGCTGAAACCCTCAAGGGCTCAGAAAGAAAACTAAAACTGTAGCTCATACAGTGGCCACTTGAGACTGACTCCAAATGTAAGCCATTCTGCAGAGCTAAAAAGCATATCTGCAGGTTTATACAAAAATTCGACACTCACTTTATAATATTATTGCAATTTTCAAGTTTTTGCAGAATAATGAATGTTGCTTCAAGTTGTGCTCATTGACAGCATTAATATGTTGACAGCAACATTAATAGGACAACATCATGTTGTCCTATTAAGATAATAGATTAGCCATTAGCTTGCTCCGAATTAGGAGTCACGCTAAGTATGTCCAGTGTTGGATGGTTTTAAAATTATTATTAGGTTTTCCCCCAAACATAACAAAAATATTGTGGCTCCCTGTGGATAATTGGTGACCCTTTCATAAGTTCTCTGAAGGCTTTTTATTTATTTAAATATATAATTCATCCTTTTGCTAAAGCTTAGAGATTTTGTCACTTTGATTTACCACTACTGTTAGCTGTAGCCGTCTGGCAGCCCTCTTAATCATCATTCATCTTAATGCATACCCTATGCTTAGTAGTGTTCATATCATTATTTACTAAATAAAATTGAACTGTGCACATTCGAATGAGTCGTTTAGATTGAGACGGGAATTTTTCTGTATTTTTTGCGTTGCCTTAATGTTTATTCAGTCAGCCAGTTGATCTTCAAGCTAAAGGTCTCCTCTCAGTTGGCTGTACGAATTACAAAGAAATGTCATCCTGTAAGCATCGATAACATCTTTGTAGGGTTTTTTTCAGTTCAGAGGAAGTGTGTGTGTTTTGTGTTTTATTACAGTATTTTCTTCCTTTTAGTCAGTACTCAAACTTTACCACTGTAGTTAGTGGTTGACTTTAATATCAGCGGGTAAATCAGCAGCCAAGTCTTGTGGCTGAGTCTTCTCCTCTTTTGTTCTGCGTGTTTACCTGAACACAACTGTCATCTGTGATTACATTTCCACTGGAAATATATGTGTTGGCGTAATTCTAATGTTACACAGCTGTGATCATAAATAACCCGGTTGTGTCGTGGAGAGAATAAACCGTCATCTCTAAAATAGCTCTTTATGAAAACAAAATGTCGTCCTGAGATGCACTCTGGTGATTCAGTGGCCCTAGGTGCGAGCCGTGTTCGCAGTAAACCTTGGACAAATATCATTTGCGTTCTCCAACTAAACTGCGAAGATAAAATGGCATTTGTAGCTAATTACCAGGCGCTTTTATCTGTTGTAGATTTTCTTTTTTTCGTTTACCTCGCTGACAAATGGGTGTAGATCGCTACAGTCGTAATTTAGGTCTTCCGGGCTTCTCTGTACTTGACATCTTATGTAAGCTGAACTGATGTGGTAAATCGCACCCATCTGGTTGTAGTTGTGGCTAATACAAATGCTAAAAATAATGTATCGCTTCAGGTTTGACAACTGTGGCATCACAGACATGGCTTACAATCAGCAGGACAGATTAGATGCTCTTCTGACCATATTCCCAAAGACAAACCCATTTATTCTTCTCTGGAAACGGATCTGCTCTGAAATGCGAACAGCCCTCTCTTACACCCACGCTGACATACGTCTGGCTCTTTTCCTCTCCAGCACCTGCTAAAAAGCGTTGATCTCTTTCTCAACTCCCCCTCTTGTCTCTGTTTAACTGCATTTCTTCTTCTGAGATGCAGAATTCAGCAAGTGACTGTCCCTATCACAGAGTATTCCTCTGAACTCCTGGAAGATTAGTTTGGATTTATTTATTATTTATTTTTTCCGTGGCAGCATATTTTACTTACATAACAGGTCGACTGGCTTTGATTAGCGTTGCCTGTTAGATCCCGGCAAATCCTGCAGATGGGTCCTCCATGTCAAGGCAAAGGCGTCGGTTTACATTCTTTGTGCTATAGCGTGTGTGTGTGTGTGCGTGTGCTGAGACTCTGTTCAAAAATAGACATTTATTTCCACTGTACATGTGCTTGATGTTTAATATTGCACGATGTGTTTAATTTCATGTTAAATGTGTGTGACAGCGGAGTTGCGATGTGAGCAGGCGGGCTGTTTGTGTAATGTGTAGGCCAGCCAGCTCCACCTGACAGCGTTTGTGACTCAGTTTGAAATCGCTCGGAATGAACTCTTGGCAAAGGGATCCATGTAGCCAAAAATCAAGTGTGGAGATGATGGAGAGCGGCCGAGAACAGAGAGGTGGTGTGAGGACTGAGTCGGAGGAAAGCCGGGAAGGCGAGAGAAGAGAAGGGGACTGCAGTTATGTAAAATGGCCAGCCTCATGCTGATCTAACAGCAGGGCATGCAGAGATGCAGTGATGTAACCTATAAAGACCCGCTGGCATACATCTCATGCTCTCTCTAGCTTACACACAAAAACAGATTGAGGCATGTTGACCCTTCAACTCAGTGTTTGGATTTGTCTACGTGATTATGTTTGTTTAACATTTCGTGTGTGTGTGTCTGTGTCTGTGTCTGTGTGTCGTGGCAGATGGTTGCCCTTTTAGCACATTAGTTACGTTTAAAAAAATAAATAAATAAATAAAAGCCACAAACATTTCCATTAGTAAGTCATCAGTTATTTTTCCAAAAAGTCGGTTTATTTACACAGAATAAGAAGTTTTGGGAAATCATAGCCAGGATATCTGGATTCAGATATCCAATAATGGCAATTTTCTTTTTAAGTCATGGCCTTTGACCATAGTTATGTTACTGTAAGCAATACAAAACCTGTTTAGTCATGATGCAGAGAACTGCATCTGTGTGGACATACATGAAAAATAACATTTATAATAATGGTAAATGCTCTCTGAATGTAAAAATTAAGAGGTTTGTAAATCTGTGTTTCAAGGACTACATTGATGCCCATCCTGAAACTATCATCCTGGATCCACTTCCAGCTATCCGAACTCTGCTGGATCGCTGCAAATCCTACCAGCTCATCCACAGATTAGAAAGCTGTATGCGAGGTAAGGTCTTGTCGGTAACTTCGTGAGACTAACTGGTGTGAGGCTCAGTTGCATTGGAGAAATTTTGGAACAAATCAGCGTATTTCAGTGAAGGAGAGGATTTGCTCACTAATTAAAACCTGTACTCACACTTTAGACACTGTCACTAACACCTGGTAGTTGTTGGGGTTTTTTGGGAGGTTTTTTGTACCCGATATAATATATACAATAAAACATACTTGTCATAAAAATATATTCAAGTACAACAGTACATGACAAATTGAGGTACTTTTCTCGTATGTCTCCTATACAACATCTCATAAAGTGAAAGAAGTATCACTGGGGAGAGCTCATAAAAACGCACTAACATTAGTGATAAATTAGGAAATGGATGATGGGTAAAAAATCAAATCAAATGAATAACAAAGCTGGGAACCATTCCTGTAACATGTGAGCCTTGTCCAGTGAAGACACGGTCTCCCTGCATCACTGACGACTGTGGGAGAAATAAACAAAAAGACACAACCACTAAGTGAGATTTATGAAAATCACCCAACATTAGTGTTTTAGGGTTAACTTTTCACAGAAGACAGATAGTTGGGCGATGTGTTCTGTTCTTTGAGTGAACTGAATGTCCTGCTTTGTATAAACCGTTCGCCATTAAAGATTCAGCTTTGTTCTCGGGCGACTGTGAGATAAGTGGATGGCTAGCACCATTAGTGTCTCTGTTCCTAGCTCGCTATGTGAAAACAGAAGCTGTCTAAAAATAGGCTTTGATTTTGATTTAAAAGCCACGGCCTTCTGTTTAATGTTATTGAGAGGGAAGTTGAGGTTACCTTTAGGACCTCTGACTGTGCTCTTCACATCCCAGGGAAGGGGGAGCAGAGAGGCGCTGTAGCTTCTCACTTGAACTGTGTTACTTTAAGTGTTCGCATTTATATTTACATAAACATGAGCTGAGCACTTTGCTGATATCATAGTTCCTCCTTTCTATTTCTCTCTGCTTTATCGTAGCATGATCAGAACTTGCCTTCAGGTCACTCGAGCAACACCTTCCCCTGTCACTGATCAAGTAAACTTACCAGCAGACGATGGCTTTTAGCTACAGAGGGACATTCCCTACTGACACACACTGTAAGCACACCTGTGACTCATCCACATTTCCTTTAAACCCATACATGGCAGGAGAAAATAAACCTTTATAATTATGATCTCACCAAGTTTGTGTGTGATGAGCTGCAGTCTGATGTCAGAGCAAAGACTCAGAGCTGTATCAGCATGTCGGTGCTTTCCTAAAATAGAAATACGAGAAGACGATGTCTTTTTTATCCAAACAGACACGATTGCTGTTACGCAACAGCGAGTTTAAGATGCATCACTCCGCCTCACTGTGTGTGATCGGTTTGAAGAGGAAGATGCTTCACTAGCTGCATTTTACAGAGCTCTTTTTTTTCCTTTCACCATTCTACTTCCATTAATGTAAGTGGTGCTGTCTGCTCACAGTTAGGCCTGCATGCCAAGGCATCCATGACAATTTAGTCATTTTAGAAGCAATGATACAGTAAACCTGTTGTAATACTAGACTGTAGACTATCAGCATACGCCCCAAGTTAAAGAAGAGGATAGTGTAAGAGATTTTAGGGTTTGGGGTTTTTCTTTTCTTTTCTTTTTTTCTTCTTCGTCTTCCTTTTTTTTTTTTTTTTTTCCTTCTTCTTCTTCTTGAGCCTTGCTTTCCTAGGCACAGCCTCTTCCTCCTCCTTATCAGCAGAGACCATGGAGTCCTGAAGCAGCTGCCAAGGCAACCAAGTACTTAAAGACCATAGAGAGCCGGCCATGTTTCAGTCTGTATGACTCAGAATAGTACTCAATAGGAGGAAACACTTGAGGTGCGCTTGTGGAAAAGCAAACCTTATTTTGTCACTCGAGTGGCCTCTCAGTATTAAATGGCCTCAGTCACAGTGCATTTAGCTGTTCTTCTCCAAACTGTTTAAATGAAAATAAAATTAAGTGCAAGATTTAGCTCGTCCTAATGCTGTGTTTAATGTAAAGCAGCCAGAAAAGAGCCACACGAGCACTAATGGATCAGCGTCACTGGAAATTTGGCTCCGATCTGTTGTCAGAGTTGCTTTGTGTTTCCTATGTGAGCCAGACCAAGGTAACTGTTTATGTTACTTAGTGGAATCTGCTGGTTCCTGTGTATACACGAGTTTTTGATATCTTAGTCTGTTTTTTATAGACAGAAACCGTTGTCACACCAACTCTTAGTCTTAAACATTTTCCTCTCCAGCTCAAGATAACAGAAATTAAACTGAAACTATTTATACAACAATCCAGTTGTGCTCCCTGTGCTGCAGTATTATTCTGTCTCTGTGAGGACCAGCAGAGCCAGTTTATGCAAGTGATCAATATTTAATTATAGATATTTCTGTGAATGACAATGAGAAACAGTTGTGAGCTCAAAGAGTGCCACCTTGAGTTTCTGCCTGTCAGGTTCACCTGCCCTACTGTGCTTTGATCGTCATTACATAATACCTGGATTTGCATGTTGTGGGAAAACAATCACATTTTCCTTTTTTCTTTTTTTCTTTTTTTTCATAAATGACTCATAATTTTAATCGGAGCGTAAGCCTCTTAGAGCACGACATTGAGACAAGCAATGCTCTCGGGGCATAGCCGTGTTTCCAGTTCAATTTAGAATATTAAAAAATCCTGCTGCTTTGCTTTGGAGGGACAAGAAGAGAGCAGCAAAGAGAGGATGCTCGGGTTTCTAGGAAACAAGCTCTAAATAGCAACAAGAGAGTCTAGCCTTTCACTTAAACAGCACCACAGTTTAGCAAGTATAATGAAACTTGGCTCTCTGTAGTTCCCTATACCTAAATCCCCAAACAAGAGAATAGTGTCGTCTGAGTTTAAGTGTTAAAACAGGCCTTTTGATTATTTTCTTTCCTCTTGAGTGACCGGTTAAGGCCTATGCATTTGGAGTTTATTTGACTGTGTGTTTATGTTGTAATCTAGTGGACGAATGACTTAATATAAGGGATGTCCTGATCCTGAAGACTTCGTAACTGTATAATCCCACTTTAAAAAGTACCTCATTGTCCATTGTAGAGGCCCATAAAGACTGTCCTCGGCTCCGTTGGGTCTGCTGCAAGCATGTAATGTTTAGACAGAGCCAGAGATTGATCCTCCCCTCCACCTCCTTCCCCCCTAAAGTGTCAGCCAGAGCCAAGCATGCACACTGTTACAAACTTGGCTACTCACTCGTGTCCACCAGTCTCTGCTCTTTTTATTATAAAACCTGAACTTGGAGCTTGAATTTCTTTTCTCATTTGACAAGGCTCGGGGCTTTTGATGGTTTTTGTTTAGCCAAATGTAACACTATCAATCTTTGGGAACTCAGTGACGTAATGGGCATGTTTTTACATCAGGCTTTTCTTTTTATTATGATGCTGTTCTTGACCTGATAAAATAACATCACTAAAAGGGAACACAGTTGTAGGCAGTGCACAGATGACTCATGGGTAACCCTCCAGGCTTGCTCCCAGCACTGGCGGGTATGAAGCCAGCCCTGGAATGGTCCCAGCTTCACAGGCAAAGGTCGTAGTGCACAGAACAAGAGAACAGGAGTATTGAAGCAACCAAAAATAAACCCTTTGTGGTTAAGTCTTTCTAAATAACCAGATTTATTTTCTTTGGACATAAAAATCAAACGCATTCCTGAAAATTAGTTTTCTAAATGGTGTGGAAACACATGTTTGCCAGCAGCAGAGCAGGGGAAGGTTTAATGTCTTTTTCTCTGACCCATCACGAGATGGAGGTACCTAAAGGATTTTCCTGGGTTATTAAGACATTATTTTCACAGCTGTAGCTAACATTTCACCAGAATCACCGCTGCATGTGATAAAACTGTCATAGGATCAGACTGGTAGAGCCTGGCTATGTAAATCACTTTATTTCAAGGTAGAGTTATTGCACTTGAAATGTCAGCACTATAAAGAAAAAACATTTAAAGAAAAACTGCTTGCAAAAATTCAGCAGTTTAAAGTTGCAGCAACATAATCTCAGTCTTAACTGAAATGTGTGTTTACAATATTAGTTTTGTACAGTAAGATTAAGGTTATTTCATCATTTTCTTTGGCTAAAGAAGCTACTGTATATAGTAACATAAATGCCTGTATGCATGAAATGAAAAATTATACAGTTATCGTGTTTATAGACTACACTGAATCTCTTACAATCTCTTATTTTAGCTACAATTGTATGATTTTAATTGTTGCCTGTTAATTTTCTGTGAAATAACAGTATAAGAGGATCCTTAACACCAAGCATCTTTATATGCTTCGTTATCACCTCGCACAGCAACAGTTGATATAACACCTCTGCACCAGCACCATTATGTTTTAGGTTTATCCCCATATCAGTTTCTTTTCATCTCAATCAACTGGGTCGGAGCTCTTGAATGTCAATGTCGGTGGTTTAAAGGTCAGCGTGACCTCTCAATAGCATTACTGCTATGCTCCTAATAATGAAATATCCCAAAAATGGATAACGGAATAAAATGATAAATTGTCGTTTATTTCCAAAAGGTCAAAGGTCAAATCTGGACAGACATACACTAGGAATTTGGAAAATATACAGACCTGATTCTCCTGAAATTATTCATGAGTAGCTCAGAGCTGGGGATGCTCTCCTTCAGTTTGCACATCTGGGAACTTCTGTAGCTTTAAGTTGAGTAGATGCTCGTAGTGAGTGTACCAGAATATTAGCCCAACGTCACATGAGCTCTGTACTGGGGGGAGCCAAACCAGCTGTGGACATTTTTGTTCGCACATGCACCTCTGTTGGTTTGTTTTTGTCTTTTTATTGAAAGAACTGTTGATGGTAGGTGAAAGCATAGAACATCAATATGATAATTCTGCTTCCAACAACTTCATTTAAGTTGTTTCTGTGGTTCCTTTTGGCCACTTGTACATGGTTTCTGTAAAACTCTGACTGCACCCAGAGTTCAGCACTCTGCACTGGACTTAATTTAAGCAAATGAGATTCTCCTGACCTCAGCACTAGCATCAGCTGAGAGCCCTGCCACTGCTGAGGCCCACGGCACACAAAGACTGGCATGTTTCTATTGTGTTTTGGTCATTAACATTTTGCCAGCTGTTGTTTTGGCCCAGCCAATGATTTCCTGTGGCGTTATCTCCAACCCGTCCGCCTTATCGCCCCCATATACCTACTGCGGAGGGGAAATTACAGAATACAAAACATTAATATAGATGCATCCCCAGTCCTGATATGGTGCCGCTTGTCAAAGCTGCAGGATGTTTTTAAAATTTTTTAGTCTTATCAGAACTGACCAACTTGCTGCTGCAGGATGTGATGAAAAAAAATACTTGTAAACAGACAAAAAATATAGAGATGGGTGAAAAAGAAGCAGAATTTCTGTGGTTAATACTGGAGAATTTTAAAGACATTGTAACTGCAAGTGTGTTTGTTGTGAAATGTCAGGCCTGTGAGTCCATCAGGTGACGTGCCTGATGACTCTGCGTGTCCTCAGCTGGTTTATCCTTAGTTCCTCATTAAATTGGATGCTTTCCTATATTTCATCATTGTATTTGTGTGGGTTTTTGTGGTGACCTGAACTTAGATATTTTATGGACATAAAAGAAGTATTTTGGACATGAGAAGGGATGGTGGATTTATTGAACAAAGGATGTTGAAGATGGATGTCACAGAGAGGATTCATGGATGTAGTGAAGGACAGAAGTGACATGACAGAAGACTGTACTAGGAATAGGAAGTAATGAGTCACTGCTGTGATCCCTAAAGGGATCAACAACAAAAAGGTGGTGGTTAAGGTTAAGCAAGTAGTCGCTATGATTAATTTAACGTATGTGTTTGTAAGGAGCAGAAGGACCGTACCAGATGGCCTCTGCTGTGTTTCTTGTGTAAACACATCACAGGGATGAGTTATAAAAATAACTTTTTGACCTAGTACTACAGGTCATAGCATATGACTGTTAGCCATGTGAGTTGCTGAAACGTTATGTTGAAACTGTATGTTAAAGCTAAAACTGCAGAAGAAAATGAGTTTGATGTCTTAAATCTTCCAAAGTTGAACTGTGGATTAAACAAAGCAATAACTTTTATAAGTTTCTGTAGTGAAAATAACCAAGAGTACACATCTCCTGAGCATTAATATAGTCTTTCACCTTTTTCTCTTATTAATTAATTAATTTTTTAAATATATAGATGAGAGGATTTGCTCTCCTCCATTCATGGTCCTCAACACTGAGTGCAGCCCAGACGTGCTGGAGCAAATCAAGAGGCAAGGACTCTCATTCCCCTTCGGTGAGTAGCTCCGCTGTTGTCATCTTAATTCCTTCTACTCACCACACTTTTTTTTTTTTTTTTTTTTTTTAAAAACCTGTTGCCATGTTTCTTTGTTCATCATCATCTCAAATATAACAAAAAAATTTAAGGGTTTGTGCTCTGCTGTAAACTCTGCGCTTTTCTTTGTCTTCATTTCTTCCACAGTTTGCAAAACACGGGTGGCTCATGGCACCAACTCCCATGAGGTAAGAGGCCCGCAGGATTCAGAGGTCACTCACACCCTCAAAAGTTTGCTTTAGCTAATACCTGTTCTGTTAGAGGATTGTCATTTAACTCTAGTCCAAACAGCAAAATCTGATAGTGTACCTACATGAGTTATACCTCATGTAGGTATAACACTGTGGAGGCATTAAGTCTATTTGGCTAGCTTGCCAGGAGTGTCAATTTCAGCGGCACAAGCAGCACTGAATGAAGTTAGATTTTAACCTGCCTCTAACTGCTGATTGACCTCAGTGTTTCCTGTCAAGTTCTTTGTCATTTATTGTGTGGCCTCCTGCCCACAGATGGCCATTATCTTCAGTGAAGAGGACCTGAAGGATGTGAAGCCTCCTTGTGTGATTCAGAGTTTCATCAACCATAACGCAGTGCTTTACAAAGTGTTCGTGGTGGGAGACTCCTACACTGTAGTGGAGAGACCTTCCCTTAAGAACTTCCCTGCTGGACCTGCAGGTAAGATTAAGAACGGACACACAGTGAGAGGGAGAGTGACAGGTGGGGAAGTCCGAGCGCTGCTTACAGGCACACTGGTCAGTCTGCAATCTGCACAGCTTCTCCAAATTACCCAATAAAAGAGCTCATAAAATGGCTTTATGGTCCCTGTGATTGGACCTGTTCGCCCTTTTAAGGGGTGCAGCAGAGTGCAATTGAGTTATACCCTGTTGGTACATGTTGTCAAAACTAGACAAGAGCAGCAGTGTTTTTCTCCATAAACATGTCAAAAGCTTTACCCATGACGTGTCTTTGAATAAAGGGTTATCCCCAGACACAAACGACTCCAGTATTTGCATGTGATACAGCAGAGGCCCACATGCAAATCATTTTTGCCGACAGCGTAGTCGTCCGCTTTGTGTAACCATGCAGACAGGATGGCTGGTTTCAGCCTGGAATGCTGGTACAACAGAAAAGCTCACCACAGCACAGCAATACACCTGCACAGCGCTTAGGTCATTGTCCCCCACAGCCTGAAGCTATGCATTATGTTTTGTACCTAGAAAGTGATGGAAAGGGTGCTTTGAAAGGTTGAAGTATGGGTTAGTGTTTGGAAAGTGAGAGATGGACTGTCCTAGTCAGCCTTCCTTCTTAAAGTGAAGCTTTGCCCATCAAGCCAGGGAATGAATGAGCCAATCCGCCGAACATTTCATTACCGCGACCTTCGCCGTGCCGAAGGGCAGATTTATTTGGACAGTTTCCCTCCACTCCTTTCTCTCGAACACTGATTCATGTTAATCATTACAAGTTAGAAATCAGAGAAAACGTAGGTAAAAATGTTGTGATACATTCCTGTCACATTTATCAAAGAAAATTCCTCACCCGAGCCCAATGAGTAACCTATTGATGTAAACATATGGACAGTGTTGGGAAGGTTACTTTTAAAATGTATTCCATTACAGATTACAGAATACATGCCCCAAAATGTATTCTGTAACGTATTCCGTTACGTTACTCAATGACAGTAACGTATCCTGAATACTTTGGATTACTTAATATATTATCGTGCTTTTTACAACAACGTGAATGTACTATTGCTGTGTGATTTATTACTATTACTGAAGGTCCGCGACTCCAAACTGTAGTAAAGGGACCTCTGACTAATACGGCGGGGTCCCTGTCGGCTCGTAGCCGAAAAATAGCTTTACTTTGTTGTGTGGGTCAACTTTTCTTGCGAGAGACAGAGAGAGGCGTTGAAAGACTGCTCCAACGGAACTTATTGTTTTCGGAGGAAAACACGAACACTGTGTACACTGAACGGCTACCCTGAGGTACCCTTGAGCAAGGTACCATCCCTACACGCTGCTCCCCGGGCGCTGCACTGGTGGCTGCCCACTGCTTCACTGAGTGAATGGGTCAAATGCAGAGAAGAATTTCCCCACGGGGATCAATAAAAGTGTACATTATTATTATTATTATTATTATTATTATTACAGTCGAGTCTTAACAGCTTACTTACAACTGGGCTCGTCAGGCTCTCTTCTTGGCTGCAGTGGTTATTATTATATTTACATGCTTCCAGCTCCCGTTTTTCCTCGACGACAACTCGTACCTTTCCACTCCCCTTTTTCTCTCTCCCTCCTCGCGCTCACAGACACATAACGTGTATGGCAGTCCATTCTCCCTGCAACACGGACTACACTGCCCATGATGCTACATTCTTTAGAGCTATGCTTGTAGCATTCTGCCTGTTAGCTTAGCACAACAACAACAACGAAAAGGCGCTCTCTCACCCAGGAAACACACAGTCGCAGAGAGAGAGAGCGTCGCCCTGTAACCATGGCAACCGTAACCCTGCCGCCTGGAACAACAGATCGTAGCTGTCAAACAAAACCCAAACAGTCCTGACCCGTGACAAAATGAAACAGGAAAGTACCGCAGTGTAATCCATTTATTTCAACAAAGTAACTGTATTCTGAATACCACCTTTTTAAACGGTAACTGTAACGGAATACAGTTACTCATATTTTGTATTCTAAATACGTAACGGCGGTACATGTATTCCGTTACTCCCCAACACTGCATATGGAACACTCAACACATTGTAGGTATGACTGAGAGACTTGTCTTGAGAGCTTAAAAAATGGCCAACTGCAGTTCTTTAGGGTTCACTTCTCATCCAAGAGGCTTCTTCAGTTCTAAAAACAAATCATGCACAGTCCTGGGCATTTTACTCCTAGTGGAGGTTGTCCCGTTTGAAAGTGGTCCATTCACAGTGCATGTAAACTGCCTCCTTTACTGCTCTTTCAAACCATCTTTGTTCAAAACAAAGTGAATACTGGGATCCTCGACAGTATTGTTGATCCTTTAGGTGCAGGTGTACAGCCGAGTCTTGTTCTGCTGAGGTGGCTGGGCTATGCATTTATCAAGTGGCTGTTTGGTTTATCCTTTGTGGAGGTCTGAGCACGCCAGGATATGATGTTGTCTTCAGCTCACAGACTCGACCTGGATGACTTGAAAACTTTTTAAGATGAAAAAGAATTACATCAGTGTGGTTTAGTTACATTCTTTTTTGGGGGTTTTGTTTGTTTTTTAAATACCAGGTATTCAAATTTAGAAAACATGAGTTTTACTTACTAAAGGCCATGGTTGAACTGTGGCGCCACCTAGTGCAGATGATGGAAAATCTAGACAGCTGCACCGTTACACCAGGACTGCAGTCAAATAGGAACTTTCCAATGAAAAACGACTGAGTGAAGTCACCCAGAAGCATTTGCATGGCAGCCTTAATAAGATGTGTTTAAAGTATCTAAATACTAAGAAAAGGTCCTTCGGTCTGGTGTATCCTCTATTGAGAAAATTCAAAACAACATACTGTCAGAGGGTTCATGGAAATAAGCAAACAGTATAACTGGCAGGCAAGGTTGTTCATTTTTAAAATAATTAATAATTTGCTTCCACTTCATGCCCTAACCTGCTGATATTTTTTAAATTTGAATAACAGACTGGTAAACCCACAGCTGATGTCTGACATAAGGCTGCAGGAATAAAGCCGCCTTGTTCTGAAGTTGTTTTCTTGCATAAACAGTCTGTTTAGTTCAGGATCATGAGCTACATATTAAACTGATTGTTTGCATTGGTTACAGTTCCTCAGGCTAAGTACTGCTGTTTTGCAGCCTTTATGATTATCAATAATTAATCCTACCTTTAGTCACAGATATTGAAAGCCTTAAAAAATGTAGAAGTCACTGTGGGGACAGGAAGAGAAGATGTATAATTGGACATGATGAGGAACTAATCTCAACGGGTCAGCATTTTTTGTCACATTTTTAGGCTTAAATAGGTTTCTCAATAATGAAGTTATATTTTTCACCAGTTCTTATGTTTTATTTGATCTACATGAAAGTGTATGGTAGGAACACATGGAGCGAACATTTTCCATTGATGTCGGAAAAGTGATTTGGGAACTAATTCTTTGGGAGTTTCTTATGTTTCGTGTAGTCAACACTCTTTAAAATTCCGCCTCACCCTTTCCCTTTGTTTCTGCTTCAGACAGGAGAGCCATTTTCTTCAACAGCCACAATGTTTCCAAACCAGAGTCGTCCTCAGACTTGACCTCGGTACGTCCAAAATGTCACTGAATGAAATGTCATCTCGTTTCTTTTCTAATGTCTTTGTTCTTTTCAGGGCCACAACCCTGACTTTTAAAGGCTGTGTAGCTAATGCACATTTTAATATTTGTTTCACCCAGAGAGAGAACGTGGAGGGAGTGTCTCAGCCACCCAGTGATGATGTCATCAGAGAATTGTCCAGGTCATTGCGAGAAGCACTGGGCGTGTCCCTGTTTGGCATCGATGTAATCATCAACAATCAAACAGGCCAGCACGCTGTCATTGACATCAATGCATTCCCAGGTAGGCACAGCCTCAATCTCACAGACACACACACACACACACACACATAAATCATCTTCTTTAAAGTATCTGCTCATTAAGTGGAAAATAAACCTCCGATTTTACTGGGAGTTATAATGAATCCATCCTTAGAGCAGCCTTCACCTGTGTAATCCTAAACTGTTTAAGCTACAGGTTCTGCTAACTGCATTTCTGCTTTTTATTAACCACAAGAGAGCATGAAGCTTGTGCAGAAAACCTTAAACCTGCATTCTTTCTAATGGCCAGCAGGGGGCGACTTCTGTTTTTGCAAGGTGTATGGGAACACAGACCTAGGCTCTTTTGAGCTATGACCTCAGAAACCTCTTTAAGTATGAGTCTTATTTTAATGTAATATGAAGTTCAGGGTCCTTCTGGACACTAAAGGGAAAAAAATTCTTTTATGTTCCCTTTAGTGTCCAGGAGCAGCTTTATAAGAACAATTTAGGTAGAATATTGTTTATTTAGCACACAGCCAGAAGTCACTGCTTTTCTTCTTCTTAATATTGCCTTCTCTTTCCAGGTTACGAGGGCGTCCCCGAGTTTTTCAACGACCTCCTTAACCACATCAGCAGCGTGCTTCAGAGCCACAACCCTGACTTTCCTCCTGCCGGCGAACAGCCCAAAAGCCTCCCGGTGAGCACCACGGTACCCAACACTGCCCCGCCAGCCCCGGGCTGCTGCAGCATGCTGGGAAAAGAGCTGCAGAGACTGGGCTGCAACTCTATGTCACCCAACTTCCAGCAGCACTGTGTCTCCACGATAGCTACCAAGGCTTCCTCCCAGTGACTGACTTTCTTTTTTTTCTTTTATTTTCTTTCTCTCCCATCCCCTTACCTCCCTATTTGATCCCTGAACAAATAACGGATGACAGTGGTGATAATAATAATAATTAATAATCATAGTAAATATGATGTTAATGATAATATATCTAATCGAGACACAAACCTTTTTCCTATATAGTTATTGGAAATAATGGTGATTGGATGTAAGCTTTTCTTTTCCTCTGCCTTTTTTTCCCTCGTTTTGTCTAATGAGACTTTAACAGTACTGTAATGTGAGCTTTGGGAACTTTTGTCTAATAGCTGATTTTATTTTTCTCTCTCTTGCGTGAGGTCTCTGTGATGAAAGGGTCCAGAAGAGGTAACTAATTAGAATGGCCGAATCAGGACTGGAGAATGATGTGCCACTAGATGTGCAATGTATGATCCCTTGTATCTCTCTCACACTCACTTACACACAGGCACATTTACACTGTGGCCAACTGTGCCAGTGATGTGTGTTTGTATTCTGGTCAATACCACTGAGTGCTACGTGCAAGGGCGTAGAGAGAGGAGGCGTTTGGGCATTTGAACACTACTCCACAGATCCCAGGTTGCTATGTGACTGTGGCCAATCGACTGCAGAGAGTGATGAGATTGTTTTATTGGTTTAAACAAACAGGGGAGCAGTGTTTTGTTTTTTTTCTTTCCCGAGTGCCATTAAATATAATTTGAGTGTAGGAGGAGAAAAGAAAAAGAGCATTATTTTTCAAATCTTAAGAGGATAAAATCTCCATGACCATGTGACCAAGTTTCTTTTCGTAATGATTGTTATGGTGTGTGGGTGGGGGTGTTTTTCTGTGTGTTAGATAAACAAACTACATCCTTTTTGAGTCGCAGTTTGAGTCGCTCCAGTGCAGTAAGATGAGGATCACATTCCCATGTTATCTGTCTGTGGATGTTTTCCGAGAAATTCCATGATTTTTCAGAATTCCAGTGGGGGTTGTAGTCTCCTTAAACAGACTCCCCAAGTGTCTTCACTGCTTGTATCTGTCACGCGAGCAAACTGAGGCAAACTTGACCGACGGACAGACTTGGGGCTGCTGTATAGCTTGTCACTTGGGATTAATAAGAAAATCAGGTGTGTGTGTGTGTGTGTGTGTGTGTGTGTGTGTGTGTGTGTGTGTGTGTGTGTGTGTGTGTGTTTGAATACCCAACTAAAGTGAGTATTCATCTGAACAGTCTGAGATAATTGAGTTATTTGTTCAGCTTTATTGTCTCTCAGCGCTTCTTCCAGTTAACTAAACCAACAGTCCAATCCACTCATGTGCTTCAAACCTTATTCTCTGACCTGTCTGCTGTTCCAGCTGCTGTATTTGTGTCACATTTTAAGTGAAGGGAGTAGGTGGAGGTCCAGCTGTCGTTCCCAGTGTTCACTGTGAGATTTTTTTTTTTTTTTTTTAACGAGTTTGTTAAAATCTTATAATGTCCTTACATCTACTAAGAGCAACTTTATTTTGAGATTTTATGGGGGAAATGTTTTATATAAATGAAAGCAGTGATGTTTTTGAAAAAGTGGGGATTTACGTAGAGGGACGGTAAAATTCTGGGTCTTGCTGTTCAGGTGACGTGAAAGGGACAGATCAGCTGAGCGGTTGTTGCATCCCTCTAGCATCTAGTGGGAAATGAGTGCCAACCTGCAGCAAATACAGATTACTGCGTTCCTTCTCTTGTCCCAGAGAGCTCCCCTTGCTGTTTTCTTTCCTCCATCAGCATCCAAGGGAACCCACCGTCCTCTTGCTTGCCCTGTGAGCGGATATATTTGTGTCATTGCGGCCACCTCACCAGCATCTCTCTGGGACAAAAGAAGAGCGACGGCACAGTGGAAGTTGGCCTTCGCTACATGTGTAAACAACCCTTCTGAGTATCCTGGTTTTGATTTGCCTTCAGAATGTAGTGAAGCAACAATAAATTCAAAAGTACCACACCAGGTTAAAATGAGTCTAGGTGTTTCCTCACCTAGGAAGCTGTGGTCGAGTCCCTGTTTAAATTGGAAAAGGCTGAGTATCTGTGTACGCCACTATACTGTGTCCTATCTCGTGTTCTTTACTGTGCTTCTAAATGGGAAATATAAATGGTTAATCCCACTCTTGGTCATTTCTGCAACCCAGATGGTGTCATCATGCTCCCGGCTTCCACCTGAATGTGTACTTCTTGGGTGTCTTGTACAGTACGTGTATATGCGCCTATGCTTGCATCCGTACAGTATGTCGTTTTGTATCGGTTCTGTAATCGAGAAGAATCCTCAATTTTGTGACTTTTTTAATTAAATGGCCAATTCAACAGGGCAAAATAAACATGTGAAACTACTCTGGGTGTGTTTCACTGCTTTTTTTTTTTCTTCTTAAAGTTTTACAACAATCATACTCAAGTGATTCACCTGCTTATAAGAGAGTCGGAGATTTGAGTCCGCAAGGATATCTTTTTGATATAGCCATGTGCGTATGAGTGTATGGGATGGATAAAAAGCACTTCCAGTACATAAAATGTGTGAGTATAGCTTGTAGTGCGAAGTGTTTTTAGCCGTCACTAAGAGTGAAAAATGGCTCCACAAGTACAACTCCACTATTTACATCATGTAGACGACAGTTTAGTTTTATTTTTAAATAACTTATATTTAATGGTTTGCCTTCCTTCTATATAAATGAGTTGTTGACAAAAGAATAGAAAAATGATCCTTGAAAGTTTACCCAAAATACCTATTTTATCTCAAAACAAAACATCCACTCTAATGACTTTCTATTACAGCAGTTTAGCTCTTAGCTCCCAAATCTATAAAGATGCTTCATTGAGCTAATCGGTGATGGGTTTGTATTATATGAAATGTCTTAACCAAATAAAACCAAAGCAGTTTCTGTGTGGTATTTTGGTCTGGAAAAATTTGAATGATGCAAGAATAACGAGTTAGTAAGAGGTCTTGGTGAATACCATTTATGTTTAACCGCTAGCAGGACTCCACGTACATCGACTGAAATAATTAGCACCACATTTCCAAAAGGAGCTCGTCTGGATGCAAATATTTGAGCACCAAAGAAATCGGTATTTACTTTTCTTCCTGTACCATGTGAATTATCAGGGCTCTAAAACTTCAGGTCCACTGATTTTAAGTGACAGACTTTACTTTGAGTAACTAACCTCATTTTTCTCCTTTAGATATAAAGAGAGGTAACTGCCAGCTAAGTTTCAGTTATATTACCATAACTATGCTTATGAATTCTCTATTACTGAAACCATAAACTGGCTATAAATACTTTAATTTCTTTTCTACACAGTTCTGTCATAATACGGAGTGCAAAGAGAAGACTGCAAAAGAAAGTGCAGCGATCCTCCACCCGGCCTCCAGATGTTTTATTGTTTCAGTGTGTATCGGTCGCACATTTCATAGTAGTAGGAAACAGTAAAAAAAACAAGACACACAAACACTAAGTTTTCCAACAGGGCTAATGTAGACACTATACAAAATAGCTGCTTATTAAAATAAAAATATATCTTTTCATAATCTCAGTCTTCTGTACATGTAAAAACAACACAAATAGAAGATATTTACAAGAAGAGAAATGACGGTTTCTAATGCTACTTCCAGCTTTTTGACAGGCCTCTATACACAAGGTGTTAATGGGACTGCAGGTGACGCGCTGCCGGGCTCGCCAACAGGCCGAGAATGGTCGAGAGACAGTGAAGCTTTTCCTTAACGTGCTCGGGCAACTTCTCGTTCTCCTTATACCTGCAGAGAACACACCACTTCTTACTTTTTGTGCCATACAAATACACTGCAGCTTCTTCTGTGTGGAAAGCTGGCCAAAGATCCAGCAAATAACAAGCTCTGTATTTTTATTCTCGGGCTACTTTGTCCTCCACTCTGCGTCTGTTACAGCACTCAGTTCATCAACTGTGTGAAACAAGCCCTTCAGCTCCATTTCCATTATCTTTAAGAAAACTTTCTTCTGATTGGCTGCCACATGCAAACAAAAGATGTGAACAGCAGGTGGATGGGGCTTCTGAAATGGCCATATTAAAAACTTCTACTCTCACAAAAGTTTTTAAAACAGCTCTTAAAGGGAACACAGAAGACATTTCTAATGTATTTCATACCTGGTGATCTTCCCTTCTGGACACGTGTAGGTGATGCAGGAAACTCCTGCCTGAACCACCAGCTGAGAACCATCGTTGAACTGCACCCAAACCTCTCCGCTCGTCAGCTACAGATACAAACAAACAAGGATTTGGTTTTTGTCAAAGTGTCAATTCACATTCCCAGTCTTAAAATATTAATTAGTCATCTATTACCTGGGACGCCCATCCAACATTTGGCACAAATATCGACTTGACCACCTTTCCTGTGCTCTGGATGAGGTCCTGTCGCACTGGGGAGCTTTTCTTACTCAGGCTGGCTGTGGTGAAGTCAGACCCATCGTAGGAAATCATCTAGAAATAAATCAGTAAAAATCAAATGCAGATCTCATCACGGCCTGCACACCCACACATGACTCCAGGTGCTGTTTTTATGTTTTGATTTTTTCACTATTAGTCTTCTGGTTGTACTGTGGAAAGAATCCGTCTGCCTGAAACCAGTGAACACTGCATACACGACATGTTTTTGCCTGAGACGTCTCAGCGTCTGGCGTGGAAATCCACATTATTCTTCATTTTATCCTGTAATGTCAGAACTTACCGAAGGAGTGATTTGTGGAGGTTTAGGAGGTGATGCTGTATCTGGAGGAACCGGGTGCGAGGGCGCAGACGATGAGCCTGGAGCGTCTGAGCTGACGGGTCTCCTGGGAAGTAAAAGAAAACAAACATTTGTCACGCAAGACGAGAAATATAACAAAAAAAAAAAAAAAAAGAAAGGAAAGCTGTCACGAGGTGGCCAGAATTTTCCTGTCACCTGCCAATCGTTATGGGGAAGAAAGGGACGTCCTTGGTGCTGCGCTGCTCCTCTGCAGTGATGGCGGCCTCGAGAGATAAACACATGGCGTGGCCCTCGTCCGACAGCTCCACATACCTCCGGCACTCGGGGCTCAGGCCGCTCAGCCCCGCCTCGCCCTTCACAGTGTACGATTTCCCGCTCTTCTCCACCACTCGCACAAGTTCGGACGTCTTGTGGGTCTTTGCGCCTGCACGATGCAGTTATTACACGTTAATTTAGACTCATCAGCTCAGCCACCTCATTACTGACGTTCAGCAAACACCTCGGACTCACCATCATAAAAGCAAACTTCCAGGTCCGCGTTAGGAGAGTTCTCCATCAGCATGACCTTGGCATACTTGGTGTAAAGGGTCACTTTAGGAGTCTTGGATTTAACAAGCTGAACAAACTTGGAGGCATACTGGTACTTTTTCCAGTATTTCTCTGTGACAAAAAAAAGAAAGAAAAAAAAAAGCTCAATTACAATTTTATTTCACTTTTTTTTTTTTTTTTTTTTAATCTGATATTAATGGGTGGGATGCATCCGTCAGAATACCTGGAAGATCCTCGTAGCTACAAATGAGAATATCTTCTGGAGGAGCTGGCGGGCAGTCCAGCACAGGAAAACCTTTTCCACCATTAGGCTGGTATATCGTCACCTACAGCAGATGGTCATAATAAGCCACAACTTACAAGACTGAAGATTTTTTTCAAACATGGAAAGATTTATTAAGTAACTGCATGATAAATGCTGATTGCCCTACAGAAACTGTACCATTGAGCCATCACAGGAAATCCGGAGGACTTCTTTGACTCTTTCTTGACCACTCTGACATTTTAACAGCTCCATACAAACTTCACCCGTGTCCAAAATGCTCACCTGGATAGAAGACAAGAAAAAAGATGAGATATCTAAAAATATATCCACTGTTCACACATAGAAATTTTAAAAAAAAGGAAAAAAAAAAAAGATTAAAATCTTACAACAGCATTTTTTGTCTTCTGTCTGATCGGCTTCAGTCGGGAGGCGCACAGAGGCGGGATTACGTCTCTCAGCGTTTTCTTCGGCTTATCTGTACTGGGTTTGGTTGAAGAGAGCTTTAACTCTCTGTCAGGAGGAGGTTGGAACTCTAATCCAGGGATGTTCTCCCTGTATGAGTCGGAGTTGGAAAGAAGCTGGTGGTGCAGGTTGGGGTGAAGGTTCGCGCCTCGGCTCATGGGCTTATCTGACCAGGAGTTGTGAACACCTAAAGGTCCTCTACTGCTGTGGGCGCTGCTATCTGCGGACCTCTGTCCAGAGGCTGAGAAAGAAAGCAAAACTTTTGGAAAACTTTGTAGTCATGATTAAAACAACCAAAAGAGCACAAAAGTGTTATTTTACCTTCAGTGTTGAGCCAATTAGAAACTCCCTCTAAGTCCTGAAATTGCAAATTTGGTGGAAGTGCGGTCTCTGTGGAAAAATACCCAGAACTGAAATAGAGAGTGTCATCTGTTAGTCTCAATAACCTGAGAGAAAAAAAGATTATCAACAGACTGACTGCTTACTTTGCTGGCTGCTTGACAGGTGGAGATGGGAGTCTTCCGTGCTCTGAAAACGGGTGTGGAGTGGAGGACACGGGGAAGACTGGGCGTCCTATACCAGCCAGAGTCTCCTCTGAGTGGCATCGCCCCAGCTCAGCATGAGTTGAACCTGTTGAAGTGGACATGGGACGGTCTGAAGAGTGAGCCCTCCTCAGGTAGCGAGAATGAGGCTCTCCGCTTTCTACACCATGAGCCGCCCTGCTCCTGCCCTCTCTGTTGAACCTTTCCAGCGGATGCTGCTGCTGCTGCCACTGGTCTCCATCCTCAAAACAGGCACTGTTGGGCTGGCGTGGAAGGCTTGGGATGGGTGCCATGCGATTAGGCAGAGCAGAGCCTATCATGTGCTTGGTTCGCTTCTGGAGGCGACTGCCGCTGCTGGCAGAGGTGGAGGAGGTGTAGGCTGTGGAGATGGTGGCAATGCCACTGTCAATGGACCCGTCATCCCCAAGCCCCAGCTCTTTGGTCCTGACCAGCAGGCTCTGGGTCATGAATGGGTGGTCCAGTACTGCAGAGAGGCTGGGTCGCTGGGCGGGGTCTTTCTGCAGCAGCTGATAAATTAGGTCCTGAGTCTCCAGAGAAACATGGGTAGGCATCTCATAGTCCCCGAGAACCACTTTGGACAAAGTGTGCTTGACCGTGTCTGTGTCAAATGGAGGGCGACCCATCAGGAAAGCATAGAACATGCATCCCAGTGACCAAACATCTGATTCCAGCCCGTGGGCGCTGCGAGTGGCCACCTCTGGGGAGATGTAGTTTGGTGTGCCACACATGGTGAAGTGCTTTTCATTTGGGAGTTTGAGCTGAGTGGCCAGGCCAAAGTCTGCTATCTTAATGTTCATGTTGCTGGTCAGCAGAAGATTGGACAAAGTCAGGTCTCTGTGCAAGATCCCATGAGTATGTAAATAAAGCATCCCTTTCACTGTTTGGTCCATGAAATGTCTCGCTGTGGGGCGAAAATAAAGTTGTTGTTGGGGTTTGTTTTTGGGGTTTTTTACAGTAGTAGCAACTCACAAAGCTGACAACACAACTCATATTTAGGCTTCTAAACAAAAACACATGTGCCTGACCTTCATCTTCAGAGAAAGGCATCTTTCGCTCTTTGAGGTACCGACTCATCTCTCCATTGTGGCACATCTCCAACACTAAATACACATAGTTGCTGTCCTCAAAGTAGTTGTAAAGCTTTTACAAAAACAAAAGACATAACAATATGATTCATTTACCATCGTCTCAAAATATGGAAACATTGAGAAAGAACAAAATATAGAATATATCTGACTGGATTTTAAAATGATTGTACTACTGTGGTCCTGAAAGCTGTGTCAGTGGGACCACCACTGCCTGCTTTCCTGGTTAATCTTTAAAGCTGAAGATTAGCCAGACTACTGATTAAGTGAAGTGGAAACAAATCGGTGGCGCGCCTACACAAAGTACTATCAAGGACGCCCTGTATAACCATGACAACAATACAGAAAGCTGATATATGCATCATCAAACACAACAGTCCCACAAAGACACAGGAATCCCTACAGCTACAGCACTGGTGTTAACTTTAACTGTAAATCTCACACTAAGCAAGCATTCACACGTTTCAAATTATTAAAGTGCATCATTAAACTGTGTGTGATGCATAAAAAAAACAGAAAATGTATATTGTATAGATACACTACAGGAGAAGGCAAATTTAAATAAACAGCAGGGTTGGTGTTGTGTATCAAGCACTTCATGGCAAGAAATCATCTGTGGCTTGTCAGCGTTACCTCCAGTATGGAAGGATGCTTCAGTCGGCAGTGAATCTCCACCTCGTTCCTCACACGTTGGACCATGCCGGCTTTGTGCATTGCTTTTTTGTCAATCTGCAGATGGGAACAACAGAGATAATTATACGCCTGCCACTCATCGGCTCAGCGTGGCATGTTGTACAGTTTGGTTTGATCCTAATAATCAGTTTCCCACCCACAATGGCAACGAAACACTGAGAGCTCATCTGTGGGGCGGGTCAAGAGACCACAAGAACCCCACGGGAGGCAACATATGTCATAACCCAGTAGTTCCAAGTTTACAATTTTACAGCATCACTGATAAAGATGTAGATTATCTCACCGTTTTGATGGCAACCTCCAGACCAGTCTTCACCGATTTGGCCCGGTAAACACACGCAAAGGAGCCCTTCCCGAGCAGAGTGAGGACCTTGAAGTCCTGCGTGCACAAAAAGAGAAGTTGTACAAACAACGCATCTGCAGGAAAATGTGAGCATGATTTCATTTTTAAGTTTAAATCCCACGGGAAGCGAGAGCTTTAAAAGCAAACACCTCGATCCTCGACTCCTGATCATAACAAAAACCTCCTTTCTCATCTCTGCTAGCATGGGAGTCAGCAGTCAGGTTGTTAAAGCCATGGCGAAGAACTTGGTCAAACATCCTTCCCGTAACCTGCGACCTGCTGGATTGTTCTCTACAACCACCAACGACTCCACACGGGAGAAATCCACCCACAACAAACGTTAACTGTCAAACAAGCCACTAACACCTGACGCCGTCATATGGCCAACCAAAACCTTTAATTATCCCGGGTCTCTTCCCGCTAATGAGGACCCACTTGTAGCCGTTTCCAAGCAGCATGACGGGTCCCAAACTGACGCGACACAACAATGTCTGTCCTGGGGGAGCATGGTTACACACCCGCAGAGACGATGTTGACATTTTCTACTACATTAACTACTACTAGTACTACTAAATAATAATAACAACAATAATAATAAGTAGAAGAAGAATACATTTAGGCAATCGTAAAGAGCGATATCTTTACGACACGTGAAACAAGCTAAAAACGAAAAACTGAACTATCGCCTTAGTAATTGATGTTAAGTAGTATAATATTTAGCTATGACTAAATAAAAGTTTAACATATCCCCATTATATTAAGCAAACAGTGTTTTTTTTTCCTTCTCAGTGCGATATTGTTTAGCTAACTTGTAACTCCAGCCTTTGACTTGACACGAGAACAAGCCATCAGTCCGAGTGGACGCTAGCTTGTGGGCGTTAGCCCAACAAAAGCACTCACCTCAATTTTATCTCCGATCGAAACACTCATCGTGGCGGCTTTTCGCCTCGCAGACGCGTGCAGGTTTGTAATAATGTTCCCCGATAGGCAGAGTGCATGGATAGCCGCTACAGGAGTCCTCACACGACGAATAAATGTTGTTCTCGCGTTCCCCTCCAAAACTTTGCCATATCTTCCATTTTGAAAATATCCGCCCGTTACTCCGTGGCTACGTCACACCCCGCGTCACTTGACAACATTAAGCTTTGTCACGCCTCCTCCAAGCGCCCCGTGTCTGCGATGGAGTTACATGAAGCTTCAATGATCTACATTTAATTTAATATCAGTGGTCGTCCAGACACAGGAACTGCATATATGGAATCAGCTACTACTTTTAAAATTATAAATTTAAATGATACGTGTATTATTAAAGAAAATGTTATCTAATCGTGAATTAATCCAGTAACTTTCTTTTAATTTTTTAAATCAGCTTTAATCACAGGACTCGACCTCTCATTTGTCTTGGTTTGCTGACAAAGAAAGTTTGTTTTAAAACAAAAATGGAGAACCATAATGTGCAGTAAAGGCAAAACATTCCTCACAGTAAGAGGATCCTGGGCTTAAAGTAACCTGAGGTACTTTCTCCCTGGACTCATGTTCACTCTGCGGGATCTGGTTTCTTAGGCCATCTATAAACATTACAGGTTAATGCATGTTTAAGAGTAAATGACTGCTACAAATGACTTTCAATATATATATATATTGAAACTTTCCATATCACATCTGAAAACATAAGTACAGCACAGATGGCCACTTTCTTCTGAAAATCAATCATTTCACACGTACAAATTAGTCTTGCAGACAAATGCGTTTATTTTTTCCCCCACCTTCAATTAAATATGGAAAAATGCAAGAAAAAAAAAAAAGGAAATAGGCAACCAATCACTAAAGGAAACTTGGTATATGAGCATTTCCATTGTAACACTAGAATGTGTTCTCTATGTACATGTCTATGCTGGCTGCTTTTGTTTACTAAAATAATATTTACAGTTTGTAGACACGGACATATCTCTTCGAACTCGTTGAATACAAATATAATTTGTATTATTGTATACTAACTAAAAGGTTTGCACTAGCAGTGGCATGGACAGCACTGTCTATTTCTCTTATGGGTGATATTGGACACTTAAGAGACACGTGGAATGCAAAACACAAAGCGTACCTTCCTGTGAGATACGAAGGAATCGGTTTTACGACAGACTCATATTTTCATCTATTGTGGCATTCTTTAATTTTTTTAGTATGGCAAACCTTTGAGAGACTAAAGCACACCAGTGTCACACGTAAGGATGAAAACAAAAAACCTCAAATGGTAAAATCCAATGGGAGAGGACACAAAAAAAACAGATCCACATAAGTGGTTGATGAGGACTGAGAAATGTTCCCAGGTGTTGATTTTTCTGCGCCTGTCTAGATGCCGTGTGACGGTAAACGCGTTGATGGTTGCGGAGTCTGCGCGTCGGACACAGATCTCAGTCCACCTCCATCTCTTTTGTGCCCGGCTTCGTCTGCTGGCTCCCCTTTGCTTCCCTCTTTCCTTCCGCTCCTTCCTGCTTAGCCGTCGGGCCGTTGTGAGCTCCGCTGGTTTGGTCGTTCACCTCGGGGGCCTCCTCCACTGTGGGCTTTGGCCTGTTGATCACTGGATTACATATGTCCTCCAGCTCCTGGAGAAGAAGCAAGCAAAGGAGAATCAGAAGATGTCATTCTCACTAAAGGAAGAAGATTATTAGATCTTAAAAAGCGGATCACACACCTGGATTTTAGCGATCATGTCTGCTACTTTGACAACTGGGTCTTGAGTTAAAGCAAGTTTACTCTGCGCATTCATCTTGCTGTTCATCCAGCCCATGCTTTCAGTCACACACTTCTCCACAGTGCTCATTTCCTCTGCACTCAAATGAAGGAATCGCTCGTCCTGGGAAAGAGTTTTTGACGAAGAAAACCTTTAGCAGGTCTAAAATGTATCTCTTTTAAAACAAAGTCATCCTATTATATTTTTCCCATAACAAAATACACTTTAAACTATATAAGCTAAAATACGAAAATAATTTAAACACTTAGAATACAAGATCAAGGATATAAACATAGTAAGACACCATCAACATATTCTCTCAGTAAAATATAAAAATAAATGGTTATTTTGTCACATACCTCAAGTATCAGTTACAGACTGTATTTCTTATAAGTGTCAAGTCATCTATGTTTATATGTCTTATCACGCTTCCTGTTCGCATAACACAGTATTTGTAACGCACTGCACAAAACATGCAGTTCCAAACACAAATCCTACTTCTGTCTTTTTCCTGTAAAGGAGTAATGGAAGAACATCACAGTCAGAAGAGGGCTTACCTTCTGTTTGTAGGAATCTACAAACTTCATGTAGAGTTGCAGTTTCTTTCCCAGTTCCTCAAATGCTCTCGGCCTGTCCTCATGCTCCCTGTGCCGGTCCTGAATGGGCTGGCCCAACCTCTGGAGAATAAAAAAAAATTTGCGTTAACATTGAAAGCTACTACCACTTTAAAATATTCTTACATCTTTACTCTTTATTCAACGTAACTTTTAGAAAGTTCCAAATCACAGCATAAATTACAATCTATAAGATTATATAATGAATGAATGAAACATGAACATAAAGCAACAATTCTGGGTAAAGTGCCACTGAGATTTATAAAATCAAAGGTTTATTTAAGCAAGTAATCATTAAGGAAAATATGCGTGCTAAGTAGTAGCTGTGGCTCAGGAGATATAGCAGGTCATCTACTAATCATAAGGCTGGTGGTTGTATGAATGGGTGAATGAGACATGTTGTATGAGCGAGTGCTCAAGCAGAGTAGCAAAGCGCTATATTAGAACCGGTTTATTTACTTATGTAACAAAATGGAAAATTTACATCGAATCAAATTACTAAAAGTTAGCATTTGGGGCATAAATATTTTTTTGTATGCAGTAGTCTGCAAAATCTTTCTTGTAATAAATGTAAACATACCATAAGTGCATCTAGCTTCTCCTCATAGACTTGTTTGGGTTGGTCTTCCCCATCCTCATAGAGCCACTTCTCTGTGTCCTCCAGCATCAGCGTCAGCCGGTTGCTGTCCTGTTATTAACAAACATGAAATGTTTATACAGATCAGTTCTTCATACATCGTCTCAGATATAATAGTCGTTTACTGCAACATGGGGGCTGCTATAATAGATGCAAAAAGTACTACTTACCCCCTCAGTGATGTACTTTTCATAAATCCCACAAAGTTTGTCCCGCAGATCATACACATACTCCTCCACAGCATTCTTTGCGTCGTTCAGCTCTTTCACCAGTTTGTCCTGGATAATCATCTGACGCTATGATGAAAAAATTAAAATGAATGAATAAAAATAAAAAAAGTTACGGATGATTCAACCAAGGCGTGCCATACGATATTACAGTATGACATTTCTGAATAAAACCTGTGCTTGTCCCGATTTCTGCCATAAATATATTACAACAGTAGATGTTCATACATAGATATAAAATTCCTTGTATCAGAGCATGACTCGGCTTTTTCTAAAGGCCACCTGCAACACTCACCTCATACTCCACAAAGTTAGAAAGGACGTCACTGTCAAGCTGTCGAATGTTGTTGATCACAATGGGAAGATCGATACTCTTCACCTTGACTTTGGGCTTGCTTCCTCCTGCTGCTGGGTCCTGCTTCTCACCAGCTGCTCCCTCCTAAATTTGGAAACCAGAGAACACAATGAGGCCTTTTTGGATTTCCAAACATGGGGCACCTTGCCAAAATAATCATCTATTTTTTTTTTTTAGACTAATTAATACTGCATGAGTCCATCTAATTGTAGCACAGATGCATCAATGAGCAGCGCTGACATGAATTCAGCAGCTCGCATACAGAATCTGTGACAATACATGAATTACTTAATACTTAATTTAATTGAAAGCATGTCTCAACAATATCAGTATCAGGGTTCTGCTTGTCTTATTATCAATACAGTCTGATATGAGCAAGAACAAACAAGAAAAACATGCAGTTTTAAAGCATCCTTAAATCGCAGCCTGACTAACCTTACTGCTGGAACTGGCATCCTCATTCTGCGGCTCCCCTTGGGTTTGGCCTTCCTGATCCACCTGCATTTTGATCTGAGACACATACATAATTATTTTAACGAAGATTTAAGTCAGGTGTCACAGCATTAGATATTTTTCATTGCATATAAAAGATCAATTAATGATAGTATCTTTCAAAAAACTACAAAAAAGCTGATTTTTAAGTGGCGGAAATCCACTGATAAACAATAAGGAACATAAATTTTATGAGAATAGTACCCATTCTATCCAATAGCTGTTGTGCTTTAACTCTGAACGGCTCAAAGAAACTGACCAGCTGACATCTGTGGCATCACAAGAGTGACTGTGGCAACAATAATCCTACCTGCTCCTCTGCTCTGCTCTCATTCTGCACCACTGGCTCTGTATCAGTTTGCATGTCCTCGCCCTCTCCTTTCTGCTTCTCAATCAGAGAAGCGCCGGACACGCTGAAGATGCCGTGGATGTTGACGCGCACTTTGACTTTCACTTTAGAGCTGTCACCATCTGGCTGGGGAACCACATTCTGTACTGAAAAAAAGCCTGGAAGCAGATGGAAAGAAAAGGAGCGGCTTCTTTAATAGGACCTCAACATGTTCTTGTGACAGGAAACTGGCAGTTGCATAGAAAAAAAAAAAAGATATCCCACTTGAGAAAACACACCCACCCACCACATGGTGATACACATACAGTACAGATAATTATGATGTTCGGCTGAGTCACACGAGAACCTGCTTCCCTTACTCCTAATTGCCATCAATTTGTTGGGCCAGCTACTTAGCGCACCTACATTAGCCGCCTCTTTCTGCATACTTGTGCAGCTGGTTAAAGGAACCTGATACATGCATACATGCAATGTCTATGTAAAACCAAGTAAGGACTGATCACTTTGATGCTAATAGAGCAGAATTAGCACCATTACCTATCCTGTGGTCGGAGTAGGGCAGTTCTTGAGGGTTGCTGTAAAAGGCTTCAAGGTCGAAGGGTTCCCTCTTGTGGAAGGTAATCACTTTGGAAAAAGGAGCAGCATGATTCTTACTGAACACCTCGCACTCTCTGTAGCACAAATTAGCCAAAAAAAAAGCAAAGTCAGGCAATGGAAAGTAATCACAGTCAGCAGATACTGTGTCCTAGAGCTGACTCGTCTATTTGGAGGAGCAAAAAGCAGTAAGTATACATACAGTAGCCTCCATAATGTTTGAGACAAAGACACAGTTTTTGTATTTTGTACATCAGTCAATATGTGATTGAAGTGCAGACTTTTAGTTTTTAGTAATGAAAAAGGTCACTAGATTAATGCCCATATAATCAACTCTTATCTAGACCTCTTAGGTATTTATTATATTTTCGATTAAAGTACTGTGCAAAAGTCTTGAGCCACCCCTCATGTTTTTAAAAGTGGTCTTAAGCAATAGTTCTTCAGGCTTTCTGAAGATCTTTCCTTTCAAAGTTCTTCTTTGGACACTGGCTGCTTTTTCCCCTCATTTTCAGTTCAGTCACTGACAATTTTCAGAATGTTTTTATTTACTGAACCAGTTACACTGACCTATGAATCACTCTAGCATGAAAACACCACCTAACTCAGGTGACGAATCGATGCTGTATCTACACATAACAGACAACTTAGCAAAGGACCAGTTTTAAATGGTATTTTTAGGCACTTTGTTACCATCAGAATGGTGTGCAGGGTGTCCTTAAAAAAAATCTGAGAATAAAGTGACAAGTGGAGCGCAGGAGAAAAAGGTGACAGGCCTAAAAACCATCTACAGAAGAGGAAAAGTCATGTCCTTTCCAAGTCCCCTCATCTTTACTGAAATGAACTAAACTGCTGAACCTATTTCCATTTTTTCACCTTCACCTTGCATTTATATTTTTTTACAAAATATAAAGAATTGAAAGTTAAAGATTGAATTGAAAGCGGTTCAAGATTTTTGCACAGTACTGTAGGTTAGGACTACCCTATAAACAGGGTAGAAATACATATATTTATGTATACATAAACCAGTTTTTGTCCTCCAGACACATAATCACAAAAAACACTGTCTCTTGTAGAGTGGTGCTATCTTTACCCCAATCCATCCTCTGTGGGTGATTTCCAGCGCATAGTAATTGGGAAAGGAACCACATCAGTGATAGAGAATTCCCGAACCTTAAATGCTGGTGACAAAATTGCGCACTACACAGACACATACGCACAAGCAAAACCACAAAGACGAACACATATTTACTCCATTTTATCACTACTATTTTTTTTCATATTACATTGGAAAGAAATACTGGGTGTTAATATCCGAGGATCTTCCAACCTGCAGTGCACAGCCTCTTGCTACAGCTTCGTCTGCATTGAGTGTGGTGCTGATGTCTTTGCAGAAGAACTTGGCGATCCTCTCTTTGATAGCCGGGATCCTTGTGGCTCCTCCAACTATCTCCACTGCACAGATATCATCCCGACTCAACTCTGCCAGACAAAACATACACATTCCTGAGCAGATTCTTCCTTTGTTTAACATTAATATCAATTAATGAATTAATAACTCTAAGGGGCGTACTTGATTGTTCAAGGGCCGATTTCAATGGAATCTCAACTCTCATGAGATACTGAGCACACATCTCTTCAAAGTGTAACCTGGAGGATTTAAACATTGGAAAAAAACAATTTAGATATCCACATTAAGTGTGCTTATTGAGATGAAAAAAAACAACAACAAATAGGTTTTTACCTGTTCATCCTGCTGGAAACATCAATGTCATTCATGAAGCACTCTATGTTTAGAGGCAGGTCGGAGGAGTTGGCACTCATGAGCTTCTTCAGTTTCTCGCACTCCTGGTATAGCCGCAGCACAGCCCTCGGGTTGTCCCTCACGTTGAGCTTGTACTTGCCCTTAAACTCCTCGCAGAAGTAATCTACCAATGCCTCATCAAAATTACGCCCTCCAAGGTATGGATCAAATGCTGTGGCAAGAACCTGACGCACCAGATTGATACGGAGTTTAGAATTTAAGAACAAAAGAGCAGATGCAGCTGGAGGACGAGAAGGAAGGCAAAAGGCTAACCTTGAGTTTGCCTTTGTGGAAGGCAGTGATAGACACCTGGAATGACGAATGCCCCATGTCCACAAATACCACGTTTCTCGGCCTCTCTTCTGGTGTAGGAAGGTCTTGCTTGTAGATCCCATAAGCCAAAGCCACTGTTCATAGACAAGACATTTATTTTCAACCCTTACGTTCCATGTTTGACTATGGCCACTTCATAAAGTTACTAATGTATCCAAGAACACCGACCTGCAGTGGTGTCATTAATTAGCCGCAAGCAATTCAGCCCTGCAATCTGAGTTGCATCGAACACCGACCGCCTTTCAGCATCTGTGAAAAAACTTGGGACCTGTAAAGCAGAGTACAAATCTTAATGTTCTCCTCAAAACCGCGTTCTGAATTACACCGACAAGTCTTGTGCACCGTTTTCATCACTCACAGAGATGACACAATCCACCACCGGCTTCTTCAGGGCGCTCTCTGACGTCTCCTTCAGCTTGGTGAGCAGCATCCCCGTGATCTGCTCAACTGTGAACACTTTATCCTCGTCCAAGTAACGCACCTAGGAACACTCAAGCATTTAGGGAGACCCGAAGCAAATTAAAAACCAAAAGGGTGAAGGTGATCGGTTGCTTGGAAGTTGATGGAAAAAGCAAAGATGGGGGGAAAAAAATGGGAAGTGGTGAAAAAGATGTAAAGTACTTTACCTTAATTCCAGTGGTTCCATTGGCCAGCTTATGCAAGCTGTAAGGCAGTTTAGGTCTTTCTGCTTGGATAAATGGGTCATCGAATGCTCTGCCGTGGAACTTTTTGAAGCCATGGACTGTATTTTTGAAGTTTGTTATAATCTGAAAGAAAGGAAATACTTAGCAAAGATTAAAAAAAGACAACTGTTTGAAGATGTAATGTGTCTGCCAAAAATAAAATTTCATGGATGATCTTACTTGACTTTTGGCTGCATTTCCAATCATGCGATTTTTGGAGGCCAAAGACACACAGGCCCTTAATGGGAAACAAACAGAAGTAATCCTGTTAACAGATGTGGCGTACGAAGAAGAACTGCAATTTCGATGGCTGCCAACTGAAATGTTGAGCATTGCCATGAGGGATAGTTCACGGGGAAGAGTGTCTGAACAAGAACTACAAACTAGGGCAGTGAGACATAGCAGATCACCTTGAAAATTAAGCTTTTTCTATCCAAAATAAAGAGAGAAAAAACAGGAAAATCGTTGTGTTTAATGACAAAGACCAACGCTTCTCCTCACACAAGGATTCATTTCACATTGGCTAGCAGTGACAAGTCACTCCCTAGCTTCACCTTGCCACAGAAAAATATCCTCATGCACTTAAAGGTGCAATGCTCCTCTCAGTCTCCTTTCCACGGATGCTGCAGCAAATTCAGTTTACAGAAACGGAGACCCACTTGGAGATGATTTGTTTCAGTCCGCCAAGTTGATTCCTTACATTCACCCTGGGATTTAATCCTCTGTCACTTCTGATCAAGCACTTGCATGCGTTAAAGATGCAGTTTGTAGACGGGCCTTAACTGACGCATTATCGTTATACCATGTCAAAACCTATTCGTTATCCTTTGATGTCTGTACAGTATGCAAACACTTTAAAACGCATATTAAACAAAATAACATGTACAATACAAGTAGGTTAACTGAGTCAGCTTGTCGTGCACTGCGCAGCTCGGTGGTGATAGCCAGGAGACATCTCAACTACCTACAAAAATAAACTGTTATTTAAAAAAGACCTATAATAACCTGCTGTGACGGGAAATGAACTAAGGCCGCATCACTACCGCCGCCACCATCCCTGCTGCCTTCCTGTGCATCACACCGCTCAGTCAGTGCGCCTCCAGTTGCAAACATTGCGTAACAAACTCACAGGCAGACCACACTTACACGGCGATGATGTCTGTCAATATTTCGGCTATACTTACGGCGTGCATCTGTCACTGTATTCATTGGCAATGGTTTCAATGCCACCGCTCCTGGCCACAGCGATGTAACAATTTTGGAAACCCACATCAATGCCTACCACTGACATATTGAGCGCTCTTAAATTCACCCAAGTTATCCTCCGCAAATGACCGCACTCACACCTAGGAGGAAGGGGGAAAAATAACACACAATGGCGGTCTGTTCCTAATTTTAAATTTATTTAAGCGTGTCGTCCGCTCTGAAAATATACGACACGGCTAGCCGAGCGTGCACTAACTGAATTACTAGCTGTTATGTAAGTAAAGCTGTTTATAGCAAACTCATTCAGTGTAATCCCAGAGAGCAATGATGTCCAGAGCGGATTCTCCCACTCCCAGGCAGCCCTAACATCACCCAGCGGCTCCGACTGACTGTATCTCCTCGGACCCGCCCACGTACGCCTGTGATTGGCTGCGTCACACCCAATGTCCTTACGTGATTGGTGCGGCAACCAATCGATAACAGAAAAATCTAGAACCACCTGGAAAAGGGGACCATTGAGTACGTCATCGGTAATCGGCACGGGCCTGACGTAAATTTTACCCTAAATTTAACCTGCAGGTACAGTTTCTACCTTCACATCTCACGTGCCTCAAAATCAATACGCATACAACTATAATATCTATGACTTTAACATTACTGATAGCTAGATCATATCTGATGAGATAGTGGTACGTAAGCGCTACCTGAAAGCATTGTTTGCGAGAGGTAAAGCTTAGAGTGCCCTAAGACGATATATTGCTTATACATACAAGTTTATTAAGTCGGTACAGTAATATTTACTGTTATTGCAAACATTTGTTTATAGCGACATATGACGCTGCTGTTTACGTGTCTTATCTCCATGGAAATGACAACAGAGGGTTGCACTGCGCGTAATCACATTGAATTATATTCATTTCATTCATTGGTTTTATTTCAATGCGTTTTATCTGTTTATGTTTACTTCTTTGTTTAAACAAAATATGATATACATAACTTTTCTGGCTAAGTTGTTTAGGTACCTACCATAAGATAAAATGTTCCAGATAAAAGGCCTAAATGTATATATTAATTATATTATTGGATTAAGGAATCGTGTTTAAGTTAGGTAAGCGTGTCACACAAAAGGCAATTTCCAGTAAAGATAGAATCACACATAACAGCCTTATGCCAACCGGTGCATAGTAATAAAGACATGATTTTATATCAGTAGAAAGAAAACAAAAATTAGTTTTAGGGGGTGTTTTATATTATTATACTTTACCCAATATATTATATTATTTGAATATTTTTAAACTTTGACTACAGCCTATTCAGATTTCCGCAAGTTGTTAGCAAAGCAACACAATAACGGAAAATTGCTGTCATATTGTTCTATCTATCTATCTATCTATCTATCTATCTATCTATCTATCTATCTATCTATCTCCAAAATAAATGTTTAATTGTGAGTTTTGGGGGGGTTTCATAGTGTTTAAAGTCATGGTATTAAATGGCACAACAAAACAAAAATGCACACATTCTTTAAATTCTAAGGTTTTACATAATTAAATAACATAATTAAAATATTTATAATAATAATAATAAAATCAGGTCCTTAGCCAGTTTTACAAGTACATAAATGCAACCTGAGATGAACAGCAGCACATGACATCGAAGACCTTGTTATTATTTATTTAACACTATATTCATAAAAGATAAAATATAATAATATAGCAGACTCTTAAAATGATAAAGACTAAACTAAAATGAGAATAGAGAGATTTTTTTAAAAGAAACTGTAATACCTTTCTTTTTTATTCGATCCAAATGCCTTCAGTTTTTTTTAGGGCAAACCCATAACACGTCACTGCTGAGTGTCTCGTTCGATTTCAGCTTTATTTGAACACTTGTTCTTATTTCCCTGTTTTCTTGTTGAGGACGTGAATGTTTACTCATATTCGGACTCAGCCCGCGGCGCCCCTTGCCAGAACAGGAAGTGATAGTTTAACAGGCTGTGCTAGCCAGCTAGTTCAAGTCAAATAGGTTAGCTTGCCTTTTAACACATTGTTTACGATGGGACTGTTCGGGAAATCACAGGAGAAGCCAGCAGCTGATTTGGTAAGTACTGACTGATGGTGACCAGAACCTGTCTTTAAGAGCTGTGTGGACAAAAAGCAAAGAAAGACAGTGGCTCTAGCTATCCTTGCTAACGTTAGCTGTCACACAGCTAGGGCTTGTCCGTCCTGTATGTTGATACTTCAGGCTGATAATTAAGTAGTCAACAGCACTCTAGTTGAAAAAACAACAACAACAAGTTTGACATTAGCTTACATAGTTTTTTTTTTTACACTATTCAAGATCACACGCTTGTATACGGTGTCCATTAGCCGATTTATGCTTTCTATAGTAGTGTGCCTGTTAGCATACATGCTAATATAAGTCTTCACTGTAAACAAACCATTGCTGTCCTCACTTTAGCCAACCTTATGAGCCATTACATATTAGCAGCTGTACATGGCGTCGTTGTATTGCGACACCCGTGTTAAAACGAATATTACATGTACATCCACCTGTAGCTGGCCGAGAAACAGAGACTGTGTCATGTTTTAATAAGATAATGTGCTCTTTCAGGTTAAGGAGTGGAATCATAAAATCAGGAAGGAAATGAGAGTGGTGGACAGACAAATTCGAGGTAAGACTACAGCCAGAGTTTGACACTTCCAGGACCGTTTACATTCAGTTTATATCACTTTCACCTAAATATCTGATAACCAAACTGAGGAGTTATAAATCTAGTGTAAGTACAATGTATTTGAATTGTCTGATAATTGCTGTCATTTAATTATTCATCTGGAAGGTGTAAAATAATCATTTGACTCAGTAAGTCATAAAGATACCAAATTAGCTTTTTGTATATGTAATAAATATAATCAAAGACCTGATAAATTGTGTGTTGTCTGTGTAATGAAATTGACATATTTTGGTTTCAGATATTCAAAGAGAAGAAGAAAAAGTTAAACGATCCATCAAAGACGCTGCCAAAAAGGGACAGAAAGATGTGTGCGTGGTGCTTGCGAAGGAGGTGATTCAGTCCAAACGAGCTGTCACAAAACTTCACGCTTCCAAAGCACAGATGAACTCTGTAGTTCTCAGCATGAAGAATCAGCTTGGTGAGTGTGGCAGCGCACAAGATGGGGAGGAGGGCGTTCTTAGTTTGTCACTTAGAGCAGGTTTTCTAATGACATTGTGATCATCAATGCTCTTCTCTGTCACTGAGGAAATCTGTTTTGCGTGTTTTCAGCTGTGGCGCGTGTTGCTGGAGCAATGCAGAAGAGCACAGACGTCATGAAAGCCATGCACAATCTAGTCAAAATCCCAGAGATCCAGGCCACCATGAGGGAGCTGTCGAAGGAGATGACGAAGGTCACTGTTTACCATGATATTATTGTTACGTGATTGTTACACTGTGTCACTGATGTTGTCTAATATTTTAATTCTGTTTATTTTGCTTTGTTGAATTTGAGATATTATTTTAGTTACAGTTGTGTTAAATTTTTGATCAATTTAATTGTTGTGCCAAAGAAATTTCACAACTTTTCATAGTAAAGCTAAAACTTGGCATATTTACCTTTCAGGCTGGTATCATTGAGGAAATGATGGAAGATACTTTTGAGAGCATGGAAGACGGAGAGGAGATGGAGGAAGCAGCGGAGGAGGAAGTCGACAGGATCCTCTTTGATATCACAGCAGGTGACAAAAATAAAATCACAGCTCAAAGTCACATTTTTGTTTTTGTTTGTTTTGGGGGTTTTTTTTAGGGAGTTTAAGTCTGAACCACAGATCAGCTATAAAGTCAAAACACTGAAAACGCTGGTTCTGCTTTCTCTTGTCAGGTGCCCTTGGCAAAGCACCGAACAAAGTCACAGATGCCCTGCCTGAAATGGAGCCCGCTGGAGCCACTGCGGCTTCAGATGAAGAGTCAGAGGAGGACATTGAAGAGATGCAGTCAAGATTGGCAGCCCTGAGGAGCTAAGGTGAACTGCCGCTGTGCTGCCTGTCGAAGTCAGGTGGCTCACTCCGTGAAGGACAGAGATCATTCTGGTGCAGAGGTTACAGTTTCGAGTATCCTCATCGCTTCTTGTTATAAATTCACATAATCATTTGGGGTTAACATTGTGCTACGACAGTCAATTTTTCGATAGTCATCTGGTTTACTCAGCCAGAAGAAAATACGTTTTTGCTTTTTGTGTATAATTATCAAGGGTAAACCCTGGGTAAGTCTTTATTATCCAAAGTCAAGCAGAAGGGTAAGAAGGTGTACATATTGTAAGTAAGAAAAGCCTGCTGTGCCTACAGTGCTTCATCATACTCTTCTTCTTCTGTCCAAAGTTATTCTAGACTGGTTGTGGAAGTATTTATGATCCCAAATGCAACAGACTGAATAACTGTTGATGACAAGTCACATCAGAAATGGCCATTCAGCTGTATTTTTAATCACTTAGGATCAAATTATTATTATTTTGTTTGTTCCGTTTACCTGTAGTTAACCTACAAAATCCGAAACACTAGATGTTGGTGGATGGGGTTCACTTTTTGTTTTCTGTACAGTCCAGTCAAAATGTGTCTGTTCGTTCTGTGGCTATACACGTTACACTGATCGGAAACTCCACGCATACTACTTTACTTTTTTTTTGTTTGTTTGTTTTTTTGACATTAGCAGTCAGCTCGTTAAATGTTTGACTTCATCCCCATGATTCCCTCCTAAACAGAAACAAGCAGAGGAAATAAGTTGGGTGTTCAGAACGTATGTACTGTGGATGTACTGTGTGTATATTTTTTCTATGTCTTGGAGAAAAAAAGAAATTAACTTTTAAGAATAAAGCTGACAGTTACCAGTAACTTGTCTCTGCCTGTTTCTGCTTGCAGCACTGATCACGCTAACCTTTCTTTTTTTGTGTGTTGTTTTTTTTAACATCTCAGGTCTCTTCTTGTTATAGTAGGCCTTTTGGGATATGTGAATCAGCCAATCAGCGGGTCAGAAAAAGTAGTGCACACAGTCGGTTTAATGCTGTCTGGCAGATAAAATGGCTCAACCGGCACACAAAAAAATAGCCTATATAAACAATAAAGACCTTAATGAGACTACTCCAAAGACAACAGTCTATCTAATTAAATGCAGGAGCTATGTGTCAAACTATAATAAACTAATGCCTTCTTCTTCTTCTTCTTTTTTTTTTTTTTTTTTAAAGGAGCAGAATTTTAATTTTTAGGAAGGGTTCATTTTCAATTCACCCCATTTCAAACCGGCTTTTTCTTTTTTTGTTTGTTTTTGGGGGGTTTTTTGGTCCGTTTTGTTAAAATGGACAAAAGGGTCAAGTTTCTGCCAGCCACGGCCCTCCCTTGGCAGCTTTTGTTGGACGGTAACAAAACCTCGCCTGTGTGCTCTGGCTGCAGTTTGTGTGTGAAAGGCTAGACAAAGCCAAGGTACTGTTGCTCTGGTAATGCAGGTGTTCTCAGGTTTGGGACCAGGGGATGAGAATTTCGAGGATAGGCAATGTCCCTGTCCTTGAAATCACTTTTTAGTTTTTATGAGGTCATTTTAATAAGGTTTGACCTTCAGTTGTAAATGTCAACTGTGAGCAAGATTACAGTCAGTACAATCTGAAATATTTGGACTCTTGCTCGTTGTTTTAGGCCACACTAGCTACTCTGCATCTTCCTCAAATTCCCCAGTGTCACTTGATTTGTGGTCATTTGATTAATTGTAAAAATTCCCTTTAAAAATGTTACACCATCAGAACCCTGCATCCTGAAGTGGGCCTGTGTGTAGTTTAAAGAGCATGACGTGTTAATGGGTAACAGTTGAAAACACCATGTTCTCGTTACAGTTGTTTAATACATTTCTTTAATCTTTTCTTTCAAGAGTGTTCAGGCTAAAACATTTGTTCCTATCTGCAGCTCTGAGGCAGTGTGATGGATAATACTCTCTACTATTCGGACATAAAGCAAGCAATCAAGAAGTTTACTTGTAGATAAATCGCTAATTAAAATGTTTTCGTTGCAGTAATGCATGTGTGTGTGTACCTTCATTTAAATGACCACAAAAGTATTCATTCAAACATATCGGCCACGTAGTATTACCGTATTATTCCAAGTAGGAGGTAGTTTGTGGATCTTTGAGCTTTACGGGGATTTGGTTGCAGTATTAAAAGGTAAATTTGAAAGGGATTACAGAATACAAACGCTTAAAAGGAGCACGGAGAGGGGGAACAGGAGATATTTGTCTCCTTTGCAACCCTGCATCGACACATCCACACACCCTTGTGGGCTTGAGGACTCACGCTCCGGCATGTTGTGTGTCTGCTGTCTGTGCAATGCAACACTGCCATCTATGGATAAGAGCTGTAGGCCGCTCACTGTTTATCCCGCATCACGTTGCCGCCTGTGTGCGTCCACACGCAGCCGCCTGGACGCGCCTGTCATCTGGAGGAAACTCCTCCCTGCAGACAGCGCGTCCTGTCGCCTTCCCAGCGCAATGGTCTCCTGGATCATCTCTAGACTTGTGGTGTAAGTCCCCTTTTTAAATTCATTTAAAACATTCTCTGTCATAGAGGGATATGAACAGATCGCATCGCCTGATTGTTGCAGGTGGCAAATCGAGACGCACATTAACGGTGGAGAAGCTGCGCGCTTTACAAGCCCCCGCATTTCTGCCTGACAGCCTTTTTAATCAGAATCAGACGTCAACATAGAGAGCAAGTGTCGTGCTGTTCATTTCTGACTGAAAGCAGCCCGGGTTTGATGGGATTGTACTTTGTCGTTTCAGCCGGAATGAGCCCCGGGCCTGTATAGACCTACTGTATTTCTTAACAGGCTGGCAGCGCGCAGCAGTCTGCCACTCTTTGTTTTTATCAAGTGATTTGTTTTTTATTCTAGACAAAGAGATGACGTTATTGAGTGAATAATGTATTATCGTCATACGAGATGATAAAAATGAGTCAGATCCTGAAATCTGGGGGCTTCTTTCATAGCCAGAAGCCCTAAATGTCACTGAGTGGCGAGGTGTCTGAACAACAGGAGCGGTCTTTGAGTGGACCAATATTGAGTGTGGATGTCCCACATTGGAAAAAAAAAAACAAAAGGGATGGGTCAGCCTTCTCAGGTTACAATGCAAGAGCATTTCATGTTATAAGAGTGGATGCATATACCCCCATGTTTTTATATCAATAGCTGCCTGTTTCCTATTATTATTAGTGTAGGTCATGGCTATTTTTCGCCTGCACAAACTATGAATCAGCATCATTGCAGACTGTGTAAAGCAACAGTAGGCTCTAACCTCGAAATAGGGAAGCAATTACATTTTGATAACGAGATTTTGTTACACTGATTGGACTGCCAGCGCTTTGGCAGCTCAAAACCTGGTTATGCAGATTCGTTTTTGGATCGGTGGCCAACAGAAAGGTTTTAGCTGCGTCGATATTTTAAGCGTCCTTGTGTTTCTGAACTCCGAGTTAGCCGGCCAGGCCCGAGCAACATGATGTGGGTCAGTAATTTGATCAGGTCACACTTACGCAGCTGTTGCTGTTGCTTGGTTGTAGCACTTTCACAGAGTCCACGTCTCTGTCCGGACACCCAGCAGCACAGGTGCTTGCATAAGAGGAGGAATTTAAAGAAAAAAGACAACATATGTGAACTAATTTTACCTGAAATGACTTGACTTTATCTGTCAGCTGCCAAGCCCGTATTAGCCATGAGTAATACTTTACAGTTTCTGATTGACCTCATCTTTCCTGGAAACCTGTAAATGTCTACAAGAGGTCCAAAGATTCAAAACAAAATGTACATACAAATGCTTAAGAAGAAAGAATTATTCCCAAATGTCTATATATGGATTGCTTTAATGCACAGCATACACTGCTGTGGAGAAGTCTTTCACCCCTCGTAATTTGCTAGGAAAATGGGAAATAGGTGCAGCGATTTATTAAAAACATGCAAATACACATGAAAATAGAGTATAGAGGAAAAAAACAGGCTGTGCAATACTAATAAGCTTTAAAGTAAAAATCTGATGTGTTCACTTTTATTCTTTAATGCCTCCACTCTCACAGATGAGTTTTCTTGTTGTTTCTTTAAGTAGTCTTCAGGAATAGTTCTCCAAGCTTATGAAGGACATTCAAAGCTTGTCTTTGGATGTTGCCTGCATTTTGTTCTGTTTTCTATCAAATGTCTTTTGTTCTCTGCTTGTCAGTTTTCCTCAAATTTTTTAAGGACACGCTGCACACCATGCTGAGAAATTACAAAGTTTCAGCTACTGGCTCTTTAGGAATCATCTTGTTGGTCCAAAAATACTATTTTATGCCTGTCAAACTGTGTTTTTATGGGAACCTGACAACAACAAAGTGCCTAAAGGTATAAAATTACTTCTTCACTAAGTTGTCAGTTATGTGTAGTCACAACACTGGTTCATCCCTTGGGTTAGGTGCTCAAAGGATTCACAGGTAGTCATAGGAACCGATAGTTCCTGCAGTACAAAGACTGTACAGCATATGAGTTAAACAACAGCCAGTGTCCAAAGAAGACATTTGAAAGATTTTCAGAAAGCCTGGAGAATTATTGATGGAGATCAATTTAAAAATTACAAGAAAGTCTGTCACTTTGGAAACAAAACATAGACTTTTTCACAGCAGTTTATTGTTTTTAATCATGTTTTATTGCATTAAACATGTCTTTGTGGCACGTTTTTTTATGTCTGAATATTAATCGGTTTTCTGTCTTTTAGACTCGTCTTTGGTACACTATATCCTGCATACTCTTCTTATAAAGCTGTGAAGTCCAAAGATGTGAAAGAATACGTGAGTAAAATGTTTTTAGCTTTACAATAGTAACACCATGATGTATTAGTAAATAGAAATGTTTTATGTGGATTTGCATTAACAGATTTGACTTTTCTATGACATTGCAGGTGAAATGGATGATGTACTGGATAATATTTGCCCTATTTACATCTGTGGAAGTGTTTACAGACATGTTTCTTTGTTGGTAGGTGACTGCAGATGTTTTGTGTCAATGATCGTACAGAGGCCCTCCGGGGAATATATTTCAACTCTTGTCTTGAGTCTTGTAGGGTTATCATTAACAATCTTTATGGCAGACATAAAAAAACACAAGTTATTGTGTTTTACTGCTACTCCGTGTTTTCACTGCAGGCTTCCTTTCTACTATGAACTGAAGATAGCCTTTGTGGTGTGGCTGCTATCCCCTTACACTAAAGGTTCCAGTGTGCTATACAGGAAGTTTGTTCATCCCACGCTTTCCTCAAAAGAAAAGGTGAAATCCCTTTCCTTTTTGTTGTTGTATCTTCCTTTATTTCCTCTGGTGCCGTTAAAGGAAAGGCATAGGGGGCAAAATGTTCAGTCTAGGCTTTAAGCTAACACGCGTGGTTTTGTGTCTAATAGAACTGGAGTTTTGCGACTGTCTCAGGAACAAAAGTGCCTTTGTGCCAATTCACTTTCCCACTTAAGCTTTTAAAAATGTGTCCGCTGGACAAAGGCAAAGACATGTCACAGTCTTCTTCCATTCGTCTTTTCCTTTCCACCTTTTTCCCCCCCTCTGTTTGTGTGGCAGGAAATGGATAAATGAGCTTTCTGAAGATCAAAAGCCACAGAATGAAATGATGCAGTCAAGCAACACATGAAACAGCTGTCCAGCAATTACACAATGCCAATGAGATACATCATGTTCATGTGATTCTTTTTTTTTTGCTCTTTGTTTAGGACATTGATGAGTATATCTGCCAAGCAAAGGACAAAAGCTATGACACACTGGTGCATTTTGGGAGAAAAGGACTGAACGTTGCAGCCACAGCTGCAGTCATGGCTGCAACAAAGGTAATGCAGACTCTGGACATTTGTTTTGTACTGCACTGGGGGTACGGTGCTCGGGCATTGTAAATAATGTGTCAAGCTTGTTGTTTTTGCGGCCGATCACATTCATGAAGCTTTGAACATTTGTTTTTGAAGCAGAGGACGCAGCAGATTACTGTAATGTTTGTGTATTTCATGATGCCATGTCATCCCCAGCCTGTCTCACACTGCTGCTGATACTAAAACATAGCCTTTCCCGGTTTAGGGTCAAGGAGTTCTGTCAGACAGACTCAGGAGTTTCAGCATGCAGGATCTCTCTTCCTACCAGTCTGACCCTGTTAACAGCAGCTCCGACTCTACGCAGCCTGCAGCCGCACAGCACCGAACCCGACCTATGATGCGCAGCAAGTCTGAGAGCTACAAGGGTGAGGAGATGTGATTTCCATACTGCTTCATGCCACCTACAGTAGCCCTGAAAACTAAATAAACAAACAACAAATAATAGTCTTATAAAGCATTATAAAAATGTAAATGAGTTAAATAGCACAACATACCAAAAAATATGGAAATATGGGCTCGATGAGCACACTGTAGGAGCCATTACAATGCTGCAGCAGTGCCTGCCTGGTTTGTGTGACGCAGATTATCGAGGCGATATCTGTTTTCCTGTTCAAGCTCGTTTAAGCCCAAAGATATTGTTTAGTACCTCAGCTTTCCTGACTGGCCCCCTAACCTCAGCCCTACCTTCCTGTTTGGAGCAGGTCAGGCCCTCACAGGGCTAACCATCCTGTGACAAAACTCGCATGCAGCTGGAGGGATTTTGTGCCAACTTTAACAGTGGAATCGGTTATTATTTGTACTAATTCGGTGCTGTATTTTTCAGATAATTTAAAAAATTTTTCATGTAATTAAATTTAGAAGTAACAACAACTGTTAATATCGATGGGGTTACGGTATTATTAAATAATGAATCTTAGCAAGGGTATGTCATCGAATATTTGGTAACCAAGCTGCTGTAAACATCTGAGCCAGCGTTTGAATTTTCATTCATTCTGAGGATCTTTGTTATTGCCGACAAATCCAAGTAAAAGACCAAAACCATTACTTTCTGTGACTTAGACGTTGTCTGTTGTTCATTTTAAGGCTGCATATGTTTATATGTCTAAATAATGTCCTAAACAGCTGGGCAGTGTAGCTACTTGGATACATTTGTTGGGGACTATTTTCAGCTGTGGATTAATACACATTTGGCGAGCTGTATTTTTAGTTGCATGGTTGGTTTGGGGTGGAGTTAAAATTAATATGAATCATAATAAATGTCAGCTGGAGCTAAGATGTGGTTCATTAATGTGTTTTTTATACTTTCTGTATAACAATGGCGCTTAAGGCGCAGAGGCATCAGAAAGTTGCTTTTTTGTGGTTTTGATCTTTTTGTGAGATCATTGGATTTGCTGACAACAACAAAATCACCAAAATGCAAAATCACTAAAGCTTCTACGATATTATCTTTTGTCTTCTGTTGTGGCATTATTTGACATGGAAAACAGGCTAAGAAGGTTTACTCTGACTCTTAAAATAATAGAAATGAGGACATAAGGAGGGCTAATAAGAACAGCCTTGTTATGCTTGTATTTGCTGCAGCAAATTGGTGTTTGATCTCAGTCGTGCAGCATGCAGGATGATGATGCATTATGATATGAGCATTCGTAATCCCCAAACTGACCAAAATCAGCTACATCTCTTCTGTAATGAAATGGGAAGCATTAGGCCTTTGATTGGTTAGTTTTTCATTCCCTGCTGCCGACCTTTTCCCACGGTACAGGGCAGGATTTTGACATGACTGAGTTTGAGGTGTTGGGGTTGGACCAGTGGGACTCCAAGGAGTTTCTGTCCCAGAATGCTTCAACTTCTGAGTCTGAGCCCACGCCCATTACACCCACTATGACACCCCAGTCCACCCCACCCTCCGCACCCTCTCTACCTCCCACTCCGGTGGCTCTGGAGCAGCCTGAGGAGGTGAGGAAAGAGGCGCAGGCAGCGTCAAAATCTCCACAGCTCAGGCTGACTAAGCGGAAGGCTCCTGAGGTACACTGCCTTGTGAACGTGGCTGCTCAGCTGCTGTCTGATCCTAACTGCCCCTTGAGAATGGTGATTTACTCAATGATTCACTAATTTCTGCTGCTGCGTGCCTAAATAAATCATCATGGTCCAGTACCTATGCGATGGTGGAGAGCCAGATTGCTAATAGAATTTCTGCACTGATGAAACTGAATCATGCATTAACTTGGTAGAAACATTATTTAGTTCAAATAATGATTGCATGATTGCAGTGACTCAGATTTTTTGGAAATATTAAACATTGTTGATAAATTCACACGGTTTGCCTTCTAGTGTGTTTCACCCATTTAGAATAACTTTTAGTTTTGATGTGGAAATGTTTGTGTGAAATCCTTCCCTGGAATGAACCAGCATTCATTCATAAACCTCAACACCTAGTATGTCTTTGATTGGCGTTCTCAATGAACAGCTAAATAAAGCAGGATTATTAAAGGATAAAGCTGGCAATATTTTTTTTTCAGTTGTCAGAAGATCACATGAAAAAATCAACAATGAATTGATACTACAAATGAGTGTTGCCTGGGTAGCTAAAGCCTGAAAGAGCTTGTTCCTTATTCCTGTGCGACCCAAACCCTGGTAGAAACATCAGTGAGCCACAGCGCATGCGCTAAGTGACATAATGTTTCATCACAATCAACATGGGACTGTAGTTTTTTGTTGTTTTTAAGTTATTACCACATCAGTCCCCTGATACCACAAATACTCTGCTGAGAAACAAATGTGCATTTACGCCTCAAGACCTAGGACTTTTTCCCTCCCCCTCCCAATCAGTTAGTAACAGCTCCAATGATGCAAGGCCAAACTTACCTATTCATTACTATTCTCTAAGGCAGGGGTGTGCAATCTCAGTCCACGAGGGCCGGTGTCTCTGCAGGTTTTAGATGTGTCCTCGAACCAACAAAGCTGATTTAAATGGCTAAATTAACTCCTCAACATGTCCTGAAGTTCTCCAGAGGCCTGGTAACGAACTAATTGTGTGATTCAGGTGTGTTGACCCAAGGTGAGATCTAGGGACACCGGCCCTCGTGGACTGAGATTGCCCACCCCTGCTCTAAGGTCTCGCTATTGACAAGAGAAACGTGAGAAAAACAGTAAAGCATGCTTCTCTTAACCACCAGGCCAAATTCAAGTTTTAAAGACAAAAGCTCTTAATTAAGCTGCATATTAAAATTATGAACAGCCTCTCAACAGTCAGTAAATACTGATGTCATTTAAGCTATTCTGTGCCACATTTGATTCAACATACACTCACCAGACACTTTAAGTACCACCTTGTTCTTACCAGGTGGAGCCTATTTTGTTTTCAGAGCTACCTTTAGTCTTCATGGCAGAGATTCAACAAGATACTGGAAACATTCCTCAGAGATTCCAGTCCAGGTTGACATGATAGCATCACACAGTTTCTGCAGATATGTCTGCTGCATATCCATGGTGGGAATCTCACATTCCACCACATTTCAAAGTTGCTACGTTGGATTGAGATCTGTTGACTGTGGAGGCCAGAACAGTGAACTCACTGTCGTATTAAAGAAGCCAGCTTGAGATGATTTGAGCCTTGTGACATGCAACATTTTCCTGCTGGAAGCAGCCATCAGACGATAGGTACTGTGGTCATAAAGAGTTGATTTTAAGGGACCCATAGTATCCTATAAAATACTAGGATACTGGCAGCATTTCTTCTATTGTCCAATTTTTTGAGCCTGTAGAAATTGCAGCTTCGGTTTCCTGTTCTTAGCAGGAGTGGCACCTGAAGTGATCTTTTGCTCTTGTGTGTTCAGAGAAGCTCTTCTGCATAAACTTGGTTGCAAAGAGTGGCTATTTGGGTAATCATGTCATGCTCCTCTGACATCTGATATCAAAAAGACATTTTCACCCAGAAAACTACCACTCACTGCATTTTTCTCTCTTTACATACGATTCTCTGTAAACTCTACAGATGGCAGTGTGGGAAAAATCCCAGTAGATCAACAATTTCTGAAATACTCAGACCAGAACCATCTGGCACCAACAACCATGCCATCACTTAAATCACTTTTCTTCACCATTCTGATGCTCAATATCCAGCAGGTCATTGTTCGTAAATGCACTGGGTTCCTGCCATGTTATTAGCTCTTTAGATATTTGTGTTAATAAGCAGCTGAACAGGTGTCCCTAACAAAGAATTAAACACAACACATTCACAGTCATAGTGATACTAGGCAGCCTCTTCAGTAAAAGTGTTGCACTTGGCAACCTTTGAAAGCGTTACATGCTGTGTTTTTACCCTAGAGACAGTCTGGTCCCAGCACACTGAGCTGATAATCCACAGAAGAAGATTATTCACTACTACAATGTTTACTCCTCTTTTGTAATGTTTACAGTACATTTTTTTAAATTGCCGTCTGCTCCTTAAAAGGAATTAAAGTAAATATTTGCAATCTCCTCTCCTGTTAATGACTTCTGTAGAAATAAACAGGCTTTGGTCTGAGAGGTAAATTGGAAAAACAGGGAAACTGTTTCTTAGTTTTGCTTTCATCTTGACAATAAGAAAAATACAAAATAATGCCAGCCTTTATCCTTTAATAAATACTTTGCGACTCCTTGCAGCTACTGGCTGACTGAATTCCATCTCTCTGTTCGCTTCTCTCGTCCCTTCTAGCCTCCTCATAGAGTCTTAAGGCCTCTCACAAGATCCAGGAGTGCTCTTTCTTCGAACAATGAAGCCATGTGAAACTGTCCTCAAGACTACTCCAGCTGCCTTTTCTGCAAGAAGTTAAAACAAAAATACTGAATGGCCAAAAGCTACATGACTGAAGCAGCCCTGCTTTGGAATAAGGTATTACCAAAGTGACCTATGATGACCCCTCTATATACAGCATATAGCAAGTGACTCATGATTTAAAATGTTGAGGTAGGAGAAATGAGTGAATGGGTGCCATGCTGAGAAGACACTTTGAGTTCGTTGGTTATTGAATATGTATTTATGTACAGGTTTATGTGTGCTTCATCTTTATGATTTCTTTGTTTTTAATCTATCAAGTCTGGACAGGCATGTGTGTCTTCCCAGGCATTAGTCTGCTGTTATTAAACAGAATGTACTGTCACTGAACATTACAGCGGGCACAGTGAGCAAGAGAATGTGATAGAAGCCAAGGATCAACAGCATAGACCGGGCTGTTTTTACCCACGTGAAATAATTTTTCTCTGGAGAGCAGCTTTTCTGCACTTCAATAATTATCACAACAAAGTATTAATAAATCAATCAGTTATCCAAGCGAAGATCAAGCAACAAGTGACAGATATGATTCTGTTTATTACCTCTCTCTTAAAGCCTTAAAAAAAGAGATAGCAGAAACTTAAATGTTGCATTTCCAACAGTGTTCTTATTAATATGCACTAGGTTTAGAATAGAAATCACTGCCCTCAATAATCTAAAATAGCTGAATAAATAAATAAATATAAGTCACTGAACACCACCATCAATCACTTTCATTATTGTGCGTTTTTTCGGTGGTAAATAGTTTTTTTGTGTACCAAAAAACAACACGTGCATCACAGATTTAGAAAAGAAAGAAAGAAAAGAGAAAAAAAGTCATTACATAAGATGTTTCGTTAGTGGAGCTGACTGTTTTTGACAATCTGTTTAGTTTCTAAGCATGTTCTGTCATTTAATTGGCAGTTTTTAGTGCAATTAGGATTAAGTCACTTTTCTGCTGTAGCAAGAGTAGGATACTACATGGTTAAACATTAACTGTATATGGACATGGTTGTTTTATCTTTTTATTTACATGTTTAAAATCACTGTGCAATGTTCTGCTGTGAACTGAGCAACTCTAAGCCCGACTCTCGTTACCGTTATTTGCTTCCGTTGTTATTTAGAAAATCACGAGAGTGACTTTAGTGGTTTTTCAGGTTTACAACCTTTATGAATTAGCAGTGCGTGGTGAAGCGTTGTTTGTTTTCATCCTGAACTTTACTCGCTGCGCCTGAACCTCGGCGACGTTCTAAACAAAGTATCACTGTGCTGGTTGTCGATTGACAGGATTAGCCCAGTAGATTTCTAACTTTCCTCTATGTATCTGTATCATTTAAGGTGGGTTTGAAACAAAAAGCTTCTCAGGTACAACTGTTCTGTTTACACGTCACTCACTCTGATGTTGTAGATACACTTATTATGCACATAAAATGCTCTTTAAACAGATAAAAAGTTATAAAAAATGGGGGGTGGGGGGAATCAAATGATGTGTTTAAGCATTAGTAGTATCTGTGGTAGTGTTGGAGGTGATTTCTTTGAAATTCATTCAAAGCAAAACAGGAAAAAACATGTTACAAAGTTGCAGATCTGTATACTTGTGTGTAGATTGATGAAGTCATCATTGCATGATGTTTTGTTATTAATTTGTATGAGAATTTGATTTCTTAAGTGCTTTTGTGTGAAGCTGTTGGCCTCTTCAGATGCCTTGCTGGTAAACATTTTCTTCTTTAGTTGATTTATAAAAAGAAATGTTATGGCTATCAGTTGGTTAAATAAATATATACGCATACAAACATGTCTTATTAACTGGTAAATTAGCCACTTAACACTTTAAGCAGTGGGAGACACGCAAGTCATTGTACTAACGTATCCTCAGATTTTTTTTCTGGCAGGCCAGAATGTCAAGTTAATTCAACTTAAACTTAATTGTGAATTATGAAACAAAAAGACGTGATGTGATGGCATATTGGTTCATGACTATCAATTTGTTTCACTTGTTTAAATATTTCCGTTGGTGAAATCAACTTACAACCATTAAATATAAAGCAGAACTTTTGTGTCTGTTCTTTTTTCTGCGTATTTGCTTTAAAAGAAAACTTACAGGGAAAGTATGGCAAAATGTGATGATTTATCTGACACATATACAACATCATTACATTACAAGCAGAAGACAAGATGTCATGATGTCACGTGAATCAGCAAATTAGGGTTTGAGGTTGACCCGATCGTGGTACTTCAGGTATGGATCATCGACGTACCAGTTTCTCCTTTTCCAAAATGAGGTTGTCATTTTATCTAAAAGCTTGCATTGTGTTTTGCTACAGAATACGATCTCTCTGAGGCGCTTTCGTCTGGCAGGTTTCTTCTTCCAGAGCTTCTTCTTGTATCCAGCCTGTTCATATTCAAAATCAAGAAGTTAAATTTAACACGTTACCTACAATTAACATATGACTCAAGCAGCTGTAACACATACAAACCTTGCGTCGGATCCAAAGGCCACAGTGCAGCCTCATGAACCTATCTGTGACAGATTTTACACTCTTTCTCTTCCCCTTCTTGACACTATAGTAAGTCAGACTTCTGCTTGGCTGCTGAGTTAGACTAGGAACAAGTGCCAACACCCTGCAACAACAGAGAGAAGCAGAACAGCTGTTACAAAGAACATACTTACTTTGTACACCTGTTCACCAGCTTGTTAACACAAATATATAATTATCCACTCATATGGAAGCAACTGAGTGGCTTTTGTCATGTAGAGGATGTACTGAAATGAAAACAGAGCATCAGAATGAGGAAGAAGTGACTCTGAACATGGTTGCATGGTTATTTGTGTCAGAAGGGTCAGAATATTTAAAAAGCTGCTAATCTGCTGGGATTTTCCCAAACAGTCATCTCTATGGTTTACAGAGAATGAGCTAAAAAAAGAGAAAGTATCCAGTGAGCAGCAGTTTGGGTGGAAATGCTTCAACACCAGGGCCCTATTTCAGGAAGCCGGTTTAGAAAACTCAGAGTGAAAAACGATACTCAGGGTTGAGTAACCCCGAACTGTCCAACTCGGAATATTCGGTTGCAGAAAGGCTGATAACAATTAGTTCAATCAACGCGGAGTTGCTTTAACCCCAAATTAAGCGCGCGCACGAGGATACATAAAGCCCTGATTAGTGGAGCACAGATTAAGCGAGTCACCATGGAGACAGAGGGAAAGAAGGCGCGGTCAATGTATCTTACAGCGCTTGAGGCCGAAATTCTGATGGCAGCATATGCCGATAACATGCAAATTCCGCGGAAAAAAAGTAACACAGCCTCAGCTGCAAAAGAAAGGGAGCATGCATGGCAAAACAAAGCCGACAGAGTCAATGCGTGAGTGTTAATTTAAACATTGATCTAGGGATTTCCACCCATTTAACACGTTATTTTATTATATTTTATTTTTTATTTTATACATTTTATTTTGTCATGTGATGTGAGCGCAGGTGCAACCCAACAGGCCCCAAACATTCCTGGCAGCAAGTAAAAATGAAATATAAAAATATAGTCCAAACAGGTAAGGTGTAATTGTATTATGAGCCATAGTGCTTGGTCTGTTTGTAAATCAATTGCAGTTAGAGGCTACATTAATTTCCCCTCTGTAAGCACTTATTGAAATTATCTGAGCACATTACAAGTACATATTTGCTTACTCTGTATGCTCAAATGTGACCCGTTATAGCCAACAGAAAAAAAGCGGAGGCCCGAAAAACAGGTGGGGGTCCTCCACCACCACCACTCACAGAGGCTGAGCACTTGGCTTCCACATTTGTGATAATGTTGGCAGCATCACATATGATCTTCACAGTGCAGAGAACACAAATTAGCATCCATTACTATAATGAAATAATTTGTTAGTTTGAAATGCTACAGGGAACTATGTACCTGTACATTAATGCTGTGGAAAGACTTCCTGTTCACATAGTCTCCTTCATTTACTGAAGGAGCAATGATTGGAATGTGAGTGCCATCTGTACAGCCAATCACGCCTGGGAACCGTGAACATAAATGTAAAATTTAAGTAGTAGTTCAAGTATCACCACATCATGAATTAAGTTTCGTTCATCCTGCTACCTGCAATTTTGTGGCATCCCTCTTTGATAAATCTTGTGGGTCTATGACCGGGGAACACCACAAACGAGTACAGGAGACGTTTCAGTGCAACTGTAACAACCTGACTGCCCGACAGACGGTAGCCTTGGAAACGTGCTCAGCGTCACCAATATTATACAGAAAGCTCCCGTTTGCAAAAAACCGAAGTGCAATACAAATAATATGTAATGAACTGAGAGCATGTCCGCGATGTGTCACATGAGCAATATTAGGCCTGAGGATGTTATTCAAATAAATTATAGATTGTGCTGAGAAACGGTAACGTTCACACAGGAAATCATCAGGAAATGATAAAATGTCCGAACGCGCTCTGATCACTCTCTCCCGGCGGAGAGCTCTGCGGAGAATTTGGGCTTCAACATCTACTGGCTCTTCAAGGAAGGGACACGCCATGTCCGACACTTCCTACAGTCAGGTTTCTGACAAAGAGGCGGAGAAGGTCAGGGTTAGTTGAAGTAAACCTGCTAGGGGGCAGGTTAGCTTCACGGAGTGTGTCGTCATAGTAACTCACTCAGAATTAATCTAAACTCGCTTTGTGAAACCGAAAACCCAGAGTTTTCGTTAACTCAGGGTATACTTACTCAGAGTTTGCACTAAACCGGCTTCCTGAAATAGGGCCCAGAAGTCAGAGGAGAATGACCAGACTGCTTCAACTTGATAGAAAAGCAACAGTAACTCAAATGCCCACTATTATGACCAAGCTGTGCTGAAGAGCATCTCTGAACAGGAAACTGATGCTACAGTTAATACTGGGTCACCAAAATTGGACAACAAGACAGGAAAGAGCTTGCCTGGTCTGATGAGTCTTGATTGTTGCTTCACATTCAGATGGTAGGGTCAGAATATGAGTAAACAACATGAAAACAGGTCAAACTGCCCTGTATCAACTATTGACACTGCTGCTGATGTTGGAATAGTGTGGGGATATTTTCTTGGCACATTTTGAGCCCTTAGCACCAACTAAGCTGAGCATTGCTGCTGACCACGTCCCTCCCTTTCTGACCTCTGTACTCATCTTCTGACGGCTGCAGGATAAAGCATCATGTCACAAAGCTCAAATCTTCTCAAACTCATATCTTTGAACATGACAATGAGAATGACTGTATGCAAATGGCTCCATCATCACCAGAATGCAACTTTGGGATGTGGTGGAGCAGGAGACTCACATCATGGATGTGCAGTGGACAAATCTGCAGCAGCTGTGACATGCTGTCATGTCAGTTCCCAGCACATCATTGAATTTGTTTTGCCTTTACAATTAAGGAAATTATGAAGAAAAAATGGGGGTCCAAAAAGGTGAAATAAATTATTTATTTTAGGTAAAACAAATAATAGAAAACTCTATTGTTTTTCAGACCCGCTGCAAAGTGCTTACATTATAAAGACTCTGTGATGCAGCTGTTGAAGTCACATTTTAGTCATCTCAGTTTTTTTGTGTTTTATATCCGAAATAAAGACGCCTTTTGCCAACAGTAGAAACAAACAACTACAAAACACTCCCAGTGAGCGTGGAAAGCAGGTGCTGTGTCACTGCAAGTCCTCTATGCTGTATACCGGCTGTCCACTACCAACAAAAGTGTCACAAGATGAGATTAGCTCGGATTATCAATTCGGTGAAACGGTTTCCTGGAGGAAAACCTGTACCTAATCGTGATTAGGACGAACATTAACCTAGCCTGTTACTTTGGGGAGCTTAATTACTCAAATGCATCGCCCTCATATTTCTATTCCTTCACTCCTTACCTCTGCAGTATGTTGTAGCGTGGTGTCTGCCACACTGTACCCTGGAGAGGAGCACGGACAGCGGCTGTAAAAGAACTGTAGAGATGCGCAGACTGGACGAGGCTGGACTGACAGGTCTGTGGTGTCCGGGCACATACAGACACGGACAGCGGCCTCAGCAACCCTGTTGTCAAACACAAGGACGACAGAGAAACACATGAATATAAAACCGAATTCAGCTATTTCTGTATGTGTTACTGAACAGCACTGCTCGGTAACACACAGATGATAAACAAGCACCGCATCAAGAGGGTGAAATAAAACTGTATTAATGTCAAACTGCAGTTACACACCGGACAGCCTCCTTGCCAGGGTGGCCGCCATGTTTCCTCCTGAACGCCCAAGTAAGTACGGTGGCCCGTTAGGACAAACCTTCTTGTTAAAAGCATGAAGTTAAGTTGAAGCGACACAGCGCTTTACCGCCACCTAGTGAAGGACATGGTTGGCTGTGCTGTGCAGGATATGGCAAACCAGAGCAGGCTAAAAAGAGAGAGAGAGAGAACCATTCAAGTCATTTTGAGACAAACCAAACTTGTAAAATGTGCATAAATCGCATATGAACACATTTCAGTGTAATAAAACATGTTTATGGACAATACAATACTGTACATAAGGTTGGTTCTTTAAGACTGGCCTAAGTAAGAGTTTTACCCCCGTCTGACGAGCTTAAAAAAGCTTTTGCTTTTGTTTAGTAAAATAAAATTATGTATAAAAACATTTACAATAAAATACCTAGTATTTTACTGTACCATTGCTTTTGTAAAATGTCATTGTGTGGGTTTAACATAAATTGAGTATTTCTGTGGCACTGTTTATTTATGTCCTTTATAACTTTTCAATATAACTTTCATGTATTACAGTAATCAAAAGATTATCAGGCACTGCACCACACTACACCACATTTTATCCAATACAAATGTATTAAATACTCCTGTATTCAGTCTACTTGGTGTATATACAGTATGATATAGCTTCCAGCTGTGTCTGTCTACATAGCTGTCACACTGTAAACATGAGATCCTGAGAGTTGCCATTTTTTCACATTCTTCTGTTGAACTTTTACATTATCTGGAAAGAATTGTTCATTGCTGGAAGACCAAATCAGTATTTCAGTTTTCTTATTTATTTAGTCTGGCAAATTTCCCCGTACCTACTGAACAGATAGCCCATGACAGAAATGTAGCTGGAGCAAATATCCACAATCTAGATAGCTAAATGAAATAGTGATTGATGTTCTTAATAACGCCTGTGCTTTCCCTGCTATGATTCATCAAAATGACTGCTGTGCGTAGGGCTGTGTTGTGCAGTAAATATAATTATGCCACAGCATCCATCCATTCATCCATCTATTTTCTTCACCAGCTATACCAGCTGACACCTGGCAAGAAGTAGTACATCGTGGACAGATCACCAGTCAGACAGCGAGGACACAAAGGGACAGACGAACCTAACATGTACATCTTTGGACTGTAGAAGGAAACCCACGGAGGCACAGACAGAATATCCGAACTCCAACACAGTGGTTGCAACTGTCATAACATTTCAAGGCAGAACACTGACACATATATACAGTATACAACCTGCAGCAGTGACCTGTTACAGATAAAACTAGCAAAAGAGGATTCAAGTGCCTGATTAATGTTGAGAATAGAGTGTGATAGTTCAAAAAATATTTCCATGACTAATTTCTAAAGAATTGATTGATTCATACTTCTGTGGTTTTAGGCATCCTCAGCATCAGCCTGACTCCCTGATGGAAGGTGTCAGGCTGTGGGGGGTTGTAACGGCCATCTGTTCTTCCTGAGGTGCGCGGTTCTCTCCAACTGTGTATCTGGTGTTGCAGGAGTACTGCAGAATGATCTGGGGAGTGATCAGAACCCCGATGGTACAGCGCAGACATGTCAAACTAATTATTCATGTGAAAAAGCCCAGTAAATATATGAAAAAGAGGAGCAATTTCAACAGAACATCTCAATTTGTTTCTCAATTCTCAATTACTGTCTGTAATTGTTGAACAGAAGCTTTTTTATTATTCTTGTAGAGCCATTGTAAAAAAAATAAAAAAAAGAGAGAGAATTTTCTATAGCAGATAACAGGAACTTTTCTGTCATTTAATTGTTTATTTATTACTTAACTACTTTTTTGTGGCATGAATGGCCATGGTGGGGGAGGACTTTATCAGTAGGAAAAGCTTTAAAACGTATTCAAATACATTTTAAAGTCAAAACCATTGCCCTGCTTCAGAATGTCTTTTAACTAATTTTACTTTCAAAGCTTTGTAGACAAGCGACACATGTAATGTCAGCTGTGGTAGTTATAAAGAGCTGGTTAAGACAGTGTTTGTATTTCTTAATTCTCCGCTTAGCAGAAGACAGTATAACACCACATTCACAGCATACAGGAGCAAGAATTGAACAATTAAAACACAGCCTAAATTACACTTTCTACACACTAATGGAAGGTATAATATCACCAGATTTACTTGAAGGCTGTTATAAAAGCACTACTCTTTGCTGCTGGCAGGCCATTGTACTGTCACTGTTTGTCTTTGATAAAATACACTACAGTTTTGTGTTGTATGTTGCTGAAAGGCAGTTGTTATTACACATTCTGTTCTGATATTAATTACGTTGTTTTTCTTGGTTAAATTAGCCAGTGTCTTTCAAAATGTTTTGAAATCTGTGAAATGTGAGTCTTTCTTGAGTTTTAAAGTTGTTTATAAAAAGTTTATATATTTACATATATATATATTATTTGAATTAATTACACATATAGTACATGCAGCCAATCAAAAGTTTTGAATATGGAGAATCAGTACTTGTTAAAAAGATATATCACCAAAAGATTTTTTCCTCCAGTAAATAAATTAATATGAGGACACTAATGATAACAGGTGCTATTACTTACAACCTATTAACGGTCATTCGAAATAAATTACTTTATACTGTCCCAGCATATTAGGACAAATTATCAAGACAATACAGATTTTTGTTTTCATTTATTTTAAAGCTAGTCCACAATATAACATAGCATTTGAATAGGGTTAGAAATCAGAATATTTTATTTTCTTCTAAAACATACAAATATAACCTTAAAAAGCAGTTAAAAACCTTTAAGCAAAAGTATCTAAAAAGAAATATAATTAAATTAAATTTTAAAAAAAAAGTATCATCCACAGTTTACACGTAATCACTGAGACAACAGATGTTAATGTAAGTGCACTGAAACAGGAATGCAAAGTAAATCAATTACCTTGTTAAAAAAAAAAAGTGCTTTTCATAAGTGAAAAAGGCTGTCACCAAGCAGAGGGATGTATGTTGTTTTCGTCATTCCAGCGTACCTCTCATAATCGAATAACCTCACTTACACAAGGAATATTTTTCTCTGAGTGGAACGATTGCGACAGAAAGAATTCACCAAAGAATCAACCTCCACTGGCCAGTGATTCATTGCAATTGACAGGCTGGTGGTTTGATAAGGTGTAGTCTCTAGAGGGGAGGGAGGGAGTTTTATCAGTGTTTCAGTGTCTCTTCTTGTATCTTAGTGCTTCACCAGCCCGCATATACAGGTTCTGCATCACAGGGCAGGCCATAGTATCGTCCTTGAGGTCGCTCTTTTCGTAACAGTGGAGCCCGGGCTACTGTCAGCTCTCCGTCAGTTTCTCTTCGTCGACGTAAAAGCATTAAAATGATAAAAAGTAAGGCCACTGGAATAAAAAACACACAGACATATATGAGAGAGACACACACGTCATTACAGGCATAGAGTGCTTTAGCATGTGACCATGACTCCTAATTCAATTCACTATATCTTTATTTGAACCACCTGACAGGACTGCATTTAGCCATAAGAATTGAGCTTGAATTAACATGGCTCATTTACAGTTATTATATATCAATAAACAGGACTATAACTGAGTCAAGTTACTGAAAATCCAGTTTGTTTCATCACTTTTTCCTTTTTTCAATTCATTTGAATGTGAATTTTACAGAAAACAGGCAACTTTATGACCCATTACAATACCAGACACAAAAAATAAATAAATCGCTTGGATCAAACAATCGTTGTTAGTATTACTCACCCCCTCCTCCAATAACTAACAAAGCAATAGTGACAGGAGCCAGTTCACAAGTGTCCCCTGCTTTGCGGAAGAAAGTCTCCATGCAGTAGCCCGGAGCCAGGCTGCCCTCTGGACAAAAGGCATCACTCGGACACTGAATGGGGTTCACGTCAGGACTCTGAGAGAATAACATGCTCTGTCGCTAAATATCTTTTAAATGCATACGCATGTATTTCATCGGAGAGAGTGTGGCGCACTCACAGGGCAGTAGTGATTCTCTGGGCAGATATCACAGCTTTCCTGGCCCCAGTGGATCTGAAAATAACCACTGCTGCAGATTTGACACATATTCTGACGGGCGGCCTTGTACATACCTGTTCAAAAATCACACATCACTGGGATGGAAAGCAATTCTTATCTTTCTCTATTGCAAGCCACAGCAAACACTCACACAAATGACTAAGTGACAGCCCATTTAAGATACTCTAGTTTACCTGGCCGACATGGAGAGCAGTCCTTAGCGGCAGTCTGCAGAGCTTCTGTGCCTCCAGGACACATCTGGCACTGAGTACAACCCGATGAGCTGTCAGGAAAAAAAACAAAACAACATTTATAGCTGTAAAATACATGTGAACACTTTGGAGCAGGTCTACTGATCAAAGATCCTACTAATAATATGAATGGTTGTTGTCAATAGTTAACAGTTAGATCAGTGGATAAAACAGTGACTACTGGAGAAATGTTTTGTAACTTGGTGGTGGCAGGAGGTAGTTCATCAAACTAAAAAAATAAAGAGAGGCCAAGTCCCAAACACTATTTTTAGCATCTGTAAATAACATATGGAGTCGTGGCTGTGAGACATCACTTCCTATCATGGCAGCAGCCCAGGAACCTGCTGGCAGACGCTGGCAGTGAGGAGATAGGCTTTCAGGCTTGGCTGGCAAGTATGGACAGACTAAAAAGGAATATCGCTTTTATTAGTGCAGAAGCAAACTTGCAATCAGCCCTAGGAAGTGCTTTCAGCAGGCAAAGAGGTCACCAGACTCTCACAATGAAGCCTTGAAGCTCTGCCAATGGAGAAGTTGCTTAATATGACTATGAGTGTTTAATGACTGTCAGTTTCTAAATGGTAAAAAACATAAATCCCCAGATCCACAGAAGGAGCTAATATTGTTGCTCTTTTACACCCACAGTTTAGCTGTGATTAAGAATCTTGCAATACGCCTCCCTGTGAAGGTTATTTGGGACACGTCATCTAGACCGCGTGAGCCTACATATCCTATCTAGTCTGGAAACTCTCAAAAATAACCTGGGAAAATCCAAAGGAGTATTAGCCCCCTGTAACCATATCTCAAACTGTAATGGAGGGATAATGCATTTTTGTCATGAATCAAAACTACATTCATTTCAATAGGAGTCACATAAACCACTTAAACAGGGCTGTGCATGCCATTCGTGACTTTGTGCCAGCTGCAGATTACTCAAAGCAGACACTGTGTAGCTAGTCCTGTGTGTGTCTGTGCGTGTGGGTGTGTTTGTGTGGCGTGCAACTGTGCAGGCAACTCAGAACCATGAGATGAAAGCATGTGATGCTCAGTTTGGTGGTTAGATAAGTTATTTTCCAAACACTGAGTTCTGCTCAGTTACAGGGCAACAACAACAAAACAGAAAAATGGACACACAAACAGAAATGCAGTCCCAGCAGCAATCAGGTCCAACTTACTTGCAAAAACGTCCTTGTGCACATGGTTTACATGAAGTAGAATTACCCTGCGATGAAAAGAAACCTAAAAAAACGAACAGAAATATACATAATTTGTGGTTTTGAGTTATAGATATCAACATATACTAATGCAAGCATATCTATAGACTTTAAGGGGACCTGTTCAAATTTCCTGAGATAACCATAATACAGATATCACCTCAGAGTGACATCATACGGAAAAGCTACCGAGCAAATGTTTAGAGGAGTCTGAAGCCTGAACCTTAAGCTATTATTTGAAACCACATCCACTAAGAGGATCCATTGTTTTGTAACAGAAAATAATCAAAAGCATAAAGCGTGCCTTTCTCTTTAAGTTGTGTGTATTTTATAGCAATATTTTACAATTAAAGCATATGTATGGGAATCAACACTCTCTGTTTTCTGATATAGAAAACAATGAGTAACTGCTAGATAAACAAACCTGGTGAGCAACTTGTGCAAGAGTCTTCACCAGTGTTATTGTTGAAGGACCCAGGAGGGCAAGGGCGACATAATGGACTTCCAGTGAAACTGAAGTGGATACAGCATATGAAAAAATTATTAGTGATGTAAACTCTGGATTTCTATTTAAAAAGAGAGAAAAAAAAGTGAAGTTTGAATTTGCTGGAACAAAATTAGTCTTTACTTGGTGTAGAAGCCCCGGCTGCAAGGTAGACACTGCTGCTGTCCTGCTAGTGGCTGATAAAATCCTCTGGTGCATGGCAGGCACGCGCCAGGAAATACACACCGCCCTGAGTCAGGACAGCACGTGCACAGAAGGGTGTCTGGGGGGGATTGACAAAAAGTTGATTTTACTCTTCATTTTTGCTGCTTTAATATCATACAGCTTATTTTAATATCAACAAAAGCAAAGCCAGGTACTTAACAGAAAGGACATTAAATATAGCATATTTAGAAATATCATAAAATAAAGCCATGGCAGATGATAGTCACTGACTCACTGTTGTCGTACTGTGACCCCGGTGCACATGGCTCACAAGCAGAAAGGTTAAAAGTGAAGCAGCCTGAGGTGGTGCTGCTGAAAATCACGGGTGTCGGAGTCAGACTGGTCACATTTTCGATCAGAGTGGTATCTGTCACAGCAGGAGTAAGAGTGGTCTGGCTCACCACTAAGCCTGAGAAGGAAGGACACAATGGTATATATGCGGTCAGCTGTCTTAAAAAGGTTCAAAAGTACCTAAATGTAGTGAAAAAGTTATGGCTCGAGTGCATAAAAGCAAAAATATGTGGTATGATCACTAATAATTAATACAAACAGTGTAAGCAAACATTTTGGGGGACCCTCCTGCATACCTTTTCTTTGAATGTTTTCGTTTATTTATTAGTATTGCAAATAATAACCAGGATTTTAACTCCTGTCTCCCTGCATCTCTCCATGATTCAGTCTCCTGCTTTGAAATGTTGCTGTGGACTGAGGTTGAACCCTCACGTCCCTCCTCCCTAGACACGCACTGAGCTAGGACACAGCCTCAGGGACACAACAGAAGTATGAAAAATAAATGTTAGCAAGTGGATGAGTGACCTGAGAGCCAACCTTGCTGCATTGCCTTTATTAAAAGAGGAAGAACTTCTTCAATCAACTATAGCTGAATGATTTTACAAAAAGTTTATCCAACAGGGAAAGAAAGAAAAAAAGGTGGCTGCAAAAGGTATAGGCACATCAGCAAAACAGAGCCCATATTGTGGTAGTAATCACATAAGCCTTGCGCTTAACTGCTTTCTTGAATAGGAGCCATCCTCCTCATGAAATGCAATTATTCAGAAAGGGGTCATATGATTTCTCAGCTCCAGTCTCCTCTGGGTTGGCAGCAGTTCTCTCCCAAATAGATATGCTTCTTGAATTACAAGTCAGGGAGTTTGTAAAAACGGATAAAATTATATTAACAGAAATACAAAAGCAATAAGTACCACGGAAATACAGTGAGCCAGTGTATTAATTTCATTATGGTGTCCTGGTGCAAAGAAAAGTGTGTGTAATAAAGTTTTGCTTTGAACAAAGTCTAAATTACATGATGCAACAACATTAGAACTGATTCTACTGTTTCTATACTTTCAATAACAAACCATCAGCACTTTTCAGTAGTGAATTAACCTAAGGTGACTTCATGCTTTTTTTCATACTATATAGTAAATCTCTGTATTAGACCCTTGGTTTATAGGATTACCGCCGCCGTTTCGTTAACGGTACAAGCCACTCCACTTACCTATGAAACAAGCGGCGGTGATCGCAGCCAGAACTCCCCGACAGTCCATGCTCCAGATTACCGACTGCAGCCACCAAACAATGCTTGTCTACAACATCTCATCTCTTAAATGTGGCAGCGTTTCCTTTGTTTTCATAAAGTACGCTGTCAGGGGAATCAGCCCACTCATCAGTGTCATATGACAAAAAGGCATCATGTGATTTTGGTTTAGAGGGAAAAAACCGAGAGAAATGGGCTCAATTCAAGACAGATCTGGTGTAGTTACAAGGAACAACCAACAGGGACACCACCACCTTATTAAAACATCATGCATTAGGCTCAGAGTTGCTCCCGGTCCGCAGGTGAAGCGATTCAAACTAGGTCCAAGCAGTAATACGAATTTATCATGAAAATTACTTAATTAATTTTTACAAAAAAAAATAAAAAATCATATCATTAATATACTTTATGTTGCTTTGTGCTAAATATAGAATATCACAGAGAAATGTTATTGTATATTGTTCAATTCTTGTGTCTATGCTTGCAGTAGTTCTCTTTTTTGTTGTTGTGGATAGTCCCAAAAGATATGATACTTGACTCTTGGTATTTATTTAGTACAGTAAATTGGTAGCAAGACGCAGAAAACCACAGAACAGTATTGTTTAGGGGAAGGGAAACATTCCTCATCAGTCACGGTTGAAGGCTCGCTTCCTTTTTTCATGTTACGTACAGACGTGAGTTTCGATAACTTTGGCAGTAATTGAAACAAAAAATAAAGAAAAGTCGTAATACTCGACTGTTGCAGAAAACCAAGCAGCGATCAACATCAGTACATAAGTGCAACTTCAAATGACTGCACATGTTATCCACACGTGTTTTATTAAATTAAACAGTCATAAGATTGCAGTGCCTGATAAACACATTTATAGCTTGAGTCAAGAAAAATTCTCTACAAGGCGCGACAAGCTCTGCTCCAGCTCCTCCCAGCTTGTCACACTCGCCTGGCAAAAGAGGAAACAGAGAAAGGAGTTATGGATACGTTTTATTTCTTCTTTCATTTCTTCTTTGTTGTGGACTTTACACTCACCTGGCTGTGTGTCCCTGTGTGTCCTCCTGTCTGTTCAGGGGCTTTGACCTTGCTTTCAGTTTGCTTGAGCTTTTGACGTTCTTGCTTTTTCTCTTCAAGCATCTTCTTCAGAGCTAAAACCGTCTCATCCTGAGCCACCACCTGCTGAATTAATTCCTTCTCGGCTTTCCTCTCCTCTTTCCTGCCACATGCCAAAACTAGCATCAGTACATGCACATGTGCACATTTCTGCGTTTGAGTATTTTTGTTTGCCACTTTCCTGACCTGATGGCCGTAGCTTGTGCCAGGACGCTGCTGTGGAAGTTGATGGCATCCAGCTTCTCCATCAGCTGCTGCTTCTGTTTCTGCTTCTCCTCCAGGATGAGCTTCCGTTTCTCCTCCTGCTCTGCTTGCTGCCTGTTCTTCAGATGGGCCAGCCGCTCCTTCGTCTCATACAGCGACATTTCTCCCAGCAGCTCATGGCCTACAGTCTGACATGGGATTAGATAACTGTGACACAGAGATCGATAACAGCATCTCAGTATAAGATACAGAACTGTGCAAAAGTCTTGATCCACATTGAAACCACTTTTCTTTTTTGCATAGTACTGCAGCTTTCCTTCACTTACGTCTGTGTCATCAAATTTCTTGAATTTCATGCGAGGAAGCGACTCAATGCAGTGAATTTCTCGGATGACTTCAAATTTGCGGCTCATCTCTGCCTCTGCTTCCTCCAGTGCTTGACGAAGCAGCTCCTGGTTCTGTTCGGAGACTTCTTTCACTGTGAAATTTGTCATGACATTGATGTGAACAGCAAAAAGAAACACGTGAAATGCCCCGTTTGACAAGCTGCTTGAGGAGGCGCACCTATGCTTTGCTTCAGCTTCTGTAACTTCTCTTTAGCTGCCTTTGAATTCTTGTGGCCATCTGCCACTTGCTGCACCAGATCCTTTATTTCCTTTTCCTCTTGCAACCTTTTCTCAGCATATCTTTGCATCAGCTGAGCGGTCTAGAAAAAGCAAACAAGCCATAAAGAAGACGACAACAAGTTTAATCCTCTGTGAATTCCTTTTATTTATTAGTTGCCACTTGGTTTTTACCTACCTCTTCTTTCTTCAGCTGCGCAGCCTTCTGATTGCGCTCCATTATACGTTTGCGGGCCAGAGCTGCCTCCTGTTCACTGATGCATGCCTCCAGGTGTCGGCGCTCAATCTTGGGCAACTGCTCCTGAAGGTCCTTCTCACGCATCTCCTTTTGCCACTGCAGGAAAGATGAAGGATCGCGCTCGCCTTGCACCAGCCGCTCAATTCTGTATTAAAAACAGACGCACAAAGGACGCAACTTTTCATGTGTTTGATTTGCACTTCATCCTCGTGAAGCACTATGCAGACACCTTGGAAAAGGTCAAAGTAGCAGGTAAAAGCTGTGCTGTACCTTTGGACCTCCTCCTCCACCCAACGCTTATACAGTGCCTCCTTCCTTAAAATAGCTGCATTGTTGAGTTTGATCGGATAGCTGACAGCCTGTAAAAAATATACACATGACAGCAGATATTACACCAACATTAGGCTATCTAGAAACCGGCAGAGTACTTAGGTCTTACCTTATTACTGGAAGGAGCTCCACGGGAATGAAAGGAATTAGGCTTGAGCCTTGAATCCAAGTCTTCCTCAATCTTGGACATCACTCTCTGTGGAACAAGTATGAGATGGTGTTGAAGCCAACAGAATACAAGCCCACCCTCACACACACACACACACACACACACACACACACACACACACACACACACACACACACACACACACACACACACACACACACACACACACACACACACACAGTCACACACAGTCACACACATACACACCTTTGTGTGCTCAGACTTCTGTGGATTTCCACATCTGAACTGTTTGATATTCGCTTCATACAGAAGCTCCTTTGGTGGAAAACAGATAAGCGAACTTTTTAATGGCAGTATATGTAATTGAATTTAAAAATATAACATTTTTTGATAATATCTACTATTATTGAACTTAAATGTGCCAGCTGCCGTTTAACTGTTAAACATATCTTCTTTTGTATTAGATTCATTGTACCTGAGCCTTTTGATGGTTCTTCTGTTTATTCTCCTCGATTATCTGCTTCTCCTTTGGAGCCTTGTAGGTGCTGCTTGGTACCTGCATGACAAACAAGAGTGACGCACCAGCCTCTACACAGTTTACAGCTTACATTCTCTTTAAGGATTGAGGACATGAAAAATTCTCAAATTAAAGGACTTTTTGTAACTGATACTGACTGGTTTGCATTTCTTCTGCTGTGGGATGAGCTCGGGCATGGGTAGAGGCCGTGGTTTAGGTTCGGTGAGGGCGAACTCCTGGGGCTCAGTGGTTTTGGTTGCAGCTTTCTTGAGCAGATTCCCTTGAGAGATCTTGACTGCAAGCTGGTCCATGAGAATATCTATCTCAGGGCGCCACCTAAAGGACACACACGCAAACATTTGGGTTGTCTGAATTTGAAATGCTCTGCTCACAAAACAACCTCCACTGGAATACTTGTGCACATTTCTGACCAGACTGTGAGGAAACAGACTCAATGATCAATGGCATGAGCACCCCTTAGTTCCCTATTCTCTTGCATGTTCACACTGAGCCTATGTGACAGGAATGAAAGAGTCTACAGACGCTGTGCCGAACTTCATGTGACTTCAGCGTCAAATCAATCACTGAATACAGCCCTCAAAGGATTAAAAATTTTGTTTGCTACTGACTGCTGTCATGTCTTTTTGTTGTCAGTGAATTACACAATGTGTAGATTTAAGTTTTCCATTCATTTTTTGAGTTATTATAGTGTTATTACCTAAGTAGTATTTTTGTTTATCATGCTTTTCTCACCTGAGTAGAGGCCCAATCCACTGTTTCTCCACAAAGTCAGCATCATAGATGTTGTTCCACTCATCCTGTATCCACGTGGTGAGGTTTGAGAAGAAGAAACCTAAAAACTAATTTTGAAAAGTGAAACATAAGAAAGCTGCTGATTAATTTCCCTCTTCTGCACCCAGAATTTGTGTTTCTTACCATGTGCATTTTCTTGATGTCCAGAGATTTAACAATGCTGCTAAAACACTGAAGCCCGAGGTCATCAAGAAGAAATGTGGCCAGGTAACAGATAACTGGGGAGCAAGACGATCATTAAAACGTGTCAGTTCTTTTATTCAGGCTGAAATCAGGAGTAGCAATGAAGTTACTCACCAACAAACTGGCTACGTTCACCTCTGGACACTGATTTTACGTGCTGGCCAAAGAAGGCATTGATGACTACATCCAGCAGCTTCTTTTGCTCAACACATCCGGAAACAACATCAAGAATGAACTTCCTCTGCAGCATGTCCATGTCCTGTGACAAAACAAGAAATACAGACTAATCAGAAGCAGGCCTATGCATCCACTCACATTGATCTGAGTCTGACATACCTGCAGATCCTTCATAGCATCTTCTGTGAAGTCATCCAAACACTGTCTGCTAGCTCTAAACTTGTCGAGGAGCTGAACGGCTTCCTTCACAAGTGATGCATAGTTTGATGCCATCTTAAATCCACTAGAAAAGCCCAAAAATAAACTGTTTATATAAGCAAAGCTCACGCATTGAGAGATGAGAGAACAAACAGTTCTCCCTGGGATAGACAAGCCAACCGGGCTGCTAATGAAAGACATCAATTCACAAAAAACATTTGCTGTCTTCGACTCATAGACAGTCTCCAGCCGTCGCTGTGTTGCGTCGTTGCTTAGCAACAAAAACAGGCGTAAACAGACATACGTCCCAGCTCGAAATGTTAAACGAGGAATGCTTCAGCAAAAAAAAATTAATTATTTAGATTCAAAAGAGGCGTTTTATTATTGTTCAGTTTAACATATTAAATATTTCACAGTTTTAATCCGTACAGATTAACAGAGTGCCCTCCTCATCCTTTGTTGGCGTCCATAACAATAATAATGACGTAGCGTGTTGTGACGTCTTGCTGGGGCTGTGCTGGTCTCCTGCTGCCTTCATGTGCTTTTGGAAATTCTACAATAGACAGAAAGCGATAAATTGACACGTTAAAACATCTGGTCAAGATGGAAACCCGTTCTAAAAACCGAAGGAAAGTTGTTGGCTTGTGCTTTAAAAAATGATGATTTTACAAAAAAATTTGTTTCCTATCTTACCAGGGATTTTACGTTGTTGGTATCTGAGGGACAAAAGCTAATTACTGGGTAAATCACATGCAAACTGGGTTTTTATTCTCAGAATCGAGCATCTGAGTTCCTGGTTTAACCTGATCATCATAATCATATTTCTTAACCGGAGTGAAAACAAAGTCATTTGTTGAATTTAAATTAGGAAATACCAAACTAATGTTATGATTAATCTATATGTGATGTATTAGAAAACAGAAAGTTGAAATGACTCCAAAATAGCTTCTGGACAAACACACACTGCTGATGTTAATCATGTAATACAGGCGAAAGCTAAGGAATAACCTGGAAGTGTATTTTGAGTGAAAATTGTTTCCCCCACTGATATTTTCTCTCTAATCTCTTTTACAAACCTAAAAAATGTGCTTAATTTGCTGCTCCTCATTTGGATGGTCTTTACTGCAAAGAATGGCATCTGTACACATCCTAAATCATACATTTATTTGATGAAATTTCCCTGTATTTGCCTGACATTTGATTTTAAAGTTAAAATTAAACAACATTGGGCTACTGTATTGTTTTTCTCACACAACTTAGTTATAAAAACTGAAAACCTCCACTACTCATACTTAAATATATGCATACACTATTGATATAATCTAGATAAGGGGGGGTCAAACCCTATTTCATCTCAAGTGGGCTGGGCCAGCGAAGCTATTGCATAACATTTTAAGAAGATAAAAATGTTATTAAATAAAATGTTAAATAAATCATTTTTTGTGATTTATGGAATATACTGTTAGTGTCAATTTGACACACTTCCTCCAGATTCTAAAATTATTTTAATGTAGTAAATTCCAATTTGTTTCTTAGGTAACAGAAAACAACTGTCATTAGTAAACTTTTCTTATCTGTTGCTTATGTTTTATTACATGAGGAAAAAGAAAGTAAACCATCTTTAAATTTGAAGGGTTTACATATTAAAGCAATAAAAATAATATGGCCCTTACTTAGTCTCAAAATGAGGTTAATTCATCCTGGGATGAATTGCAAATGATGAGATATTATGCTGTATTTATCCAACCAAAATAATAATAACCCATATTCAGAACAATGGGGTAGTCCAAGGAACTCAGTAAGGTTCTAAGAAGGAGGATTGTAGAATTGTGCTATAGTTTATATCGAGTTCTTTTGGAGAAAGAAGCTATTTTTGGAGGAGCACTTGAACGCACCACTTCCTGGGAAAGTGGGAGGTGAATGTTGTCAACGTGACTGTCATCGAGTAACGTTAGAGGGGCAGAGAACAGCGGAGCCTTCGGTGCTCCAGTTGTCTGTATCGTCGGGGACTTGGAAAGTGACTGGGCAGGTGGAGGGACAGGTTGCTAACCTCGGGCTTCAGGGAAAATGGAAATAAGTGGTTATTTCCCAATACCTCCTTTGTGCGCCTTCAGAGCCTCGGTGTAACGTTCAGGACAACTTGCCGTACATTGTCTTTTTTCCTCCTATTTGGACCCAAGAAGCGCTAGCTAGCTTAGCCGCCAGCCAGCCGCCGATAGTGTCAGACACACAGGTACAGGAGAAGAGAGGAGGGGTTGGTGACAAAGGAAGGTGGCGAGGTAACGATGAACCGCTTTCGAAAGTGGCTGTATAAGCCCAAGGTAAGTTGTTGTGTCAGCCCCTGCAGTCAGTCATTTTTTATGCATAGAGCTCGCTAGCCTGATCATTTCATAGACTGTCGGCACATCTGCTAACGTTAGCCCGTGTTCCTGATGTTACACTGTATTAATCAGCAGCTATCCCCTTTGTTGTTGTTGATGCTTTTGTTTTGAAGCTGCAGTCAGGACTAACAATGCTACAGTCTGCCAATTTGGGCTAATACTCATTTACTTACATCTGTCTTCAGCTGACATTAGTGTTCATGTGATTCTGTCTTGTTATTTTAAAGGTTTGAAATACCTTAATAAATCAGTGATTAATAACAATCACAAGACCACTGAAGACCAGCTGAAAAAATATTCGTTTTGCTTGTAAAAGTAGTGTCATTATCAAGTCGTTACCACATAAGAGGAAATATTTTAAAAGGAGAATATATTTTTATAACAAAAGCTCATGTTTTTAATTTCCTTAAAAACTATTTGTTTTCATTATTGATTCTGCTGGATATTTTTTTAATAAACGGGTTTATCATTTGGTGCATATACATGCTAGAAAATAGCACCTTTTTAAAAAATAAAAAAAAGTGCAAAAAACATGATTAAAATAAAAGTATGTGTTTATTCCAAACAAAGAACAAATAAAACATGGCACAGTTTACCTGAATTTGTTATTCTGGTCGACGTTTTCCAAGATCCAAACCTTTTTTAAAGTAGAAGGTGACATATTAATATGGTTTTGTTGTAGTATCAGTTCAAAGTCCAAATATATTTTATTTATATCAGGCAGGACAAAGACACTTTGTTACAATTGATAAGGTGGACTTTAAGAAAACATTGTTTTGTATTTGAAGCCTTAAAGACCACCAAAATACCTACCAGCTATTTTTCTCATGCAGTTTATTTAAAATATTGATTGTCTCAGCTCTGTATACCATTTGTGAATACAGTCTGAAAAAAGGCAAAACAATCAAATCCTGCCCGGGAAACACATTTGTCAGCAAAATCGTCACTTTTTGGGTGCGCTAGTAATGGATGTGCTGTGATTCCTTAAATCAAGCTCAAAGTGTGGAAACATGCCTGACACAGCAGAGGAAGTATTAAAGGCTTGGTTGCCTTGTTAAATGAACAGTTCAGTATATGCCAACTGCAGCACCTTTTAGGATGAGTGAACGTGAACATTTCTCTGGATTGAAAATTCTTGTTAACTTTATAGCAGTGTGTTTGTGTCAGTATATTGACTTAAGGCTTGCACTTAAAAGGTTAAACCTGTGTCATAGCTGCTGTACATTGTAAGTCTTTAAAGATTATTAAGCCTCTTAAACAAGCTGTTGACTGGCGGAGTGTTACTTCTTGACTGTTATTTCTTGGCATGCTCCTGCTTTACTGAAAGTTCCTCGATGATAATGTTCAGAAAAACCCTTGTTATTATGATACCTGTGATAAGAGGTAAGTCAGCTGATAGGTCACTGTGTGTTTGAACTCCACACTCAAGGAATCATCGGACGAAACAGCGGTGATTACAAGATATGCTGCATAGCTAAGCAGTTGTGATCACTCACAAGGCAAGCTAACCGAGCTTGAGCCAAACTATAGAGCATAGACCATGGGTGGGCAATTAACTTTCCCAAGAGGCCGTAGGAGAAACTGGGACTGTTGTGGACTTGCCCTACATTATGATTCGATTGGCTAGCAACAATGTGAGCAGAGCAACATAGTTCAGGGAGATTAACAGATGGAGTGGTGCCAGCCTGTTATGGTAAAGAGTGAGCTGAGCTGTCGATTTAAGTGCCAATCTATTTTCCTAGCTAACCTATGGCTTAAGATGCGTTCTGGGCACCTCCTAAGTGAGTTGTTCCGATCCCATAAAGAAGGGGTCCAGGGGCAGAGCAAGGACATGTTGGAGACATCTCTTGGCTGTTTTAGAAGCACTTCAGTGTTCCCCCAGAAGAACTGAGGAGGTGGCTGGAGACAGGGTTTCCTGGGCATCGCTGAAAATAAATAAAACGTAATCAATTCATGTTCAATGTAAAGGGATTTTTTTAGCCTTGGAGGAAGGGAGTTTCTACAGTTCATTCACACATTGGCAATAAAAAAAGTGTTTAATACATGAAAAATGCGTTTTGCATCCGAAACCTTTAAAAGGTTTGGCAACACGTATTTCCAATTGGGAGCATAAGTAGAGTATAAGTCAGCCTTCTTGATAATAGAAAACTGCTGAATCACATCATCATTGGGTAATTATAATAAGAGCTTTTGCAACAGTAGTGTCACACAAGGCTTAGATAAAAGGCCTCTGATTACACTTTGTCCACCTGTTCTGGACCACATACACACACCTGCGTCATTCCCTGTTCCTGAGTCAAACTGTATTTGCTGTCGCAGCATTTCGGTGATCTGGGGTCAGGCCAAAGTGTTGGGGTTCACCAGAGTATTGTTACATTCGTAAACGACTACTGCCTCTAAAGTGCTGAGCTATTGCATCAGTGCCTTTTCTGCCAAATCACAGCTATGGTAGGATTGAAAAGAATTACGCATGAGTCTGTGGGATTTAAATGACCAGTTCTGCCTCAAAGGAGTGGGGAGAGGCGCTAAAAGCTTCTACAGTTGTGCCAATCAGCATGAAAAGGCAACAGTAATAAAGAAAGAAAGTTCAGATGACTTTGGCACATGGTGCTGAAGAGGCACTTTGCTAGCCAATAGTTGTTTAATTTGTTCTAAGAGAAAATATTTCTGTACTAATTAAAATCTGTTTCCATCCCCCATATTTTGGCATTTATTGTCAAACACCACATTGCATTGTCATTTCCATCAACAGTAAGTGGTTTATCACTGAACTATGCTCTCCTGGAGATAGAAAAATGTTGAATCAGCTTGTTCCTTTGACTGAAGCAGAGCTATTGATATTTCCATAGCTGCTCTGTACCTCTAAGATAAGTCACACAGAGCAGGACTTTTTTTGCCCCTGCCACACAATCCCTTCTTAGTCAAACTCAATGCATTAGTTCCTGGACAAGATGAATGTGTAAAGATGGATGTCCTGCTAAGAAGTACGCATGGGTTGGAAGGACATAATACTGCAGTATTGACAGGTTAGGCTTTCTACATACTTTGTAGATCCTTAAACTGGTTGAGCTGGTTTTTATGCAGCTAGTTAGCAACCCAAATATCTATAAAGAGCTCTCCTACCTGGTGTGTTTTGTAACTCAAGTTATATTTAGTGTGGAGAAGAGTTGTAGATCAAAAAGATAAGCTTGGAGAAGGATTAATAAGAGTGTGCTACATTGCACATTGCAGAAAACAAAGCCAAGACCAATGTTGGCAAGTGTTTCCTCACCTCTCGCTCATCAAGTTGCACAGTGACTGATTACAAAAGACAGGCGGCTAAACCTGGGCATTTCCTCTGTAACCTGTGTTCCTCTCTGTGCTGGTATTCCATCAGGCATTCAGGAGCTGACCTTCAGCTTCACACCACCTCATCTGTCAGTGTGACGGGGCTCACAGGTCGCACCGAGCCCAGTGCACGCACCCCATTTTGCAGCACGCTACTAATTTTGCCCCTCTCCCCACAGGACATTTTAATGTGTAGATAGCTCATACTGCACTCCTCTTTATCTGAACGAAGCAGGTGATAACTTTTGTTTATAGTGTGCTGCTGCTTAATCTTTAGCATGGAAACAGATTGGCTTTTAGCTCGCAACACATCAAACATCAGCCAATGAGGTTTCCTCTTGGCAGATTTGATTAATTACATCATATTTCTAATAACTACTAGTGTTATTTAACAACAACAGTAATAGTCATAATACTGACAATAATAATTTCATTTGTACAACACTTTAAAAAAACGTAACAGTTTGACTAAAACCACAAATTAAAGATAAGTACACACACATATAAAGACACAGTCAGCAATGTCATTTTGCAATTATTCCATCATACACACATTAGATCTGAACTATGGCCCAAACTAATAGGAGGAAGATTAAAGAAGCTAACCGATAAAAATTAATTTTCAGCAGGTATTTGTTGTTGGGCTGGGGAGAGCTGCTCCAATGTTTGAGTCAACATTCCTGCATAAAAACTCAGAGGGAATTTTATATAACAGTAAACAAAGCTTGCATGAGATCAAATCTCTCGAAACTATGCATTTTTTATATAAAGAACAATGCTGTAAAATTATTAACATGTAAATGAAACACGTCAAGGCAGGCAAGTATTTATCATGCTCATAAATCACTGTCAAACCATCATATGAGATACTCTGAAAAAGTTTATTTACACCATCAGAAAGACAGCGAGGCGCGCTGACAGCTGACGGTTTCGACAAAGAAACAGATTTTTTGCTTTCCCTTTGTTCTCTCTTTGTTGCCGGCCGTGTGGGCCCTTCTTGAAATGCATCATTTGAATTTGATTTGAAAAGAAATGTTCATGTATGAAGAGGTGGCGATGACACACAAACTAACAGACGCATCTGTTTGGAAAGTGGGAAAAGGCACAGTCATCAGACTTGTGACGCTTCACATTCTGGCTTTTTAAAAGACCAAAACCTAACACAAGTTTTCATTCCCATTAACACAGTTGTTACTAATACATTTATTGAATTATTAAATGGCTTCTAGGAAGAAGAGTTGAAACGATTAATAGAAGCAAAAAAAAATCTGATAAATTTTCAGATAATTAGATAAATATTAATTCTGAATTGTTGCTTTTTAAATAAAACACTGGGTTTATGTCATTTGAAGATGTCAGCTTGTGGTCTGTGATATGATGATTTTCATCGCAATGTTTATGTACAATGCAAATATTGATAGTAGTATATATCTTTGAGTTTATGCTGGTCAAGAGTGCATTTTTACAACTTTGCTTCTTTTTTTAGTTTTCAATTTTAATCTTTATTATGTCTTTTGTAACAAATGTGTAATTACATGTAAAGTATTTACATAATCCTTGTTTGTACCTTTAATTCATTTGATTTCGTTTTCTTGTCAATATGCCTCCAACATTTAAAATTTTATTACACTTCATATATATTCTTATCAGAGGGAACCATAGCTGCTTATTTATTCTGTAATAATTGCTCCATGCTCTCGCTGTGCTTGTGTCTGGGGTTAGTCTTTGCACAGCCAGTTCTGCATATTTGCTGCAGACTGGTGAGCAGTGGTCACTGTGGTTTCATATTTAGCCCAGTTTCTGGAGTTCCTTGTGGACATCCCATTCTGCTTACCCAACAGCCACGTGGTAATTGATTTGGTGTCAGCTGCTGGGATTTAGAGAGCTGACCCTAGTGCAGATTCAGGCAGGCCAGGCAATTGAAAGCCTTTTTAAATTCATTGCAGGACTGTAAGCAGAACCCAAGAGGTGTGAGGGCACGATGATTGAAGGAAAGTAGCCGTGGAAAACAGTAAGATTTTGAAGTACCACAGAGAATCAGCAAGTCTCAGTCCTGACTGAGGGGGATGTACACTTTTCTGCACCCTGTTTTTATTGGCATTGGTACCTTTTAAATTGCTCTCTTCATTATCATTGATGAAAAACATCACGATCACCTTTGTCTGTATTTATAAGTTTGACTGTTCTTGGAATTACCTGTAAATGAAGCGCCACCCCTCATGATTTGGCTTTTGTCTTCCCAGCAGAGGATGTGAGTGACAGAAGGAAAGGAGAATAGTAGGCTTGTATTTCTAGGTTAGATTTTGGATTTGGCTTTAGTTGAGAATAATGCAGCTTTTTATCAACACTGTAGGGGTTTTTCTTACTGAATTTTATAACTAAGAACATTCATGCTTTACACACTCTTTGCTTAACTGTTTAAGTAATTATCAGATTATCAGTTTGTGTCGTTTTTTCTGTAGCTTTTATGTACTCAAGGCCTCAATAGCAAGAGCTACTTTTTTTAAAGATTGCGCAAACTGGTATGGTTAAGTTAAAATGAAAAGAGAGAGCACATAAATATAATAGTGACAATAAGGGAAACAATATGAAAATCTATAATTTCTTCTAGACACAGTAATGCTCTGTAATAGGTAAAACTGTTTTTGAAGAATTGGAAAGATACAGATTAGTAGTTTGGCAGCTGTAATGCATGAATGTAACAATGATGGGATAAATAAAATATATCTTATGTTATCCTAAATTTTAAACTCAGACCACAAGAAATAACACATTGGATGTTTCAGCACCAAACCTATTGTTCTTTTAGTTTGCTTTGCTTCACCCTTTTATCGAGTTCACCTAAATGGGGATTCAGTCTGGAGACTGCTGGTTTTCCATCATCTGAAGCCTGCCTTGTCCTCTTCCTCTAATGTTTTGGGTCATTATCTTGCTGCAGGGTGAACCACTGACAAACCAGTTACTTGTGTTTATTTGTTGCCATCCATATTGAAGCATCTAGTACTAAATCCCGCAGTGCAGTATTTTTCTGATAATACACAGGTTGTCCCGACACTTCCTTTGCACAGACAGAGGGGTTTCTAACTAACCTTAACCCTAACCTATGGAAGCATCGGGTTCCAGTGTTTTATTTATTTTCATTGCTACAAAAATGCCGTAAGATCATTTTAAAAATAACTTTTTAACATGACTTTTCCGTTTATTTCTTTTCATTTTAAAAATGTAGGATTTTTGACGGCTATGAGCAAAGCACCTGCGAATGAAGTACCCTCCCCCACACCTTGGGCTTTGCCTACCACCTGCAGAGGATGGGAGAGAAATGAGGGAGAATGGCCAGTAACTTGGTTGCAGTCAGAAGTAATGCCGTTCTTTATCAACACTAGAAAACTTTGCAATGTTTCAAGGCCTAATTTACTTCTGGTGCTAAAGGGAGGCTTTAAGTTAATGCAGTTCATGACTAACAAAACAGTCTGTGTTCAGTAAAAGTTTAGCAGTTTTCCACTTACCTTTGTATCATGTTAATCTAAATTTTAATGCTGGGTATGCATCTAGCTGTTTTGCAGTGACGTTGAGGTATCAGGAGTGGGCTTTTAGGTATAATGCCATGTGCACAAGCATGATGACTGGCATAAATGTAAGCTTAGTTTACGCTTGCAGTTGTTACCTTTGCTCATGGTGGCATAAAAAGTAGTCATTATTGCTGATGACCCAATGTCAGGTGGTTGTGTGTTTAATATTGTAACCTGCATCACGTGGCATGCATGCAAACTGGTTGACGTGGAGGCATGAGTCTATGTACTGGTCTTCCTTTAAAAGCATATTTACAGACTATCAGTTGGATTCCCAGTTGTCACAGAAGCTGTGCTGGGATTGCTCAACCAAAAGGAAAATGTGCGACTGTCTACAGAAAAGTGTAGATAAACCGATAATTGTCGCTGTGCTTGAATGACATAGTTCCTTTATATCACCTCTTCTGTTGCTATTACAGTCGTGTAGCATATACTTTTCTCAGCAGTGACGTCTGTCATTTAGAGGTAGACAGCAGTAAGTGAAGCTCAAGTATAAAAGGTTACAACGCTGCGTTGATGTCATAATTGCTGTGCGCAATAACTGATGCATCAGGCATAACCGCAGCTTTAATCTCCACCGACGCCAAACAGAGGTGTGTGTTTGCCCACACAAGTACTGTAGTTATCCCGGGCTGTCATTGTGTGACATCCTGGACAATACTCATTCTCATTCAGTGATCACAACAGTCAGTATGTGGACAGAGTTAGCTCGATTGACTTAGAAGTGTGTGACAAAACTACGGGGAGGACGTGCGTTACCGGACTTGCGTGTTGATTCATTAAAATCAGGAAAATTCTTAAAGTCTGGTCCATCGCAGCATAAGAAAAGGGTCTGAGCATCTCCACGAATGCTTTCATCTGATTGGGACACCGAGCGATACATGGGAAAAAAAAAGTTGTGATTTTATCAAATCTAAAAAAGCGTTCCCTTCTCTAGCCTTGATCCAGAAAACATTACCGGATTGTATAACCAGATTATTTCTTGCATAAGAACGCTGAGGTTTTTGGGACGAGGGGTGTCCCCATGTGTCACCACATGACCATGGGGGGGTGGGATACTGAACAAGCCCCAGGGCCACCTAAATCCTCAGTGCACTTGTGTGTTCACTCTGCCTGCTCGGACCATGTGCTGGGCACATGCTTGGGTCATTGCTGTAATACAACACCGGATTATTTCCATCCCTCACAGAGCAGACGGGCTCATAGATTATGTCATCAGCCCAGATGGGTTGAGCACTTTGATAATACTGAGTCAGTGCACTCAGTTAAGTTGGTAGCGTGCTGTGGACCCAGATCAACTTTCAGCTGGTTTGTGCAGAAATACTCCTCAGACATGAACACAGTTAAAGATTTATGTATTAAATATCTTAAAATGTGGTATTTATGGATGAAAGCCGACTATCAATAACTCTGAGGTAGGAAGGAAACTCCTGACGCGAGCTGAATACGAAGGGAATGACTCAACATAACTGGAAGTAAATCAGCATAACACGGCATTCTTAGAAAGATTATACTTTTTATTCTGCCAAACCTCATATAAATAATGGTTGCAGAAGTTTCCTTGTTTTCTACCAAAAAGATTGGCTTGCTCTTGCCATGGCTTTTATGCTGAGTCCTGAATAATAAATAAGGTGATGAACTGTTCTCAGCTGCTTTCTGTTTTTTCTTTTTTTTGCCAGTCTGCCAGCTGACTGAAAGAAGCAGAGTGAACTGGTTTCCCCCTGCAATATTTGCCTCTGATCGTTGGAAGGAAGCCAGAAGGCAGCAAATTGAGCCTGGAATAGAGTATGGAGGGCACAGCAAGGTTTCGCATAAGTCCCTCAAGTGGGCTCAATGTGCATGCACCGATGCTATGGATGCTCATGAAGCATTAGCCTGACAACCGTCATCATCTGCACAGTCTGAATAGGAATGAAATCAGCAGCTCAAGAAAAGAGCTGGCTGAGATGATCAAAATGCTGATCACACAGCGGCAGGGAACTTTCAGTAGCACGTTTCAATGAGAGTCACGCCGACACCGCATGTTATTGATGTTAACGTTGAACAAAAAAACCCAGCAGAAATTCAACTGAGTCATTGTGAAATGATGTTTGAGGGGTTTTTACTCTAATTGTCACTCTGGATGAAATCTTGGGATCTTGGTCACCTAAAATGATGAGTTTCTGACCGCAGTGGATGGAGATTTAGAGTCATCCCAGACAGAGGGCACCCAGGACAAGTGACAGCAGGACTATAACAGGAGAGTGGCACGCCACAGGGGGCAAGAGCCAAATCTGCTGAATCATTTCCTCACGCAAGGTAGAGCTGTCATTGGTGTTGAATGATGATAACACAACTCACGAGTTCGGGAGTCAAACCCCCAGATGTTTACAACTTTTATACCACGATATGACTCTGCTATTTTAAGGAAATTTTAAGAGAGATTTTCACAGTTATTCTAAAACTTTTAACAATTTTCTCTAAACTTTCAAAGTTTTTTTTATGTAGGCAGATGAACGCAGGCGCTTGTTTCCAATGGATAGCTAGCCTTTTTTAATTTTTGTTTGCTTTTTTAGAAGAGCCTGTAACATCATCATTGACTCATGACGCATGTAACAAAGTATATTACCAGTGGAGACTGTGGATCTGAATCTGTGACAGAGGACTGATCTGTGTTTTATTACTTTCAAAGGTCTGGAAAGCTTTTTTAGTGAATAAGTCATCGGTTTACTTTTAAAGGCCAGTAAAGCTATTTCAGTGAGTATGTCATCAGTTTCTAACGAACATGTGTTCTGCTCTCCAGTCGATACCACTTAACTACTGAGTGTAAAAGGGACCTTGCAGATACATTATTATTTTTAAATGTAGTTATGAGTCTTTTTTCATCTAGTGGGCGCTAATGTAAAAAATAATTTGGGTTTTGCCTCTCCTGGAGGGTGTCAGAATATACAGCATGTGCAGTTAAAATGTTTGTAAGGTCCTAAGTCCACTCCTACTGCCTGAAACTCCTTGTTTGGAGTCCAAGCTTTTATTCCATGACTTATCTACATAACCATGTGCCACATTTGCATAATGCCTGTCTAGGCACGCCTAGTTTGGCACGCCTTCAGACAGACTTGTTTCAGCTGTGAGCATTTCATACCAGATGTTGCATTGTTAGTTGGAACAATGAGTACAAGTCTTGAAAACCCAGGAGATCACTTATAGTTTTAATTGCAGTGTCAACACAGCCACCCATTTATTTTCTTCCACTTATCCAATTGAGGGTCGCAGGGGTCCTGGAACCTATCCCAGTTGTCATGGGGCAGGAGGCGGGGGATAAATCACACCTACAACTAATGTAGAATCACCAATTAATGAAGCCATGTATGTCATTGGGTTGTGGGATGAAGTGAGTTACCCCAAGAGAAAACATGTTTACTCAACACAGAAAGGCCCCTGCCTGAATTTGAATCTGGGGAAAGAGATTCACGTCAAAAGGCTAAAATGGATGAGATGAGATTAAAGGTTTTGGTGCAGAAGATTTTCAGGTTTTGAAAATGGGCTGCTGTAGTCTGTATGTCTTTGTAATGGCTGCATTAGTCCGATAATGTTGTGTCTGTTCACATGTAGCACATTATAACTCAACTAAATTTAAATTCACTTGAGCTGGTGCAGCTGTCTTAAAGGTTTTCACACTAGTGTCAGAAAAGGGGGCTGATGCAGACGTCTACACTGCATGAAATTCAGTCCTTTCATACCTTTGTACTAACTCTTATTAAATTATTATTCAATGCTGTATGGTTCTGTAGACCAAACAGCTCACGCATTCCTGCCTTTACCTAAATCAGCATGCCGTGAACACTGCTTGCCTTTGACTTATCCCCCATGATGCAATGCTGCAGGAATGTTTCCTCTTGTGTGAGGAATGCAGCAGGAGGAGGCTATAGCATGGTGTCTGTCTCAAACACTTCTTTTCTTCCTTCTTCAGCGTTGGCCTATATCCTTCAGAAAGTCTCCAACTGAATGCCGGCAGACTGTGAGAAGTGTTGTGTCCGGACTAGAAAAAGGTCTTTCACTGTCCCCCACTCCTGTTTCCTGTTTGGTCATTGACATTTGTATCATAGGCTCGCTCATTGTTGTTCAGTTGTCCAGTCGAACTGGCCTGTCTTGCCACTGCTGATGTCACAGCTTTTCTCTCTGTTCAGAGGTCGAATTTAGACAAAGAGGATAAATACCTCATCTTGCGATCATTTGGCTGTATTCCTGTATGAATAATATTTCGTTTGTGTTCATTTACCATTAGCCTACACATTCAGAGACACTTAGTTATATATATATATATATATATATATATATATATATATATATATATATATATATATATATAAAAACACCCAGCACGCCCCTGCGGGCGGTTTATCCTTCAAGCTCGGGTCCTCTACCAGAGGCCTGGGAGCTTGAGGGTCCTGCGCAGTATCTTAGCTGTTCCCAGGACTGCGCTCTTCTGGACAGAGATTTCCGATGTTGTTCCCGGGATCTGCTGGAGCCACTCGCCTAGCTTGGGAGTCACCACACCTAGTGCTCCGATTACCACGGGGACCACCGTTACCTTCACCCTCCACATCCTCTCGAGCTCTTCTCTGAGCCCTTGGTATTTCTCCAGCTTCTAGTGTTCCTTCTTCCTGATATTGCTGTCATTCGGAACCGCTACATCGATCACTACGGCCGTCTTCTTCTGTTTGTCTACCACCACTATGTCCGGTTGGTTAGCCACCACCATTTTGTCCGTCTGTATCTGGAAGTCCCACAGGATCTTAGCTCGGTCATTCTCCACCACCCTTGGGGGCATCTCCCATTTTGACCTCGGGACTTCCAGGTTATACTCGGCACAGATGTTCCTGTACACTATGCCGGCCACTTGGTTATGGCGTTCCATGTATGCCTTGCCTGCTAGCATCTTGCACCCTGCTGTTATGTGCTGGATTGTCTCTGGGGCATCTTTACACAGCCTGCACCTGGGGTCTTGCCTGGTGTGATAGACCCCAGCCTCTATGGATCTTGTACTCAGAGCTTGTTCTTGTGCTGCCATGATTAGTGTCTCTGTGCTGTCTTTCAGTCCAGCTTTGTCCAGCCACTGGTAGGATTTCTGGATATCAGCCACCTCCTCTATCTGCCGGTGGTACATGCCGTGCAGGGGCCTGTCCTTCCATGATGGTTCCTCGTCTCCCTCCTCTTTCTTGGGTTTCTGCTGCCCGAGGTATTCACTGAGCACTCGGTCAGTTGGGGCCATCTTCCCAATGTATTCTTGGATGTTCCTTGTCTCATCCTGGACTGTGGTGCTGACACTCACCAGTCCCCGGCCCCCTTCCTTCCGCTTAGCGTACAGCCTCAGGGTGCTGGACTTGGGGTGAAACCCTCCATGCATGGTAAGGAGCTTTCTTGTCTTTATGTCAGTGGCTTCTATCTCCTCCTTTGGCCAGCCTATTACCCCAGCAGGGTACCTGATCACGGGCAGGGCGTATGTGTTGATGGCCCGGATCTTGTTCTTACCATTCAGCTGACTCCTCAGCAGGTACTTGGTGGTTGCAGCTTTTCTAGCGGCCTCTTCATGGTTCCCATTCGCCTGCGGGATCCCCAGGTACTTGTAACTGTCCTCTATGTCTGCAATGTTGCCTTCTGATAGATATATATATATATATATATATATATATATATATATATTTTTTTTTTTTTTCCATTACAGTGATGCCAAATACACTCATGAAATGACAGAAGCATTTATTTATTAGCTAAACATCAGTATCAGATGATATTCCCTTTAACACTTTATCACCCAAGTTTCATGCAGACCTGATGGACTTATCTCATCTTTCAGGAACCATATGAATTTTCTCTCCCTCCCAACATAGTCAAGGAGTAAGGTAATGTGAAGCTCACATGGTAAAAACTAGGTGGAGCTGGGGATTTTCTGTCAGTGTTAAGATAGCAGTGATTACTTTGTGCTACCGTGATACACAGCTTATCTCTGTAAAGCTCATCTTCTCTTCTTTCCTAAACTGTTTTGTCACTTAAAAAAATGGTTGAACAAATGGTCATTTAAAGATTTAAAGAGTGCTTGTAAAAAATGCTCACTCAACTTTGGACCACTAAAAAAATCTTGATAATCTTAGAATTATGACTTTTACTAACATTTAATGGCCTTTTCCCCCCGAAGTCTGCCTTTAGTCTCAGTGATCTGACTTTTCCTGTATAAATCTACCATTTTTCTCACAATTTGGGTGTTTTTATCCTCATAAACAGATTGAAGTCACTGAAAACATTTTCATTCATGAAAATATTTTCAGTATTACCCTGGATTTATCATGTATTCATTTATAGTCTATGTAAGTAGGGTGTAAAGCAACCTTGTTAAGGCCTTCTCTGCTCCCTGCTTCCATCTTATTCAGTAAACATAACACGGCATATGAAACATTGCATAAAAATTCACACACATGAACAAAATGTGCTGGGATATTATTGATTTTACTCGTAGCAAGTTGAAAAGCTGTGTTTGGATACAAAGTGGGTGTCGTATTGGCAATGACAAACATCTGCCCTACTGAAAGAGCCCTAAGCTCGAATTGAAATGCTGATCTGCTTCACTTTAGTGCCGCTGTTCTCCAGTCATCTTAACATGGGTCTTTACCTGGGAAAGACACATTATCTTCCTTGTGATTGCATTGTCATCTAATAAAAGTTTGACCTTGACAAAAAAAATGTACAAAATGTTCTTTTATTGTGCGCTACGTGTTAATTAGGATTGCCAGGACGTGTTTGGTTACTGCTAATAACCTTTCTAGAGCAGCATGTTCACAGTAGTTTTTCCACCTCGCAGTAATAATGCGACCCAGCTGTAGGAGATATCTCTGTTTTCTTCTTGCTGTTTGTTTCATTATTAATGAGCAAGAGAGTGAGGGAACAGCACCATGTATCATATTCAGAGAGAGAGAGAAGCACGCCTCCATGGGGAGAGCATCGTGCAACAGGAAACACTGCAAACTTAAGGGAAAAGATCCTGTGAGAGGTTCCGATAAATACCAGTATTCTCTGGTTTTTCACGTCATAAAAAACACTTCCCGTCAGTGCACAGCAGGCAAATGTTTACTGGTGCAGCTCTCTCTGCTTCCAGTCTGCACAGTCATGCTGGCCTTTTGAGCTCCTGTGCCATCACTGAGGCTGCGTGGTTTGTGATGATGCACATCGGTATGTGGTCGCCGTTTTCAGAACCATTAACCTTTTGGTTAACAGAAGCCCTTCGCAGGATGTGTGTGTATGCGTTTGTGCACACTTGAAATGGAAATTTGGTATCTAGATTGTCCAGTTAAGTTTGAATTGCAATTATAGATGAACCGTTGTTGTGTTTCCATTTTTTTAACGTATCTTTTTCTGCCTGGTGTGTTGTGGCTGTGTGTGTGTGCTTCGCGCTAAGCCTTGAAGTGATTTGCTGTGTTGTGCGTTTTCGCCACAGTGAAGAGCACATGGCAGGAGATATCCACCAGCGCTAGGCTCTCTAATTACACCTGCTCTTCCAGGGAGCTTTTATACCACAGTACTGTGGAAAAGTCTTGCGCCACTCCTCATTTCCTTGTATTTTGCTTCCAAGGAGCCAAAATTTCTTGTAATTTCTTAAAGTTGCCTTAAGCAGTTTAGTTAGTTTTCCACGCTTTCTGAGGGTATTTCAAAACGTTTTTATTTTCACAGTTTTAACACAGTTTGATGGGCGTGAAATAGTTTTTGCACCAACAATGTAATTCCCAAAGATATATTATCTGAAAACATGACATATCATGGCACAAAGAAGTGACAGGGCTGAAAACTATGAAAGGTTGTTGAACAGTATCTGAAAGTCAAGTCTTTAAGCAAAGACTGGATACATGGCCCAATAACCGGAGTGAAAATCAGTGGTTACATGTCTTATGGAGTGATGAACCCAAAATGTTAATTTCTGGGTCAAATGTATGGAGGAGATCAGGAGATGGGTACAACAGTGAGTGTCTGTAGCCATCTCTAACACGGTGGAGGCTCTGTCATGGTTTGGGTCTGTCTTTCAGCCAGTCATGTTGGGGATCTTGTCAGAATTAAAATTATGAGTGCAGAAAAGTTATTGTCAGATTGGATCCACCATACAGTACGATCTGGAAAGCAACAGATTCATTATTCAATATGACAATGACCCCAAATGGAGTAAAATTGTTCCTGGATAGGAAAAAAAATACACACACAGGAGCCCCAAGTTCAGCATTATTGAAGCAGTGTTGGATCATCTTGATAGAGGACAGAAAATGTGGCCAAACTTGAAAGAACAACTCTGAATGCCCTTCATATGTTTGCGCCTCTAAACACTGCTCAGATTTCTTATTTTCCTAACAAAACTTAAAGAAATAAGGTGTGGCTCAAGACTTTTGCACAGCATTGCTTATAAACCTTTGTTAGCTCCTTTTGTTTAGATTTTAGCAGGGTTAGTCATTTATTTCCTCATACTGTATGTGTTTGTGAAATGTGCGTATGTACGAATATGAATTTCTATTGTATTTCTCACAAATCAATCCCAGCAAATGGGAAAGCAACCTGCGTTACGCTGGCCTTTACAGCGCCCTACTTACCTGATTTTATTTTTGTCCCTAAAGATCAGCAGTATGTTGGTTTGTTATACGTCCTCTGTGTCCTGTTAGTGCTTAATTGCTTTGGCGTGACTTCTCCCTCTGTTGTGCTCTTTTTATTTTGCTCCTTTCGTGTGAGATTAGCTCCTGTATGAGAAATGAAAAGTTGCCTTGAAGCGTTAAATTGACAGCTGGGTACAAAGTACGTTTACATAAACACTCCACCTGTTAACAAAAGGTTAAGTGGTAAAACAACATTAATAACAACAGAGATTTAATACATTATACCACTGACTTGTACAGCCTACGCAGAAAGTGGTAAGATAGAGAACAAAATGTATTTATACCTAGAAATCCACTGTGCAGTCTACAAGTGGTAATGAATGAATACAACATACAGTTCTCTTACTTGATTATTAGTTCCTCAGTAAAGAGTTGAAGAGCAAATTAGAAAATATTTTTTATTACTTTTACTTGGTTTCCTTTCTATTTGCAGGGTGGTTCTTTATTGTAACTATGCTTCTTGGCAATAAATCTTATTCCACTTAATTCCCTTAAATGTTGCCATGTTTAAGGAGAAATAATAATCAGTAATAATCAACCAAACACAAGGCTCAATGCATACAGTTAACAAGAGAGAGAGCATACAATGATGAATAATGATCTACACCCTGTAATGAAAGTAATATAATTAGGAAATCCATTTTGAATCGTGACATCATCTTTCAGCTAGAAATCTGTTTTGTTTTTTTGCTCAGCTGTTAGAAATTCCCCCTTCAAACCCTGAGTGTGAGTGACTCACCGACCCAACAAATCCATCCAAAAATCTTGTTTAGCTTCAGCTGTATAACCGTAGCGTTTTGTTAAGTGAGCAGAGCGTCAATTTTTCTGTTTTTTAGTAACAAATGTCTGATAAACGCAACACAATGGCCGCTATTGGATGACTTCTTGTGTTTTATTTTTAGGGCATTTTAAACAGCACCAATTTTGTTATGAAAGGTTAGGTAACACAGGTGTTATTAATCATATTTAAACCCGAGCAGAACCTTCGCCACTGTCGTTAGTAACACCTGTGTTTCCCTGCTGCTTAATGTGAGAGGGTTGCTGCGAAAAAGGCCTGTGGTAAGATGCATGAGTGTCTGTCTAAATCCAATCCAGGCTAACACTAAGACATAACCATAAAGTGTGCACTGAATGCTAAAGTCAGTTTGAGTATATGTATCTTCATAAGAATGATCACAAAAGCCATCGGTAGCGATCATGCTGTTAGCCCTGTGACTGGCAACCTGTCCAGAGTTGACCCTGAAGAAGATCAGCTGTTAAGAAAATGCATGGGTAGATGATATCAGCGACTGTTGTGAAAGTAAAAACACAACAGTTACGTGACATATTTTATATATCGACATCTGGGTCAGGAGTCAAACATCTTACCAAAGTGTCTGAAGACTTCCAAGTCCTTGCTTTACCTTGTCTGTATTGTTTCTAGTAAAGGTTTTGTTGTTTGCTTTCATGTATAGTGATTTCTTCTGTAAACACTGTGCTTTTTATGACATGTAAGATTAGGTCAGATGACTTTGTGCCTTGTGCCCCGTCCAGAACCAGGCGGGGTGCTCAACCTTTTTGAACTGCTTGCTTTGCCGCTAAGTTAATAATGTTTACTAAATGAAAGACATTCACTAAAATATTAAATGAACACTTCATGGTTTTTTAATTGTCTGACAGATTAACATTCAGAAACTACTGCTCTGGGGGATCAAATGCTTTCTGTCTTTAATAATTCCATTCAGTGCTTATGTTTTAATACCCAGAATACTCAAATATGCCTAAAGATGGCCAATTATATTATATTATTTGCAGAAAATGCTAATATACTAGTATAATACTAATATGCTAATTTTGTAGCTAAGGCTACCTTTATCAAAAAGTGAGAAGAGGCTTTATGTGATGGATGAGGCACAATAGTTAAACCCAGAAGTGAATAGAAATAATACCCCTAATCTCTATAGATGAACGATGGTAAGAAATAACAGTCAGTGATAAAAGGATAGATACACATCATAAAGTAATTGAAACTTATAAGCTTATGCCATTTACATTGCCTTGCTTTGATTGTCAAATACTGAAATTACTGCTTTGTGTTTCTGTGCAGAGGACAGACCCTCAGCTCTTGGCCCAGTTCTATTACGCCGATGAAGAGCTGAACCAGGTGGCCACAGAGCTGGATAGCCTTGACGGCAGGAAGGACCCTCAGAGATGTACCCTGCTGGTCAACCAGTTCAGATCCTGTCAGGTTGGCAGATAACAAGCAAAACTTTCACTGTCTTTTATTACAAGCAATGCATGTAGATACGCGAATCTGTAATTTAGGTAAATTAACCCCGATTTTGGGTTTGGTTTTGATTTCCTTTGCTTGTTTTAATGTAATTTACATGATTTCCTGACTCTAACCTGATTTGGCCTCTCAACTAAAAATAAAGACAGCCACTATTATCCCTTTCCGGACACAGGCGCGGTGATATGACTGTTGCCTTAGTAAACACTGCATGAAACAGTCTTGCTGATAAGTGAGATAAGTAGACTTTGCTTGGAAGCCATCAGTTGACACAGTTAACTTTGCTCTGATAACACAGAGCCCTGTGTCACGTGGTCTCTCTGTAAATGATTACCGGAGTGGCTTCTTTAGAAAGAGGCATTTTATAACGTGAGATGATTTCCTTTTGGGATTAGAGTTGGTTTATTGGTCTCATTTTAATCTTCTGAATATAAATCAGGTTGAATCTGAGCCACAGAACAAGAATCTTAAGGTGTGAATTCATGGTGGGTTATTTATGTGCTCGTGCAGCGCATTGTTGCAGGTTTTCATGAGGTCAAGGCTGAGAGGAGATTAGCGGGTGATGCTGGGCATGAGTGATGGCTGCTATGCTGCGTCATGCTGAAAGACCTAGAGGTGGTAGGGGAGGTTTTCATGTGACCTGTTGTGCCTTAGCCTCCTCCCCACTGGCAGAGCGCACGGGGAGAACCACCTAATAAGGTCATCACTTGATCCCCGACTGTTCTCTTTCCTCTCCATCCTTCCCTCTGCCGTGCTGCCACCTTTTTTTTCTTCTCCATTATATTCTCAATTAGGCTGATTTTTAATTAGTCTCTGATTTTTTTCAATGAAAATATTTAACAGCCATTCCTAAGCACTTATACATTTAGAGAGGAGGCTTTTTAGAGTGGCTTCTCTCAAAGGCATTAAGGTTTTTTTGAGAATGACTGAAGCAGCATGATACCCCATAGCCCAGAGGCCCTAAGAATAGAAAGCAAGTACATTCAAGCCAAAATGTTGTGCTTGAACCTGCCACTGCAGCTATCAGCTCTTATTCATGGACCTCTGCGGGGGTTGCTGGCATGCTGCTCACATTATGTTGGCACTGCTGTTCTTACAGTGTGGCCTGCTGGAACAGGCGTGCGTGTGCCTTTCAAAATGGACAAAGATTGAGATGGATGGAGAAACATAAGAGACAGGCAGAGAAGAGGCCAGATGAGGACAATAAGGAGAGTGAGATGGGCTTAAAAAAAAAAAGGAGGAAGGAAGCTAGTCTTGTGTCATATTCAGGGTGTCGCTGCAGTCGCAACTCCTGAATACGTGGAAACAAACATAAGTGAAGGTTATCACCAGTGTCCCCTGCTGGGAGGCGCTCACAGACGTTGAGGTGGCACTTGGACCGGCCCCAGACACATGTGCAGAACACAGCCATAAAGGAATCAGTGGTTAAGCTCTCCCTCTCAAAGCTTTTTAATCTCTCTCCTCGGGGCGAGCAGAGAAAGACGCAGTGCTGTGCCCGACAAGATTACAGTGCACAGTGCAGCTGCGGTTGAGTGAAAGGCTCATTGTAAGTCATTGTTATGGCTGTTGTACATGCCAGCGGCACATAAGCTCTTGATTAGCTCTTGTTGTATGTGACAGTGCATTTTCACTGCTGGAATTATGGGCTTTAGTTCAATGTTTTTATTGAAGGAAAATGTAGCTGTGAGGGCCATAATGGTCTCATGTGTTTGTCAAGTTGTTCCCATTCACGTCCTAATCAATGGTCCTCAGACACTGCGCTATAATGGCCTTCTTGAAAGGGTGACCGATGTTTAAGCACGGATTATTGACCAAGATTAGTTAAACAAAACAAAACAAAAAAACGCTTTTCAAGAACAGACTTTCACTCGCTCGTGTTTTTCTCTGCCACTAGTTCAATTTAGTTTTCTGTCACTCCCGTGTTCATCTGCAGGACAACGTGTTGAACATCATCAGTCAGATCATGGATGAATGTATCCCCTTCGACCGGGCCAACAGAGATTTTTGTGTCAAGTTCCCCGAGGAGATTCGTCATGACAACTTGGCAGGGCAACTGTGGTTTGGAGCCGAGGTAGTGTATTCACAACTTCATCAATCTGGGAAAAAATGACCTTTCTCTGGCTCAAAACAAAATGATATTTAATTTTTTTTTTTTTCACACACTGAGTTTTTTGAATGCCAAGTGTGCCATCGTAAACAATTTAATTCTCTGTGCATAATTATATTATCTCTGCTTGTTCCTGTCCAGTGTTTGGCTGCAGGCTCCATTATCATGAACAGGGAGATAGAGAGCATAGCTATGAGACCCCTAGCTAAGGATCTTACTCGCAGCTTGGAGGAGGTACGCAACATCACCAGAGACCAGGCCCTGCGAGACCTCAACTTGTACACAGACCGCATGAAGGACGCATTGCGACATTTTGACAGCCTTTTTGCTGAGTTTGAGCTCAGGTAAAAATAGAGACAAGACTTTATTATCAGTGGTATGCACTGGGTTAATCTAGATTTATCGTCCACTTAATGATATTTCTGCAAGTGTGCCAAAAAGTCATTACGTTCCACTTTCTGTTTTCTTCCACTGGCAGCTACGTGTCAGCCATGGTGCCTGTGAAGTCTCCCAAAGAATACTATGTACAGCAGGAGGTGATTGTGCTCTTCTGTGAGACTGTGGAGAGGTGAATTTATAGACAGACATTTTTCTGCTAAATAATCCTCTTCTGTGAAATACCACACAGAGATGATGCGGTTAATTTGACTACTTTTTTTTATTTCAGGGCCCTGAAGTTGGGCTATCTCACACAGGACATGATTGATGACTATGAACCTGCACTGATGTTTACAATTCCCAGACTGGCCATTGTGTGGTAAGTGTTGCCTGTCCTTTCACTGCCCTCTTTGTTTTCCATTCCTTTGCACCCTCTTACAGAATTTTAAACATGTTTTTAGTGGGCTGGTTGTGTATCCAGAGGGACCTCTCAACCTAGACCGAAAATCAGAGGATATGTCTGAGCTCTTCAGGCCTTTTCGCACTTTACTGAAGAAAATAAGGTAAAAGCCATGAATATCTAACATGGCAACAAATGTATTTTTTCACAGTTTATCACTATGCTCCAGCTATCCTGTGCTGCTTTTTTCAGAGACCTGCTCCAGACCCTGACTGAGGAGGAGTTGATGACGCTAGAGAGAAACTTGTGCATTTCTCAAGAAGGGGAGTTGTCCACAAGCCAGGCGCTGGCCACAAACGGCGTACCAGCTCCAGTCCAAGAGAATCACTCGTCCTGCAGTCCTGCTAATGAAATCTCCAAAAGGGGGAGTGAGGGAGAAGAGGAGCCACCGGCTGCGCTTGTCTGTCCCAGTCAGGAGGAAGAGTTGGCAGGAGTGGAAAAAGGCTGGGAGGAGGTGGAAACTGTGAGGGGAGAGGAGGAACAGGAGCAGGGTTTACTCTGTGAGGAGGCAGAGGAGGCTGAGCTGGCATGCTCCATGCAGTACGATGAGGAGGAACTGGAGCAGCTCAACATGATGGTGTACCGCGTGGGAGACGAGATGTCGACTCTGCTGTCGCCTCCCAGCCAGGGTCAATCTCCAGCCCACGATCCCAACAGAGGACAGCCTGCAGGCTCCAGTGGGGTTTCCAGCACAGAGGTCTCTCCACGCAGAATCTTGGGGAGCCGAGGAAGGACGGGCATTTGTACAGAGGAAGACAGGGTCTTCTTCATGGAGGACCTGGATGCAGCAGGAGAACACATCACCAGAGAGCCTCGCTGTTATGTCACCTCTCCTCCCAAAGAGTCTGCTCGTCCTGTGCAGCGCAAGCTCGCACCAAGGCCAGACTCGGTTAGGAACGGCTGGTTTTCTGAGACAACATCTGAGCAGCCTTGTCCACAGCCACGCAACCTGAACACACACTGCCCAACTGCAAAGTGTCCCCCTTGTACTAATGTCCCTGGTTCAGAACCTCTGCCTTACACCAATGGGTGGGACATGGGTTTAGAGGGGACAGCGTCTGAAACAGCTGAAGTCATCGCCCATCGTATGGGAGGCATGAAGCTGTCTGCTACAGTCATCTTCAACCCTCACTCACCCAGCTTGACAGAACTGGCTGTGGACAAGCTGCTGCTACCTCGGCCTACTCCCTCTGAGATTGAGCCCTGTGGCCCCCTGGTGGCCACTCACTGCCTGCTCAACTCTTGCGTCTGCTGTGGCAGCTGCGAGGATGGCCACGAGGATGCCATCACCACAGAGACTACTGGACTCGGTTTAGGGCTCGCTCTGGGATTGGACAAACATTGTACGACGCCTGCCTCCAGCGCTGTCATTCAGTCCTCTGCTTGTCGGCTCCCTCCTCGTCCTCACGAACACAACAATAAGGACGACGTGGCCCATTTGAGCCCTCCTTCCTCCCGCTCTGCAGAGCCACTCGAAGAGGCTCCTGGGCTGGGACACCAGGCTCAGGATTGTAGCTCTAGTGTCAGAAATGGAGCCTCCCCATGTAATCACCAGCTGAGGACTGAAAAAAGACATACTAGTGGCGGCCGACAGAGGGACAAGGAGATGGATAACGAAAATCCAGAAAATAAGGATATGAAGAGGTACACCAAAGAGGACAACAGGAGAAGCTCCAGGTGTGTTTCAGTTTCATTTTACAATATTTTATGTGGCGAACATGGACTCCTCCATGCTCCATTAACACATATCCAGTTTGTTTTGTTTTCCTTAATTCATCACAATTTTCCACTTTCTTTTCTCTTAATATTCATATCCGTTTGTTTTGTTTAAGTCTTTATATATATGCATGAATCTCTGTATTTGGTTATTTTTAGTTTTCAGAACTCTCCACTCAGCTCTGTGTCAGGTAGTGACTGTGAGAGTGTGTCGGTCACCACATGTAGTCTGTCGAGCAGTGCATATACACCCAGGTAACAAATCATTCATCCAAATGTGTGTCTGTCTCATGTTTGTGCTTACTTCCTGCTCACATTCACAGTAACTAAAGAAACCTTTAATGGCTAATTTTAAAAAAATGATGCATTTGTTAATTTGGGCAGAGTAAATGGTGTTATTGTGCATTTATTTCCACTTTGTATTAAAGTGGAGCTTCAAAGATTTTATTCCTGGACTCCACCAGAGTAGCTTTGCAAAGTTAAGATGGTCCTCATTTATTTTATTTTGGACCATTAGTTAATTTACTGTCTAAATCAAGCTTTTTTAGCTCCTCTCACTTTAAGGCAACTCCACTTTTGTTCTGATTGGCTGCCTCTTGCAAACAGAAGGTTTGAACTGAGGCTTTGTAGGGGTGCTGTTGTCACAGCCAGAGCTGTGTACCAGAAGTGACTATATTATGAGTATCCACTCTCATCTACATTGTGCAGTTTTCAAGAATAGAAAAAGAAAACAGAAGCAGAGCATTAAGAGCAAACTGAACCGTTTGGCTCTCAGGATGTCTCGTACATAGTGAATTTGTATGCATATATAAGAGGAAAATCAGGAAAAGGATAATTGGTCCACTTTAAATATGGAAATCTGCTTTTATTGATGTAAACTGACTGTGAAAATGATGTATGGACGTTTGGGGACAGATGTTAATTGATGATCCTTCACTGTGTCTCACCGCTCCCTTCAGTCCTGTCAGCAGTCTGACTCCCAGCTCAGGGACATCAGAAGACCCAGACCAGCAGGAGATCCAGCTGGCCGTACAAGTTGCCAAAGCAGCAGCCAGAAACAAGATCAGATCTCGTTTCCACAGCAGCAGCGACCTCATCCACCGTCTCTTTGTCTGTATATCAGGTATAAAAGCTCTCATTCTTGATTCGCTCTCTACTCACCTCTTTTTCTCGCTTGGCCTGATCTCCATTCTGTGTTTTTGTGTGATGCAGGTGTTGCTGATCAGCTGCAGACCAACTATGCGAGTGACCTTCGCAGCATCCTCAAGACTCTTTTTGAAGTCATGGCAACCAAGTGTGAGGAAGGAGACAATGATAAGCAGAAGAAAGGTCAGAAAGGTGTTTTTTGATTATGAGATATTTTTAGTGTTACAATATTTTGCTTTCTCTCTTTAACAGACTAAAGACTGAAGTCAAAACAGCCTTTTGAATTAAGCAGAAGTAGTAACTAGTATTTAGTCATATTGCTCAAAAGATTAAACTTTCTTATAAAGATTTAACCAGTGGCCACAATATGATTTTCTTTTAATCAAAACAATGGATTATGGATCGTGTGACAGTGTAAAAATGAATGCTTGCATTAATTATGTGCAGAGAGTGATCATTGTTCACTCGAATAGCATCGTTTTCTGAAGGCAGCTGCTTTCAGTGAAAAGCTCTTTAAAAACACACCATACCTACCACCTTACTTAATGAGCCTGATGTTTCCCTAATGAGGCTCCATGTGAAAAAAATTAACTCTAAATTAACAGTGATAGGTGCGCACCCCATTTCTGATCGTGAAAAACTGCTTGTTTAAAAATAAATAAATAATAATAGTTTAATCCCATTATAATGGGATTTAATCCCCCATTTGAAAAACAAAAATTCACAAATGTAGTCACTGGAGAGCATGTTCAAATACTGCTATTCTCTTTATCCTCATTGCCACATTTGCAACACCTGATATTTGCATCAAAAGTCTCGGTTAGATGCAACATAAATAAATAATAGCAAATGTTACTAGCATTTTAGCTCTTTATGGCATGGTTGGAAACTGACGAAAAATGGTGGTAGCTGGGTCTTTGTAAGGAATATCAAATTCAAATTCAAATTCAAATTTTATTTGTCACGTACACAGTCATACACAGTACGATATGTAGTGAAATGCTTGGACAGCTGCTCGTGACCTAAAGAAAACAAAAAAGGAAAAGGCTATGAATAAGATAGGAAATAAATATGAAAAATTAAAAAGGGTAAATTTAACTAGGAAGGAATAAAATATAAATTAAGGTTAAAAATGAAATAACTGTACAACACAAATTAGAATGAAGGGTAAATTTAACTGGGAAGAATAAGATAAAGATAAATATATAAATTAAAGTTGAAAATAAAATAACTGTACAACAAAATACACAATACACAATATAGAACTATATAAGAATGTATGAAGAAATCTAAATATAAATAAATATATACACAATAACAGCAGCTGTACAAGTATTAACCGGAAATGAAGAATATAGTGACCAGTGTTGTGCAAAACCAAAGTCCAGAAAGTCCAGTGTGTGTGTAAGAACCATATGTGTGGGTCAGTACTGTGTGGTGGTGTGATTGAGAGACCGTATCGCCTGCGGGAAGAAGCTCCTCCTCAGTCTCTCTCTCTGGCTGTAGAGTTAAATTTTCCTCGAGTTCTGTTTTCTTTAAATAAAGCTGTTAGGCCTGCACTGTCGCCCCAAAATTTTCTAGATGGCACCTGACAGGGGTGCAAGTGCACATCAGGCATGTCTTTTTACACTGCCAGCTCCCTAGTACACGCAGTGTTTTAGTGGGGCTTTTTCTGGTTGTGTCATATTGGAAAAATATGCTAAGAAAAATACACAACCACATCAAAACAGAACCAGGTGCTTGGCCCAAAACAAGCTGATGACAAATGTAATAAAACGACAGCTTGCACAGTAATGGACACAGCAGTGCAATCTTAAATTGCATGCTGTTAGTCACATTATCTAGTCACTTCATCCTCCCATTACTGTTTCATATTAACAGTTAATTAAGTTCATATGTGAAAACAGCTTAGAAAACACTATAGGGTCTTTGCTAACAGCAGTTTTGCACTGTTGTTTATAACTGAGCTGTTAAACTAAATAACAATCAGTCACACAACACACATTTCTTCTTTTATGGTGTTCAGCGGGGCCTGTTATGCGCAGCGCAGTCCTGGAGGACTGTGCTCTGTGTCAGGAGACCATTTCCTCATCGGAATTGGCAGCCAAGGCCCGTGAGGGCCAGTTCGAAGGTCAGCAAATCCACAAACAGACCCACACAGATTTTTTTTGAAATGTCAGCCAGTTCCTTTCTCCTTCTCTCAGCAAACGTTAAGCTGGTGACAGCTCTGCTTTGTGTTTACTGTTTCTTTTTGGCTCTGTGCAGACCCTCCTGACTGGGTCCCTGATGAAGCCTGCAACTCCTGCATTGCCTGCAAGGCTCCGTTCACTGTTATCCGCAGGAAACATCACTGTAGAAGCTGCGGAAAGGTACGATCTGTTCGGTTTAACGTGAACTCGATCAAACTGATAATTCATGCGTTATCATGTGGATGGTAAGTGATACACTGCATGATGTGTCGTTTCAGATCTTCTGCTCTCGCTGCTCTTCCCATTCTGCTCCGCTGCCTCGATACGGTCAGGTGAAGCCTGTCAGGGTCTGCACACACTGCTACATGTTCCATGTCACGCCCTTCTACAGTGACAAGGCGGGCATCTGACCTCAGAAAACCATGCGAATGCACAGTCTGCCACAACAAGGACATATGCAACAGACAGAAAGCTGTGTACAAAGCAAAAGCAGCACTGCTCGGGTAACCCCTAATGGTCGTAATTGTACCAGCTAAGCATGGCCATTCAAAGATGACACGTCAGAAATTCCAGACAAAAAGCCACTGAATTCCGATTTAATATTTCTAAGAGATTCTGGTGTGTCAGCAGGTTTCTCCGCACCCACATGATGCACAAATGCCTGTACATGTTTTTTAAAAACAGGAAAGAGGAAAAGCTGGCAATAACAGATATTAAACTGGCATTGTGCAGCGGTCCTCTGTAGCAAAATCGAAACAGGCCTCCTTTTTCCCCCTCTTCTTTCTTATTTTTCCTTTTCGTTTTTTAGCTTCCGGTGTAAATGAAAGGACTTTGTGAAATATTTCCGATGCTTTAGCGAGCTTCCTATATTTGTGCCCGAACTGTCACGAGTCTTGGATTAATCAAAAGAATGTAAGTTGTGATCAACATGTAAATAACGGTAATTCTGGTAATAAAAACACTAAAATGTCTTCAGTAAACATTTGCTCTGCACTGGAACTGAAAAGCAACCTTCACCAGTCCACCAGTCCCAGTCAAGCAAAAGTGAACGATGGACGACTTTTATATTGAGATTCCTTCATGCTTTTAATGGCAGTGAATGTCTAATTCTGTATCACTTTGTAAGATGGAGTCTGAATTTCAACAAGACTGTCCATTCACCTCTCCACGGTTATGGGCTGTGCCCATTGCTTTTACTGTTGCACCACGGCACACTGAGTTTTCTCCGGGGACTCTCCTGCACGCTGAGATGAATAAAAGGGATTTCTTAGTCATCACTGTTAGGTCTGGAAGGCCCCCTAGTGGAGAGTTGACCTCTCATTACTCAGTGCCCTGATTAGCACCACAATGTGTATAATTTGCTTTGAACCAGAGGCCTTTTCAGGTGCTGGCCTACAGGAATACAGGCCCGTTGATACTCGCTGGGTTTCTCTTTCTCATGATGCTATAGTGCAATATTGTGACTACTAATTGCAGTGGGCCTCCACATTTAAGAGACATCCCTCTGCTGTTTGAAATGCATCTACAGGCCCTTTCAGAAGAGCAATGTTTTGCTGATATGTGTTTACACTGAATTATATTCATCCGTTCCTCTGGTGGTACTGACGGTCAGGACCAGATTACTTTTGTTCCCAGATTGATGTCATTTACTCTCGACTTCCTCTCTGCTCTTAAATCTGCTTCCACAGCAATGACAGCATACACAGTATCTTCCATAGCTACAGTATATTGGTTTGTACATTTGATTGCTCTCAAGTGGCCAAAATGGACCACTGAGCACCTGTTACGAAATATCACATCCTATCCATTCTGCTCTGGCTTAAAGCAGTTCCTCAGGCTTTACATATTAAGAATCACTAAATACTGCTGTATCAATCTTATTTTCATCAAAGAAACATATGAACTTACTTTGGAAAGGTGTGGTTTTTCTTTTATAAAGAACAAAAATAATGTATGAAGCTATAATTATCTTTATGTTTAAAGAAAAACATGGAATCATGCAGTAATTAAAGGTTGGGATATCATATTATTTCAGAGCTTGGTCTTATTTTCTAAAACTTCAGTCCATTTCCATGATGAGAGCTGTGTAAAATATTGAATAAATACTGTTATATAGTTTTAAATGCAATGTATATTGAAATAAATGATTTTTTTTCCTGTTTAAAAGTAGTCTTCTCTTTATTCACGGAACGGATAGAGACTGAAAAACTGCAGGGCGTATGTTATGTTCACCGTCCCATGACTGGAACAGTTGCGAGCTGAAATGTGTCTGTCTTGATATTATGTAAAGATGATCATTTAAAGCCTGGAATAATTTTAGCTTCTATTTGCCATTTATATTCCTGGCACTGGAGTGGGCAGTGTGGGCCTACTGATGATCCTCCTTAACTGAATTTCTTTATGGAGTTTGAGTACCACATTGTCAGAGTTTCATCCAGCCCAATTATAGGATTTCTAAAAGCAGATATTGGACACAGCTAAAGTTTCCTAACTATAGCAGGTGATCAAGTAGCTGATTGTTCCTGGGAAGGAATACATGGAGAGGAATGAAAGCTACCAGGTAGGTTTGGATTACGACACCAGGCCTATGGTTTGTTGTTGCTGAGATTTGATCAACCATTGGCAGGTCATCTAGCAGAGAGGGATGTAATGTTGGACATCCCCACCCCATTCATCCAAACAGGGGTGATGACGCATCCAATGAGAACCAAACCTTAAGAGATCCCTCTTTAAAGGTACCTTTAGAGGGCCAAATAACTCAGCAACATGACTGTCAATACTGAATGAGAGCCAAAACATCAGTAAAACACCTAAGTTCCAAGTACTTACTGAGTGAAGCAGTGATTGTAGTTGAAATTCTTCAGCATGGCAGAAGCTGATCTGTAGCCAGTAGGTGGCAGCACATGTTCATGGCTTCGCACCATTGTATCTGGATACTGAATGGGTGTTACTCACAGCACAGGGTGCTACAGTATGGAGCTATAAGTTTGACTTTTGAAGCTCGTAATTTAATCTGGGCATTTGCGGCAGTATTTCCAGGTATCCGTTACATTAATGATGACACTTACTTCAAAGCTGTAGCTCCTAAGTAAAAAAATCAGGGTGTAATTATACTCAAACAATATAATTTATATATTGATTCATTTAGGTATTAAAAGTATCTTTTTATAATATAACTTAAGTTGGATTATGTAAAACAGCTAAAACCAATGTCTTCATGTAATACATCTCTGAGTTAGTGCACATGAGTATGGAGAGCCTCAAGTGCCAAAATGAGTTAAATAAATATATCATTAAATAATTTAAGTTGTTATTAATTAATTAAAATGGGAAAGAAGTAATAGTTAAATAATGAACTTATAATGAATATTCTGTGATCAACTGGCTGTTTGTGGCTGCTTTTGATTTGAAGTATACACTGCAAACATTCTAAATGTCACAAATCTCTCAGATGTGAAAACTCGCTATTGTTATCGCTCACTTTTTCTCCACCGTCACTCCCACAACTGTTCCCTCTTCCTACGCAACCAAATACATTTTGATTAGTTGATGCGTTTTTCTGCAAATAGGCTCTGGGGGTTTCCTCAAAAAAAAATCCTGCTTTGAATTTTGACAACAGAATTCAGAGTAAAATATTTATTCTGGACTTACTTGGCCTATCAACACAATTTGAAAGCTAAAAAGTCACAGTTTTGACACAAGTTGAAACAGAGACTCTGTGAGAGTGCATCTTGCTACTATATAATCTTAACTTGGCCATGTGATTTAAACTCTAGAGGGTTAAACGTGTCATTAATTAATCACAATCAGAAACAAGTAAAACATTATATTTTATTAAGTGTTTTAAATGAAATCACTTATACTTAAAATAATTATGGATGCATTTATTTATTGCCTAGTTTGATTAATTAATGACATATTAACGTTATTATTTAATGATGTATTTATTGGATTCATTTTGGCACTTGGGGACCTCCATACAGGGATGCCCATTAGCCTGAAAATCTAAATGTTCCCCTCCACTGTTTTCATTGTGTTTATTTCTGATCAGATATTATATTAGAACAATAGAATGGCTTATATAAGGCCCATTATTTGCATGGCATCCTTCTTAACAGTTTGCAGCTGTTATCTCTTTCCCGTGCGCTGAGCTGACAGCGGTGGGATAACAGCTCTGTAATGAAGAGGTTGGTTTGAGAGATAAAGAGTTAAACGTGGCCGGGCTCTGCAGGCTGTGATTGGCCCGCAGCTGCAGCGCTGGGACGGACAGCGAGTCTCGGCTGTGTGCGCGCTCCTGGAAAAGTCACTCTGTGGATGAAGCGGACTACACGGACCGGACTGGACTTCCCTGAGTTTTCTTTTCCCTAACACTTTGGAAACTTTGTTATTGTGATTTATGGAAGTGTCCGGTTTTATTGCAGCCGTGAATCCGTTATTTTATCCCGGAGAGAGGCATGTGCTGGTCTGTTAGAGGTCGGTGGAAAGTCGACCGCTGTCACTTTTGATTCATGGACTCGACACGGACTTTAGCTAAAAGCATTTCAGTCAAGAGGCTGATACGAGGCTGACTTAATTCACTGAATATTAAGGTATGTTAAAGTCCTATTTATACTTTTATTTGCATTCTCACCCGACCTTCATTTGAGCAGCTGGAGGGATATTTTACTGTAAGCACATCAAGAAACTAGCCAAAAGCAACAGTTTCCATGAACGCTTTGCTTTCCCAGACCTTGATTTTGTATCTGAATATGTCGTTTAGATACATAACTGTGCTATTAAGATATTCAGCACTTTTTAAACCCTCAATATTGACCCTAATGTAGAGTCCCAAACCTAGGTGTCTACCTGTAGTTGGAAGGAGTGGAAAAACTGCACACATCCTGTGTTATTTAACGTTAACTTTATATGTTAATATTGCCATTAAATAAATTCTGCTTGGTTTTCATTTTAAAATCCTTAAACTTCCTTATAAACCACAAAAAGATCCCAGGTGTCTTAGTTTGGGAACCTCCAGTTTGTTAGTGATATAGTGCATATTAGGTTTGGTCAGGACTTTTATAAGCAAGCTATAGTATTTAAACTATTTTGTATACAAATGTCTTGATATCCTCCAGCAGTGTAACTGTTTGTGCATGTGTCTTTCAGGTTTAGGGAAGATGAATTTGTCTTTGGACAGCATGGACATCCTGAAGATTGTGTTACTCATCTTTGAGGCTGTTTTGCTGACTGACTGCGTAAGAGGTGAGCTGCTTCATTTTTTAAAATTATTTATTTTTTGGGTTTTTCTTTTCATTTATACAGCAGTCGTAGCTCATTATTAACCAAGCTGACTGGCTGGTTTCCTGTGAGCCTGAAGAAAGCCTCAGTTGGGTTTTGAATGCTGTCGCGCAGAGAAGAGATGGAAAACTTAAAACTCACAAAAATCTCTAAACACAGCCCAAAATCAACACAGGACAGCAGAATGAGAGAGGGCAAACCAGCCCGTCCCCTACCCCTAGTTTGTGTGTTTCAGTCATGGCAGCGTGTGTGTGTGTGTGTGTGTGTGTGTGTGTGTGTGTGTGTGTGTGTGTGTGTGTGTGTGTGTGTGTGTGTGCATTCGCTACAGCAAAACCAAACAAACATCATCCATCAGCTTCCCAGGGTGAAAGAACACAAGTTGGTGTAAGAGTCCAGCTCTCAAGTAGCTGGCCAAAGGGCCTGACTCACAACACCCTGTGTCTGTGTGTGTGTTCATGTGCGTGCATATTTTCTTGACCGTAACCCCGACTGGAGAGTGGGAAACCTCAGTCTCACCACAGTTCACTGTGCTGTTGTTTGTGCCAGTATCAATACTCTGCTTTATAAAGACAACTTACAGTGAGCTTGTCAACAGCTCGTGAACAGCTCTCGAGACAATTTCTGTGATTTCATCCACCATCACCGACTACTGAACCATGTCTGATGCAATCCAGTGGCATGAGTCAAAGCCAGAGGCAGAATTTGTAACTTCGCTTCAGTTTTTAATGAGAGAAATCTGAAAACCAGAACATTTCCCCCAAAGATTATTCTCTGGCAAAACAAGCAGGCTCTATAGCGCCTTCTTTATTCTCCCCGCTCAGCGTGTGAGTGGATTCAAGAGGCGTCTGATAGGTACAATACCTGCATGTGGCTATCATGGCTCAAGGTAGAAGGGGGCAGGAGGTGGGGGTGGGAGGCTTGGCGGCAGTTTAGAGGGGGAGATTACATCTGTGGGTCTGCAGACAATGCCTCATTCACAGCGTGGCAGCCGTGCCTTCACGGCACAACCAAACCAAAAGTAAACAAGATGTGAAGGCTAAATCAGATTAGACAGGCAATTTTCTGTGTTTACAGATTAACATATGTCAGCGAGGGAGCAAAGAAAAACGGGGAAGCCAGCTTGGACGGTGGGGAGCCGAGGTCCGATGGGTCCTGAGCTGATTTAATGTCAGGCAATGGGAAGCATTTGCAGCCTGCTTTTCATAATTTCTCTGAAAGTGGTTGCAGATGCAGGGACACATGTACAATTGCAGATATGCGGCTGGCAAGGAGTCTGAGCGAGATGATTTTTGTACGTTCCCTGACAGTCTGTGAAGTGTAAATATCCCACAGTTCCACCAACAGAAGCAGGGATACAGTGGGTTCTGTGTTACAGTCCAAATGCAACAGCTTGACTCTGACATGCTGTGAAATATAGCCTGTAGGTGGGGGTAGTTGATTCAAAGCTTCTGCTTTTGTAGTGAAGCGAAGGCCAGCAGAGCTGTTAAGCTGTCCCTGTAAAACTTAACAGTGTATGATGACATCGTTGACAAATGTAAATGAAATCATAAAGGACGGGCCCCCTTTTCGCTTGTGTGTGAAACAGTAAAAACACGTAGGGAGTGTTACTTTACTGCTGTTATCTAAACACTTCAGGCAGTGCACCTGAGAGGACAGTAAGTTTGGGTGAACGACTTTGAGCCTGTTGCTGTCAGTCACCAGGTGACATCTGACCCAGGACCCCCTGCCCTAGTACCACAGAGAGCCCCAAATACACACTCAGTCATATACACACAGACCTCCCTCTTTCTGTGCTGCAACGTCACAGCTGGACCCCCTTGTAGCCACTGCACTTCCTCCATCTTAGCACCTTCTGCCGCCCCCCCCCCAAATGTGCTGCTCTGCCTCCCCAAGCAGCTGGAGGAGGTGCTCGGTGATGTGTCCCAGCAGAGCTCTAACGTGGTGACAGGTCCGGGGACTGTTCGGCTCTGCTAAACGAGGAATGCAGCAGCCTGGACATATGGATCTGCAGAAATGCACCCTGGGAGAAAAAAATAGAGGCACCAGGTGTCCCTGTTATGCACCGGGGCTAGCTAACAATGTGCACAATGAATGGTACTATTTTGGTGCATTTTAATTAGAACCAGGCATCAAATACAGTGGTCCTTTTAAGCTGCTGCACTAGCCCTTTCCTTTTTTCTTATGTGATTTAACCCCACACGTATTTCCTTCACTTCTAAAGCTATCTGGCAAAGTTTAGAGCATGCAAACTCCTCTGCGACCCTGTTGGAAAATATACATTTTATAGCAGAGTTACATCATGGTTTCATACCAAGAATGCACTATGAGATAAACTGCATGCCAAGGGCTTTTAAAATCACAAGGCTGTTTTGGCTCTCAGACCATTTTCCATTTCCTTAAACCGTAATGACGCTAGTTTCTGAGCAACAAAATGCCCCAAAGTCCTCTTATATATATATATATTTTTTTTTTTTCCTGCATAGTAAGAAGGTGTAACAGTGGCTTGTGGGCCAAGCTGGTGAGACGAGGTGGGGGAATGAGAAAGGGTAGAGCTGAAAAGCTGTTTAACATGTTTGTTTGTTTTTTTAATCCTCCTTATGCAACTCGCACTTTAATGCCTCATTTAGTGCTGGAAATAAAATCAGCTTCATGTTACCTTTTTGTCTTTCATCCCACACCAAACAGCAGAAGTCAAAGGAAGACGCACTTCATCTTTAAGCCGCGACTGGTCCGGCGCATCGTTTCTGTTTCCCACACCACGCGTCCACCAGTGAATGCCACCCTTTTAAACACATGTCCCCTTCTTTTTCTCTGCATTTCCTCTCATTTATTACCAGTCTAAAGTCGAAGGAAGTCAGTTAAGTTAATGTGCTGTCGTTAAAAACAAGGCTCGAGCTGACCTTTACTCCCACCCAGCCTTTCTCAGCCCTTCACAGCCCCATATTTACAGAGGCTGGGTCCATTTGCAGAGAACAATGGATGGATTATTGTGTGCAGTGGTCCCCCAAGGTTGGACAGGGCGGCGGTAATTAATTTTAAACCCTCGTCATCCCTTTTGACTGGACTTATTTGCCGTGTATTTAAGCTCATAGCAGACGGGGGACTCGCTTTTCCTGAGGTGGTGCCACGTAGGCCTGCGTGAGAAGAAGTTACGAGAGCGAATGGGCGCTGCTTTCGTGCCTCTGAATATATGCGTGCGTTTTATTAAGCAGCCTGAAATTACCCTGAGAAAAGTCATGATAATGAGACATCCAAGGAGCGCGGGGCAATTTGGAAAACCTCAGAGGTAGACCAACAACTATTCCCACTCCACCTCCTTCCCCTCTAAACCAGGTGGAAATAATATACCTCCTGCCTACAAATCCCTCTGTTTCTATCGCGGAAATAATGTTAGCAGCGCTATAACAATCCTTGTTCCCAATCTATCAGCGCACAATGCTGACCCTGTCAGTTCAGGAGGAAACATTTGGTGGGAGGAATGTGTCCGACTTCACCTCTCCAAGGGGAACGAAAGGAAAGAGCCGTAGCCGTGATAAGTAGTCATAATGGAGGTCACTCTGTGTTTACTTTAGCGGGGTCGTATAATCCTGGTGAGCAGCACTCCCACTCATTGACTGACTCTAATGGACACTTCAATTAAGATTCATGTGGAATTTCAACAAAGTATTGTCTGCCACTTTCAGCTGTATGCTAATGTTCAGATTTTTTCCCCCTTTCTTTTTACTTTTTAAGAAAGTCCCCATGTCTGTGTGTGTGTGTGTGTACAATGCTCATTAGTTTGTTTGGGCAGTTGGCTCTGGGAGTGTTTTCAGACCACACACACTCTTCCTGCCTGCTGAATGGATTTGAGTTCAGCTAAATAGAATTCCTTTTGCTCCTGTTAACCTTCGCAAAACCCACGGAGCTGCTCGCACAGAGGCGTCGGGACGGCCACCATTCAGATGATAATCGACTTTGTGCCTTTCGCTGGTCTGACTTGCACTATTTAGCAGACGTATGAATAACAGATTTGTGTTAATTGGCAGTTGCTTGGTGTTAAATAAGATGACACCGGACACTGTTTAGACTCCACTCTCAGAGCTGCTGCGTTACACCCTTGGCCAAAGAAAGCGAGTGGACGGAGTGACTGGAAGCAAGCCTTGTGGGTGGGTAGGTGGGAGGGGGGCAAGGGTCCCTGCCTTCCTGGAACCTTACAAGTGACCTTACAATAACATTTCAGCCCCACAGCGGGAAGTGTTTGTCTTGCGCAACCCCTCCTTCTAAGCCTCCTTCATTTCTGCAGTCTCGCTCTGTTTTCTCTTTTCTTTCGAGGAGCCAAGTCATGGAGAGCCTCCCCGAACCCCCCGCTCCCCCACCCAGCCACCTTCCTCCCTGTTTTGTGCTCCACAGCTGCTCGCTCAGTCACTTTAGTAGGAGAAATGATGACATGCCAATTGATCTCCACTTTCATTGCTCAACAGGAGAAGCTGAGGTTTGTTTTCCTGTAAATTTTAACTTCTAGATTTATGATGCATACCTGGGCACGTGAGTTTGGGGAGGGGGGGGGTGTTACAGAAATTGAAACTTTACTTCCTTCTTCTCCTGCTTCTCCACATCTTTCATCTGGCGTTAGATCCTGGTTGTATCTCCAACAAAATATGTACCAAAGCAACATTTTGTTGCCTCGGGAAAATACTATCTATACTGTCAACTTTAATGCGATGATGGCCTCGAAGGTGTTTCTTGGACTGAGCAGGTTTGGACAAGTTTGAGAGTTGCCATTGTGATGTTAGTGAATAAAAGGCTGATTTAAAGAGCAGAAATATTATCTGCCCCATCTGACTGTGTGTGCCTGTTTGCTGTACTTGCCACAGCCTGCTAGAATCTGTGCTGCTGAAGTCTCTGACTGACTTATCAGAATACCAAATCGTGCGCCCAGGGTGAACCTGTTGCATATCATTTGAGGAGATCCTTATTGTTTTCCATCCACTTTTATTTTTATTCTTTTTGGTTTTGAGTCAACTTTTTGATTTTTAATGCATTACTACACATCAAACCATTAAAGATTGCTCTATCTTTGTTTTTCTGTGTTCCTTCTTCTTCCTCTGTCTAGGGTTTAATCTGGAATCTCTTGACAGTCCCTCACACAACCCCTTCCAACCTCTGACTAACCCTGCCACTCAGCAGTTAAAAGGATGATTGAAAGTTATGGTGGTGGCAACAGTGGTGGCTGGCCGGGCTTAAAGAAAGCCGAGCCAAGGCATGGCTGGGATAACGAGCTCTGAATGAGGCTTCTGCTTCTCTTCTCAACCCCCCCCCCCTTGTTTCAGTTCTCCTCTGATGAGCTTCAGTAAGACCCCACTTGGCGTTGAGGCTTATTCACTTCCACTTTTTATCGTTAAGGATCCTTTTGAATGACCCTGGAAAGTATTTATACATTGTCCCCATTGATTCCAGTTATACAGTCTGGTCTAGGCTACCGCTTCTCACAATATGCCAAAGTAGGAGGATTTTTCTGTGAGCATCCAGGCTGTTGTGATGGAATCTGCATGTGCCCGTTTCTGCACGGGATGTGAAGGCTCGAAGCTCTGATTTTTTTAATTTTTAAAAAAATGTATTATTATTTTGGGGATGCACCACTTTTTCAAATGAATAGAAAAAATCTGTCCCCCTTGACATGAAGAGTGCAGCGGGAGGAAAAGTCATTTCAGGGGGAAAGAGTATAATCTGTCATATTTTATAGCAGAGCTACTGCTGTCCCAGGCTGGAATTCTGCACCATGCAGTGAAACTGATTTGATTTCCTCCTGCACAGAGATGTGAGCTTAGGCCTTGGATCAGTCCCCAGTCTGGATGTAGATAGATTTTAAGACTTGGCAGACGGTGGCAATATGCCAATCATACAGTTACTGTGTGCCTTGATTAGCTGAACTGGCCATTATTTTTGTGTATTTTCAACCATGCAAGCACAGCAATGATGGCAGTGTCAGTCTGTCCAGGCTAAAATATTTCAACAGCTGTTGTGTTACTATGAAATCTGTACAGTAAAGGTCCCCAGAGGATGAATCCTCCTGACTCTGGCTTTCATACCAAAAAACTACTTTAAATTATATTAACAGCTAAAGTTTTACTTTATTGTTGGTGTAGACTCTGAGTGAGGTGGGTGCCAACAATTGTGGTCGTAGCTGAGAGCTGTCTGCTTGGGATCACCACAGCACTGGAACTTGTGATAGCTTTTTGCTCTTTTTTTAATGCAGTTATCAGACAGATTACATGTATTGCTGTGCACTTAATTGTATCCAAGAGGTATTTTGCTCAATTTCAGTGAGTGAAATTCAATTTTTATTTTATTTATAGGTTTGCACTTATGAACATGTTCATAGTCAGTGACATTACTAAGTATGGACATCCATCCGTTTTCTACTGCCTGTCCAATTAAGAGTTGTGGTTTGGGGGCTGGAACTCATCCCAGTTTTCATTGGGCCAGAGGCGAATGACTGTGGGAGGAAGTCGGAGTAGCTGGAGAAAATCCACGCCAGCATGGGGAGAACATGCATACTCCACATAGAAAGGTTCCAGCCAGCCGGTTGATTCCAACCTGGACCTCCTTGGTGTGAGGCAACAGCGTGAGCTATGCCTTGTGATACTGTGCCGATGGCACCTCTGTTCTGCTACATGGACCACCCACTCACACAAATATATATTTAATTCTGGTTCCAAAAAATCCAAAATGGTACCGATCATGATGCCAAAATTATTCCAATTAACGTGCTTAGGGACACACCCATAACTCCAAATCTCCATTATGCAGTTGGATAAGTTATTAAATTCACCATCTTCAATGGAAACTTTTCATTGACACCAGCACTGATTTTTTTTTATACAGGTTGTAAGTATGTCTATTAAATGCTGTAAAACTGGACTAAAATGACATGGAAGTCTGTGGTGATTTTAATGACTCGCTTTTGGAGGCATCCTCAAGTGGCCACTCGAGGAACTGCAGTTTCTGGTGCTGTTTGTTGGCTTTATTTTTCAGCTGTCGGGGTTTCACCTTGATCACACAACACTTGATACTTCTAACCTGGTAGTCCACCAATCAGTGAGTCGCAGTGGCTAAGTCTGTGGTTCAGATTGAAATGTTATGTAACTCTTGGATGGACCGCCACAACATTTGCTCCAGAAATTCAAGTTCCCTCGGGGATGATGTCATCTGACTTTGCTGATCCCTTCAGTTTTCCTTTAGTAACACCAACAACGGGTCAAATAGCTCATTAATTCAGTGAACGCTTGACTGCTTATACTGGATGGATTGGCACCACATTGTGGGCAGAAATTCACGCTTTACAGGAAGTCTATTCTTCTTTGAATCCTTGGCTTTCTCATGTTAGTTCACTATGAGAGTAACTTTACTTCATTAAAAGTCCAACAGTCATTAATGACTGTTGGAAAGAATGCCAGACATTTGTGGTTCCCAGAGGATTCATTATAAAAACATGAGTCCACTGACTTTTTACATGAACCCATTATCAGGTCAAAGGTCAAAATGAGCCCAAAATGTTGGTTTATGACCAAAGTTTCTATTAGCCTTAATGCCGTGCAACTGCTAGATATTAAATCTAAAAAATTCAGCATGCCACTATTTTAAAAGTGAACATGTTAGCATTTACCTGAAAGCACTGTTTACTGCTGTAGACTCTTGGACTTATTATTCTAGAAAGCTTTTTTGTTGTTCGCTTATTTTTGATATCTGGAAATATGGAAAATCGATGATGTAACAGACGTTCTTGCAGCAGGACGTCTGTTCTGGTCATCAGGCGTCTGTTTCTCTGCAGGTCACTCCGGTAAAAGGGCTGCAAAGCTCTGTGTGGACAGTTGATTAACAAAGAGGGAGACAGACAGACTAGCAGACAGAGATGGATAGAGGGCAGTGACCTTTCTACAGTGCAGTAGTAAGGTGAACTGGGAAAGCACTGAACAAATTGTCACTGTGAAAGGGCGAGTACCACATGGTAATGACAGACTCAACAGCTCCATGATGACAGATTGATTTCAGACAATATTCCTGGATTGTCAAGGAGGCCCCATTGCTGTCAGTGAGAGCTTTGCCAGTTCTTCCACCCCCTCCGTCTGTCTCGTCTTGCCTCTCCCCTTCTCTCCCCCCCGCTCTGTCTCGTCTCTTGTCTCACCCGCCTTTCTCTTTCCCTCACCTGCTCCACCCCCGGCTTTTCCCTCCCTCCCGCCGCTGTCTGAATTGCTCCATTCTGCCCAAACACTCTTGCTACATCACAGTCTGTCATTGGCCCTGTCCTGAAAGGCCTTGTTGACAAAGGCACTGGTGTAAAGTGCTTCCTAGTGTCATGGAGATTGGCTTGTCCTCAGACTGTACACTGGTGTAAGGTTCCTGGAAAGCCATAAGAGGTGTTTCACACCAAGCTTAGCTGTCATCATCATCGCAAAGACACACACACTTGGGTCCACTGGTGACTGATGCATGTCTGACTCAGATAGTTCTTGTTTACAGTCTCTGTGCTTCTCTGTCACTCACTGTACACAATGAGCCAAATGCAGGTTGGACACTTTTTTTTTCCAAACTGTGGAATGCAGTAAGGATGAAGGAGAAGGAGGAGGGTGTGAGAGGCAGGATGCATCTCACTGCTAAAAGATAAGAGGAAAAAAAAACCCAAAAAACAAAACAAGTCTTGCTATGAGGAAATAGTTTTTTTGTGCAGCATTTGTGCTCTGAAGCAGTGATCTGCAAGGGTTTTTTCCCTTTTCACATCTTAAAACTCCATGTATCCCATTGGTTATATATATCTGTGCACTATGGGATTAGAGGGTCAGTAGCTTTTGGTACAGACTGAAATGAGTCTGGTTGTGAGCACAGAAGTCTCACCCACACACTGCTCAAATCTGTTGCTTTCAAGGGGCCAAACAGAAGAAACAAACGGCAAAATTATTTTTTCCAGAAGGTAAACGAACTGAGGAGCTCCAAAAAGATCTGCTATGAGATAAATAAGGATTATTTTGAACTGTGAATCATGCAAAGTGCTATTTAAGAATAAAAATAAAAATCAGGTGTTGGAATATAGCATAGCATAGCTTTTAAAGTAACCCAGCAGCTTAGTTATTGTTGGTTTCTGGTAAATACAATGAAGGTTGCAAAAGCCTCCATGTGGTGACTTATGCAAAGACTTAGCCTTACCTGCAAAGTTGATATCATGCCAGCAAAAGTCTTTGCAGGTTTTTCACCACCTGGCTCAGACTCAGCTGCAGCTCCTTGAACTCTTGGATGCCCAACGGTCTAAGTCCAAAATTAAAAACACAAAAAGTATCCTTTGATGTCTGAAGGGGGTAAATTTGCTCAATTATTGTGTGTGGTTTCTACAACTTTGTTGGCTTTTTACACCCTGCATAAAACATCTGCTTGTGACACCTAAATAGCTATTTTAGGTTTGAGTTTAGAAGTTTTTTGAGCAGTTTAACCAGTTCAAAGTCTTACACATTAGTACAGACATAAATTAAAAAACAAATCAGGGATTAAATTTACACAAATGTTATTCTTTTAAGACCATTTGAGTGTCTAGAATACCAGTTTATCTTATCAAGATGCTGTGAGGGAGAACTGCTCTATGCAGTTAAATACTAACCTGAAGTTTAATATTTAACACCCTGTGTTTTCTCTGGCGAGGGGGACTATGATAACATACAGATTAATACGAGTTTGTGTCTAAACATTCATATCTGTTTGTCTGCGAGGGAGAATAAGAAACAATGCACTGGCAGTGCAGTGCAGCCAAAACATGTGGGCATTCCCACAATGTCCCATTTAGTGCCAAGTGGTCGGCCAACCTCCAAACGTATTAGACAGACAGTAATAAACAGGTGCTTGTTGGTGCGCTGCTTTGTAATGGAGAGAGGGCAAAGTCTGTTTGAGTGTGTCATGTGGCCGAGGCTGAGTGCGGGCCAGGGAGTGGGGTGCGAGATTGTTGGGATTCTTGGTTGCTGCCGCCTAGGCCCACCTAATCGCCTTTTGCTCCCCCCTGCAGCCCTCCTCTCCTTATGAGCTCTGTTAAAGAAGGCCTCTCTGCCATCTTAGCCTCTGCTCCCTTCTGCTCTCTAAAGTGACCCTCCTCTCCTTAACCCTCACCCTGCTTCTCTCTCCTCTGCCTGATTTTATTTCTCTCCACGTCTCTGCTCTCTCCTTCTGTGTCTGCCACTCTGTTTGGCTTTCCTCTTTCCTCACAGCCTCCCCGCTGTTGCCTCTTCCCTGATAAGTGGCCCTAAGCACACACTCAGCCCGTGTGTGTGCACCAGGCCTTAGCCTAATGGAGTGAGATAAAACGGCTAGAGTGCCACTTGCTGTGCTCTCTTTATGACGGGACAAGCGCAGCAAGACTCACATTTGCATGAAAGATTGTGGCACTCCGTCGGTATGTTCAATTTTCTAGGAATTTTTGGGGAAAATATTTAAATTTCAGAAATATTTGAGGAAAAACGTGACTTTGTAACTCCAGATGAAAACATTTCCTAGTCTGACAGCACTTCCTTTGTTAAATTTGATAAGTTCAGTAAGTGTTTTCCTTTTGATGTAGATAGAAAAAAATAACCAAAAAGTAAGTCACACATTACAGGATAATTACTCTTTTTAATATGAAAAACTGTAATCAGTATTTCAAATACACATGTAGCTTCTATGACATTATCCACTGGATTGTGACACTCTGTTTTACTTTACTGTTTTAAGTTTAGCATCTAGTTTTTTATGATAACAGACATGCCTAGCGAGGAGTTGATCTGACTTAGAATATGAGGCCACTGCACGCATTTCAGTCACAGGATAAAGCATACCCAGTCTTACCATTTATTTGTTCTAAATGTGGAGATATGTTATACAATATTGTCTACTTAAAGTAAGACTTTAAAGTAGCTGCTGAGATCATAACTTTATTAGGAAAGTATTGACGGAGGTCATAATGAAGTGAAAAGTAGGTTTTGTTTTTGTTTTTTTGGAACCACAAACGTCATTCCCTGCTGGCCACTGCAAAGAATGCAGGTTTAAGACAATTCTGCATGGGCTTCAGCAACAATGACCATAACCAACAGTGTGTTTGACAATCTCACACATATACAGTTTCATCATTTATAAAGGCTGAGTAGTAGACTTAAAAAATCAAAATGGTGTGAGTTATGCATTTGTTAAATTGCATTTGCACTTTACCTCTTGAAAACTTAGTAAGAATAACCCTTAAAGCTCTTTTCGGAACTGTGCAACTACCCTTGAAAAAAAAACCCAGAAAACTTGTCATGGACTGTTACGTGACAAGCAGCTAGTGGAACTAGCAAACACAGTTAAACTCAAACTCACAGCTTTTATTTCACTGGCAAAATAGTCATTGAGTAAGGTAAGAACCATAGAAACCAAACCAAACATCTTATATCACATATTACTGAGTCAAAACTCGTCATTTAGGGTTAAGGGGAGGTCGTCAAATATCGTTTTGTTGGGGGAGTTACTACACATTTGATGCACCAGCTCTCTGATGGCATGATACTGTTAAAATCATTTAAAGTACCTCTGTTTACTGTAAAGGAGTAACATCACTCAGGATATTGTGCTATTCACCTTTAAATAAAGTGAAAAGAAGGGGAATCCCCTGACTCCTTTTTCCCACCACTACACAGCACAAGTCAGTGAAGTTCCTACTGTAACCAGAGTGCTATTTTTTGACACGTCTTTCAAGTCTCTTTGAAAGCAGTGTTTGTAATTAAAAGAGCATTCAAAGGGCAGCTCCTTCGTCAAGGCCAATGCCCTACTGCACAGACTTAAAGAAAGATCCTTTCCAATCTTTATCGCGTTCCTTCCTTCAGTGTTTGGGTAATCTTGCTAACACAGAGAAACAAACAGGCATCAACGATCCCTGATCAGCCCATAAATAAAGAAATGTCCCGTTTTCTGTGCTGGTTGATCAGGTAACATCCTGGAAAACCAACCTAGGAGGTGTTCTACTGCAAACCCCCTTTTTCACTTCCTAGTATTAAGACTAAAACGCAACAAGAAAGACCTCTATTAATTCAGGTTAAAGACTTTCCATAGGGTTCCATACTTCCACACACTTGGAAAAGTACAGTCTTCATGGAAACCCCTTAACCTGAAGTGAAAGAGACCTTTCACATAATCATAAAAGTTTTCCCCAGGATGCTTTTGGCAGTAAGCCACCTGGTTCTCAGCACATCTTCTCTTGTGATCAATTTGTTCCAAAAACAAGGGTCTAAATAATAAAATATAATATAAGGTACTTTTTCTGACGTTAGCAGAGGTTGTCTTTGCTTCAGGGGTAATAATAGACCTCTGATCCACATTTAAATGAATTAATCTGGTTTATTTACAAGTAGAAATATTCACTAATTAACTGTTTAAGTTGCACAGGAGAGAGTAGAGAGGAGACTAAAAAAGCTTACACACACGCACAGGCTTTTTGCTCCAGCCGAGGCAGCTGGGGCCGTCAAGTTTAATGAAATATAGCAGCTTAGAGTTCAAAGACTCCACAGTAGGGCCTGTTAAGGGTAAGCCGCGTGATGGAGATGTTTCCCGGAGCTTTATGACGCTGGAGTAATTCTTCTCTGTTTCTTTCCTGTTCTTTTGATGAGCAGTCGGCAGGAGGCTGTTGTTTTGCTGGGCGAAGGAAGCAGAGGCAGAGATGTTACTCCTCTGATTCTTCTTTAATCAGATAGATTGACAGGAGCATCTTATTCCCCTTTTCTTTTTATTCCACCCTGTTTCTGCTGTTTTTCTAGTCCCTCGTGTTATCCAATAGCTCCTCCTGTACTATTCCCACCACTAAAGCAGTTGCTATTCACCCCAGATCTGATGGTGCCACAGAAAGAGCCATTGTCCCGACTGGTCTTACCCGACTCTTATCTATTGATTGGAAAGGCGAGAGGGGAAAATAACCGGTATTGATTACCACACTGGGTGAAGCTGCTGGGCAGGACGTCTGGACGGGTAAGAAAAGACGGCATTCTTCACCCTCTGCTGCCTCACTGCTGTCAGAACAACCGCTCTCGCCACTCCACGTATCCCATCCCCTTTCACCCAGCCTCCCCTTCCCACCCTCACCTCCGCCTTTCTTGAATTGCCAAGATGGCTCTCCTCCCCGGTCTCACTGTTTTATGCAGATTTTTATCTCTGTTTGTGAAATGTATAGCCGAGCGCAGCAGAAGCAGCCCCTGAACAGAAGCTCTGGCCTTTCACACACTCCCTGAGCTGCGGTGTCCACCTCACCTTTCGCCCAACCCCTCCGGTCTCAAGTGAAGTCTTCGGCTCTGGATTTGGTTTCCAGCTGGAGTTTTTCACCCCCCTCATTGTCTCTCATATTCCTTGAACTTTGCTTTTATTTGTTCATTTTTTTTAACTTGTATTATGCCATTGGTCCTAAGGCTTTAAGAAAATGTGTTGTAGAATGCTTCCCTGGATGCACAGGCTCCATTAAACTCCTTCTTCTGCCTTCTGCTGAGCTAACACAGTGCTCCTGAGGAGGAGGAAGCATTCTCCAGCTCCTGTCTGTCTCTGCGCCTCTTATCCTTTATGTAAATACTGCACACTGAAGACACATTCGCTCAGATCTGTGTTTATCTTAGTAATGAATCACTACAGTCTGCCTGCGTGCAAAAGCCTTTTGATGCCTTAGAAAATTCCTGCAGTTGGCTGGAGATTAAGCAACAAAATGCTTTTTATTGGAAAATGTTTGAATAACTGTATCGTGCATTGAGGCGGACAGTGTTGCGTGCATTATGGGGTTGGTCTCATTGTGGTTGGTTAACTTCCAGCTGTTCTCTATTGGTACGGCTGTCAGCAGCCTAGTCAGCCTTTTATTCACATGTTTGCAATGATTAAGGCCGAAGCACTTTGTATGGACTAGAAAATGCATGTACACATCATTACAAATCCACAGGTGTTTAGTAAAAGAGGAAAAAAAATAAACAAGGAGAAAGCTGCCAGCACATCTGAGCGTTGCTCAAGCCTGGAAGCTTTTGTAGTCTTTAACTTTTTAATTTATTATTTTTTATTTCTTTCATTCTCTTCCTGACATTTCCTAACATATTTTCCTCCACAGATGCCTGCACGACAGATCAACTGCTCATTAACCCGCTCACAAGGTTTCGTAAAAGCTGGCTATATTTAGTCTGAATCACAAGAATGCTTCTTATTGAATGTGCCCCTTTCTCTTAAAATAATCCATCACCAAATTGAGCAAAGAAAAACAGAGCTAATTCTGTGAGTCGCCAGGCCTCCTCCTCCTCCTCTTCCTGCACTATGAAAGATTCCATTCACACATGAAGCTCGCTTATAATAAGCAGCGCTTTACCAGCGCAGCAGTACGGAAAAGCCCATATGGTCACGTGTATCATTTTCCAGCAATTCCAACAATTTAAGTAAACGCTCACCAGTTTCTCATGAGTCGGGCAGATGTCCATTTATCCCTGTGTCTGTAGAGGACTGATACTTTGTGAGGTAACCAGAAAAGAGTCTGTTGCAGTACAATCGACCTCCTCTATGGTGTGATGACAAATTGAATATCAGGCATCTTAAACTGTGTATCTTAAAAGGGCAATAATTTCCCATTTCTCAGACCTGGAGTTGTTGTTGCACAGAAGGCCTCTGTGTGCTTTCAAAGCTTTTAACTCCAAGGTTAAGAGAACCTGTCCTTGAGAGGGCGGAGGTGGAGGAGTAGAATGGAGCCCCCCCACCCTCGAAGAAACGATGCAATCATGCACACAACACAAACACTTCTGAAGTTATTCAGACGATGTCCTTGATTTCAGCACTTCTTCATGCCTTGTTTTTCAAAAAAGACTTCAAAAGCTTTGGAGGAACGGAGATTGAGGGAGGAAGTCATTTTGTTGCACATTCCTCGCACTCGGAGCAACAGCCAAAACTGTAATAAGCCAAAAAAGCTCAGGAGTGGCTCGAGTGTCCAAGTTCAAGATCACCCAGACCCTTTCATCACAACCGAAGGAATCTTTTGATATTTTTGGCAACACACCAACTTGGATTTGTGTTCTGGTTTTTGCAAGAATTAGCTAGCTGGTCAATTCAAGCAATAACGTAGCCATCATTTACTGAGAACTGCTGGACTTGCTGGACAGGTGAGAGCAGCCAGTCAGCCTTCAGTTTGCTGCTGAAAAACTCATTTTAACAGCGTTAGTAATGGAGTCTTCCTCAGCACCTCCTCAATTTAGACACTTTTTAGCATTTTCATTACATGAAAGTAGATCATGTTAAACTTCAGATGTTCTTGTATAGTGTCAGTGTGGTCTGTTGTTCATTATTGTAAGTCATGGAATTTAAATTGTATCGACTGCTCTCAGTTTTTAACTCATGCAAGTTTAGATAATAAATAGCGTCTATTTTTCAAAGTCATGCTATTCAAAAATTGATCCCAGCACAATTGATCGATGTGACAGATCTAAGCCATATGCTTTATTCCTGCCATAAACTGCAAAAATATTAGACCGATTATTATACAGTTATGTCCAATGAAGCAATTTCAGTCAGGTTGACACTGAGCTCTGTCCAGGGGCGTTTGTAGTATTTTTTTAAATGGGTGGAAGAAGGTGGGGGGGGGGGGAGACAATCAGAAATAACTGTTGAAAACAGCCTTAGAAGACATATTCATGAGCATCTTTCCATTAATAGAACAATAGAACAACCCATTTCCTAAAAAAATGATAGTAAGCAATTATTCATTGAACAGTATTTATTTGTAAGAAACAATATTATTATTATATACAAGGACCAGTGTATTTTCATTTAAAAATCACAGCTGCAACTTCCTGAAGGAGACCCACCCCTGAAGTGTCATGACCCGGACCACAAGACACGGAGACCGTCAGGCCCACCGAAGACAGCGCCGCGGATAGCTTTCCCCTCCACACCAATGACTGAGAAAACTCAGGCTGCAAAAGTGCAACATGGCAGCTGTTGCTTCGTCCATCTTTCATGCAGTCATTGATACAACTAAAAAGAAAACAGACGATAAAGTTCAGTGAATTTCATTATTTAGCTTGCTAATACTTTGACCTGAATGTTTACACCACTGACAGAAAATAAAAAGAGACAGAAATACAAGTTAAAATTTGGAATTTGTTTTATTGATTTGGAAATTTTTAACATATTGCTAATCAATTTGATTTAAATAGGGCCCAATAACAAAAGCTGATTGAAAGTGCTATATATTATAAAGACCCTACAATGCAAGAGAGAAAACCCAACAATCTGATGATCCACTATGAGCAAGCACTTGGCAACAGTGGGCAGGAAAGAAAAATCCTTTTAATGGAAGGAAACCTGCGGCAGAACCAGGCTCAGTCGGTTGAGGGATTTTAATCCAGTTATAATCAAATTTCTCTCTTGCTACGACATTTTTGATGTTATGTATTTAGGTATTCATCTGCAAGGAAAAAGATGACCATTTTTCCTTCAAAATGAATACTAAGTTGATGTTAAAAAACACCACTTCAAGTTGTGCGTCTTAATGGCTCGGTGATGGTTTTGGCCAATGCAATGAAAAACCTGACAATGGCATTTGGCTTCTTTTCTGCTTCTGACAGATGTTTAGTCAAGCTAGATGCAATGTTTTTTACTGCTGTGGATTTCTGTAACTCCCAATAAAAGGTAGATCTGATTGAGAAACCATGGGATACTGCAGTAATCTCACAAGGCTGTGTGCTTTTTGGCTGTAATCGTGACAATAATTTTTAAAAATGATGGCAGCTGGAATAGGCTCCAGCCCCCGCAAGCTGCATGAGAAGAAGAAGATGAACGTATCATCGTGCCATTATCAATAAGACTCAAAACTAGAAAAGAAAAGAAACTATTCAGCTTGAGAACCATCGTAGTTTTCGCAGTTTTCTGTACAATTGTACATCTTTTTGGAACCACAGGCTCTGCCACCTGCTGGCCATTATATAGAATAGATTTGGCTTCATTTTTTGTTAATACACAACAGGATTTCTTCAGGTATTTAATTCTTATCTATTAAGTAGTTATGTTGCTGTTGTGGGAAAGGCCTTTATTAGTAGAAAACACTGTTTGTTGACTGTTTATAAAGAAAGAAAACATTAATATAACACAACATGAAGGGTGTCAGTCATGATGGTGATTGGCAGCTTTTTTCACCTTTAAGCACAACCAGACTTGCCCTGAGAGGAACGAGTATGTAATCAGTTTGGTTTATTTGTCTGTCTAGCGGCTACAGTTTTCATATCATATCTGATTTAATTGTGGTGAAAATTGGAACTTCAAGGTCACACCAAATGTGAAAATCAGGAAAATTTGTATTACCCTCATTTTTTATGGATTATCTTCAAAATTCACAACAATATACTAGGCCTTTGGGGACATCAGTACCTAGGGTGGCTAAGCATTTGAATATGACCTTTATTGCTAGCGTCCGCTGAAGGTCAAAATTTGCGCCTCACAATGCTGCCATGAAGTTTTGCAAAATCACAAACTGCTTGAATATATTTTAAAATCTCGAGTTTTTACAGCTTAGATAAGCCAAAGATTTCAGCCAGTTCTGCTCCAGTCATATGGATAAAGAAGATAAAATACACCATTTTAGTATGTAATGTTTCAAGGTCATGGGGTCAAAGGTCAGACATCAAAGTGTTGTTATGAAAACAGACTGACGTCATCCTGTCAGTCTGCAATAAAAGCATCATAAAACATCAAAGTTTTAGTATAGTCATTGCCCTTCAGGGGGGAGTGCCGCTCTCTGACTCCTCTAGTTTCCTCTCGTTTCCAGTCCATAGATTTTTCATAGAGAGACACATTTAAGGAGACCAAAATCTTCCTGCCTTTATGTTTAGATTCAGTAACTGGCACATCATATCATGTTTATTCAAGTACAAAAACTTGGAGGTTAGAGATGGAACTGTTTTTTTCCAGTGTCAGTATTTATCAGAAACTTCTTCTCATCTAACTTGCACTGATAAAGGAAATAAGGTTACTTCTCCAACCCTCAAATTATTCCTTTATGTTGGAAAGGACACATTTAGCGACAGAAAAATGGGCCTGTAAATGAAGCAGCAGTGAGAGTTCAGGTTAGCCAAAACCACCACAAACATAAAGCCAACAGAAATCTCAGCTTGGAAGGAAATCCTCCTCTGGAAGGTCGGCGTGAATTTACTGTAAGTGTCGAACACTCTGCAAAGAAGTGCAAAAAAAATAAAGTTCACCCTTGTTTTTTTTTTAAATTTTATTTATTTTTTATGAATGGAAACGGGGCATTCAGAAGTTCTCTTGTCTCTTTTTATTTTCTTCCGACTTGTACTTACGTCTCAAGAAATATATTTTGCAGCTTTGACAGAAGCATTTCCTTTGCAAGTTCAATCTGTTTTGATGCTTTACTTCAGCTAAACCTTTGACATGAATCAGGCCTTGTTTTTGTAAGTCACTCCTCTCCATTAATCCAGAAGGGACACATGGTTGAGTGGCTTGTGAGACCATAAGTCGGAAGAGATAACTGTAGCCTATTTGTTCAAGATTTGGCAGAAATGTATTTATGTTTTCCCGAGGCGGTTAAATCCTTTAGGACTCGCGGTCCATATGAGCTCGAGCAGCACTGAGCCAACGCTGGGACGTGTCTGTGGTCCTAAATCAGATCCTACAGAGGAGAAACAGTGAGCGTCTCTGTTCTGATTTCCTAGTAGCTGTGGAGTGAGATACGGGCCAGCTGACAACAGCCAAAAAGACTGCGGTTGCATTTTCTCCACAGACATAAACAATGACACTTCCAATTTCCTGTGCGTGCTGTGGACCAGGAAAGGACATCCACAGAGAGAAAGGGAAAACTCTCAGTTTATGGGTGAAGGAAAGAGGGTTTCGTTGCTTTTATGCTGCTTTTACGCTGAAATATTTCTTCTTCTTTTTTTACTTATACAGCTGTATGTATTTTTTTGAGAGAGAAAAAAAGAGACTGAGTTTGTCACGGTTCTGGGTCCGTTGGACCCGGTATTTTGAGTTTATTATGTTTTGGTTTATTTTTGCATTATGGATTGTTTTCTGATGTTCTGGTGCTTTGTTTATTATCATTATAGATCTGTTTCTGTTATTCTTGGTGAGGGATCAGTTCTTAGGTTTTGGGTTCTCATGTGTTTCTGTTCAGTGTCATGTCTGCATCTGGTTTAGTACTTCTTGTTTCCTGTCTTATTGTGAAAGTCTTTGTCTAATGTTAGTGTGTGCAGCTTAGCTCCCCCGTCTCGTTAGCCCTGATCTCCCCCAGCTGTGTCTCCCTTCTGTTGCCCATTCCCTCATTACTACCCTGTGTATTTAAGCCCTGTGTTTTCCCATGCTCGGGGTCGTGTCGTAACATCATATTATACCTGTGTGTGTTTCTGTTCTCCATAGTCTGTGTTCACTTCATGTTTTGTTTTTGTACCAGCAATAAAGCTGAGGTTTTTGAGTTTCAAGTTAGTGTCTGAGTACTGCGTTTGGATCCTCCTTTACGCCTGCCCGCACACAGAGCCCTGACAGAGTTAAAGATTTTTGGCTTTAGAAATGATAGCGGCCCAGCTGTTGTACCTGCAGCTGAGATACATCTGTAAGCAAAGTGATGGATGCCAGGGGGAGTTACCTGTGTCAGGATAATGAACTTCTTGTTTACCATATGTGTGAAATGCACTGAAGGAATGTGACTCCTGTGCGTGCGTGTGTATGCATGCATGCATTGGGAGAGGCCATGCGTACATACCCTTTCCATTGTTTTTACTGCGAGCAGAGCGCCCATTTGTCCTGAGCCGCAGTTTGTGTTCTGTGTACTTTTGAGGTCTGTCGCAGGTATAGGGTTTGGTTGCATTTCCTCCCCCTCTTTGCGCTCCCTCGAGCTCCTGTTTCTCCTCCGCGTCTGCTCTGCTCAGTAATTCAGGGTTTTGTTTAGTTTTTGATGGGGGGTTAGTCGGAGGCCCGGCGCTGTGCGACCAGCGGCGCAGGCCTCCTAACACCATCACAGGGTGTTTCGGCCTGCTTCACTTCACCAGATCTGAGAGCCCAGACCCGAGCCAATTAAGAGCCGGGAGAATAGGCTGCTGTCCGTCTCGCTGAGAACCGCCCCCTCTCATCTCTTTGATGTCTTGCACGCTACACATAACCAGAGCCAGAACACTTCACCCTCTCTGTGCAGGCAGTGAACGACAGGGCTTAACCAATTATTACAATCTGGTTTCAAGATTTTGGGTAATCATTGAGAAGATGACAAATTGCCTCTATCTCGTTTCATCTGCCTCTGATCTCACTGTTTTAGACTCTGGTTTGATCCTGATAAGTCAGGATTCACATGCTTTTTTTTCCACTTGCAAGTGTGAATAAAGCTGTTTTTTCATTATCACTCAGTTATAATCTGTCATGCAAATTAAAAGATTTTTAGATTTTAATGGTTTGACTGCTGTTACTTTTAAATGTTACTAAAAAAAACAAACAAACAGGAAAAATCACTAAATGATACATGTCTACTTCATCCTAAAGACTCTTAATCCCTCTTCAGGTGATGTTTCATTGTCTGTTACACTATGATGGGGGGAAACACAGTGAGTTGCTGCGTGCTTTTAATGTTTTTGGCCTACAAATGCTAAAAGATGTGGAGCACCATCTGAATATTGTGGTCAGCCACAGAAACACATTTTCACTGTTAACAAAACAACTTTATCACGTGGCCCCCTTTTTTATAAGGCTCTCAGTTGACAGTGATGCAATGCACATTATTGCACAGACAACAATAACGTTGCAGAAAGAAAGGCAGAAGACAAAAAGCAGGTAAATGAGCAAAATATATTAAGTATAAAGCATTTAAATAGTAAAGAACAACAAAAGCAGCCAAAAATCAGTAGAGTGGGGACATTCGATTGTGAAAAGAAGATTATGTAGTGCTTTGGAGCTATAATGTTATTTCATCATGAGTCTACAAAGGATTTAAGCTGATTTCTATCTCACTATATTTTAATGGTGTCTAAAACCAACCAGACTAACGTTTTCCTTCAACATCTTTTTAATTCTCGTTTCTGTTCACTGGTTTTGCCTGAAGATGCTCTCAGTGTCATCATAAAAAGCAAAGAAGAGAAAAAGATGATCTGAAAGTGAGCGTTCACATTTACTGACTTAAATGTGAGCTGTTACATATGAGGAAATATATGAGACATTATAATTGCATATTTTCTTGCATCCTCAGGACCTCCACGGGTGTCTGACAAAGTTGAGCACAGACAGACGGCCCGGGTGGGCAGTGCCATCAAGCTGCCATGTCCGGTGGAAGGAGACCCTCCACCCCTCAAAATGTGGACCAAAGACGCACGCAACATCCACAGTGGCTGGATACGCTTCCGCATCCTCCGCATGGGCCTGAAGATCAAAGAGGTGGAGACGGATGATGCGGGGACCTACATCTGCAAAGCAACAAACGGCTTTGGTAGCGTTAACGTCAACTACACCCTCATCGTCATTGGTGAGTGCGGACGGAGTTCGGTTTGGATAACCTGCCCCTCGGCAGGCTCACGAGATGAGATCATTGGCTCGCAGAAAAATGTGTCATTCTTGTTAATGCAGCAACTATAAAACATGAAGTCACCTGTCTCTTAACTAAAACCAGAAACAGCGGCAGTGAGTCAGTCCCTGATTTGTACTGTCGGGCCTCATCAGTTCTGCTGTGGTGTTTAGGGGCCAGATTTGTAGCTTTTCCCGGCAGTCAGAAATCTCACCCCAGTTTAAATGTTAAACGAAAGCATCGCTCACAGAGGTCAAGGTCTAAAACAAGTAGATTTATGGAGGTTTAGTGGCTGATCCTCTCATCTGTTCTATGTGTTGCTGCCTCTACCTCTGTCTGCCCAAAGTCAACAGCGGCACGGGATATTGTTTCATACTACTTCATCCTCCGTGACTCAATTGGATCTCCAGCTCTTCCTTTTCCTTAGGCCACACTCTTTAGAGGAAGGAGGTCTGCAGCCTCACAATAAGAAACACATTCAGTGTAAAAGTTTGTCTCCAGCCTCTCCCGCAGCTCTTGTAAGAGCACAATCTGACCGAGTGTGTTACTCTTTTGCACACTTTTGAACACAGTGCATTTCCTCTGCGCTACAGCAGCACATGATGAATGAGCGGAGTGGAGCGTGAAGGCTGTGTTTATTCTAATTACTCTAAGATGCCTAATTTGGGCCAGAGTCTGTGCGCTCTCGCAGGAGGAGTTACAGTCGGGTCTTGTGACAGGCGTGCTTCAGACGAAGAAGAGCCATAATCAGGCACAAGCAGAAAACACAAATCACTTCAGAAAACGGCCCTTATTGCAGTTAAGCATGCGCATGAGTGGGGAATAGATGAGACCAAAGTTTATTTTAGGGTCTCCCTCTGTCTGTTGCTGGTGAGTTGAAAATGAGGGTGTCTGTTGATTGGGCTAAAATGAAAGGTTGGAGACTGGGGCACGGGGCCAGCTATAATGGTTTGTAGTATAGTTGTGCTGTATAGTATCAAAGTCAGACGTGGCTATGGCTGTATGTGTAGTTAAAGGACATTCCTGTGAACTTTTTATAGTGAGTGTAAAGAATTTGTTAAAGATGGAGCTGGCAGTCTTGGTAGTGAAAATACAGAGTTCAGCTAAAGTTAGAGTTAAATCTGAATTGCTGGAAGTTTTAGATGACGTGTGAGCACTCACTGTAGCTAGGCATACACTCACCAGTCACTTTATTAGGTAATATTGTCAGAAATTTCACTACTAGAATTTTTCCACAAAACCATCTCTAAGGTTTACAGAGAAGAAGCATAAGAAGACAAATGTGACATGCCTTGTTGTCGGAGGTCAGAGTTAGAAGGCCAGAGTGCTTCGGTTCAAATAACCACTAGTTTCAACCACAGTATGTAGAAGAGTAGCAGAAGAGCACACCAGGTGCCCCTCCTGTCAGCTAAGAACAGGAAACTGATGCTAAATTCAGACAAACTCACAAAATTGGACTATATAAGACTAGAAAAACGTATTCAGATGCATTCAGATGGGAGGCACGACATCACCCTGCCTTGTATCGACAGTATTGTTCCTGGCCATGTCCATTCCTTTGTGACCACAGAGTATCCATCTTTAATGGGTGCTTGCAGAAGGATAATGTGCCTGTGCCCTCAGATCATCTCAAAATTTTTGAACATGACAGTAAGTTCACTCTACTCAAATTGCCTCCTCAGTCACCAGATCTCAGTCCAGTAGAGCACCTTTAGGAGGGGTGAAACATGAAATTCACATCATGGATGTGCAGCTGGCAAATCTGCAGCAGCTGTGTGATGCTTTTGTGTCAACATGGACCAAAAACTCTGAGGACTGTTCTGTGAATCTGTGCTGTGAAAGCAAAAGGGGTTCTAACCCAGTAATAACAAGACGTATCTAATAAAATGGCCATTGAATGTATGTGTAGGTGAAAGCAGTGATAGAAGCTTGAGGTCCAGTTGAGGTTCAAGTACTGAAATGTAGTAATTGTAGCAGAAGCTGACCTGGGACTGTGAGTTAAAGTGGAAGCAGGTAGTTGGGTCCTTATATGTTTGGATGTGGGTGTCGGGTTTTCCCCTGAAATCAGAAACATGTTTGCCGAGTAATCTAACTACTTAAAGTAAGTTAGGCAAGTAATTTAATGAATCGTCTATGTTGAAAAGGTCTTTTCGCAGCATGTTCAAACTGTTTTGTTAGTAAATAAACATTTATTATGAAACTTTCCAGCCTGCACTTCCAGGAATTCTGTCAGTTTGTGTCTGGAAATTCAGAAAAAACAATTATCAAGTACTTTTTGTATTCCTTAAAGATTTGTGAAAAAGCAAGGAGTATTATTTAGGGGATTGTACTTTATCATTTTCATTGAAACTTGACAAATATAAACTAGTTGTGACATTTTTAGATCTCTTTCCAAGTTGAGAAAAAGCTTAACTAAACAACCAAATAAGTATTAAAAAAGAAAAAGAAAAAAGGAGCTCCGAAACTTTCCAGACCGATGTTTTCTTTGAACATGTGAGATGACCGATTTTTGAAAATGAAGTATTTATCCAGAGTGGAGCCAGAGGTTATTTGGGCTATATTTTTTATTTAAATATTGATTTAAAGTTGGGAGATAAAGACACGCAGGCATACACACTCTCACACACAGTTAACCGATTAATCTCACTGATAAATAACTTTCTCCCTGAGGATAATTTGTGTGGTTTGACTTTCTGTTGTGGCTCCGCTGAGTGAGAAGACAAATGAACAGTTAGATGTTGCTGGCATGAAGCTGGCACTGATTCCTTTGAGATCAGAGATTGCTTTGAGTAGAGCATGCATTGCCCTACTCCTCTTTGAGACTTCTTAAAAAAAAATCCTTTGCAAGTTTAATCTTAAGTCTTTCTTGGAAGCATATTTCCATGAGATTGTTATCAGAAGTCTGTTGACCCTTTATGGAGTTACCTGGAGACTTTCTGGCCTGACTCTTAATCCTGAACTGGCTTGTTCCATTTCCTACTTATCCTCGGGTGCTGGTGGCAATGAGTGCATAACAAATGGACTCTGCATTTCTCAAGAACACCCCCTCCTCTGTTTCAGCTCTCTTGTCTATCATCCCATTACTCGCTGGCAGGCCATCGCCGCAGCGTTTGTTTTTATAGGTAATTGTTCCATCAGGGGTGCATTTTCATTTGGGTTGCCACAAAGATTATGGGAGCCTCATTGTCAAAATACTTGCAGGACTGAAGTCAGATTAATACAGCCAAATAGTCTGCAATTATCATGAGCAACACTTTCCAGTAACACTGAATCACCTAATTGTGTACGGTTTTTAATTTAGCTGCATGCTGTAAAACCTGCTGTCCGTGTGTGTGTGTTTAGGGGATAAATTATGGTGCTTAGAGAGATCAGAGAACATAGTTTATTTATTTGAAATTCTGTAAATGAGGGGTAGCGGGCTCCAAGCACAACTGAAGTATCCATCATGTGCGTGTATTATTTTTACTGGAGCGAACATGTTAAGAGGAGCAACTGCATTCAGTTATAGTGCCGGTCAGGGGAGGAGGGTCAGCTAAATCCTGGCAGCTGTTCAAGTTCAGCATGGAGAGCATAACTCCTAAGACGTCGCTTGGGACCCGGCAGAGAGGCCAAGCAGAAGAAAAACAGTAAGATAAAGATTGTGGAGTGAGACTGGAAGTGCGAGAGTGAGAGGTTTTGCGGGCTGATCCGTGGAGGCGGGGTGGAGGGGGTTCCACTGAGGCTGGAGAGATATCCCTCTTCCCATCTGCCAGCGGACAGCGTGTCCTCCCAAGAGCTATCTGAAGAATCTGGTCAGTCAGTGCAACATGGCGCCTCCTCAATCCCTCCAGCTGGCTGTTTGGGCCCTGTTTGGGGTGGTCTCCTGACAACTGGCCCCCATCACCTCCTAGCACCCCTGCCAGGATAGACCGATGCATGCAGCAGTCTCATCCTCAGCTGCTCGGGCTACAGCAAGGCTTCACGAGGATTAATATGGGATTGTCTGATTAGCATTTAGAGGATTGCATGTTAATGTTTATGTCTGTGCAGATTAAATATTACAGGATTAGCGCTCCTTATTTTAGGGTGAAAATGTTGGCTCGCATTGTTCATTTTTCTCCTCTCTCTAGAGATGTTGTCAGGCTGGATAAACTGCCATGTGTCTCACTGATCACATGTGAGAGCTGTTTGGAGATTTCCAGAGTGTGATGCAAGGAGCATAACTTTCCCTGGACATTAGTGTCCCCAACAACATCTGGAGCTCATTGTGACCCCAAATCATCCAGGCCTTTTCCTGTGGTTCAGCTGGCACAGGAGGCCAGTGTATCGTGACCTGTTTCCTGCGGCTGGATTTGTGAATGAAGTGGGAGGGAATGGCGTCAGACCCCAAACACTGTAGCTAGATCATGAATGAATGGGAGCTGTGTGGAAAAAGATTGACTGTATTTTAGCCAGCTTAGTCTGAGTCTCACTGGAGCACTGTCCCATTTGCGTGAAGAATTTGTGACTTCACACAGAGAGCACTGATTCCATAGTGTGTAACAGCTTTTACTAACCTTCCTGGACACAAAAATGCTCATTTATAGAGGAGGCTTCTTAAGCACTTCTCCTTTACTGATTTTATTTTTCAGATTTCCAAAAATAACCTTCATATGGCAGCCAGGAGATGTCCTACATCACCCCTGTCTGCAGTCCAGTGAGCCAACATTGTGCAAGGACAATAGTGGCAAGGGATAGCTTTAACAGGACAGACTTATAAAGGGCACCATTGTTCCCTGAAATTGCCAAAAAGTAGAGAGGAAATAGATTAAAGAGAAAAAAGTCAGAAAGAAAACCCCGGCAGTGTGGGACCATGTTCTGTTTGGATTGGGAGGTTCAGGAACCAGGAGGAATGTGGAGAGTCCGAGTGAGCAACAGAGAAATATTTCTTCCACTGGAGGCTGTTTTTTAAAGGAATGGGTTATTATAGTTGGCCAGTTAAACCCCTTCAAATAGCCATGACATCATGGCTGGGCTTGGTGCTGCAGGGGACAAACAAAGGAGGGTTTGTACCCAGAGAACCCCAGAGAGCTTTGAGGGTTTCGGGGGGACTCAGAGGGAGGCAGAATGAGGAGGTTAGAAGTCACATCTGGTCTCTTTACCTGACCCAATCAAACCCTGAGAGGGAATCGAGTGTGCCAAACTGCATCTGAAAAAAAATCCCAATGTGAGGCTGCCCTGAAACGGGAATCAAAACGAGTCTTAGAAGGTAATAAACTGGCTGGGAGATTTTCCTATGGGATCGCTGTTAAAACATACTGTTAAATGGAGGTGCTGCTAAATGACAAAAAAATAATCCTTTTTTCCCAAAATGCTATACATACGCTGGTTTCTTTTTTCGTTTTTTAACGTGAGGATGCTTTGTGCAATTGCACCTCATTAATATCGCAAAAATAAATCATTCAATTGAAACACTTCTTCAATAATAACCTGCTTAATGTCCATCTGCACTCATTGGTAAATATTGGCAAGAAACTTGATCTGCTTCATTAATTCATCACTGCTTAACTCGAAAAGTGAATACGCATTACAAACTCATCGATTAGGTTTCACTCATTATATTTCCTCTAAGCCCCTGTCTCAGCTCAGCTGTATGATGTCAGCCAATGACATAAACTCCACAGCTGTCTCCTGGAAGCGAGCTTATATAAACTGGTCATATTACTTCCAAACGCTGCACAGTATGACCTGAGCATGCAACACTCTCAGAAGAGCCTGTCGATAAATGCTGAATTGAATTGGTGAGAGCCAGGAACAGTTTTCTTGCCTTGTTTTTGTATCCGGTCACCGCTACTGCAAAATGACTATAACAGAATAGAAGAGGGGGATTGTAATGGAAGGATTTAAAATGAGCCTGTCATCTGAAATGTCAGTGTGTACCGGATGTTGTATTCATGCACCCAAAACAGTAAATGTGCAATAATTGTTACTTATTCAGATTCTTCTATACTGTAGTGAGGACCTTAATGTCTCACTCAGCCTTTTGTTGACTTATTTGTGTTTTTCTGCTGTGTTAACAGATGATTCGGGTTCTGATAAAACTGGATTGAGGGCACCGGATGGAGCCGAGCTTGGTGGTGAAAAATTTGGTAAGACTTCTGTGCATGCTCTCGACTTTGCAGCTGGAAATTCAAGGACTAATTGAGTTGTTTTGAATGCTTTATTGCATGTACTGCAAGTCATATTTACTTTTACAGCTGTGGGCAAACCTATGTGTAATAGTCACTGTGCAAAAATCTTGAGCCACCCCTCATTTCTTTAGATTTCTCTTCCAAGGAGTCAGACTTTCTTGTAAGTGTTTAACGTGGTCTTGGGCAACAGTTTTCCAGGCTTTCAGGAGCTGATGCAGAGTTTTTCTCCTTCTACGTGACCAGTTTTTGCTGGACCACTCACCACTGGCCTATGAATCATCTGATCATAAAAATGTACCTAACTCAAGGGATGAACCAGTGCTGTGTCCACGCATAACAGACAGCACAGCAAAAAAAAAAGTTACAATTTTAAATCGTCCTTTGTTACTAGTAGACTATTGCAAAAACATATCATTTGTTTCCATTTCTTTATTTGAATTAGCAAAAAATGACAAACACATTTTGATGGCCGTAAAATTGTAGTTTTGAACCAACAAGGTAATTCCTAAAAACTCATTAGCTGAAAGCCTTGAATGGTGGGCAGGTCTTGTTGATTATTTGAATTTTTTTGGTTCAAAACATCATTGGTGCAACCGTGAGTTCAGCCTGTATAACATGGTGGAGGCTCTGTCATGGTGTGGGGCTGCACTTCAGTCAGTGGTGTTGGGGATCGTGTCAAAATTGTTGGAATTACGAACACAGAAAAGTGTTGGCAGATTTTGATCCCCCATGCAATACTATCTGGAAAGCATCCGAAAGGCTTCATTTTTCAGCATGACATTGATCCCAAGCACACTTGCAGCGCAGTAAAACTATACTTAGATAGAAAATAATACACTGTGGAACACTATCAGTCATGAGCTGGCCTTCACTGAGCCAAAGACTGATGAAGCAGTGTGCGATCATCTTGACAGAGAACAGAACAAAAGGCATCCATCTTCCAAAGAAGAGCTTTGAATTTCCTTCGGAAAGCCTGGAGAACTATTCCTGACTTAAAGAAATTACAAGAAAGCCGTTTTTTGCTGTTTTTGTCTTATATGCTGTTTTTCCATGTAAGTTTTGCACGTGTCAATACATATTTTCCCAGCAAAATGTAAAGAAGCTCCTCAATTTATTCACTTTCCTAAATTGGTTATTTTTGCTTTATCCCCCTTTACTAAATATCTTTTGATTAGCTGTCGCTCATTAAGAGACTCTCCTGTGATCACAGCCAGAACTGTGTGCCCGAGCACGCAGGAAATCTACTCTCACTGACTAAAAAACTGACTAAAAGTAAGCAGTCTGAAGCCTCAACCTTTGGCTCACAGGGATTACTTACATGTTTGTCTAAGTCTAAGTCATCAGTAATGACCAAGAACCCCAGCCCTGAACACTGTCCTTCTTGGAGACAAGAAAAAAAGTCCTTTTTTGTTAAATATCTTTATAGTTTTTGATGCATGTTGGTTAGAATTATTATTATTATTATTTTACTTTTGACTGCTAAGACTCGGGAGAATAATTTTTAAAAAAGAGCAAATACTACATATTCATATAGCACAGGGTTAGGAGTCAGAGTCATTCCTCCAGACCTCTGAGGGTTAATACAAACTTCCACCATCATAAAAGTATGTGTAGGTCAGGAAATAAGGAAATTTTTTAGAAACTCTATAGATATCAATAGAAACATAAAACCTCACTTGAGAAATGTAGAAAAAAGGTAAATTATACTATCTACTCAAAGTAACCAGCTTGTACTTTCCTCCAAAGTGCGTCCCCGCTTCACTCAACCTACAAAGATGAGGAAGAGAGTGATAGCTCGCCCAGTGGGCAGCTCAGTGCGGCTCAAGTGCGCAGCCAGTGGAAACCCTCGACCGGACATCGTGTGGCTGAAGGACGACCGGCCGCTGACGGAGCAGGAGGTCGGCGAGGGCCGTCAGAAGAAGTGGACTCTGAGTCTGAAGAATCTGATGCCAGAGCACAGCGGCAAATACACCTGCAGGGTCTCCAATTGTGCCGGGGAGATCAACGCCACGTACAAAGTTGAGGTCATACGTGAGTATCCCGCAGAGAGCTGAGCTGTACACATACCGAGCACGCTCACCTGGAATTATTAGGGCTAACAGATGAGGCCGAGCAAATTATTTTAAATGGTTACTGCTGTTTGTGCGTCTCATGTTTGTGATTTTATGTACATCGCCGCAGGAAATTCAGACAGCCTAATCACTGTTTCAGGTCTGATTATGACCAAGGAAAAACATGCCGTATCCATATTCTTCCTGCATGGATGAATGTGTAATCATGTATATGAGAAGAATACTAAGAACGCAAGTTTGAGAGTGGGGGCTTGTGCCTTGGTGTTTGTACAGAGGGGAGAGAGCTCAGCTTAGAGACCATCCACCCAATCTGGAGCTGATTAAAGCCCAGCTGTCTGCCAGACCCACTGCCCCCCCCCCTTTTCCCATGAGAAATGTGTGCTGTACAACCAGGAGCAAAGAAAGAGAGGAAACTAATCACACATACTTCTTGTGTTACATGTGGTATTCTTCCCTCAATGTCAATTATAAGTTCTAAGCCTGAGGGTAATAACAGCGTGGAGGACTAAGACCTCCTCTGTCCGCAGAGGGGCTGTCATGTCAAAAGATGTCTGTGTGCATCTTGACAAGTTGGGTTTTGTTTTGTTTTTCTCTGTATGTTCACTCAGAGAGGACAAACTCCAAACCTGTCCTGACAGGCACCCACCCGGTCAACACAACGGTAGACTACGGCGGCACCACGTCCTTCCAGTGCAAAGTGAGGAGCGACGTTAAGCCGGTCATTCAGTGGCTCAAACGCGTGGAGACCAACGAGGAGAGCCGCTACAACTCCACGATCGAGGTGGGGGACCATAGGTTTGTGGTGCTCCCCACAGGTGAGGTGTGGTCGAGGCCCGACGGCTCCTACCTCAACAAGCTGCTCATTAGCCGCGCCAAGGAGGACGACGCCGGCATGTACATCTGCTTAGGCGCCAACACCATGGGCTACAGCTTCCGCAGTGCCTTCCTCAGTGTGCTGCCAGGTGAGGCTCGAGGAATGTCTGTCTGCAGTGTTACAGTAAACTGTAGAAAAGCTTGGATAAAGCCCAGTGCTATCAACCTATCAATCGAATTACATATACAAAAATGTTGTGTTTTTTTCTTTATGTATCTGCATTAGTGCAAATAGTATATGCATGCATAAATCAGGAAAAGGTACCTTTGGAGGCATCAGTATGTTTTGAACTAATTAGGCTATTTTTCCCATCAATTAATTATTAATCATTCAGTAAAAATGTAGCATTTTTAAACTTTAATTCATGCCTTTTCCTCTCTTGTTCTGTTTTATGATTTTAAATCAAACATATGTTTTCTCAGCAACCCATATTCAGCGATGAATAACAACAAGTAATGTGATAATAAAACTACAACTGTTAGTTTGCTGGCAGACAACAGAGTATGGAAACATTTAAAAGCTGGAATCTCATTTTCTTTTACAGACACTAAGCCTCACATAACACCGATGTTTCCGCAAGCCTCCAGCTCCCTCCCCTGGCCTGTCATCATTGGCATCCCTGCAGTAATAGTGTTCATCTTTGGCACAGTGCTGCTGTGGTTCTGCCAAAGCAGAAAACACTGTCCTCCTCCCAGCTCCCCGGCCGCGCAGGTACTGCAGAGCTCTCACCGGCTGCCGCACCGGGAGCGGGACAGGGGCTGCGCGGCTCCCTCGTCCAGCTCCTCCAGCCCCGAGAAAGACTGTGTGACATCCATGAACTATGAGGAGTACCTCGCGCAGCAGCAGCAGCAGCTCCTCCTCGGCCAGGGAGGACCAACAATTCCCGCTAAAATCTACCCCAAAATCTACACAGACATTCACACACACACTCACTCCCACGTGGATGGGAAAGTACATCAGCATCAACACATTCATTTTCAGTGTTAGTGCCAAATATTCCCAAATACTCTCCTCTAAGCTGCGGACATTAAGCTGCGGACTGAACAGGAACTCTGGAGTGACACTCACCTGGCATTAATTTTTTAAAATGGAGATTGTTGGAAAAGTGTACAATGTGTGGAAAAACAGTGGCCAGTGATACACACCTTTTGTTATTACATAAAAACTTCCATATTTGTTGCTCTTTTTTTTTATACCTGTCAGATTCTCACACCACTACAAATGGATCAATCCTTGGCGGGCACTTACTAAAAAGGACGGGGATGTTTTTATTTTATTTTTTAAGAGTGTGAGATTAATAGCAGCTATTAGGACCAGCTGAAAGGTCTTCCTCATCAGATGAATTTTCCATTTTCTCAAGTGAAAGTTGGTCTTTATCTTTCACATGCTCAGCTGTTGGAGCGCACAGATGAAAATGGTACTCAAGACTTACAAAAGGGCTGGTTTTACGCTCCTACTCAGGTTGTCCTTTTGTTTGTTAAAGATGCATTATGCTGGGAATGCTGACCACTATCCTTTATGTTACCTTTTTCCATCCCTGACTTCTGTCAAAAGTGATATAGAATAGACTGATAAATGTTTATTGTCTTTCACAGAGTGGAATAATTACATTGCCATGTCAACTGTGTTGGTCTACATTATCATTTTTTAACCTTTTTTGTGGTAGCTTCCCATCTGTAGTCAGTAGTATGTTGACAAACAAGAGAAGATGAGTCTTTTTGACATCAACCTTTTCCACCCACAGTTCATGAAGCTGTAGTCATTTATAATCAAACTGATGACTATTTAATTTATTTTGCTAAAAAATGTATCAAAGGTTTATTTTTCAGAGTAAAGCGTTTTGCATATCTATGTAATGTTATTACATTGTTGTGTATAGTACATATTTGAATATTGTCACTCAGTTTATTCACATTTACTTCATGCCAATATTTAGGTATTTTTTGTATGTAATTGGTTGTATTTGACAATCTTATTTGATGTACTCTAAGGTTTAAAAAAAAAAAGTTTGAAGGTTTGATAGTTTGATTAAATGACCAGAAACAAAAACAGATGCATTCTTCCTGAAGATTAGTGGATTTTGGGTATTAGTTAAAAGCTGCAGTGTGCACTGTGATGAAGGCGTACCTTTCATGAAACCGTCAGGGCACGCAGGTCAGCTTTCTTCCTTTGAGTGGGTTGAAGTGTCCGTCGAGGGTGACACAGAGGGCATGCCCACAGAGGGGCAGAACGTGCTGGGATGAATGAATAGATACTGTACAGACACAAGAGCAGTCTCACAGTTGCTTTATAGATGAGTGATGGCCCCTGCAAGACTACACCAAACAACCAGCATCTTTTCTCATTTAAGTGAATTGACCCTCTCCTCCCCCCTCTCTAGTCTGCACCACCACCATCTACTCATTCAACTCCAATCTAGGTAGGATTTCCTTTCACCATTTAGGAAGTGCATTGTCCTGCTGTGGGAGTGATGTGACGGGACCCTGTGATTACTCAGGAAAGAAGGGGAGCATTGTATCAAGTGAGCTCTTGTTTTGTTGCAAGTATGGCAGGATGGAGATGAGCTTTGGCTCCAGACAGATGACGGCCGAGTACACTGAGCTGCCTGTTTTTAAAGCAGGTGTGTTTCTCTGAGTCAAAAAGCTGTGGTATTGTCGTGTCCATAAATAACGCTTAGAATACAAAATCCAGCTGAGAAGATTAAATTATGAGAGCATGCACTGCCCTCTAGTGGTCAGGGTCCTGTATATCAGCCATTGCTAAAGTCAGAAGTGCCACAATCCACTTAGAACATCAAGAAAATCCCATGGGGTCTACCCAGTCTTAACTGCTCACTCCAAAGTGATTTACCTTGAAAAATTGTTTTATGAAAAAAAAAATAATAATAATAAATTCTGTTATAACTGCAGGCTACATGCAGTACCTCACCTGCCCACAGTTTGGGAATCCCTGAGTATAGCATACAAGCAAAACTAAAGATTGATGCAAGAATGATCACCAGATCAATAAATCCTTTTTATTAACCTTTTTACAGTATAACATTGAAAGAGACAAACAGTTCACCACACAAGAAGACACTCTGGACATGAAGATAAAGAACAGAAGCAAACAGCATTTAAAACCAAGTTCAGCCCTTTTGCACATTGGATATGAGTTCATCACAAAGTTTGGTGAGCTCCTCTGCCTCTTTCTCCTGTAACAAGAAAAGAATTTAGAAATGAGAAGAAAAGTGATAATACTGCTGCAAATTCATGAAAAACAACATGCCGACTTGCCTTCTGGTCCAAGCTCTTCTCCAGTGACTGCACTTTCAGCTGCTCTCTGCGCAGCTGTGCTTGAAGTGCAGATACCTCAGCCTTGTATTTGGATCGCACCTCAGCTATTCCTTCATTTGCACTGATGGTGAGAATTAAATTCAAGTTAGTCAACGCAAGTCTCCTGATGCTTCAACATAAAAGGCCAGAGTTTCTTACTGGCTAATTTTCTCCTCGGCGTGAGCTTTAAGTGTTTGATAGCGCTGCTCCTCCTTTTTGATCCTTGCCAAGTAGTCCTGTGCACAAGACTTCAGAGTCTCTTCATTCTGGGTAGAGGATGCAGAAAATATTTCAACATTTAAACCTTAACATTAAAAAAAATAATAATAATAATTTGAAATTATAGCAAACATTTGTCTGGCTTCCATGAGCTGACCTTTTTGTAACCCTCTATAACGTCCTTGTACTTCTCCAGCCTCTTGAAGAGCTCGCCTAAAGATCTCTCCATAGCGTTCAGGTCGCTGCATAGTTGCTCCTTCTCCAACAGAGCCGCATTGAGCTTCGCCTGGGCCACCTCCCTCTCCTTCTCTTGATCAGCTGACCAGTGGCAGGAAATTTTAAATTAAATGTTTGACAAAATACCCCACACATTAACCCTTCTGATGAGCGCAACATGTACATATAACTTACCCATCATCTTTGTGATCATGAGCTCAAATTCAGCTACTATTTTCCTATGACGGAGACAAAATGTGGTCAAAGATCTTCAAAATTGATTTTATATAAAAACAACAAGAAATTTTAATATGATGCACAGCTCACCTCATTTCTTGCTCATTATCAAGCAGCTTACTGTTCTTCATACTCCACTGGTCCTCTTTTTCTTTACCCTATATGAGAGAGAAATGTACACTTTATTTTTTCCTTGAGACTAAGAATGGTGCCCATCATCTAGAAAACCCATTACTCAATTTTTTTTAAAATAAAAATTACACTCAACTTCAATGCCAAGCATTTATTCTTTGGATCCAGAGGAGCTTTGCATAAACCACAATTCAAAATAATCCCATTGATCTTTTCTGGCCTTTTTACTTTAGTGCCATTTTACTTTTAACCTTCTGATTGGCTGCTACATGTAGATACAAATTTTGATCTTTGTGTTTAAAGTGTGGCTAAACCTGATTATTTTAAAATAAATAAGTATCATAATTTAATGTGGATGTTTTTGTGTTCAAATGCTGTATGGATGTGAAAAGCCAGACAACCTACTTCTGCCTGCACTTTGGCGATTGCTGCATCCAAGTCTTTCTGACTGTACTTCAGCACTTCGATGATAGCATCTTCGCTGTTTGCTGGCTGCGGGAAAGGAGGGACAAAGCTCTCAAGGACTGGAGTCTAGATGACATAAGTGGAGAAGATTTCAACAAAGTTAGCAGAAATAACAAAGGCGACGAGAAATTACCGGTCCAGCGGACAGAGTACAAGAGACTCACCGATGCTGCTGCATCGTCAAGCAGTCTGAAATCATCTTTTTGTGGACCATTTGCCACTTTATCTGCAGTCTGTGGTGTTTCAAGCCTGAATTAAACAGAACAAAGTGAAGAGGTTTCCCTTCCGATAAATTTATTTTACAGAAAATCAAAAGCCGATCAAATTCGGCTCTAATGTCCAGTGAGAGCAGCAGCACAACAGAACTACACCGTACCGTAAAACAGGGGCAGCAGGGGGGGGGGCTTGAATCTGAGCACCCGGGCCTGCAGACTTCTTTGGGCTCTCCCTCAGGAGGGGATCAAATTTTAGGTACAAGGACTGTTTCCTCAGTGCGGACTCCTTGAACTATTGATGAGAAAATGTAAACACTTTGAACCTTGTGGTTGAGGATTTAGTCATTTAGCAAAGATAAAGAAAGCACTTACACTGCTGGACCCAAACTGTTCGAGGTAGTCAATCTGTCCATCAAAGTCACTGGTCATGACTGGAGATAAAGATCGTGGGTTAAAAGCAGTAAGAGCTTTCCATTACTGCTAAGGATTGAACAAAAGCACGGTTTGGTTCAAACAGAGCTGAAGCCAACAATTACTCACACATTGCTCCAGGAACAAACTCGTCATTGAAGTCTAGCATGCCAGCTTGTGCCTTCTGCTCAGGCTGAGAGGGTTCAGAGGACTCAGGGAGATTCTGCACTGGTTGTTTGGTGTCAAGGTCAGAGACAACCTTGTTATCTGCAACCTGTCATTCCATAATAAACAGATGTTTGTTAAAAACAACCCACACATACACAATATATTGAGAGTTGCATCAAAGTACATTCCTCCAACTTACCTGTACATGGTTTGGTTCAGGAGCTGGCAAACTGTCTTCAGCACTGAGAAGATGAAAACTTTTAGAGTGAATCTACAGTGAAACATGGCACTACTGGTAAGTGAAGCATCTGCTGCTAATAATAACGATACTAAGCCTTTACTTTCTCTTACCGTGCTGGCGGTTCAGCCTCCTTTGTCACAGGGACATCAGTTTGCTCCTGAACTGCGGTTTCTACTGGTTCTGGGCTGGATTTCCTGCTGCACACGGGGGAGTTGTTTATGGCCGTTTTTGTGCCAAAAGGATTGAAGTTTGGGTCGTCAAACTTTTCAAAGTCAAACGAGTAAGAACTTTTAGGCTGTAAAGCATCAGCATCACCATAACTGACTTCAGGCTTCACTTCAGCTTCTTTTGGTGGTTTGACATCAGACACCTGCTTTGGCTCTTTAGGTCTTACACCAGTTGGCCTTTTGCCAAATTTCTTAGGTGGCGGTTTCCGTTTGACTTCAGCACCATCATCAAAATTGAATTCAAGTTTGACAGGCCCGTTCTTGGTTGGGCCTTCCTTGACTGGGTCATCAGCCGGCTGGGATTCAGCAGGAGGGGGTTTTGCTGTGTCGGCAGATATCAGATCCACTGTAGCGTCATGCTTCACCTCGTGCTGAACAGGCAATTCTTGGGCCACCTCAACAACAGATTGTTTGCTTTCCTCTGCAAGTGCATCTTCATTTGACACCTTTCGCCCAAGGACAGGTGAATTTGGAATTTTAGAGCCACCAGTCTGGAAAGGATTGACTGCGTCAAGGTTGTCAAAATTGAAGTTATAAGAACCTTTTGCTGAGAGTGGAGCATCTTCTGCAAAACTGCTGGACGACTTCTCTTGATCTGTGCTTGAAGACGCAACACCAAGCCGTTTTTCATCAGGTGTAGCAGGCCATGAATTGTCTTCCTCAACCACTGGAACCTTCACTATAACCACACTGCTCTCCGTGGAGCAGATATCGGCAGAAAGATCAGCGAGTGAGTTTTCTACAGACGCGCTGAATGGAAGGGTCTCATCTAGTGCCGACTCCATTTTGATAGGCTCCTCCACGATGTTCACTGGCGGTGTGTTTTCAGACTTGCTATGATCTGCAGGGGGGTTTTCAACAGCAGGCCTCATAGGTGAGAGAGCCATATTGTTAGACCCCTGAAATGGATTGAAGTCATCAAGGTTTCCAAAATCCAGCATATAGCCACCTCTGCTTTGTATTGGCATGTTGTCATCGGGATAAGAGGACACTTCTGCAGGGGGAAAGAAAAAAGTAATGAAGGTATCTGCTAATCTCTCAGCAGTGGTAGGGGGAAAATACATAAAGAGCTCATAACTTACAAGTTTAAAAATAAATAAATAAATAAATTACCTTCTTTGAGTTGCTCAGTGGCTTCCTGTGGCAAAGTACTACAAAACCAAAACATGATAAGTTACCTAAATGCAACACTTTGTTCAATGAAGGCATACTGGTGAATGACACTCATTTACTTACTTTGATTTATCCAAATCCATAACTTTCGTATTCTCGTCAACACTCAACAAATTAACAGACTTGTTGGGAGACAGAATTCTTTTAGTCACAGGGTCTCTTCTTGGAGTCTGAAAACAAACCTACACAAAAATTATTTAGTCAGTAGTCAGAAGTAGCCAGCTGCCCCCAAAAGGCCTGGTTTTGAGCCTTGAAAAACCTTTTGTCTACAAATAACTGCTTTTCTTTTTCTTCATATAGGTTTTCTTGTCCATCTTATTAAAATTCTGTTAACACTGGTTAGAGACAAACAGGCTGAGGTCAGAGTTCATATAGTACCAAAAGTAAATAATTTTTCATCATAGTCAAAGAGTGAAAGACAGTCATTAGCATTAGCTTTCTGCCCAGGGCTACACTGCCTTGTGACTATACAATGGAATGGGATGAAAGTTGTTTTTTTTACTTTTACCCCCTTTGGTACAGTCTTGCTGGGCAGGTTTTCTGTCTGACGTAGGATGGAGGGCCTTCCAGTCGGCTGATCCAGGGCAAATATGTCGTTAGGAGAGTTGTGCTTTCCTCCTGGGCAGACCCCACGATTTTCATCATTAACATCAACAGAGCTCATCCTGTAAAAAAAAAAAAAAAAAAAATAGAGGAAAAGACTGTTATGCGACTGTACTGGGACCTCTAACCCTCACCGCTGAAGGAGGCATCAGTCTTAAAGCTGCAACCAGTTGATAAGGCACTCTTCTGGTTACAGTTTACTCAGTGTGGGTGGAGAGCAAGAGAGAAAAATAATGTAAGATTTACACAAGAACCAAGGCAGATATATTGAGTCGGTACTTCTCCTGGTGAAGTTCTTAGAACTCATTTGAACTCCTCTCTCCGGGTGGTTTGCAGTAAGGCTACCGTTTGCCTTTGATCCCACCACTTTACTACATTTGTTTTGTGCATTTGTGCACAACAAAATATTTTAGGTAGAATTAACGCTGCAGCAGTTGCATGGTTTGGCCACCAGATGGTCTTGAAGAGTTTATTTTTTCCACACTCAAATGGCAGTCAATGTCAACAACTTGGTAACAAAAATAATGCTTTTAGATAATATAGCATTATCAGTTTAAAATAAAATCCTAAATATTTATCCGCCAATTTTGATAAATCCTGGTATATAAATATTTATCTAAGCCTTGGCTTTTAGTCTTTAGACTTAATGCTGTCTAAGTCACGTATTAAGCCCTAGATGAATGAAGCATTATTGGGAGGAATGAGTCTTCCAAGTTATTTTAACTGGTTAAACTACATGAATCGCATATATGACCAAGCAGCAACACGTGATTTCTTGTAGCCAAAGGTTAGCATGCCTACGTTTACAAACCTGGTTACAAATAATGGATAGCGAACTAACCTTCCCTGGTGTCTTAATGGCTGTACAAGACAGCCGTTTGCTGGCACTGAAGCGGTAGATAAACCCCCAACTGTCTCTGATGGATGCCAGGAGAGCAGTGTTTCATTCAACCGTTAGTTATTAGTAAGAGAACAACAATGCACATAAACCGCAGAGTACAAGCCACGATGTGGTTAGGTTACAACAAACAGACATCTACTCCCTACTCAATTTTACCAAATTTTTCATTAAAGCTAATTCAACTTTCGACACCCTGTACACACTAGCACTGATATAGTTAACGTCAACAGTAAAGTGACAATAGCACCTTTGCTAGCTAACCGGTACACTTTAGTTAACGGAAAGTCGAAGAAAATAAAATCTCAACATCACATCTTAAAATACCAAACATTGCCAGAAATAACATACTAAACTGTAATCCCGTGTATCTACCACTTACCTCAATAAAACATATGGTGCTGAGAGAAACCGGGTCTTCGTCTATACAGTGACGATAAGAAACAAAGTCGTTTTTGAAAAACCCTCGCCTTGTTTGGGTGACAACCGTTTGGATTTTAAAAGCCGTGAAACTCACCAATTAGATCGGGGGAAGCGTTCAAAGGGAACGCACTTCCCGGTTAAGCAGCCAATCCGTGAAAGAACGGATGTGATGTATTTTGGTGACTGCGCACTCGAGTCAGCTTTAAAGATGACAGGAGTGGCAAGGTAATGTGCTCTAAAATAAAATGTTACACACTCCTTAAACCAAAACTACTACACAGCGTGATAAAAACAACAACATATATTTAAAGAAAAAAAATACGATAAGGTTTTGTGTTACAGTTCTGGATTTTGAATTACTTTACTACATTAGAAAGGGATTAGTTTATTTTTGTTTTTATTTTCTGTCATTAGACTATCCCGTAGGTGAAGTAGGTTTTCTGTCTGTTACTTATCTATCAATAATCTACTTCATCAAACGACACAGCTACTTGAGCGTCTGCATCATTAGTCTAACGTGATCCAAATGACATTGTTTATGTCCAATCATTTCTTTCATCATTTATCTTTTTTGGTTGTTTTTGTTTTATTCTGATTTTTTAAATTATCATTCTAATTTCTGCCTTCAGGCTGTTAGTATTATGTTTGAAAATTTCTTAATCGGGTGTCTTTAGTCTTCTTTAGTTTTGAACTCTTTACCTACATAAGCATTGTGCATTTTGATTTGTGTATTTAAACTTGTATTATTAGCCTATTGTCACCCGGAACTTTTAAGAGGTAGTTTATTGACATTACCTACAGTATTGTTGAAAAGTCTTGACCTCCTCCCCCTCTTTTAATATATAGGTGCAGTGATTTATTGAAACATGTAAAAACATACAAAGAACTGCAGTATATGAGGTTAAAAAAAGACATTCAAAGATCTTCTTTGGATCTTGGCTCTTTCTTTTGACAAAGTCCCCAACACCCCCGACTGAAATGCAGCCTCAAACCATGACAAATCCTCTACTGTGTTTTACAGATGTCTGAAGACAAACACTGTTGGACCTTTTTCATACCTCTCTATACTGACAGTTTTAACCAGACATTTCACATTTGGATCCATCAGTCCATAAGACTTGCTGCTACTGATTTTCAGTCAGTGTCAGTGGAAATATGGTTGTCAAAAATCTATTTCTGACAAGGCTTCGGTGAACAGTTGATGAATCAACTGAAGGGCCAGATGTGTCTCGCAGGTCCTATGTCAGGTCTTTATTAGATTTGTCCTATTTCTTAAGGACATAACTTTCAGATACTGTTCATTTGCTGTGGACAGTTTTTCAGTCTTGTCACTTCTTCTGTTCTCCACTTATCCAGTTGTCTCAGATTATCAGGGGCACACTTCACACCATACCAAGATATGCTTTTCGGCTAATAATTCTTTTGGTATCTCCTTACTGATGCAAAAAATAAAAGGTTATGCCTATGAAACTGTTACAATTGACATTTTGTTTTCTTGAAAGACTGATAGTAACAAAGTCCCTACATATTACAGGGTTAAGAAAGAGATTTCGGGATGTCGTTCCTGGGATCTGCTGGAAATACTCACTCACCTAAACAAAACAAGACAAAATCCCTAGAACAAAACAAACAATTAACAGTTTTCACTTGAACAGCAGGTGGCGGTATGTCCCGTTCAATAGTCTGTTCATAAAACTAAGGAAGAAGAAGAAGAAGTAGGAGCAAACTTGCCCGCCAATTTCGAAGGATGTAAACAGTGCTGTCTTCCTGCCTCTGTTAATCGAAATGTTGTGAAAAATATATTTTACCAGGAAACTGAGAATATTCGGCTGTCAACAATGAATTCCAGTGGGAAAGGTAGAGCAGCACAAATGCATGTTTTTGTTGTTCAGCTAACAGGAGTAAAATTAGCTTAAACGCTGCTATGAAACTCGATGCCAGGCATCGAGTATGTATGGAAGCTCTAAGCATGATACTTGAACGCTGTATTATTAATGAAGCTTTAGCTCTAAAAACGACTTGCAAAGCTAAATCAACATCTAACATGGTCATGATTTTGTTAACAGGCTCTGCTGATTCAGCTCACCTTGCTGCCAGGTAATCATACTTTGTCACGCCGTCTGTTTTTTTTAGTTTAAAACGCTGACGCTACAAACCTAAAAGGATAACGGTAAAATGAAACCAGAGCTGCTTCATACTAATACGACCCTAACTCTGTTGCTACCAAGAAGGATCAAAAGAAAACTGTTTCCCTCCTTATGATTAGGAGTTAAGTGACTAAATGTAATGACCAAAGTGAGATAGTTGGTCACATCGTTAGGATTGATCTCTAAAAGGGCTGTAATTTGTATGGATTAGCAAACATGCAGGCTCACAAACTATGTTGGTGTAATCTGTTTGTAAAAATAAATTTCTCAGCTGTATGCAGCACATTTATGGAGCAGGAAAAGTAAAATAAAAATGGGCCAATGTAATGAAATAATGCACGCAATAATGCATAGTGTTGTTGCTGGTACGGTGTGTGGCTAATGAGGCCACTTTAACTGTTATTTTGATGCTTTTGGAAAGACAATAGTTATAGTTAAAACAACCATGCAGTAAATTAGCAGCTGCTCTTTTTAACAGTGTTTAACTCTTGCTATTTTCACCTTAAATATCTTGCTCTTTGTCGTGTTATTATCTGGGCTTAAAGCAGTGAGAGCGACTCTATTAAAGTCTTTGTCAGAGTACGACCTCTGACCCGGGACACTGGGCTGACCACAGATGGCGATCAGAACCTGTGTCTCTCTGTCACGTCACCAAACACCATCCGTTTGCTCTCAAAACCAGAACCACGAACCTTCACCTATGATCATGTTGCTGATATGGACACCACACAGGTTTGAGGCACATTATTGATTATTCGGTTATAAAAATGCCACTGTGTCACTGTTAATATTAATTGTCTAAATTTTATTTTACTGATCTGAGATGTAGCTTTTATGGCTAAAAAAGTAATTGTAACATTTCTACAGGTTGCTGTATTTTCCAGTGTGGCCAAGAATATTGTTGAGTCGTGCATGAATGGATATAACGGTACAATATTTGCCTAGTAAGTGATCTTCCCATTCTTTACTTCATAAAATCAATTTATGGCACAGCCAGTCTTCAGTGTGCTTAATGTGAATTACCCATTTGGTTCCTTATTGGTCTCCTCTTTTGCAGTGGACAAACAGGCTCTGGAAAAACCTTCACCATGCTTGGTGCGGCTTCTGTAATATCACTTACATTTTAGAATAAATATGATCGAACAATCATATAACCTAAAATAATTTTTCTCTCTTTTGCTTCAGGGCCATCCGAGCTGGATAATTTCACAGATGATCTAAGGGGGGTCATTCCTCGAAGTTTTGAGTACCTGTTTTTTCTCATCAACAGGGAAGTGGAAAGGGTGAGCACTAACATTTTATTATCTTGAAAGACATATTGTTCAAATTTGTTCTTTAAATGAATTTTTCACTTGTTCTCCCCTCCCCAACAGTCTTCTCAGTCCAAGAGTTTCCTCTGCAAATGTTCATTTATTGAGATATACAATGAACAAATTTATGACCTTCTGGACACGGCCTCAGCCAGCCTTTTTCTCAGGGAGAACATCAAGAAAGGTGTCTTTGTTGAGGGAGTCGTGGAGAAGTTTGTGAACTCAGCGGCTGAAGCGTACCAGGTATAAAGTCCCAGTTTGTTGTGGCTGATGGTTCTTATGTTTACTGTCTAACCAATTAGAATGTATGAAACCTGTATGTTCTTGTATGTGAATTTATCCAGTTTCATAAAAACAAAACAAGCTGTGGGACTGTATAAAATGTGTGTTTTAAACCATTTAGGTGCTCTCTATGGGCTGGCGCAATCGACGTGTGGCCTCTACCTCGATGAATCGCGAGTCTTCGAGATCCCACGCAGTGTTCACTATGACTTTGGAGTCCAAGGAGTCCATCAATGAAGTGGTGAACATCCGAATGTCTCAGCTGAACCTGGTTGATCTGGCAGGGTCTGAGAGGCAGAAAGACACACACACAGAGGGCTCGAGATTGAAGGTGAAGGCTTTGTGTCTTAATGCCCTCACACTATTGGACCTACATTGTTTTATGGTCTCTAAAAGTTGCTGTCTGCTCTGCTTCTGTTGCTCAGGAGGCCAGCAGTATCAATCGCTCCCTCATGTGCCTTGGCCAGGTGATCATGGCGCTGGTGGACGTGTCTAATGGAAAGAATCGCCACATCTGCTACAGGGATTCAAAGCTCACCTTTCTGCTCAGGGTATGTGTAGATGCAAATTCAGGAGGATGTAGCATGGAAATAATAATTGCAGACATGCGCCACAGTCAGGCATTATCGTTGCAGTGCTTGATTTTTAAGGTTTTCTCTCTTTATTTTAGGTCTTAACTTGCAAATGTGATTTCCTAGGTTGTAGAGTATGGATTGCAGTGAATATATGAGATTCATAAAATTTCACAGTGTAACTTCTGGGGAATTATATGTGAAATAATGTTCAGATATATTAACAATTCTATTGTCACTGTAATTTCAGGACTCTCTTGGAGGGAATGCCAAGACTTACATCATAGCCAACGTCCACCCTGGTTCAAAGTGTTTTGGAGAAACATTGTCCACCCTGCAGTTTGCCCAGAGAGCAAAGTTGATCAAAAATAAGGTATAAGTCATAAGAGCCAAATACTTAGTTAAAACTTAGAATTAACAAGTGTGTCTTGATTTCTCACTACAGTTTTTTCCTATCTCTGTATAATTATTGTGCCTTGCCAGGCTGTCATCAATGAAGATACACAGGGAAATATGAAGCAGCTGCAGGCTGAAGTGAAGAAGCTGAAGGAGCAGCTTGCTCAGGCGCTCACATCTCAGGGAGTGGACTATGGGAGAGACATAGCACCAGGAGGACCAGAACTTCACATGGGTAACAATGAATCAAACATATGTTAATGTTCAGCCCGTTAACAACCTGTTTAAACCGTTTTAGAGTTCAGCATAGACTAAGTTACTTTTTTTTTTTTTTATTCTAACCAATCCAGGCTCATCCATCGAGACTCATCATGATGTCTCATATAAAGCAAAGTTTATGTCTGCTATTCGTCTGTGGAAGAAACAAGATGAGGAAAAAAAGGCAAGATGAAGCTTTTATTTGTTTATTTTGCCACGTATTTTAAAAACCTATAGTGAAACTTATAGTTACGTTTGATTGTTCTCAGGCGCTACTCACCAAGGTGGCCCAACTAGAGGAGGCCTGGGCGCAAAAAGACAAGTTTATCCATTCCAGCCGAATGATTGTCAGGTTTCGAGAAGACCACATCTCTCGCCTGGAGAAAAAACTGAAGGCAGGGGAAAACTTGCTGTCAGACAAGGACTCTCAGGCTCTGATTGATCAGCTGAAAGAAGAGATTAAGATCTTGAAGGATCAGGTACAAATGTCAGCCCACTGCTTAAATTAAAGGCTTTGAAACTATATCTGCATATTGTATAGATGCAAGCTGTAGGAGAAACTAAAATCAAAATACACTCCAGTGGCATATATATTTTTCTTCATATAACAACATGGCAAAAGCAAGGTTACATGTGCCATAATTAATTTCTCACTTTCTTCACCACCACACTCTTTATTTTTATTTTTTTTAAAACACTTCTGCCTTGAACAAGGTTGAACATCACCCAAAGATGACTCGCTACGCTGCAGAGAATTACAGCCTCAGAGAGGAGAACCGTCAGCTACGTTCGCTTGAATCAGTGGTGAAAGCTCAAGAAGTTGCAGCCCAAGTTGCTGTGGAGATTGAAGAGGCCTTTCAGAAAGCTGTGGAGTCAGAGAGACCCACAGAAAGTAAGATTGCCATCCAAAAATTGGAGAATTATGTTTGGAAAAATAAAACTGTGAATTATAATATACTGTTGTTTTTAATTATCACTTGTTGCTCCACAGCTTCAGAAGTCTCTTCAGCCTCTGTGGCTACAGATACCACCTCGGCAGCGACAATTGAGAAACTCAATGCCAAGCTCCTTCAGAGACAGTCAGACCTGACAGGGGCCCTTCAGGCTTTTGAAGAGTACAAAGATGTCACCAAGTAAGAGTTAAAGAGGTTCTTTAATATAAATCTGATGTTAACATCCCTTCTACCTCTTGTAGAAGAGGTATCATATATGAAAACACAGCTCAGCTTTGATTTCTGTGTCAAAAATGTATTTAAAAGAATTTTTAATATGTATTATTTAAATCACAAATAAACTTCACGAAGATTAAAGTGGTGCTTTGTGTTTCAGGAAGCAGATGGCTCAGCTCGAGTCTGAGAAACGATACCTTGAGAAGTCCAACAAACATTTGGAGAAGATTCTGGAAGCTACAAATGCTTATAACAAACAGGAGGTTTCTGAACTGAACCGAATTCATGTTGAAACTCTAAAGGTTAGTCGTTGCAAAAATGACTAACTATAAGGTAACATTAGGTCCAATCTCTATTTAGGATTATGAAAAAATGAATTGGGCTTCAATAATGAAATATCTATTGTACCAGATTCTCAGCACGCCCACCAGAGGATACAACTTGCGGTCCCGCCTCGTGCCGCTCTCCAGCCCGGAGCACCTGAATGGGATGGACGGTAATGAAAACGGCATTTGGTCGGAGCAGCCTCCATCAGACATGACTGAGATGGCCCTGACGGAGGAACTGCGTCAAGTGCAGGTAAAGCAGTGTGGATTTTTGTCTGCATATACTATGCAAATAAAATGACCGCATAAAGTCCACTTATTGTGTTAAACTTTTTCTGATTTGTCATCAGGATCAAGCTAGCCGCATCCAGGCGCAGTTGAATGAAGAGGAGCTGAAGAACAGCAAGATGCTGCAAGAAATCTCCAAACTTGAGGAACAGGTGGCTGTGATAACTCAGGAATCTGACTGCAAGGACGAGGTAGAAATGTTTAATTTGCATGAGAAATTGGAAAATGTCCTTTTTTAAATTGATTTCCTGATTATTTACACTGTTGTACAGCAACTTTCTACTGAAAGAAATAACTGGAATAAAGATCAACTCTGTCTGCAAGAAACTATTAACAACCTGCAACAGAGCCTTCAGTCTGAACAGCAAGCTGCAGAAGGTTAGTCTGTGATGTTTCTGCTGATTGCATGAACTTGTGCTCATCTTAAGAAATGTAAGAACTTTTGACTTTAGCCAGCGATGGGAAAAGTTTGCCACGGTCCTTTTGCACTTCTTTCAGTTCTGAGGAGCGAGATCCGTGACCTGCGCTTGGTGCTGCAGTCGTCCGATAAGGAGCTGGCCTCTGTGAAGAACAAGCTAATAGACAGTCAGAGCGAGCAGCAGAGAGAGATGAGTCAGCTCTCCAACAGTCTGATCAGCACACAGCTCCAACTTGACAAAGTCCAGTAAGCATGAGTCAAATACTGGGGTGGACAACATTTTTTCTTTTAGAGAGCCATGCTATGTAGAACCACATGTAGAACAACTGAATTGAAGTTGATGAAAATGATGCTGAATTATGGAAAGTCTGTTGAAAACAAATCTGTGTTGATGTTGTTTCAAAAGCTTTCAATTCAGTTTAGGATTGTGTTAATACTGATAAATGTGCTTTCTCCATAAATTTATTATAATGGCGCTGTGTGTTACACAACTGTGTGACATTTAGCTTTATGGGAACATAAAGACTATCAAATCAACTCGCGTTAAATATAGAGTTGAAGGAAAATATGTGTGGCCATCACCAGAGAGCTGTAACGGTTCATTACAGAAAACAGTTTGCCCAGTTCCCTCTGTTTGAATCCAGTTAAATAGCAGTAAAGCAGCCAATAAAGTAGAGGGGGCTGGATTCAAGTGGTTCTTATTTTTTGCAGTGCTGTGGCCTCATTAGTATGTTGATGTGTTCACGTGACAACATCTTCATTCCAGGCTGGAGTGGGAGCAGCTTCTGGAGCAGCATCGGACACTTCAGGATTCGTTTGACCAGCTTCAAGCTGAGGCCAAGTTTGAGGCTGATCAGTCAAGACAGCAGCTGGATGACAGGCAGAAGGAGATCGACGAACTGAAAGCCGAGATCATGGTGAGTGAACTCGCAGGGTTTACGACAGCTTTGTCTGAAAATGTTGCCATGATGTTTACTTTCTATCCTTGATTTTTATTTATTTATTTATTTATTTATTTTACTGTAGAAATTGAATAATTCTCTGCAAACTGAGCAGGAGCACACAAACACCTTAGTCTCCCAGTTAAAGGAAAACAAAGAAAGTACATCAAAGTAAGTTCTGCACAGTTAAAACTTTTAATCTTTTTTTTTTTTTTTTTTTTTGTCTCCTAAAATGTTAAATTACTACATTAACATGGGTCGCTTTCGTATCCTTCAGGGAACTTCTTGAAACAGTGGAGCAGAATGCACAACTCAAAAAACAAGTCTCAGACTTGATAACACAAAATCAACAACAGGTCAGTCTTAAGAACAAGGTGTATCTCTGCAAATAAAAAAACTTTCATATAAGTATTTGCAGCCTAGTCGTTAAACCTGCTTGTTTCATTTTTGTTTCAAAGGTGTCCACTCTTGCTGATCTTGAACAAAATCTTACCTCTGCCAAGGAAAGCATAAAAAGCTTGGAACAGAAGACTGAACAGGACAAAGTAAGCCTCGTATCTTTAATTCCTCAAATATGGCTTCTGTATTTCTACTGCCCTTCTAAAAACTGCTTGTAATGTTTTACAGGATGTTGTTTTAGACCTTATTAACCAAACCAGAGACCTCCGCAGTGAGCTGAGCCACAAGGACCAGACCATTGTTCATCTTAATGAAGATATCAGAGACATCACTGTAATCTTACTCCTACGTTATCCTTATACTGTTTGCTGTAGTTACCCTTTACGTTACACAACCATTTTATAGTGCATTTTTATACAGTTAATCTCATTGCTCTTCCAGGCCAAATGCAACGCTGCATGCTGTGAAAGGGACAACATCAAGGAGCAAAAGTGTAAGATGCAGGAAGAAATCTGTGACCTTAAAGAAACTTTAGACAGGAGGGTGGCATCCAACAAAATAGAGGTAATGAAACGACTGTAAATGAATTTGTGGTGTTTTGTAGATTCATCACAAGTAATTAAGAGCAAAGAATAGAGTTGAATGATACAAATTGTATATACTGTGTGTCTTCAGGTTGAGGTTTTGCAGGAGGAGATTGTTTATGCCACTGAGGAGGTTGAAAGGCTTACTAAAGTCTTAGATGAGCAAAACAGCCTCCTGCAGGCATCTCAAGAGCAAACCGCCAAGAAGGATATCATTATACAGAATCTGCAGCAGAAGGTAAAGTTTTTTTATTTTGTTTTATTTATTCAATTAAGTCAATCAAATAACACATCAATGTTACCAATTTCCCTAATTTCTACCTTTTACCAGCTGCAACGACAGCAAGAAGCTGTCGAGAAAACTATCAGGAATGGAGCTTTCCAGCCACCCGTTGAACCGACAGTAACGCCTAAATCGTTTCCTCGGGTAAAACCTGCTTATGTTTTTAACATCTACCTGGTCACTGGTGCCCAAATTTAGCTTAACATCCAACCGTGGCTTACCCAAATTGAGAAGCTGCAAGTCATGGCTCAGTGGTCTCATGGTTAACATGTTCACCTTGCATATGAAAGATCTCTAATGCGACACCAGAAGAAGACACAAAAACCAAACGTCAGGGTGTCACAAGCTGAAGTTAAGTAGAGGCTTGTGTCAGAAAGTGTAAAATCTTTGCCTATCAACCATGTGTGCTTGTTTAACCTAGCCCTAACATACCTGGTGAACGTGAAGAAGTTAAATATCCCTTCATAAATGTATGTTTTTAAATTTGCACTTAAGAACATAGCATATACAAACTTTCTTGTTTATTTCTTTTTTCCCTCTTTTTAAATTTAAGACACCCTGTACCCCTGGAAGTTTCAACAGGGACCTGAGCCAGGTGCTGGAAATCCAGGAGCGGGAGCTGGAGAATAGACGCTCTTCCATGATGACCATGGAAATTCTTTTATCAGAGCTGAATGCTGAGAGAGCTGCCAAAAATGAGGAAATCGAACGGCTTAAGGTATATTTGTGGAAAAATTAATGAATCTATAATCTTTCATAATTAGACTGATTTATATCAAGTAGCTTTGTTTTTATAGATTCGAATAAGTTCTTTATGAAGTTCTTATTGAAGTTGCTGTATTTAAATATTTTTTTATTTGCATTTTTCATGAAATGCTTGTCATGAATGCATCCTATTTGAATATATACACAACATTCATATACTGTATTGCCTTTCTCCCAGACGCAGCTCAGTGAGAAAGAGATGGTTCGAATGGAGATCCAGGCTTTGCTTGATAAGTTTTACACTAAGCAGAACCAGATGACCCAAAATGGAAATAATAACGGGTTGAGTATCTTGAAGATTATGCAATCCTCAGGCCACCTATAATGAAAAAGTATAAATAAAATAAATAATTCTGCCTTGCATGTGTTTCAGTGAAGAGTTGAATGAAGCCTTCAAGCACTCCATTCTTAAAGAGCTAGATGAGGAGAGAACAGAGAAGGTCTGCATCTGTTCTTCTGCTTTAAAATTCTATCATTAATGAAGTTACCGATAATTATTCATGTCCTGTTTCTCTTGTATTTATTAACAGAGCAAAATGATGCAGAAGCTTTCAGAAACTCAAAAAAAGTAAGCATCTGCATGGATTGGTGTCATCAGATTGATCTGTTTGCTCTTGCATAATGCTTCAAACCTTTTTTTAAGCTTCAGATTTTACAGCCTGCTCTGTTTTCTTCTCCTCTCTGCGATTAGATTGCAGGCGCAGGAGTCTATGTTGGTTCAGTCTCAGACCTGCATTCAAGAGCTCACCACTGAGCTGAGAAACCGCTGTCTAGAGCTGAGAGAGACGAACCAGAGGATAGTGGAGGAAGAGAAATTAATCCAGGTAAAAATCATGTGCCATACAAAGATTGTGCTATGCATAGCCGTCTCATTTTACATCTGGAACACTGGGTCCAGATTTACAAAGACAATATAGTATTTTTAAGACTAATACTGTTGCCAACAGAGTTGTTGTTGTTTTTTTCTAACATTTGTTATGTGTAGTTATTTATGAGTCCTTAAAGTGGAGTTTTAAAATAATCTTATTTTATTGTCACTATGAATTGGGGATTACTCCTTTATGTTCTGCCTGACTCAGCTCTGATCAGCTGGTTGATTCTGGATCTTCCCTGTGTTATTAACAGGGAAGTTCAGGGTGTTTCTCCCCTCTCTTCTTTACCCTTATACATTTTCATTTATTGGCTCTTATAAATGTTGATACGGATATCGGTAAAGAGCCAGTATTATATATATTGCTATGGGTCGGGGTCTAGCATATTGCACATTTGTGAACCTACAGGTGGCTTTTGTGACTTCTGCAACTTTTTGTGCTTTCTTACAGGAGATTGAGGTTCTCCGTAAACAGAACATTAAGCTGTCTGAGGAGAATGGAAAACTTGTGGGACACAAGAATCACAAACAGAGGATTGAGTATCTCGTTAAGCTTAAGAAGGACAACACAAAACTTCAGGAGGTAACTATGTTCTCCTCTAAGACTAAAGAAGGCTTTTCTATGACCAGGTGAATACTGATAACTCATGACATCAATCAAATTTGTGCAATTCTTTGTGTTTTCAAGGAAAACGAAAAGCTCCGAACGGAGATTAGCTTAATGCGCGAGAACACTGGATGTCCACCGCTGGAGTTAAACCTCTGATGCTTGTTTGAACAGTCAAATCTTTTTTTTCTTTTTTCTTTTTTTTTTAATATAAGTTTGTTTTTTCTGCCATAATGTTATTCTACTTCTGTTTTTTGGACTTTGACACTGTGCTGTGACTAAACCTCTGTTAGTGCAGGCCCACGTTTTCTTGGTCCTGTTAGGTTAGATTGATATCACGTTGTTCTCTGGTTATGGAGTCTGTGTTCACATTTTGTCGGTGTATATGCTTGGTGCTGTGTTGTATGACTGAAGATTTGAATTCTGTACATGGCATTGTTAGTTGCCGTTTTACCATTGTAGTGATGTATATCCAATGAATTTCTTTTTCTTTTCTTTTTTTTAGCACAATGAACTTAAAAAAAAAAAATACTGCAATTAAATTTTTTCTCTTTTCTAAGTTTGAATGTCAGTATTTCGGAGCCTGATCCAAATGTTTTATTTTATCTGAACAACAGCAGGAATCCCCAAAATCATCCTTGTTAAACCTACAAATGTCATGGCTGTTGGGTCTGTGTTTCCACAAGCCCCGCTAATTCTAGAGACTTATTCATCATGAAGAAAACAAGACAGTCGATCGATCAATCACTTGCGCAAGGGAGGCCTGTGTCCACCACGAAAATGACCTCACATCTGACCTCCCTTGCTGCCTTTTATTGAGAGACAGTTCACACAAAAAAAACATCAGAACAAAGCCACGCCCACATGGTTCTAAGGTGTGTGTGTGTGTGTGTGTGTGTGTGTGTGTGTGTGTGTGTGTGTGTGTGTGTGTGTGTGTGTGTGTGTGTGTGTGTGTGTGTGTGCTCCATACAAAGGGGAGGAAGTTTACCAACATCAAACAGACCTTCACAAGGATGTGCCTGTGATAAAAACACTACTGCCCCTCCCCACTCAGAACCTCGTGAATCTGGGGAGGGGAGGACAGAAAGAATTCCTTTCACAGAGTTAAAACAATGTACAAATGGTAAACATAAAATGACAAACATTTAACAATTCACTCTAACAATGGCCCAATTGAATATAAAGAATTTCTGCACCTCCCCAAAGCTTCAATCAGAAATCTGATTAACACAAATGAAGATGAAGTATCTTCTCTTTGGCTTCGCAGATTCATTTTTATCCTCTTTTAATTTTCTATTTACTTTATTTGCAGTTTCTCATTTCCTACCTGATAGTTACTGCTCCTTTCTACCTGTTTACTCACTAATGACAGAAAATATGGGACAGAATACCTGGTAACTTAAGTCATTTGGATTTGTTCTATGAGTTCTGATTACTTCACTAAATTCATGCCCCAGTGGGACATCCAAGCCCACACCTTAGAAATCACTATGCTAAATATTAAGTTAACACAAATGCTTACATCTGTTTAAGAAATTTGTTTGGCATTTTACATGAGACAGTGCACAAACATAAATCTGATTTTAAGCTGTCAAGTATGTCTTTAGATATAAAACATCCAACCGAATTAGCTTTCAGTGGTTTAAAAAATAGATAGTGGAGATCACCTAAACAGGTAAGTCATAATTGATAGTAATTTCTCTGATTTTGTTCTTTAATATAGAAATATTTTATTTGGTTGCTATCATTATTGTGACAAATCGTATACAATAATTATCTTCTTGCCTAGTTCCACATACCAAAGGTATTACAGTTAACTAAAATGTTTTCATTTGTTAGTCATGTAAAAACAAACCAAGAGCAGAAAAATTAACAATAATACTATGACTAGTACAGTATTAACTATAACAATTTTGGTTACCCTGTTCGTGGTGTATCTTCTGTGGGTGCTGATAACTTGTTTATAAGGTTCATTTAAAAAACAGACAGAGAGACAGGTAGACTTGCCATTTTTATTCCAACCGCCAGTGGGAGACCTTAGAGCTGCGCCTGCCTCACGTGTTTTCGTCTTCGTGTTACCCGCTATCACAGCGAAGTGGGAAAAAAAATACAATTACTGGCGCAAAATGAAGAAAATATTTACCGCTGAACAAATATCGGACTGGTTCACTTCAGGGAACAGGTTTGCGAACATTAAACTCACAGAAGAAGTGGCTGAGAGGAAGTCAGACGATGAACCATCGTCGAAAGAGAGCAGGTATGATGGTTTAGTTAGCGTAAACGTGGTTGACCTTAAGCTAAGTAGCATGCTAGCATGGTCTAGCTTTGCATTCAGGTGTTAGACACTTAAATATTTTAGAAAAATTAATGGCGTATGGTTTTGTTGTTGTTGCTAGATTTAGCTGCTCAAAGTGATACCGTTAAATTGTTTTTAACTTATGAAGTGTTTTAAGTCGTTGGCGGACATATACATCATGTCTCAGCTTGGCAGCAAGTATTGGAAAGTGAAGTTCAAATAGAAGAAATCACATTGTAGGCATGCTTAAATGTCACCGTAATGGGTAAATGCGTAACGACCAAAATTAACACAAATTATTCCGGATCTGTAGAAAACAAACGGGGGGATATTTTAATGGTTTCATCCATACAGCTGCACGTTTTTGTATGGTTTTCCTAAAACCTCGAATCTGAATGTATTTTAACCTTTGTTTTTACACTGCCAGTGGTCTTTTTTTTAAGTATTCAAATTGAGATAAGGGTAAAAACTCCGGTGTCATCCAAGCAAATGCACACTGTTTTAAGAAATGTACCAAATATTTGCTCTACCAAAGCTACCAGATTCCTCTTAAAATCTTACACTAGATCCCCTAATACAGGGGTGGGGGAACTCCAGGCCTCAAGGGCCGGTGTCCTGCAGGTCTTAGATGTGTCCTTGATCCAACATAGCTGATTTAAATGGCCAACTTGCCTCCTCAACTGAATTTGGAAGACCATGCAGGCACAGAGAATACCAGCATGGACAGTAAAAATGAGGCAGAACAGGTAGCCCCAAACGGAAGGACCAGTCAAAACTAATTGAGGATCTTATTCCTAAACAAGGGGCTAACTCTCTAGCATGGAGATAGTTTGGTTATGAAAAGTCTGACATGGACCAGAAATCTGTACTCTGCAAATAATACCACAAACAGGTCCCCACCACAGACGTAAGCATGACAAACCTCTTCTACCACCTATGCAAGAATCACGTGAGAGAGTTTACAGATGAGAAGCAAAAAAGAGCCCTCAGGTTCTCAAAATAAACCTTAGACTTAAATGTTAGAACAGACTTTTCCCCGCAGCACGCCATATAATAAACTCGTACAAAGAAAATTGGCGGCCGTTACAACTTGTGTCTAAAAATATATATAGTTATATTGAATTGGTCAAAACACTTGACTCCAGGTACACGATGAGTTGCCCGAGATGTCTTTTAAGTTCTCGAGAAGCCTGGTAATGAACTAGTTTTGATTCAGGTGTATTGACCCAGGGTGATATCTCAAACCTGCCGGACACCGGCCCTTGAGGCCTGGAGTTCCCCACCACTGACCTAATATTATAAGGGTGGATGCTGTTGATGTGTGTCTGATAAACAGTCCCAAAGATGGACTGCATAAGTCCCCACATTTTCTTACCATGTTGTTTGATGCAGGTCATCTAAAACAGACAAGTGAAAAATATCATTTTGTCTTTGCATGTTTTTCTTTATTTTAAGGTTTTCATTACCTGTGAATTATCAAAAATTAATGGTTAGATTATCAGTGTTGATCCGACTGAGGCCTTCACTAATGCAAACTGAATTATAGTAAATCTTATTTTAATGTTTGTTTTTTTTTATTTATAAAGGACGTTCTTTAGTCAAGGCAACAACTTAATAATATTTTTTGTCCAATAGTATATTGATAAGCTAAATGGAAATCATACTATTTATTACCATTTACACGTTGATCTGTTTTTCAAGTTGGTTGATTGAGTTTAATGACCATCAAATAGTGCATTGCTACACTTCTTCCTGAAGGGTGTCTTAACTGTAGCACAGAACAATAGCTGCTGTTTGTCAAGGGATTTAGGACTCCGAAAGGAAGTTAAACACTGATACACAAGAACAAAAACAAGTCCTACACAAATCAAGATGAGTTCTGCCTAATCTATATAAAATGTTTAGCTCAATGTTTTTTTATTTTTCAGTCTGAAACATTTACATTAAAGAGTGCTCACTCAGATTTCCAGGGTTTTTCCTGCATATAAAATGTTTGCCACCCAAGAGGTTTTGGCCAGCAATAACAGGAAAGTTGACTGACTTGTGTTAGATAAGGTAACGTGGAGTGTTTACATCTTTGCATTAACTATATGTGAGCCAGTCATGTTTTTACACATGTATTCACTCCAAAAGCTGGACATTTTGAGCTCTTAATGAGCTACCACAAATTGACCAACTCAGTCAGTTTGTCACTTAGCCAAAAGCCAAAAAGGCATCTAGTGCTTTTACTATTAAAATCACTCCAGGTTCTTGACATCTCTGAAATGCATCTCCAGCTGTTCAATTGAAGGTTTAGAATAAGGAGTAACTAAACAACTCAGGCTGTGAAGTAGGGATAAGAATTAGTTATTGCCATTAAACATTTGAGTACATATAACACCTAGCCTAGTGCTATTTTGGTAAAGCTAGTGAAATGTCTATATCTAAGACGCATATTGCGATTTGGTCTCCATGCTGTTGGTTGCAGATGGTTAAAGAGTTGTCCTTTCACAGTGTGGTGCTGTAAGCACCTTTGGACCTGAGAGGTACTGGATAATAATATGGAAGGTCCCAGTCCCTGTGTGCTGTGAATGAACCAGAGTGGCGCATGACCCGATCCACGTATCCAGAGACCGTTGGGATCTCTTCCCTTGGATGGTCGCCACAGTTGGGGACAGTGGGTGTGACAAACCCCTGCTTCATTTTGTACCGGCTGGTCCAAGCCTCCATGGGTTGGAACTGCACCGGCTGCACTGAGAGGTCATCCTCTTCATCATATCCCCTTTGGCTCAGGAAGTCCTTTAGTATTTGCTTAAACACAGATGCCAGCTCCCAGGGTCGTATGTTGTTAGTGGCAAGCACCTCACGAAACCTGTGGAAACATACAACATTATAGTTAATTAAACAGTTCTTGGAGAGGTTTTTCTCATTTCCTCATCATTTATTCCTTCTTGTTTCCTTTGCGCTCTGTCCTCTCGTCTCTGACTTGAAAATCAGTCACACTAAGCCACGTTGAAATATGTCTCTGTTCCTAAAAACACAGTATCACTGTAGTTTATGAAATAGTCACACACTCCTATCTGGTTATTATTCTTTCTGCTGAAGGGGTTGGTGGTAAAGTTTGACCTCTTACATTAGAGACAGTGGACATGAAATCTACTCAAGTTTTGAAAAGCTTTGACAGAGATGTTATTTCTATATTATGACTTTTGTCTTCATAGCAGCAGCCGTGTAGTGATTGTGCCCTCACCCAGAGGTTTAGATTTCACATTTTATTGCCTTAACATTAGCATGGAGCCAGAATTTACCTCCATGCTTACTAACCTTAGCTAACTAAGGTTAACAAGGGTTCATAAACTGTACAGATTCAGTGAAAATACATACATATTGACTAATTAGTGCTTATTAACAAATTAAGTGCCAGATTTACTAAACAGGTCAAAATAGCAGGTGTAAATGGCTCTCAGAGTTGCGGGTTTGCTTGTGATGTAAATATTCACTTCCCTATATTTTGTGCCTTGAGAAAGGAACTCTCAGAAATGCATATGCAATAGAGTCAGTCGGAAAAAATCAGAGTCACTCTATCAGAGTCACTCTAACAAGCAATCTTGTCACTGCGCCATCTTTGTAAATACTCATAAAACTTTAGCACTCACTGCTGGGAGGGTCTGTACATTAACAAAGGCACAAGGTAATAACAGCACAAAGATGTTGAAGAGGATCAGTTTAATAACCTTCAGTAGTGGATGAGCCCTAACAGATTCCAGCTCTAGTTGCCCAACCTGTCAATTATTGAGACCACACTCCTAACTTGGTTATCCAGTTGGTTATAAACAAATTCAGCCCACTCAGAGGACTTATAAAGGGGAAACTAGCTGTAGATGCTTTATAATGTTGCTAAGTTAAATTTAAATGGGAGCCTTTAGGGCACAGGTGTCGAACTCCAGGCTTCGAGGGCCGGTGTCCTGCAGGTTTTAGATGTGTCCTTGATCCAACACAGCTGATTTAAATGGCTAAATGACCTCCTCAGCATGTCTTGAAGTTCTCCAGAAGCCTGGTAATGAACTAATCATTTGATTCAGGTGTGTTGACCCAGGGTGAGATCTAAAACCTGCAGGACACCGGCCCTCGAGGCCTGGAGTGCGACACCCCTGCTTTAGGGAATGACTTCCGTTTTGAGCCATACTCAAGTGGCAACTACTAGAACTGACACTGTCCTTTGTTGGCAGTACAAGGCTACAGCATGTAGATGATGGTCTACAAATGTACAACCATGTCAGTCCCATAAGATGCAAGCAGAGGAGTTGAGTATCTACAAACTAAGAAATAATATTTCCATCAGCATGGTGTCAGCCTGCTAATGTGAAGTTTCTGTGCTTCACCTAAAATGTTGGACCTGTGTGCTTTTATCTGTTTTCTCTCACAGTTTCAAAAAATGACATATCTGGGACAACAGCGAAGATTTTTGTAAATGATAAAAGCATAATAACACATCTTATTAAATATGTTTTTCTTGGCTAAGATGTTATGTAAGCACACAGTAGTGAACTGGTAGAGAGTTTTATGGGGAATATGTAAGTAGGTCACAGTGCTCATTGCTCAACCATGTCTAACAGCTATTTTTCCATACTGGCTAACAGACGAGTGGCAACCCCGGCAGCCTGGCTTCACTCACCCTTACAGGGCGTCCTTCACCTTCACATGTTAACACCCTGTATCGCCTGTGTCTGTGACAATAACACATAATGGCTTTCTTGGCAGCTCGCCCTAGCTCCCTTTCCCTTTGGGTCTTCTCTGCTTTGCCTGCTGTCAGGCCCTGTTGATGCAGTAGCAGCTAGTATCTGTTGACAGCTTACTAATGTGAGGACAGAAGAATGCATGGGTACTACTAAACACCTGGAGAGGACGGTGGCTGCTTGGATAGATGGGATCTGGGCACACAAGAACTCCAGCTGTTGTAGTTCTGATGAGGGGATGAGGGTCCGCAACCTGGGGTACTTTTGAAACCAGTGGAGACCCAGAGCGCTGTGAGCCATCCTATGCTCACGCTCCAGTTCTCTCGCCAGCCGCTCGCGCTCTTCCACATGCCACAGGAGCTCTGTGATCAGCATGCGGCTGGGTAACCCCCCTGAGATTTTCAGAGATGGTGTTTCATCCTGAGCCTGCACTCTTGTCTCATGCGACCATTTCATCCAGCTGAACAGAGGCATGGCATTCACAGCACGCTGTCTTTAAAAGCTGAAGACATTAGAATAATTAGTTATCTTTAGCATCAAGACAGGATTTTCACAACACAACAGAATCATAATAATCATCTGAATTACTGGAATAGACGTTGCTTAAAACAAATTTCTATAACGGTTGCACCTGCAAATGACAGGACGGCATAACAGCAAGTGAGGAACTGCTTAAGTCAGGCAGATGAGGAAAAAACACTGAGGTAAGCCAGGGAAATTAAAACTCTTCTCTGAAAACCTTTAGAAAAAAATAATGGTTTTTTTCCCTCTTTATTAAAAATGTTTGTGGGTACCAAAGAGGTTTTGGTCTTCCCTTAAAGGAAAATGTAATACACTGTGATTACATTTAAAAAACAAAAAAAAACCCCAAAACTTTCTGGGGATTTAACATGCTGTAATATAAAATAATTCTTTTGCTATTTAAATCCCCCCCCCCCCCCCCCCCCAAAAAACAAAAAAACAAAAAAAAAAACAAAAAAAAAAACCAGGATCCATTTCTTTTAAGATAACAGACTTTCCTTAACTGTGACCCAAGTTATCACCTCCCAAAATGTGTATTTCAAGTCAAAATTAACCGCTAACCAGAGGAATTTTTCTTGAAAATGGAAATGCTAATTTGCTAATTGTCAAAAATCTTGCAGTTGTACTGAAATGGGTTTGACTATTCAGGTTGAATGAAAATTATTTGATTAGAATGTTTTATTAATTTTATGTGGTAAATCTAGTTTATAACTGAAATCTAGTCTGTGACTCTTTGTGACGTTTTAATAATTCAGAATTTAAGCTTGACATTGAAAAATGATCATCCCATAGCTATTCTGTCCTTTGATCCCTGCCTGATGGCTACTTTGATTTCAAGGCTGATGTCCCAGGTGTGCGTATTTGGCCCTTTTATTCAAGCTGATAGATCAGCTGAGTTTCCACCTGGGATTCAGATGGATTAAACTGCCTGTGGGGTCAGAGGTCAGCCATACAGAAAACCTTAAGGGTTTTCGCTTAGTAAGCTGCAAATCAGATTTTAAAAATTAAAAAAAAATTGTTATCACAATAATATCTGGATGAATAAGAAAAGAAAGAAATGTACTTACTGGTGAAACAGCACTGCTGACTCTTGTCTGAGCTTTTTAGAAATTGGGCAAAGAAGAGCTTTTCACAGAGTAGAGCCTCCAGCGTCTTGTCTCCATGGATCTGCCTGTGCAAACTTTACTCCTCTCACTGTTGACTACGTCCGGCAGCAATCCTTCCCTTGCTTTGTTGTTGCAAATGTTTTTGTCTTGTAGTTTTTTGTCCTGTCCTCTCACTGCGCCTGTCATGCAGACTTTTTCCAGGAGAGTTAGTCACACGCACACGGATAACTGACTAAGAGCTGTCACTTCTCTTCTCCTTTCACCCCACTCTCCTCTGTGCAGTGTGCAGCTTTTGTTGTAGGGTCAGCTGCTTTGTAGCTTGCACGAAACGTGTGCATTGGAGAGAAAGAGAGAGGACGAGGGTGCGTGTGTGCGCACAAGTCGTGGGTGTGCATTTGAGCTCCTAGTACTGTCAGGGTTTTTGTCTGCTGTTGTGATAAAATTCTCTCCTCGCTAAGAGTGCAGGAGGCACACATGCATAAACACACACACAACCGGGAATGCTCCTCAGGCTGCAGCGCTGTGGGCCTGGTCAAGCTGACAGAGGGAAATTAGAGAGGATGCAAAAACTTAGTTAGAAATTCCATTAAGAAGTGAAATATGCAGAGGAAAAAATGTGAAACTTTCTTCTAGAAAATGTATGTTTAAAAACAAAAAATATTTCAAAAGGTTTATGAATCTGTGAGTTTAACTGTGACTAACTGATGTTGACTTATGTTTGGTTATACAGCCCCCTTTTTTTCTTTTATTGCCATACTTAAGCTTTTTTCTTTTAAAAAAAAATTGGGTTTTGTACATGGATTACCACGTATAAAGAAGGGGAGCATTTTCCTGTTCATTTTGTTTTTTATCTTTGTTGATGTTGAGAAAAATGCTACAACATCTAGCATTATATTCAACCTCACAGTTCCTGTAATGATCTGAAATTAATTCTTACACTCAAAGGAAACTGATTTTCATATAATATTGATAATTTTGATAAATCCTGGCTTCCAACTTGTCTTGTTTTTACCAGTACATATATTTGTCTTTGCGTTGTGAGGAAATTGCGGTATAAAGGTCGAAACTGAAAGCTTAAACGTTAAAGTCTTTTAGTCCAAAACAGCTAATCGTATCTTGTACAGTTTTGGTGTTACTACATTAGATTTGTTTGTAATTCTCAGATTTGGTTTTCTTACAGTCCAGCAAAGATTCTTGAGCATGGCAGCCCAAAACCTGTGATCTCTGATGGAGAGAGGCTGCAAAAACCAGAACCTGCAGTGCGTAAGTACTAATTTTGTCATAGCCTTTCTGAGCCTAGGTTGTGTATTTTGGGATATACAGAAAGCTTAATTCTTAATCAGTTTAAAACTTTATTTTTCCTTTTACTCCTGCAACTTTTCTTTTCACTAGGTTATGCTAATCCTCCTCCACTCACAAGCTATGAGTATCCAGACTTGCCCATAGCCAAAAACAGACAGGAGGTAAGAGATTGACTTAGCTTGATGGTCCTGTAGTGCACTTTCATTATCCCGAGGTTCTGTTCGTCATTTTTACTGAAATTTTTTTTATGTCCCCAGGACACTTGAGCACTTAAGATTTTGCTGTTTGCTCAAGATGAACATTACAACAAAGTTATTTGATGCTGATGGACAACAGCTAACTTCAAATTCCCTAGTCTATTATTATTTGTTGACTAATACAGAGTAGTGTGTGTGTGTGTGTGTTTTAGGAGATAATGCTGTCATTTAAGCTGGACTTTCTTAATGCAGATTATAAAGTCTAAAATTTAGGCCATAAATCAGCTTACCACATCCATCTGCCCAACAATTTCATAACTTTTTCTCCAAATTTCATTTGTTTTTTCGATGATATGGGTTAGTAGCTAAATGTCCTTCCTTTTTTTTTTTTTTATCAAATGCCTTTCTTTTTAACTGTGCACGTGTCCTTTTGTGTTTTTTATGTGTGTGTCTGTTTGCGGTTGTTTCCAGCTGATTTCCCTCATAGAAAACAACTCTGTAGTGATCATTCAAGGAGCCACAGGCAGTGGCAAGACCACCCAGCTGCCACAGTACATTCTGGACTATTACAATGAGAAAAATGCCTCATGCAACATTGTAGTCACCCAACCACGTAAAATTGGAGCCACCAGTATTGCTCGATGGGTTGCCAAACAGCGGAAGTGTACCCTGGGTAGTCTGGTGGGATATCAGGTTGGTGCAGTATTAGGATAGAATGTGATTTTCTTAAACTGCATACACTGCTCTTCGATCATGTAGCAGTAGTAGAAAACCAAGATACAATGACCCATATTGATTCAAACTTTAGACAAAGAGCATTCATTATTATCTTTCTCACAACTTCAGAGTGTTTGCATGCATGTGTTAACAAGCTCTTGTATGCTTTGTTGCTAGGATGTCTGACTGTGTTGTGCAGAGCTTTGAAACTGTGTGTCTAATAATAACTGTTGTCTCCTCCGCTTGATGCAGACCTCTGGAGTTAAGGATGATGTCACTGACAGTGGGAGCAATGATAAATAGTCAGTTTTAGAAGGAGAAAAAATTCTTAGCTTATGCAACAGAAACTAAACATTATGGTATAATTTCCATTATAACATTAAAATAGGGGAGAGTTATATCTATATATTTGTTTAGCTGCAAGTTGGCAAAGCAAAAAGTGTAACATGGATACGCAATCGATTTTGTTGAGGTTCACTGATGTTTTCTCCAGTCAGAACCACAAATAGTCATTTTGGCATTGCAGACATCAGTTTTTAAAACCCTGTAAAAGTTTAAGCCTAAAGCTACAGCAGAGGAAGTGTACTTCCTCTGTGGCCTCTGCTGTTCCTTCCTGAGGCAGTAAAAAGTAATCTTGTTGTGTTTTTTGGAGCTCAATAAATCCAAGTAGTGCTATAATGCAGCAAAACAGTACAAAAACTTAAATTCTAAAGAAATCAAATTGCAGATGGTATAAAAAGATTATCTGCAAGTTGGCATTTGAAGATGACAGGATTTTTCAAGTTTCATCAGTTCATATAGAGCTTGGGTAAAAGGCATTCTTCTTTTTCTGCCCCATCGTCATGGAATACATTACAGATGGATTTGAGTCTCTCTCAATTGATTTTACTTGCAGACTTCGAAAGACATACAAACGTTTTTTGAAATCATCACTGGGAAGTTGTTCTTGTCTTTGATATGACTGTGTACATTACACAAATTAAGCTGTTGTTTCTTTTATTGTTGTAATTTTAATGTTTGTCTGGAACAGGTCTCTCTTGTAAATGAGACATTGAGTCTCAATGGAACTACCTGTATAAATGAAGGTTAATAAAAGTAAGAAAAAACCTGAAAAAGCAAAAGACGAGAACAAATGGATGCCTTCCAGAGATTTTAGGCCCTGTCATGAAGGTGCCTTTATAGACTTTTCCAGTTAGCAAACAACAAATCAACTACGTTCCCTGTGGATTTTTATGAAAATGCAAATATGTATTTAATTGACAAGTTTGTGAATGCAACTCCTGTATATATTTGTTCAGATTGGCCTGGAGAAGATGGCAACTGAGCATACCCGACTAATCTACATGACTACAGGAGTGCTGCTGCAAAAACTGGTTCAGGCCAAGTCCCTCACTGAATTCTCCCACATTTTTGTGGATGAGGTGCATAAACCAGATGTCAAATTTTTCATGCTTATATGTTTCTCTGTTAGCTACTGCCAAAAAAAGGGGGAATTTGTGTTTATTTACTTTTTTTAGTTATTTTGGGGGAAGTACAAATATTAAATCTGATGACAGACAGGTGAAATAGTCAAAAAAAAAGTACCTTACCACTTGGTCCCTGCAGTTAATTGCCTTGGACACTTGTGTCACTAGAATAAAGGGTGACTACAAATCAATATCAAGTTGTTCATAGTGCCAGAACATTTCTATTGTGATGAGAGTGGATTCTTCCAGGACAATGCCCCCCACCCATAGGGTGCAAGGGATGACTGAATGATTTGATAAGTATCAAAGTGATGTGGCCTCACAGCCTCCAAATCTAAATCAAGTTGAAAATTGTGTGAGACTTTGGACCAGCATGTTGGAGTGTTCTTCACTGGCGTTCAGTCCTAAAAATGATCAGACTTGGAGAGTAAATGCCAGTGTTCAGCTCTTGCAACAACTCTTCTTTGTCTTTGTCTACCATTTATAATACTTTAATCCAAAGTCATTTCTAGTTTTCTGCCACAAAAGGTACTGTTATAAGCTTAAGAATAATTTAATCCTATTATTTAATGAGTGATTCTTGAATGTTCAAAATGTAACCTTTTAACAACTCTGCGTTTGTCCAAGGTTCATGAGCGCACATCAGAAATGGACTTTCTCCTGCTAGTTTTGAGAAAACTCCTCCGTTCCAACTCTTACCACATCAAGGTAACTGTTGGGTCCGGCTAAAAAACTTCCTTCGTCTTCCTCATGCTTAGTCACTTGTACTCTCACTCACAAGAGTCTGTCTTTGTTTTAGATAATCCTTATGTCAGCCACCATTAACTGCAAGCAGTTTGCTGACTACTTTGCCACTCCTATTCGTGGCAAACTGAACCCAGCCTATGTGTTTGAAGTGGAAGGGGCATCCTATGCCACTGAAGATTTCTACCTGGATGACCTCCACCACCTGTCTCCGCATAGGGTAGGTAGTTGAGAGAGTAAATGGTTGCTGCTGGTACAGTTCTCTGCCTTGAAGCCAAATCTATTGTATCTGAATTTTGTGTCTGTTTTAGACTGAATCAGCACATCCAGGCGACCCATACATCACAGCAGATATGTACAGTCTTGCCATCAGTCTCATCCAGAGCTTTGATGAAATGGAGGGCAAAAATTCCAGGTAAGGCCAAAGTATTGTAACTTTTAGAACTGCTTGAACATGTAAATAGGCAAGGATTTAATTGTTTGTTAACTGAATATGCATACATGTATTTTTGTGTGAGCAGCAAGGCCGAGAAAGAGGGAGGCATGACTTTGTCAGAGAGAGGAAGTGTTTTGGTTTTCCTCCCTGGCATACATGAGATAAGCTACATGCAGGAGGCCTTGACCAAGCTGGTTCACAAAAGGTGAGCAAATGCATTTACCTGCTGAGAATTGTACACGTGATCAGAGTTGCTTAATGTAATGTCTACCATCACTGTACAGGTCATACTACAGGTTGTTTTCTGTTTCCTCAAACATACATGTGCCACATAAGACAGATTGCCTCACTACATTTTGTTATTAAAGGATATACAAGTATGCAGTACTGTCAGTAAACTCCTTAACACAGACACACCACTGTCTACATACGACGCTGTGGGGTGCGACTACTATAATGGCAGGTTAGTGACTGTTGTTTGCTCCCAGAGGCTCGCTGCAGCTCACATAAATGTGCTCAAGCTGCAAGCAATGCGATGCATCTGCTTAGCAATACAACATTTTTTTTTTGGCCATTTCTCTGTGGGTAACATGTTTAGTGAAAACTACATAGATAATTACTTATTTCAGCTGCCAGGGCAGTGCTCTTTCACCACAGCTTCACGGGCTAGCCAAAGAAACAACTGTGTTCAGCAACACCAGATTGTTGTCCCTTTAGTCAACTCGCAACAGGAATTCTGAACGAGGAGGGCATCTTTTGTCCAAGGGGATCCAACTGTTTGGAGATTTCACCTGCAGGACTTGGAACTGAGATAAGGTGGCTGAGATAAGGCTGATTTGTATCGTATATCTCAGTGCCTGCTGTTTTCGCCCTCTCATGATGCAAACGCGTCACTGTACATGCAAATGCTTCCACGCTTTCCTGCTTCTCAACCTGATCCTCCCTAGGGTTAGCCAGGCATACCCATGAAAGGAAAGAATGCTGCAGGCCTCCCTCTGAGCACCACTAAGACGATTTAGAATAAAAGGGCTTCCTCCTTGCTGTTTCAGCATGCAGTGTGGGGTTTACTGATAAACCTGCTGGACAGCACCTTCTGGTATGTTGTTTCATGAGGGGCTTGCATCATAAGCTCACAGACTGTAGACCACTGGTTCCATTAGAAGAGTTGTCTATCAATGCCCCCTCTCTCAAACCCTTTGAGCTTAGTGAAGTAGTGGGGCTGAAGTTTCTCTTACTTGTGCTTCCTGCTCTGCCGTTTGGACTAACCCAGTCAAGCAAGTTAGGGAGTTACAGTTCAATTCAATTCAGTTTTATTTATATAGCGCCAAATCACAACAAAAGTCGCCTCAAGGCGCTTTATATTGTACAGTAGATAAAGAGAAAAACCCAACAATCGTATGACCCCCTATGAGCAAGCACTTTGGCGACAGTGGGAAGGAAAAACTCCCTTTTAACAGGAAGAAACCTCCAGCAGAACCAGGCTCAGGGAGGGGCGGGGCCATCTGCTGTGACCGGTTGGGGTGAGAGAAGGAAGACAGGATAAAGACATGCTGTGGACGAGAGACAGAGATTAATAACAGATATGATTCAATGCAGAGAGGTCTGTTAACACATAGTGAGTGAGAAAGGTGACTGGAAAGGAAAAACTGCATCATGGGAATCCCCAGCAGCCTACATCTATTGCAGCATAACTAAGGGAGGATTCAGGGTCACCTGGTCCAGCCCTAACTATATGCTTTAGCAAAAAGGAAAGTTTTAAGCCTAATCTTGAAAGTAGAGATAGTGTCTGTCTCCTGAATCCAAACTGGAAGCTGGTTCCACAGAAGAGGGGCCTGAAAACTGAAGGCTCTGCCTCCCATTCTACTTTTAAATACTCTAGGAACAACAAGTAGGCCTGCAGTGCGAGAGCGAAGTGCTCTAATAGGGTGATATGGTACTACAAGGTCATTAAGATAAGATGGGGCCTGATTATTTAAGACCTTGTATGTGAGGAGCAGGATTTTGAATTCAATTCTGGATTTAACAGGAAGCCAATGAAGGGAAGCCAAAACAGGAGAAATCTGCTCTCTCTTTCTAGTCCCTGTCAGCACTCTTGCTGCAGCGTTTTGGATTAACTGAAGGCTTTTCAGGGAGTTTTTAGGACATCCTGATAATAATGAATTACAGTCGTCCAGCCTGGAAGTAATAAATGCATGAACTAGTTTTTCAGCGTCACTCTGAGACAGGATATTTCTAACTTTAGAGATGTTGCGCAAATGGAAGAAAGCAGCAGAGGTGTGGACTCGAGTCACATGACTTGGACTCGAGTCAGACTCGAGTCATTAATTTTATGACTTTAGACTTGACTTGAAAAAATGTTCTAAGACTTGTGACTTGACTTGGACTTTTACACCAATGACTTGGGACTTGAATTGGACTTGAACCTGTTTACTTGAAAAGACTTGATATTTTACCCCAAATATAAAATTTAACATGCATATTATATAGAGATTGAAAATGTGACGTCATTCACGGGTAGAACCGCAAAGGATTCTGGGAACTCGTGGCAAGAGGTACTAGCGCACACAGACTTTCAATTGAAATCAGTTATACAGCGATAAAAAGAAACACAAAAATGTCAAGAAGCTGTTGTATTATTAACTGCAATAGCCGGTCGCATGACAGCCACGGGAAGCCGACGGGTAAAGAGATCGGTTGTTATCGGATTACGTCGTTGAAGAGAAATTGTTCGAGCCATGTTTCCGAAGTAACAAAGACGCGACGGATGGCCTGGATTGCAGCCATTCAAAGACCAAATATAACGTCCCAGAACACTCCAGCTCACAGGTTAGTCTGCTCCAAGCATTTACACAAAGGTCAGTGTTTTTTAGTAGTTAATACGTCATTTTTCTTAACATAATTGGTGATATAGGTTACAAGCAAGTCTGGCACTGAACAGAAATTGTCGCGCTATGCTCCTTTATTTATTGTGCATAAATAGTGAATTGTCCTGACACAATATTGCGTTTCGCTTCTGTTATTATGGTACATTGACAAAAACATACTTTTATTCACAGGATAAAACGGGTTTTTTTGTATCACTAATTGCCCAGTACGATTACAGCATACAGTATTATTGTCACTGCTACATTTCTGTGATGCTACCAGAAATTATTTCCACTACTAATTAATTACCGTTGAGCTCAAAGGTCCTATTAATAAACGGTTAAGGAATGTGTATTTATGACGACAGTTTGTGAGACTGGTAAACTTATGATACGTACGATGGTCTTTCGTTCTACACGGTGCATTTCAAGGTCCTGCACCCATCCGTCGGTAAACTGTACCTGGGCTTGTTCCAGTGACCTGAAGTTACTAAACTTCATGAGTGTATGCACTCACTCCAAGAACCGTATAATTATAAATATGCATATAAATATGCTACGATGAGATAGCTGACTTCATCTAACTAGCAAATGTTGTCCAGGCTACGTTGGTGATGCAGTTTTTTTTAATGTGTATGATATTTTTGTCATGCGATTTTAAAGCCGGTCCTACAAGCGCATCCAAGAATAACATGCAGCTTATCTCAGAACTGTCGGTGAAAATTATTCTTGGAGCTAGGTTTAATTGAGCTGCATTTTAAAGAGGTGCAATTTCACAATTTGTGTATATTTTCTAAGTTCACTATTTTGTCATGTGTTGAGAAAAACACAGATTTAAAAATTACATGGTCTAATATTTACATTTAGCATAACTGCAACATTATTTTTTTCGTTTTTTTGAATGACTCGAAAGGACTTGAAATTCAAAGTTTCAGACTTGTGACTTGACTCGGACTTTTACACCAGTGACTTGAGACTCGACTCTGACTTGCCTGACATTACTTGAGACTTGACTTGAGACTTGAGGATAAAGACTTGAGACTTACTTGAGACTTGCAAAACAATGACTTGGTCCCACCTCTGGAAAGCAGTCTTACATATTTGTTTAATATGTGCGTTGAAGGACATGTCCTGGTCAAAAATTACTCCAAGGTTCCTCACAGCGTTACTGGAGGCCAAGGTAATGCCATCCAGAGTAAGAATCTGTCTTTGTTCGTTCACCCGTCGTGTTTACAGTTAGCCCCAGGTCTCCCTAAAGTGTGTCTGAGGCCCAATCCAGCCTTTGTACCTGAGATGATATAGATGTCATACAGGTGCCCCCACTGTTCTCCTCAGCAGAGGATTGCAGGGTTAACACCTTATGCCCGGTTCAGGCCTTAAATATACGTGGACTGAACAGCAGTGTTCAGAAAATCAGATAACCTGTTCCATCTGAGGTTATCTTATTGGCTTGTAAAGACCATATGAGCTCATTTTGCTAGGAGTACGGCCTGATGGACCTTTCAGGACACACCTGAAAGGTCCATCAGGGCGCATGCGACCGGCAGTGAGTGAGAGCTTGGCATCCTAAGTTTTTAAGTTTTTTTTCTTTTCGTTTCTATCGCTGGCATGTGTTTTGATTGAAGGAAGTGACAGTTTTCTTACAAAGTGACACATGCTCCACAACAGTGAGAAGTTGGGTTATCATATAGCCCGATGGGCGGGGCTGAGATAGATTTTGGTCACCCGACCGAAGATATCGCTAGCTCCGGGACGTCGGGCTAGCACGGGATCGGGATGCATGGGTAACAGGGAAATCCCAAGGAGGAGGAGTATGCTTGTAGCAACAAACGTTACTGTAGCGCTGTGACTGTTAGAGAGTGTATTTGTACACCAGATGTTGAACTTTTATCCGTGTCACTGCGCTCTTTTTTTTTTTTTTATCTCCCTCGTGAGTTTCCACAACTTTTTATTACCGTAGTTTACATTCACGCGAGGGCTCACCCCGCCTCAACCTGTAGTGCAGAAGCTGCAGACGCTCTCTCCTGATGCCCCAAACTTTATAATGGGGGACTTTAACCATGTCTCTCTTAAATCAACTTTGGGCAATCTGTATCAATATGTATCCTGTCCTACCAGACGGGATAAAATGTTGGACCTTTGTTACGGATCGGTGAAGAATGCTTATAAATCCCTCCCGCCTCCTCCTCTGGGATCTTCTGACCATAACTGTGTGCATCTTCTGCCCATATATAAAACTGTCTTAAGACGAGAGAAGACAAAGACTAAGGATGTTGACATATGGTCAGAAGAATCTGTGCTTACCTTGCAGGAATGTTTTAAGTGTACAGATTGGGAAGTTTTTATTCAGTCTTGTGGAGATGATCTTGACGCTTTGGTGGACGTTACTAACTCTTATGCAGTATTTTGTAAAGATATGATTATACCCCGTAAGCGCGTTAAAGTATACGCTAACAATAAGCCATGGGTCACTAAAAGCGTCAAATCCTGTTTAAGTAAAAAGAGACAGGCCTTTAAAGAGGGGGCTGTTACTGATTTTCAGACAGCCACCAAGGAACTGAAAATCGAGATCTTGAAAGCAAAACAGAGCTACAAAAACCTTCTTGAAAGCAAATTTGCTGCAAAAAATTTTGGGTCTGCCTGGACTTGTATGAAAACCATAGCAGGGTTTCAAAATCCCCAGAGCAGTAGTCAGGTCATTTTAGATGGTTTTAATCCAGACAGAGATTTTGCAAATGCTTTAAGTATGTTTTATGCTCGTTTTAGTTCTTCTGATTTTAGCGAGGATATTTTGGAACTGAAACAGAAACTGAGAGATACTCAGCACTTTATCATTGAACTCAGCGATGTCAAAAAGGCCTTTCATACAGTTAATGTGAACAAGAGCCAGGGTCCCGATAATATTAGTGGTCGCTAGGGATGGGTATTGATAAGATTTTCACGATTCCGATTCTAGTTTTGATTCTGTTTAACGATTCGATTCTTTATCGATTCTCTTATCGATTCTTTTTAAAAAGGAGAACACTAAGGTCGGTTAGCTTAGAACTTTGTTTTATATCTTCTCTTTGAACAAGATAGAAATTTAGGAGTAACATGGCCTTACAAACCCAACAGTGAGATCTTAAGAGATCCACAGCCTACAGCTCTTCAATGGGGCATCACAGGGTCCCCAGGGAAAAAAATTGTAAATGTAAAATAATAAAATAAGCTAGCACGGGCGCCCACACAAACGCAAAGCAGGAGATGAAGCATCGCTGAATATGTTTCCAAACCAACTTCCTTCCAAGCCAAAGACTAGAAAATATGATGAAGCAAATCTTTTCTTTGGCTTCACCTGCACAAGTGCAGAGGTAGGTCTCCCCTGCAGAATTGGTTTTCCCTTCATTGGGAGCAGCGCTGGGCTCTTCAAATCACAGACAAACAGTATCCCACATTCTTGATTTTTAGTTCACAAACACTTGTTGTAATGACCAACTACTAACTACTCCTGACATGTTGGAGATGTTAGCTCTTTATACAGTAAAGATACAGTGGGATACAAATAATATCAGGCTGATCCTGCCACGATTTAATCCCCCGGTTCAAATCACGGACAAACAGTCTCCCACAGCTGTTTATGTTTTTGAACCCATTTTAAGATAAGATAAGATAACCTTTATTAGTCCCACACGTGGGAAATTTGTTTTGTCACAGCAGGAAGTGGACAGTGCAAAAGTTATGACGCAAAAATTAGAATACAATAAGAATAAATACAGTACACAACTGTACAGAATAGAATAAAATAATATACTATATACAGTAGAATAAAATAGAATAAAAATATACAATAAGATAAAAATAGAATACGAATGCTATATACAACTGAGTAAAAATACAACGATGCCAGAAAAGATTATTGCACTTAGTGTTATTGCACATGTGTGGATGTGTGTGTTTGTTCAGTTAAAGTCTTTGTTGTGGAGTCTGACAGCAGTGGGGAGGAAAGACCTGCGAAATCTCTCCGTCCCACACCGTGGGTGCTGCAGTCTCCCACTGAAGGAGCTGCTCAGTGCTGTCACAGTCTGCTGCATGGGGTGGGAGACGTTGTCCAACAGGGATGACAGCTTAGCCGCCGTTCTCCTGTCACTCACCACCTCCACTGGGTCCAGAGGGCATCCTAGAACAGAGCTGGCCCTTCGGATCACCCTGTTCAGTCTCTTCCTGTCCCCAGCAGAGATGCTGCCGCCCCAGCAGACCACACCATAAAAGATAGCAGAAGCCACAACAGAGTCATAGAATTTCTTCAGGAGTGGGCCCTCCACCCCAAACGACCTGAGTCTCCGCAGCAGGTACAACCTGCTCTGCCCTTTCCTGTAGAGGGCGTCTGAGTTATGAGTCCAGTCCAGTCTGTTGTTCAGATGAACACCAAGGTACCTGTAGCTGTCCACAGCCTCAATGTCCATACCCTGGATGTTCAGTGGTTGCAGTGGAGAATGCTTGTGCCTGCGGAAGTCTACCACCAGCTCCTTGGGTTTACTGGCGTTGATCTGGAGGTAGTTCAGCTGGCACCAGTCCACAAAGTCTTGAGTCAGTCCTCTGTACTCCTTGTCGTCCCCATCAGTGATGAGGCCGACTATTGCAGAGTCATCAGAGAACTTCTGCAGGAAGCACTGGGTGGAATTGTGGGAGAAGTCTGCAGTGTAGATGGTGAAGAGGAACGGAGCCAGAACCGTTCCCTGTGGGGCCCCCGTACTGCAGACGACCCTGTCCGACACACAGCCCTGAGTCCTCACATACTGTGGTCGGTCGGTGAGGTAGTCCAAAATCCAGGTAGTGAGGTGATGGTCCACTCCAGAGTTCTCCAGCTTGTCCTTCAGAACCGAGGGAAGAATGGTGTTGAAGGCACTGGAGAAATCAAAGAACATGATTCTCACAGTGCTTCCAGCGGTCTCCAGGTGAGCGAGGGATTTTGCACAGAGAGGCATTTTTTTTTTTTTTTAAATGTATTGACAGCAATGTTGAATATTATTACACAGGAAAAAACAACTACACGTAAAATAATGACTGCCTTTGTAAATGGAGGGACAGTAACTGCCTGTAAAACCTGAAGATAGTCAGATTAACAGTATTTTGTTTCTATCTGCCATTCTGCAATTCCTCTCATGTAAACAATAACGTGGCGCACAGCTGACGTGAAAAAAGGCACATACCTTTGACTTTGCGTGACGAACTCTGTATTCCTCGTCCACACGTAAACGCAAAAAAGGATTTTAAAAAATCTCAGTTTTCGGTGATTTGAAACGCTGTTTACGTGTGGACGAAACAGCTGCGTTTTCAAAAATACCCGTGTAGGTGCAGACGTAGCGTAAAAGAGTTAGTAGTTTATTTTATTACTACCTGCAGATTACTTGTATTTGCTTAATTGTTCACTAAATGTTTGAGGTGTGAAATAAACCGCAATTGAGCAAAATATGGGCGTGTGGTTGGAGGATGTGTTAGTGCGTACATGTGTGTGTGCGCGAACATTTTTCTGTAAAACAAAGGGGGGCCCAGCGAAAAAAGTTTGGGAACCACTGCTCTAAGGGGTAAATTTCAGCTTCTTTCCTCGGGACGAAGGTTTCTATTTCCGAGATGCAGGACAAAGCGTTATGAAAATAGCTTTGTCCCCGTTGCTGTCACTGATTTAAATAAGAACTGTTTTTGTTTTTGATTCGAAATATTAAATTACTTTATATGTGCTACAGTGAGGTTTATATCTTTATTAGGTATGTGTGTTTTTTAAGGGATGCCAAATGCTATCATTTTTCTGTAAAGCAAATTTACCTTTCCTATGGGTATAAATAAAGTTACCTTGACCTTGACCTTCTGAGCTTTGTTCAGAGGTATGTCGGTCCAGAATATTTGTGCAGCAGCAAACTAAGCTATGCCACACATGTTTGTGCATTTTCGCAGGCTGGATGCTGCACAGTCATCTCTGGCTCAGGGTTGACACAATCTGGGAGTAGGTTGTATCTCCCATAGTGAAACACAAAGTGAAGATGCACAATGAACGTGATACACAGTGGTAGAAAGTATCCAATCTCTGTAGATAGTGGGGAAGGTGCAGAAGTAGCAGATCAGTAAAGGTAAATGAGTAGTACTTTAACATTAAGTTCAAACTGAGCATGCTGCTTTTTTCAGATTGCAGGTTTATCCTCTTCACTCCTCAGTGACACTGGAGGAGCAGAACGGCGTGTTCCTCTTTCCTGTTCCTGGATACAGGAAGGTAAAAGCTGTTGATCGTAACTTTTTGCATGTGCTGTCCGTACCTGCTATACCAATTATCTTCTAATCCTCACAGGTGATCCTTTCCACCAACATTGCAGAGAGTTCAGTGACTGTTCCAGATGTCAAATATGGTGGGTTTTTTCAGTTTTAAATTTTTAAAAATTTGACTTCATCTATTGTCACTCTTCTTTCATCATTTATTTACAAGAAACTGAGAATTAAGGCATACAGATATCAATAATGTTGTAAGGAAAAAAGGAAGTTAAATAAGACAGAAAATAAGAGCAAGATACAAGAAATAATTCCCAAGTAGCAGTCCCACCTGCACCTACTACCAGACAAAGGCCATATCAAAATTAATGGTCGTGTCGCTGCCAACATCAGAGAGAACAATACAATTAGTAAGGTAAACAACAATGAATAAATATAGAAAAACAAATAACTGCACTATGTCATCTCCTAAAATTTGACAACATGTGTTAGTTAATGTTTATTTCCATATTACATGAATTAGGTCGCTTTGTCTGTCTTGCACCTAGAGCAAAGATTTGCGTTGAATCATTTCTCCTATGGTGCTCTGGTGTAAAATAGTTGATGTAAAAAATATTCAGCTTATGTGAAAAGGTTTTTGCTCAATGTGATTTCCACTCATGACTTACAAGAGAACTGCCCACATCGTGCTCCCATGTGGTTTTAAGTGGTTTGTTCTCTGAGATCTATTTATGTATTTATTTTAAGTTAATTTGTATTAGCATTTTTTTTAATGACAGTTATTGACTTCTGCCTGGTTCGCCAATTGGTGTGTGACCCGGATACCCATTACGAGTCTCTGCATCTCACCTGGGCCTCCAAAACCAGCTGCAACCAACGCAGAGGTACGACCATTTTAGACCTTTTAAGTGCTTACTATCACTTCTGCCTTTAACTCAATGTTTGTTTCCTGACAGGTCGGGCAGGTCGAGTGTCAAAGGGCTACTGTTACAGACTTGTTACCAAAGAGTTTTGGAAAAAGGAAATCCCAGACTACATGATTCCCGAGATGCTGGTAAGGGACTGTGCCAGTGACCAGTTTTTAATGCAGTTCAGACCTTACTTCTGAAAACCGATCTGTGCTCTACTATTTTCCATTTCCTCAGCTTGCTCCGCTCTCCACTGTCTTGTTGAAAGTGAAGCTGCTGGACATGGGAGATCCCCGCACCCTCCTCTCCACAGCACTCTCACCTCCCAACCTCTCTGACATAGTTAGGACTGTGCTGCAACTCAAAGAGGTAGAGAGTGTAACTTGATGATTGTGTTCTGAGAGAGGCATTATTGTTTAGTCAAGTGCAGGCAAATGTGTAGCTGTAATGGTGATTGTTATGTATTTGGACGGGCAGCTGACCGCCAGCTCTGTCTGAGGATTAGACCTTGAGTTCTCTGAGAGGAGCTTTGCGTCAGCCAGTGTTCACATAGTTTATGTAGCATGAGAGCACAATAGGGCCATGTCGAATATTAATGATGTCGTGTGTTAGGCTAAGGGAATGAAAATGTGCATGTTATCTTTTTATTTTAGTATTTCTGATTTAATAGCATTTGTTAAGTATTTAATTTTACCTCTTGGTAAATGACTACATAGTTATTTTTGTATAACTGAGCACTGGAATCACCTTTTAAATCAAATTCATTTTTTCACCATAATGCACACTTTTTTCAGTTCAGTTCAGTTTTATCAATTCAGTTATATAGCACCAAATCACAACAGCCCCCTCAAGGCGCTTTATATTGTAAGTCAAAGACCCTACAATTAGAGCAGGGCGATATGACCAAAAATATTTATCACGATATACATTTGAAAATTTGCGGTAACGATATAACTGACGATATAATTGACACTAGACAAAGTTATATAAAAATGTAACAGTGCAAATGCAAATTCCTTGCTGACAGTTTAACCCTTTAGAGCCGGTCGGAGCAGCACGCTCTGTTTTACGTAACTATTTTTAAATCCCGGTAGCTCTGCAACCACGTAAGCTAGCGCAATAATTTTTTTTGCATATGAAACTGGAGGAGTTGTACTTACATCTTATGCCATCAGCTTGTCCTAGGTCACGGTTTCCTTCCACATAAAGCTTTGCAAAAACTGCATAAAAAGCGCTTGCAGGAACAAAAACATGATATTCCAGTAAAACGCTTTGCTGATCCGATCAGCTGTTCGTAACACTTCCTACGTTGGAATAGACGTCAGCGCGAACTTTAGCATGTCCGCCATTACCTGCCCGAAACCGGAAGTGACGTCATTTTCGCAGAAATGTAGTCTTTTTTACCATCAGGGCCTCAGGGCCTATACTGGTCTTTTTAAAAGTTATGTTTGACTTTATGACTTTCTGTGTCGTTTCTGGGATGCTTAGGACTCATATTGCACTGCTGGAAATAGTTTATTTTGATGCATATGGTACTTTTTTGCAAATTTGCAGTATAATATTTATTTTCGTTTTTCCTGCAGTGTATAAAAATTGGTGTATTTCAAAAATAAAACTATGAAGACACTCAAAATAAATTTCCTGTGGTAGAAAAGGAAAAGGAAGAGCTGTGGATTGCACTACCGACCTTCCAAGTTGTTGACAAACTGCTTTACTTCCTAAGGGAGGATGTGTATAAAAAGAACACATGCTAGAATGAAGTAATGAAGAAAAACTCCAAAAAGCATAACATGGCTGTTTTTATTAAATGATTTATGACAACGGTCCCCAATCCCCGGGCCTCGGACCGGTACCGGTCAGTGAGTCGTTTGGTACCGGGCCGCGAGAGTTGAGGCTCAGGTGTGAAATGTATGGTTTTCAGGGTTTTTATCAGTTTTCAGCGTTATTTTGTTATCGTTTTTATCGTTAACTCGGTTTTCCTGTGTCTCTTCACGTGTGTTATGAATAAATCTTCTTTTTTTCCCGTACCGGTACTAGTTTTATTTTGTTGTATTTATCCGCGACATCTTAAAGGCCGGTCCATGAAAATATTGTCGGGCATAAACCGGTCCGTGGCGCAAAAAAAGTTGGGGACTGCTGATTTATGATTAAAAGATTTGTGTGTGTGTGTGTGTGTGTGTGTGTGTGTGTGTGTGTGTGTGTGTGTGTGTGTATGTATGTATGTAGATAGATAGATAGATAGATAGAGATATATATGTGTATGTACAGGGAGGGCAGAATTATTAGGCAACGTCCTTTCCTTCGGCAAAATGGGTCAAAAGAAGGACTTGACAGGCTCAGAAAAGTCAAAAATAGTGAGATATCTTGCAGAGGGATGCAGCAGTCTCAAAATTGCAAAGCTTCTGAACAATCAAGCGTTTCATTCAAGATACCCAACAGGGTTGCAAGAAGCGTGTGGAAAAACCAAGGCGCCAAATAACTGCCCATGAACTGAGAAAAGTCAAGCGTGCAGCTGCCAAGATGCCACTTGCCACCAGTTTGGCCATATTTCAGAGCTGCAACATCACTGGAGTGCTCAAAAGCACAAGGTGTGCAATACTCAGAGACATGGCCAAGGTAAGAAAGGCTGAAAGACGACCACCACTGAACAAGACACACAAGCTGAAACGTCAAGACTGGGCCAAGAAATATCTCAAGACTGGTTTTTCTAAGGTTTTATGGACTGATGAAATGAGAGTGAGTCTTGATGGGCCAGATGGATGGGCCCGTGGCTGGATTGGTAAAGGGCAGAGAGCTCCAGTCCGACTCAGACGCCAGCAAGGTGGAGGTGGAGTACTGGTTTGGGCTGGTATCATCAAAGATGAGCTTGTGGGGCCTTTTCGGGTTGAGGATGGAGTCAAGCTCAACTCCCAGTCCTACTGCCAGTTTCTGGAAGACACCTTCTTCAAGCAGTGGTACAGGAAGAAGTCTGCATCCTTCAAGAAAAACATGATTTTCATGCAGGACAATGCTCCATCACACGCGTCCAAGTACTCCACAGCGTGGCTGGCAAGAAAGGGTATAAAAGAAGAAAAACTAATGACATGGCCTCCTTGTTCACCTGATCTGAACCCCATTGAGAACCTGTGGTCCATCATCAAATGTGAGATTTACAAGGAGGGAAAACAGTACACCTCTCTGAACAGTGTCTGGGAGGCTGTGGTTGCTGCTGCACGCAATGTTGATGGTGAACAGATCAAAACACTGACAGAATCCATGGATGGCAGGCTTTTGAGTGTCCTTGCAAAGAAAGGTGGCTATATTGGTCGCTGATTTGTTTTTGTTTTTGTTTTTGAATGTCAGAAATGTATATTTGTGAATGTGGAGATGTTATATTGGTGTCACTGGTAAAAATAAATAATTGAAATGGGTATATATTTGTTTTTTGTTAAGTTGCCTAATAATTATGCACAGTAATAGTCACCTGCACACACAGATATCCCCCTAAAATAGCTAAAACTAAAAACAAACTAAAAACTACTTCCAAAAACATTCAGCTTTGATATTAATGAGTTTTTTGGGTTCATTGAGAACATGGTTGTTGTTCAATAATAACATTATTCCTCAAAAACACAACTTGCCTAATAATTCTGCACTCCCTGTATGTATATACTAGGGGTGCAACGATACACAAAATTCACGGTTCGCTTCGATACTTTGGTGTCACGTGTCAATATTTTTTCGATTAAAAAAAATGCCTTTTTAATTTATCATTTATTAAAATTATAAATATATATTTTAACTCAAACGTACAGTTTTTAAATGTAATGTTGCTGAAACAACAAAGGGATAAAATAATAAATCTATCTGATTGAGGAATCCCTCATCTTTGGAAAAGAGAGTTTGTTACAGAGAAATGGCTCTTTCCAAAATAAAAGCTATACTATACGCTTCTTCTGGGCTATATTCTCAACAGCATATTAAACATATCAGGTCCCCATAAGGAGAATCATGTGCTAACGGCTGTCTAAATGACTCGGGTAAAGTTTGTAGCATGCGTGCTTGTTGTTTTTGTCTGCTTCCACTAGGATGATGTCGGCGTAAATGTGCAGTCATATTAATTTTGTTCCCACTAGTGCTGTCAGCGTTAATCTGAAATGACGTTAACGCCACAACACGGCAAATCTCCGTTAACGTGCTACCACGGATCGCCCAGTGCGTGGGGCCAGACGGCGTCAACACGTTAACGAGCTAACTGTGCTAACGCAGTAGTTCCCACCCATGTAATTGAGCATTGCGTGACACATCCAACATACTGTTTTACTTTTGTCCATGACGCGCTTACCTTCAGGGTCATACGTCACATGAAGACCAAAATAATTCCAAACGCCAGATCTGAATGAGGGTGGGGGAGGTTCAATTTGCCATGTTGCAACCAGAGCTTAGCTTCTGTCTTGCTAACTTGCGCTGCGCTCAGTGGATCTGTGCTAGACAGTGCAGCCAAGCGGAGTAGTCGAACGCAGATTCACTGAGCACTCAACACAGACAGCATCGTCAGAAGAAAAGTTGATAAAATAAATTAAAAATGTTGTATTGTTCGATACATATGCGTACCGAACCGAAAGCACTGTATCGAACGGTTCAATATCGATACGAGTATCGTTGCACCCCTAGTGTGTGTGTGTGTGTGTGTGTGTGTGTGTATATACGCATATGTTAAAGCTAAAATGTTATGAGTTTAGAAGTTCATTAGTTGTGTGCATAGAGTATGCTGTCTGTCACACTGCAGATGGGTGCGCTGTCTGTGAAAAGTGAAAGCAGAGGTCAAAATGAAGATGGTGAGCTGACGTTCCTGGGCCGAGTGCTGGCTCACTTGCCTTTAGACCTGTACCTGGGGAAGATGATTGTCCTGGGCCACGTCTTTGGTTGCCTGGATGAGTGCCTCATCATTGGTTAGTCTATCATGGTACTTGGTGGTATCTGTTGTTTACGGCATGTTTTCTAGAGACATAGCTTTACAGCCTAAATGTGTAACATGTTTTTCGGAATACTTTTGCACAACATACTCTCTCATTCTCAGCTGCCTCTCACTCTCTGAAGAGCTTCTTTGCGATACCGTCCATGCAGCAGATTGCTGGCCATAGGTGAGTCTGATCCAGCAGGTGCACTGATTTACAGACTCATGATGTCACATTAGATTTTGTGTACCAACACTGTGGCTGCATTTCATGCATTACGTAGTAAAGTAACTTGATTTAAACTAGAGCTTTTGACGCACCTTTACATGTTTAGTGCAGTGTAATATCTGATGCATTCAGAAAAATGCTCACATTCCAGCAAAAATGAAAAAGTATGAAAAAATAATGTCACATCACTCCACTGTTCACCTCCAGTTTGGGATTTTTTAGTTTAGATCGTCAGTAATTTTTCTTCCAGTGTATACTTATATTGGTCACGTGTCTAATTGTAACATGTTTACATTAGAATCAGGTCAAAAGCAGATATGGGTTGTGTGTTTTGTAATTATTATTTTTTTGTATCATGTGTAACTCCAGGAGCAAGCTGGCTTTTACCCGTGGCACACCAAGTGATTCCATAGCTTTCCTAAATGCCTTCAAGGTAAAGAATTTTTTACATATCTCCAGCAGGTTTTGATTTTGAGTGGATTTTCATGTGTGGTTGCTCTATTCTCTCTCGTTTCTTTATATTAGGCATGGCACTCAGCCAAGAAGAAAGGACAGCTGAGGCACCCAAAGGTATACTATGAACTAAATTACTCTAACCTTCAGCGATGTGAGCCACCCTACCAGGATAATGACCCCAAGCACACCAGAAAGCTTTGTACAAACTACTTACCAATGAAAGAAGATCAATAAGTGCTGATTGTCACTCACTTTAACTCACAGTCAGACCTGCTCGAGACGTTTTCTGACATCATAAAGCCTCTTAGGAGGCAAACTATACCAAGAGATTCTGAAAGAATAGAAGTAGTGTAATTGTTTCAGCAATTCACTTTTTCACTCAGACAACTAAAAGGGTATTATTAGAGCTAATGGAGATATTACTACAGTATTTGAAACAAAGAAAATGTACAACTATCTTCCTTCCTGGTTTCAGGATTTTGGATCCTGTGGCAAGTGATTTTCCAAGGCTAATTCTCTATAAAATATAGACAATAATAGGTGCCGGTGCCATTGCTGTTATCAGTTTTTAAGGCAACAAATCACATTAAATGGGTAGCCAAAAAATGGAGGAGCAGCTTCTTCTGACCATGTCTCTCCAACCTGACTATCCATGTCAGCGTCACAGGGATTAAAGTCTAGGAATAAGAAATAGGGAATAAATAGGAAAGGGGCAAGGATAGTCTATCATACAACACTGGTCAGATTGGTGATATGTTGTCTAGATGATGTTGCCATAGAAACAAAACCCACGCACTATGTGGGAGGGCTTTTTATGAACCATCCCCATCAACCTGCCAGCACTTTGTGTGTTCGTACAGCAATTGTCTCTAGTAAAAAAGTTATTCACCTGGTGACTTTTGAGGTCTATTTTTTGGATCATTATCCTGCTGTAGAACCATCTTCTTTACAGTTTAACTTCTAGCTGACTCTGTGAAGTTGTCACTCAAAACAAGATTTATCCTGTGTTTTTGCAATATATTCTGTGCCCTGTTTTTCATGTCAAAGACCTCACATAACAGTTCTTAGTAGCTGCTGTTATTGTTGTTATAGCCTGGTTGTTGTTTGCTGAGGCCAGAAAGATCTAGGTATAATAGAAATGATCAGGGTACCTACTTAGAATTTTTAGCCTCCCATAAAAGTGTTGAGGTATTCAAATTCTAAGAGTGAATTAAACTTAACACAACATTATAACAATGTTTTTGTTTTTTTTGTCTGTTTGTTTTGTGTTTTTGGCAAAAATTAAATGTATTTGCTGCCTTTTCTTCTTAGGATGAACTGGACTGGGGAAAGGAGAACTTCATTCAGATCAAGAGGATCAGAGAGGTACAGAGATCAAAGTCGCATGTGTTCAGAGAATAACATTTCAGGAGAAGGCGTGACCTGAGTGCATTAAATAGCAGGTGTTAAGTGATAATTGCAGTGTATTTTAAGCTGATACAAACTTGGCACAGAAAGTAAGCAAATGAGCCACAGTTTCAGGGGAAATTAACAGGCTTTCCAACAGTGTTGCCAGGAAGCTTTGTTACAACAAAGCAATAAACAACAAAACACAAATTGCCTTACTTTTTGCGCTAAGTTAATTTAAATTTGATTCCTTTTGTGAGGTCATGGGTAACCCCATGATGTCTTTTGCAAATTAGGTATTAAAATTTATAGTCCTTACAATGTTTTCTAGCTGTTGGACATGCAGTTTAAAGAAAGTATAAATACTTGCTTGCTGAAATTGCTGACCAGGTTGCAGAGCTGTATGAGGAGCTGAAGAAGCGTGTGTCCCAATTCAACATGAATGTAGCAGAGGAAAGCCAGTTCTCAGACTACACCAGTGCACGCAAGCAGGCATTCATTCTTCAGGTTAGTCTTTGCTGAAAACTGTGGGATGTTTATAAATTGTCTTAAACATCATAGTGTGACAATGTAAGGAGCTTTGGGTTGTTTTGCATGTCTGAGTATATTTGACTGTCAGTTTGATGTAAATTGTGACTCACTGCTTCTTAGGTGGTCATTGCTGGTGCGTACTACCCAAACTACTTTCTCCAGGTGGATATAGATGAAGCCCTGGCTTCCAGAGAGCTGAGTGGCTTCAACCCCAGAACGACAGTGATGGTATTATTACCTCATCTACAGCTTGGCTCAGCTACACTTTACTTCATGTTAACATAGCACATTACGTTATTAACATAATAAGAATTATTTATAAACTTGTTAATAAGCAATTGGTTGTTGTTATCATTATTAGACTTCATGTACAATTCAAGCTGGCTGATGATTTACCTAAAACAGGCTTTACTTTTCTCGTAAATGTCTAAGAACGACAAATTTATCTCACTCCCTTTTCGCAGCTTGCTTGCATGTCCTTAAAGTTTTTAAAGATGTTTGATGGACAGTTTTTAATTAAAAGTGCATAAAGTATCTATCCATCCATCCATCCATCCATCCATCCATCCATCCATCCATCGATTTCTTCCACTTATCCAATTAAATTGTCTTAAATACAGATCAAGTGATCTTGTTTGTAGTCACGTCTCCACAAAAATTTGTAGCCAATAGTGTCTCTGTGTTTGCCTGCTCTACACATTTATATTTGCTTGTCTAGCTGGAATCTGAAGCCAATTTTGCTGCTTTTGCAACAGACCAAGCTCCATTCCATACTTGAATTCACAAATTGGCCATAATGCTCTCAAAAGCATTAAAAATATTCTGTAAGCATCATTTCCTGGCTTCTACCTCTGACCACCAGAGTTGATTGTGCCCACTCAAAACAGTGTTTGTTCTTTAGGATGTTTCAAAAGCTGCCAAGAAGCAGCCCTCAACTCATTCCCTTTTTTAAAAGAAAGATATGTATATATAGTCCAACCACTGAGACACAAATTTGGATCATTTTTAAATTTTCTTAATAAAAGGCACCACACAGACTGAACGCTCTGCTTCTGAAATGCTCCAAGTGTGATTTTAAACTGTGTGAAGGATAATACAAAGCTGCTTTAACCTCCTAAAACCTGACCTCTTTCATGGCATGCATTTACAATTTCTCTTTGGTGTCTGGGCTGATTGGGACCTGATGAATGTAAAAAAAAAAAAAAAAAAAGAATGACCTGATTTTTGTTTCTGAGAAAAATTAGATCCACATAAGAGTACATTTGTTTTAATTTTGATAGAACAGTGGCAGCATAATGTCCTCGTAAGTGGATATCAGGCCCATGTAGGCCCAAATTTAGTATTTTGGTCTAGACAACCCAAAATGTGATGTTCAAATATGTGGACACCAGGTCCTAGGAGGTTAAAGATAGACCCTGTGTATGCGTCGGGTATGATGATGTCGATGAAGGAGGCTGCAACATGCTAGCCATCCTACTTTCTAATCGAGAGAAATGGAAGGATACAAGTGTAATGACAGATGAGTTGGAAATTCTGTACGGTTAAAATTTCAGTGTACAAGTTATTACAAAGTAAGATACAGTAACTCAAAGGTGTTTACATTTCACAGGTAGTGAGCAGCTGAGCATAAACAGAATAATCCTTTTTTATCACTCTAATAATCACCCAAATTTTTAAAATCAAAATTATTTTATTCCGTTTGACCTGAAACTATCAACTGAGCCCACGTTCATTAGGAAAATAATCACAAAGTGAAGAAATAAGGGCCGCTTCACCACAAACTTAGAAGAGGTTGTCACTGCTGCTAGCCTTTAGAAAGGTTTAAGGCAATTAAGCATTCACTTTTCGGACCCAGACTTTTTATTTTTGTCCAAATTATAATTTGGTTTATAGGCAATTAAATTGTCAGTTTTGTTTTTCTAATTGTATCATCAAACTGTTGTTTTTAGTTGAGGAACCTTCCACCGTACAGTTTCCTGTATTACAAGCAGCTGCAGTGCCTGTTCCGCCTCTGTGGACAGGTCAAAGCCATTTCCTTTGATAGCTCCAGGTACTAGAGGCTACTGTGGCAAGTCAAACATCATCACTCAGTACTTTGTCTGCTTGAACCTTTGTGCACTTAGTTTTAATCTCACTTTGTGTGTGTGTGTGTGTGTGTGTGTGTGTGTGTGTGTGTGTGTGTGTGTGTGTGTGTGTGTGTGTGTGTGTGTGCACTCAGAGCATATGTGGAGTTCTACAGGACATCCCAGGACTCTGGTGTGCTACCTGAAGTGTCTCTTGCCCTCCTGCTGGCCCATCAGAGCCCTGCAATGGAGCTGTCAGTCTACCCCATTGAACAAATAGAAAACTGTGCTGGGAACAGACACATAACTCACATGAAATATTCACGGTACGCCGAGTTTCGCATATTTCAGATGCCAAATGTAGTTGTCTCTCTGAGAAAAATCTAAGTCATGAGCTGAAATCTTGAACATGTTCGGCAAGGACAAAATGTCATCTTAACCACTAAGTTGTGGCTGTGTCTGTCATTTGAGGACTCAGTGTTTCTGGCAAATCTAACCCCTACATAACAGGCTGCAGTGGTCAGTGCCTTGGCCCTAAACCTTAATGTAATCTGACATCCTAGCACTCTGCATGCCTCTTGCCAGCAATCATTGGACTCAGAGTGGAGGTTTTAGGCAAAGCAGTGCCAGCTTCTTCCTACCCCTGCTGGGCTGTAGGGTGACACATTTATTTAATTGTAAGAATGCTGACATATTTTGATAAAATACAGTTTTAGCTTCTCCTCATAATTTGTGTTTTTTTTCCATAAAATATAATGTTCAGCTGTTGTTATTGCTGGTAAATTCTGAATAAAATTGTACGTTTGCTTGTTCTTAAAATGTTTTATTTTGGTGAACACATAGCAGACATCTGTTTACTCTTTAAAATGAGATGCTGACTCAGTTTAACTCATCACAGTAAAATGGCTATAAGTACACACATGCCAGTGTGTAGTCAGTGGTGACAGCGAAGCATCACCTAAAATCTCTGTTTCTGTGCAGCGTGAATGTTGACTTCCAGAGCCAGTCTGTCTGCCCAGTGGGAGTGGTCAGCAGCACCATCGACCCCGCCAGGCTACCCCCCAATCGCTTGTTTGTGGTGAACATCACAAAAGTTAGTCTTCTATTCTGTTTTTATTTCCCCTACTAAATACCCGACTTTCTTTATTTGAATAAATATTAATGGATGTATCGTCTCTGAAATCTGCTGTAGGTGGTGGAGGTTGGTCATTTCTGGGGGTTCCAAGCAGATGAAGCCAGCTTGGAAAAACAGCGCCAAATGACAGCAGATATTAACACATGCACGCTGCATCCTTTAACTGTGTCGCTCTACCCCAACCTGCTGTGCCTGGCTCCCTACTCTGAGTTCAATGAGCAGAACATGTACTACCGTGCCAAGATCCTACACATGCGTGGCAACACAGTGGAGGTAAATATTACTTACACTCTGCAGCCTGCTGCTCAAAATTTAGGACACCCGTTTATTTTCTCTGTAACTTTTCTCTGCAAGTTTTACTTCTATTTTTCTATCTTTTTTACTTGTGATTAGCCTGTCGTAGTTAGGATTCTGTACCTTTTTAAAGTCCAGACAGAAGTTCACCCATGAAGATGGCATTTGACAATCTCCCCAGTACCCTTAATGATGAGTTTTGAAACCTCAGTATATATGTTTGACCATTAGATCAGGTCACAGTTTTTTACAAGGGTGAGCTGTGTAGGCTGAGATCACCCTCACTGACTTCTGATGCACACTCAAACAGGCATCTGAGGGGAAAGAGTTGAGCTTATTGGTTTGAAGGTCTAGCTGTAATTTTTCCATTTGAACTCTTTTTTTTTTTTTTTTTTTGCAAATATTTTTATTGAAAAAAGATAAAAACACAGTACTTGCAGTTACCGAAATACAATTAAACTTTCTTCATTTTCCTAAGTAAATATACTTATTAGGGGTGCAACGATACACAAAATTCACGGTTCGCTTCGATACTTTGGTGTCACGGTTTGATATTTTTTCGATACAAAAAAATGTTCATGTCTTTTTAATTTGTCATTTATTAAAATTATACATATATATTTTAACTCAAACGTACAGTTTTTAAATGTAATGTTGCTGAAACAACAAAGTAATAAAAAAATAAAAAAAATCTATCTGATCGAGAAATCCCTCATCTTTGGAAAAGAGAGTTTATTACAGAGAAATGGCTCTTTCCAAAATAAAAGCTATACTATACGCTTCTTCTGGGCTATATTCTCAACAGCATATTAAACATATCAAGTCCCATAAGGAGAATCATGTGCTAACGGCTGTCTAAATGACTCGGGTAAAGTTTGTAGCATGCGTGCTTGTTGTTTTTGTCTGCTTCCACTAGGATGATGTCGGCATAAATCTGCAGTCATATTAATTTTGTTCCCACTAGTGCTGTCGGCGTTAATTTCGTTAAAATGACATTAACGCAAATCTCCATTAACGAGTTACCGCGGATCGCCCCGTGCATGGGGCTGGACGCCGTTAACAGGCTAACTGCTCTAACGCACTAGTTTAAATATTTTATATGTATATATATATATATGTCTCAGAAAAAAATGTAGATGTTGTTTGTTTGTAATTTTTTTATTAAGAACTGCAACTTGCTCAACTTGAAATCTTCAAATAGATCTGGGTCCTGGTATTTCAGTGCTTCATGAAATTGGATGTAGTTCCTCCTTGGTCTCTAAAACCAGAGAACATTTTTTGAACATGGTAATTTTTGCAAATATATCACCCAGGCGTCTCATCTTTCTGCAGGTCTTCTTTTTGGACTATGGCAACAATGAGATCGTTTCCTGCAGCAGCCTCAGAGAGCTGCCGTCTGATCTGCTGTCTCATCCTTTCCAGGTAGCAACATCATAAATGCCACAATCAGTCAGCAGATAAAATGCACACCAGATTAATAGTAACAGATAAACTGCTTATCATATCAGGCTCAGGAGTTCCAGGTCACTGGTATGCGTCCTTCAAATCAGTCCATCATTCTGGGGAACCAGTGGAGCAGCCGCGCCCGCAACCGCTTCATCAATCTAGTGAAGGGCCAATCTCTCATCGTGTCCCTGTACTCCATCCTCTATGGTGTGATGCGTGTGGATCTGCTCATCCACTCTGAGACAGCAAACACCAGCGTGGTAGACTTGCTGGTGGAAGAAGGACATGCTGTGAAGGCTGAAGAGAGCTTTGACTCCAAGGTGACACAATAAGCAGAAAGAAATACTAGTTCTCTTAGCAGCTTAAGATGAAGTTATTTCAGTTTTTTAAAACAAAACTTGTATTGAAAAAATACTTTAGCTAATTGAAGTAAAAATGAAAGCTAGAATTTTAAAGACAAACTATTTGAGATGTCTGGCCTCAGGTTTGCTGCATGTGCTGCAGGCAGACTGAGATGCATTGAGACAAAAAGTTCTGTATGAATAGATCTGAAGCATTTTGTGCTTTTCTCAGTCAAAGTATTGAATGTTTTTGTGCTCTTGCAGCAAAACCATGAGGTGCTGATGTCTCTGTACAAGGACATGGAGGAAGGTACATATGTGCCCAACTCTGTAAGCAACACCTGGAGCAACCGCAAAAAAGAGGAGAAGGAGCTCATCGACAGCCTGCTTACCCACTTTTCCAAGCAACCCCAGTCCTATTCCAGGACAAAAGTACGAAACAATCCAGGCAAAGTTTTGCACATTTAGATGCTTCTAAGAAGGAATCAGAAAATATGTTACAGCATGCTTAGTAAACAGGGCTTTAACAATTCTGAAACCAAGACTAAAAATGGAATACAAATGCCCCAAAAGTAGTTAATTGTCACCTTCGTGTTCCTGTGATGCCTGTGCAGTGCTGGTAATTTCTCATGAAAGCATCCTAGTCTAGTAAAACTAGAATGGTTGAAGATCTTTAAGGTTTTGAGTGAATTGTTAGAAAGACAATATCTATAGCTAATGGTGGGTTTTGAATAACACTGAGTCTTTGGTGTTGAATGTGTGATGGATGCCACCGCCTTTTTTACTGTTTGCTGCTGTCAGTTTATCCAGAAGAGGGAGCCATTTCAGTGGCTCAGTTCATGTGTTTGTGTTCATTCAGAGGCACACCCATTCAATGTGACAGCCAGAACAGTGACGACACAGTTTTGCATCACTGTGATCAGTGAATGCATCATGTTATGTCTGATTGCTATTCCCTCTGACACTGCAGGTTCGTCTGCATGGACCAACCAGTCCTCATATGATGAGCTTCCACAGCTTGAGGAGCAACACGCTCTACAAGTAAGCACTACAGAGATTTGAAAAACAAAACAAAGCAAAACAAGAATATGTACCTACAACCACCCTCCCTCTGCCTCAGCTGATGATCACTGTATCCTCCTGTAGGACTGTATGTATAGAGAAGAACAGCATCAACTCCTTGGCTCTGAATGAAAACCCACATTGCAGACATCAGAAGATGCTGGTGGCTGGGACTGTGTCAGTCAGCTCCACAGGTACCAGATAAACAAAATATTACAAGGGTAGTGTCCTCCTAGTCCTGTTCCCAAGACTATAAATTGGGGAGTTGCATCAAGAAGCTTGAGCTCTAAATTCAGCTTTAATCATAATATTTGTGACTTTGAAATATAAGCAAGGCAGAATATTAAATTTACACAGAAAGGATGACATAACGAGGTGGTTCAAATGCAGAGGCGCTTTAATGGTAAAAGCACCATCACCTCTAGAGTTCAACCTCGACTTTGGAACAGCCAAAAGCATCTGAGGCTGTAATTTGACTCAAAAATTCAGTATTTCTGTTTTGGGCCCTGGTCTCCTTTAGAGGTGATCAATAAAATAATGCACTAAAAGCATTTTGAGCTAGCTGAAGGTGACAGACTAACTTTTTATTTTTACCAAATAGAAGGGTTTGCTTTAATCTAGCCTAGAGAAAACAAAGCCATAGATGACTTTTTCCAGGTCAGATTATGAGAGCATTGTTTTGATCTTGGCAATGGGTCTTATCTTATGTAGAGCTTTAAGGGTGTGTTTGTGTTGCAGGTACCCGTATTCTGCTGAAAGACACCTCCATTTTGCCAGACATCCCTGGACTGCCTGCACTTGTAATGATGCTCTTCACTCCCATCATGGAGCTACGGTTTGTTAAATGTGCATTACCGCTGCACATATATGTACAGAAACTCACATTCTTATTTACCTAACATATTTATTTTTAGCACTGATGAAGAGAGAACCTGCTACACTGGGGCACTCTGTGGCTTAGGCTTCAACAGTCAGAAACAGGAGGCCATCCTGCCTGAACATGACATCGAACTGTCCTTTGATGTGAAGATTGATGTTGACGACATCACTGAGGTAAATTTAACCTCAGAGACCGTTGTGTAAAATCATCAAAACAGCCACTCAAAGGATTCTGAATAGAAATCTTTGTGCATGTTTGAATAGTCAGTGTCATTTAGGAAGGTTCCTACATGGCAGGCATAATAAGAGTTTTTCAGTTCTCCAAATATTAAGAACGGCTTGCTGTGTGTGCTTCGCTGTTGGGGAAATTTTAGTATTTTATTAATCTGGCAACACTAACCATTATGTGTAAGTATGTGTGCACTTTACTCATGCAGTTTGCTAACATTTGCTAATACATTAGCTCTCCACCCTTTCATCCAAATGTGATCCAGATGTGGTCATTTCTGTCATTAGTGCTAATGTTGAAGCTTGAAAATAGAGTTCTAAACTACTTTTTATACAGTTTGTAGCTATGCTTTGTGATACTGGCAGTGGTGTGCAGTGTTGGGAAGGTTACTTTTAAAATGTATTCCGTTACAGAATACAGAATACATGCCCCAAAATGTATTCTGTAACGTATTCCGTTACGTTACTCAATGAGAGTAACGTATTCTGAATACTTTGGATTACTTAATATATTATCATGCTTTTTACAACAACGTGAATGTACTATTGCTGTGTGATTTATTACTATTACTGAAGGTCCGCGACTCCGAACTGTAGTAAAGGGACCTCTGACTAATACGGCGGGGTCCCTGTCGGCTCGTAGCCGAAAAATAGCTCTACTTTGTTGTGTGGGTCAACTTTTCTTGCGAGAGACAGAGAGAGGCGTTGAAAGGCTGCTCCAACGGAACTTATTGTTTTCGGAGGAAAACACGAACACAGTGTACAGTCGAGTCTTAATAGCTTACTTACAACTGGGCTCGTCAGGCGCTCTTCTTGGCTGCAGTGGTTATTATTATATTTACATGCTTCCAGCTCCCGTTTTTCCTCGATGACAACTCGTACCTTTCCACTCGCCTTTTTCTCTCTCCCTCCTCGCGCTCACAGACCCATAACGTGTATGGCAGTGCATTCTCCTGCAACACGGACTATACTGCCCATGATGCTACATTCTTTAGAGCTATGCTTGTAGCATTCTGCCTGTTAGCTTAGCACAACAACGAAAAGGCGCTCTCTCACCCAGGAAACACACAGTCGCAGAGAGAGAGAGAGCGTCGCCCTGTAACCATGGCAACCGTAACCCTGCCGCCTGGAACAACAGATCGTAGCTGTCAAACAAAACCCAAACAGTCCTGACCCGCGACAAAATGAAACAGGAAAGTACCGCAGTGTAATCCATTTATTTCAACAAAGTAACTGTATTCTGAATACCACCTTTTTAAACGGTAACTGTAACGGAATACAGTTACTCATATTTTGTATTCTAAATACGTAACGGCGGTACATGTATTCCGTTACTCCCCAACACTGGTGGTGTGTGTGGATGGTAGTACTTCACTTGTTTGTTTAAATGATGTGGCACTTGATTGATTCTTTGTTTTCAGATAAATGCTCTACGAATGGCTATAAACCACCTCGTGTGCGAAGGCCCCAATGGCACTCTGCATCTGGGGACTGACAGGATCAGCCAGCTGCAGGAGGACTGTCGGGACCGCCTCATCAGGTTTGATATAGATACATACTGGGGTTGTTCCTGGCTCAGGTCTTTGAGGGGTCAACATGCACAATTGAGGTATGTGTATATATATATATATATATATATATATATATATATATATATATATATATATATATATATATACAATTACCCACTCGCCCTGTGGGTGCTCTTTATCCTCAAAGCTTCATCAAATAACGCAAAAGCCAGATCAGCTAAAATGAGAAAGTATGACAGTTACCTCGAGTTTGACTTCATCAAGAATGACGATGGAAAACCCAAATGTGTTGTGTGTCTTCAAGTGATAGCAAATCAAGCAATTAAGCCAGCTAAGCTGTAGCGGCATCACATAAAAAATTACCCAGAGTTTAAAGATAAAACAAAGTAATTTTTTTTCAGTGAAAAGGTAACATGCGTCAGAAAAAATTAATGGTGAACCTGATAACAACTTCAGAAAAAGTTCAGTGTGCCTCAGTGCACATTTGGTTTCAGATGACAGGGTGGCATCCCAAACTGGCTCCTGAGGGTATGCAAATATTGCTCCCCTTTCCTGCCACTTACCTCTGTAAATCATCATTTTCAACTTTGACTGTGAAGTACAGAGCTCGTTTATAAGTGGAAGATGATCTTCGAGTCTGTTTGTTATCCATCCTTACAAGAATAGAGAAACTGTGTAGTGAGAGACGCGCTCATCCTTCTCACTGAGTTAGGGAATAATTGTTGTTGATGACTGGATTGACTGTGTGAAATAAAGCCAGATAAGGCAAAATTGCTAGATTTTTCATTTTTCTGCAAATAATTTTAATAAGGGAAATATGTTCATTGTGTTAAAATTTAACCAATTAAATAGTCTTTAAACTGCTCATGAAACAAAATGGGTTCATTTAAATTGTTCCAGTGTTTTCACTGTTTATTTTTTTTGAAAGCTTTCCGATTTATTTAAAAAAAAATGCTCTGAGTTTAAATACATCTTGAATTTGCCCGGAGTTTAAAAGTGTTCACGTTTATTTAAATTTTGTTTTGTTTATTTTCTATGAAGTTCATAGCTCTTTGAAACAGATTGAGTATTTATATTGAAAAATTTAAAATATAAATTATTCCTACATAATCTAGGAGTACAAAAGGCAGTCTGAGCATGGGGATTAGAAGGGGGTACTTGGAACAATTTTACCCCTGTAAGGGGTCCCTGGCCCCTAAAAGTTTGACAACCCCTGCTCTACCAGAGGACTGGGAGCTTTTTCCTGATGGTCTTTCTTTAGGGAAGGCCAAAATGTCTTTGGTGGACAACAAAAATGTTTTTTTTGAAAAAACAGTAAAAATGCTGAATTTTTAAGTTATTACTGTTTTTATTGTGCAGACTGTTCACGAAGTCTCCGCCAAGGGAAGCCATTGCTCCCCAGTTGTTTGAAAAACTGGGAAAATGGAACCAGGTAATGAGCAGATCAGTGCACTTTTATTTATTCATTTGATCATCTGCTCTGCTTAGGCACATTTAGGTCCTTGTGCTTTAAAATATGTATTTATCCTGCAGGTGGATCCTTCTCTGAGGATGGACATCGTGGAGGCGAGAGGTGGAAACGCCAGAGCCGTTCTCTACCAGCTACACCCTGTAACTGTGCTCAACAACTAAAAATGATTGTTTAAGTGTTGCATTGTGATTTGGTTAACTTCAATTTTACTTTAACTGTTGTTCGGAGGAGGTTTTTTTTTTTTTCCCCCCACCCAAGTTTCACGTCCAATTTTTGTTGTAGCTTTCATCCTAACAGGAAAATCCTCCTTCCTTTCTTCATTTACGGTTACCTAGACACTTCCTGTTTAACTTGGTGGCTGCTGAAGTTCATTGATAAGATTCAGCCTCTTTGCCTTGTGTTTCTGCAGTTGGTCATTAAAAATAGTTGTCTGCAACAGATGAAGCTTGTCAGTCTTCTGATTGTGACTCAAGAGTGAAGTTAAATTTGTCAGCACACACACACAGACACACACCTGTCTCCTACTATTAGAGGTGTGGTGGTGCCAGAATGTATTGGCCTATATTTATAGCTCGTCATTCCAAGTCTCTCATTCTAAGTGTTAGCACCTTAAACTTAGCTGTTGTGTCACACAGAAACACGACGTCAACTCATCAGTAAAGTGGCTTTGGAGAAGTTTTACACCAAGGTACATTTATTTTTCTTATTCTTGTAATTAAATACATACTGTGAGTGCAAATAGTTAAAGAGTCCAGGGTCTAAAGAACTACAGAGTATAGTTGAACATAGTACAAAGTTGGACAGTTATTCAAACAAGCTAAATATCACCAGATACTCCTTGTCTTCATAAGTTGTACAATAGTACCTAAAACATGAGCGTGGGTATTGTTCCTTATGGTTATACAAAAGCAAAAACCCTACAATTACCACATCTAAGACGCATATCGTTAAATTATTTTGTGCTTGGAAACACCAAAAGGAAATCATTTTGGATATTTATATATATTGACATATACTGAGAGAAGCCCCATCTGCTAACTCAGAAACATGAAGCGGTATTCAACATTGGCAGCAGAGCACGTCTGTGGGCGTTTAGCCATTTTGTGCCAAACCGTACAGTTTGTGGTAAGCACTGCAAAGCAAAAGATGTAGCGTGACTTTTAAAAACTGCACAAAAGATATCAAATATTATTTACCCAAGGCTCGACTTCATGCACTTCATAATAAGCAACACAAAAAAAGTCAGTTTCTTTTTTTGTCTTCGAGTTGTGTACTTGTCTACCTAGAAACAGGATTATGTGCATACGTGTGACTGTTTGTGTGTGTGTTAGTGATTAGACTGCTATAGACAAGGTGAAGGCTTCTCCAGTGGATGCTTTTAGAGAACACCAAGATGACATAGCACTACGCCCCACAGATGACGACCAGGCTCTTTAACGGTGGGCCTGACTCCGAGCTGGACTGGACTGTCAGCTTCTCGGTGAGACACGTGGGTCTACTCCTCCTTCCTCTTGGCTCCAGGGATCTTTGCCTGGATCCTTGACAGAGAAAACAGGAATTTAATTTTTATGTTAACAGCAAGATGTTTACGCTGGATTTTCTTTTTCTTTTTTTTTAATTTAAGGAGGGCATGACTTTGTGTGTTCTCTTTTTATGGTAGTCAATGGACCCGGCAAGTAGAGTCTGACTAAAATTAGCAACCTGCGTCCAGGAAGTGCATATTTAGGTATGAAAAGCAGTTACAAACCTAAAAACTCCTTGATTTTTGAGGGGTGTTGATGAGTTTATTTAAAGAAACACCCTGGGCATAATGCAAACATCTGTGGCTTTTCATTTCTTCAAAAGTGGCTGGAGAATAGGTAAATTTGCTAAGCAGTTAGAATTAGTATTTTCACATCCCACAGTTTTGATATTTTTATCATTAACAATAGTATCTGATAATTTTAGTTAAATAAAATGTACAATAGCATCAGCAAACCTATATTTGTTTTTCCTCATTTGCCCATGCCACAGTTTGAGAACCACTGAGTTGCATAAATATATGAAAGATGCCCAGTAGAAGTTCACTTATATACTGGACACTGAGCAACTTTGGAGAAGTCTGACTGTGACCACTGAAAATGGCAGGTACTTCTCCTTCATTTGTTTGCAGTAGACAAACATGAAAGTTGGTAAGTTGTAAACTTTCCCCCCCCTTTCTTTGGCAAAAAAGTTCCTCAAATAAAATAACTGAATGGCAGCCACTCACTTGCCCACCACAGAGTTGACCTGGGTCCGTATTAGTCCCACGTACTGATCAATTTGTGCCTAAAAACAAAAAAAAAGACTTTTTAGAAGTTGAGCAATGTTTTTTCCAAACCATAGCTTTCTTGAGTTGATGTGCATTCCTACCTGATGTTTCTCATAGACCACAGGCAAGGTGAACATGGAGACCACAGCTGCAGAGGCACAGAAAAATAATGGTTAAAGTACTCTGACCTGAAGTGGAAATATGTTAAAAACAGGAAAAAAGTTGTTTCAACAGGAGGCCAAGCACACCCCAACCACTTCCCTTATCTAAGGTAAACTGGAAAAGCAAACACATACATGAAATAGAGCAGTACATGCCTCCAATAAATGCATTTGGTGCTCTCTCATGGTGACTGACATCTCATACTTCTGTTTAGTTCCCAATATATAAGGCTCTGTATTCTGATGATTATTAGGCTTCAGATGGAGTGTGAGTGAGTCAACAGCAGTGCCTGAAAGTCAGGATGAGCTCACCTAGGATGAGCAGTGTCAGGCCGTTGAAGAGAGCGCCTACGTAGGTCAGGAGCCACATCAGAACAGCAAACTGAAACAAAGTGTAGTTAAAGTTAGAGCTAGCAGACTTCTCAGCAGGGCTAAAAAGCAAACAGTGATCTTCTTTTAAATGTGATGCAAACCTTCAAAGAGTCAACCAGATCTTGTACAAGGAACAGCCTGCGGAGCTCCTTCATACAGGTGTTGGTGTAGAGCAGGATTTTGTCAGCATATTTACTAATCTGGTCCTGAGACAGAGCGACTTCCATCTCCAGGTAGGCCCTGGTAACATATACGAGAGCAGACAAAAGTGATACATGTCCACAGCCATCCATTATGTGAATGTCACTGACTGTTTAATGCAAACTGGTCATTTTCTTCAACTGTTTCCACTCACTTGAAAGGATGTCCCTCATCTGTCTTCTGCACAGCCTGCAGTACAGACTTGTAGATCCTGAAGCTGATGGTGGCCGAGAGGGCAGCCAGGGCTAAGTAAGCTCCGACACTGACCACACTGAACTGGGTCAGGGAGAAGAGGAGCAGAAGCACGCTGCTAAACACGGCCCCTGACTGCTTCACATTCCTCCAGTAGAGCAGATCAATCGCTGGGGAGGGAAGGACAGAACAAAGGTAAACTGTGTTAGGATCCATAACCAGCATTCTTTAGGTTCAATTGGTATCCACAGATGTACGTTTCACAAACTGGATTAGACTGCAGCGGTCTACACACCACACATTTGGGTCAAATTACTGGAAGCTGTTCACAACCCAGGGTCCTCAGAGAGCTGTCACGTTATCTTGTTTTAACCCAGCTTCATAACCCAGCTTTTCATTAGGTTAGGCAGAATGAAGGTGTCCCAGTGACGGTGTGCCGGTTAAGTTTCTTTACCTCTATATATAGAGCGACCTTTCCAAAGGTAATAACTGACTCTGACTAGTTGAACAAGTGCTTCAATCTGTGTTGCGACACTCCAGGCCGGAGGGCTTCATTGTTATACCTGACGTGTGCTTAAAATCAGGAGCATCTGGTTGGGTCTCATACGTATACAAACATACATACCATCGGGCACGTTACACTCCAGATACACCTGCACTGCCTGCTCACAGTGCAGAATTAATGATTGACCTATAGCTCATTGAACGCAGCAGCAGAAATAGAAGCACTATCAGCAGTTCACAGATTATGGCTCAATGTGATCTGGTCAGAGCAGCAGCTCTGGATCATGATGAAGGATGACGATGCATCAGGATCTCATTACAAAACATAATGATTCCTGTGAAGCACGCTCCCTCATACAGGAAGAAATATTTTGGATATACACATACCCCCAGGCTGTCATGTGTCTTGCTGCACTGGTTTCCTTCTGTTCTTCTTTGGGTGGTGGGCCCTGTAATTTAAAGCCACTAGCAAAGCAAAGTGATAACTGAGGATTAGCTCAGTGTACCATTACAGCTCCAGCAGCCGACGGGTCCTCCTCTGGCAGTCGGCTGGAAACATGGGCTTGTTTCCATGAGAACTGTCGGCTGCTCCTTTCACCTCTGCTGAACCGGCTGCCCCTCCACTCCAAGCACACCGCTACCACTGCGAGCCAGACAGAACCACTATAGTACGGACGCCATTAAATCCTTGATGACATGCAGGGAGAACTGTTTAATGTAAGGTATTGTGCCCACGAAGAACAGAAGATCGCTGCTGGGGTTTCTTGGGTGTCTTCCTCTGTGCTGTCCGCCTGCCTGCCTGCTCGCTCTAATTTTAGCTGTGGAGCTGTGAGCAGCATAGTGATGACGGCCATCTTTACTCTCCACTAAAAGGCATCTGTAGATGCCAAAGAGGGAGGCTAAACCTGGATGTGAAAGAACCACGATTGTCACTGAGTGAGTCTCAGCTCCGTCACACACTGTTCCCACACTGTGAAACAGCATGTCTTGTCTTCTTAGTAACTAAAATACATTACAAAAATGCTCAAGACCTATCCCAAACAACACCACCACTGTGAAATCAAAGACTCATTCATTGTCACAGCAGCTGCACATGGACCACTCCCCATTCGATCCATTGTTGCTGGCACGGCTCTCCATGTGGCTACTGATTTGAACGGAGATGCTCACATTCAATACACACAAAGACACACACGGGCAGGCACAGGTAGCGCAGACAAATCAACAACAGACATTTCTGCTCGGGTGACAGGTGTTGACAAGGCAACAGCGACTGAGGTCTGTGATGCGCCGCACAGATGGCACGCAGACTGAAAAGCTTTAGCTGCAGCAGAAGCGAGTACTGACCTGCGGCTCCCATGGCTGAACAGGGAAAGAGGCAGTTGCTTTATCCACGGACAAAAGGAGAGCGGTGAAAGGGGAGTCCCCCCCCCTGCACAGGAGGGGAGGGGCTACAGCCACACCAGCAAATCAGCATTCGCCTGAGCAGGAATGGGGGCTGAGGGATGGAGAGGGACGTGTATGGGGTGCGGTTGCCAAAGAACCACATTGCAATCCAGCACACACACACACACACATGCAAACACACACTCGTTCTCTGTTGGAGTGCTTTTATGCTCAGACTTTAAGCGCAGACTAGCTGAGATGAGACAAAGAACGTCAACCAGCCACTAATTTAAAAGTCAGCACATCAGAGTGGAAGAACCAAAAGACTTAAAACTGCACGATTTGACTTACGACAGCTAATAATCTTCCTAGACTGCTCCATTAAAACGCTTTGGTGGCATGGCGCTGCTGAGCACCTGCCTGATGCAGTTACCATAGTTACCATGCTCCATTTTCTCCCCACCGTTCAGTGAGAGATGGAGAGACAGGAAGGGAGGGGAAAGAACGTTCCTTTGGGAACAGAGAGAGATTCATTTTCTCCGAATCTGGGGAGACATCGGCACATAATGTGTCTTTGCACCCGACATATGAACAGCCACTCCCTTTATTGTGGAGCACAAAAGGACAATAGCAGGTTAAATAGAAGGCTTATGGGTGGACAAGGCTGTGTCAGTGTATAATGAAGAGAAGTGAGTGTTTAAAAGGCTTATACATTATAAGTCGACAGTTAACAACCACATCACGAGCAAAATTAGTGTTTGAATTCATATTGATCAAAAGACATTGTGTCTCTTAAGACGCTAAAGCTTCGGCTCCTACACATTTTTTTTTGAATGGGTGAATGAGAAACTTTAAGTGGTCTGTAGAACCACAAGTGCAGCCCATTCACCAAAAGCCTGTTTAACAGCTTAGTCTGATATTCATATAAAGGAAACCCTTAGGTATGATAGCATGATGTAAATCCCAAGTACAGCGATGACGGGGGGAAGCTGATTGAATGTACACAGGAAGCACAAATGCTGCCTGACAGCCCAGTCTGATGATATAATTATTTGCTCTGATATTGAACACAAACACTGAGCAAAAAAGAACAAAACAGAAAATGATTAACACCAGTGCCAATAATTTGATTTCCCATCCCCCTTTTTCTGTAGTGGAACTAGTTTAGCCTGACCTCATTAAATCACTGAAGACATCCTGGTGGCCTGAAATGAGCCATCAGCCAGATGGAAAAAACATGCAACAAGACTTCTGTTGCAACCATCTTTCACAGCCGAGAGTCGGGAAAGATTTGGACCACGGCCACTGTGATTTGGACTTGGGGATGGTACCTCATCATGATCATTATTATTCTCTAATATTGGTTAATATATTAATGCTATATTAACACAGCTCAATGACAACTTAAGACTGTTAAAACTATCTGAAAGCAGACACACCCACACCCATATATGTATATATATATATATATATGCACTGTGTTCATATCAAACAAGACCAACATATCAAAGAGTGAGGTTTGAACTAATAGCTCAGACTTCAGATTGCGCTGACTCTCAGTTTTAGATATTTTTTTTCTACTCTTATGATGAGAAAAACAGGGGATGGGATCTTTCTGATGTGGTCATGTCAGAGTCATATCAAACCCCACACATCTGCTGTCCAAACCTTCGAACTGTGAGGGGCATTCAATCACAAGGAAGTTGGCTTGAAAGGTGAGCTAAGGGGCTGCACTGAGGCCCAGTGTAAGATTAAAAAAAGATTATTATAATATTTGAAAAGCTAATACAGTCTTGACAGTTGGTTTTAGAGCTGCCACTAGTGTTCTTAATTTTAAAAACTCTGTGACTTTATAAAGTTAAATTCTCCAGGTGGCAGCAGATAGAAAAGCATCCGCAGTGGAGAGAATATATTTTGGCCAACAGTGTGCAATAGAAAACCCATAAGCTGTTTTGTATACCTGTCATTTTTTATTATTTTGATTACATCATGTATCCATGACTCACCCCTGGACAAGCCTACATCATAGTTTGATCAACCCTGATGAGTTTGGTGGCAGTGAATCAGTATTTTGTATGGCAATGAGAATGACTACACAAAAATGCCTACAGCTTCAAAATGATGATGCACAGGCATTTAAAAGGAGAAGATAAATCAGCTCACTTTCATCCTTTGTTGTGCTGACTGCGGTGACTTAATTTGATGCGATCTTGATGCTGTGTATCGTTCGCATCAGGCTATAATGTTACACAGCCTGGGGTATCGATGTAGATCAAATTAAATGTATAATGACTCAGCACATTAATAACAAATAGGATGTTTTTGTCATCCTGAATCAGATACTGTTATGGTCTCTGCTGTGATACAATAAACAGACCAGTCTGTCATGTTTCTATGGCTTAACTAGACCTAAAAAGACGACAGATAATGAACCACAATCGGCCCCCTCTGTAAGCTCTTCCTTGCTGTTGGCACAGACGGCCGGAGGATGCTCTTCTCCGGCCCAGTCTCTGCAAGGTGCCATGGCGGCCAGAGAGAAAGGGCTGATGTAATGGGACTGGGTGCGCCCTGGTTACCATGGAGACAGTCTGTCAGTGCCATTCGGATGCTGTGACTGCCTCGTTACACAAAACAGAGCATCCGCCATAATAAACCAGCTTCCCTACACAGTCGCAAAGCGGGGAGGGTGATTACAGCAATATGCCTTGGTCCATGACACTAGCATCCATATTACCATGCACCCAAAACAGATGGCTCCCAGCACACTGGTGAGGATACAGTTATTTTCCAAAACACCAAGCAGCGTCTCTCACCCCCCTCCCCCTCCCTTTGTTTTCCTTTTTTTTTGTGAGATGCACAGACATGAAACAAGAAACGATCCGTCATAAGGGCGTGTCCGTGAGAAAGGTGGAACAGCAAACGGCACAGTTTGAATCCCGTACGCTTACAGCTAATATGTAACATGCAAACCACACATGCAAGGGTGACACACATGAATGTTTAACCTACATGCAGAAATAACCATGTTACCCCTCCACGGCCACAACGTATGCACAGACAATAAATGAGCAAATCACAGTAAACACGTCAGTACCCTGGCCTTTCCAACTGCTCCAGGAGCATTCCTTCTTGGTCACGTCTGCAGCTCCCTGCATGCTGGTGATCAGTTTCTGTCCCTGTTCTCTCTCTCTCTTGATTTTCTCTTTCTGCTCTCCGTTTTCTTCTTTGCCTAGCTCTTCGGTCGCACCGACTCACTCACTCATCCCAGAAAGGCATGAATAGTCGAAAAAGGATGCGAGAGAGAGGCTGAGACGACAGAGAGGGAGGAAGGGAGGGAGGAAAGGTTTCCAAGGTGCTGCCGGCGCACGGAGCACAAAGACTGATGCTTGTGGAGCGGTGCTGGCTAGAAACAGAAGGAGAAGGGAAAGTGCGTATGTGCCTGTCTGTGTGGAGGGAATGGAGCGGAGGGGGGTAAATTGTAAACACCACACCACAGTTTCTGCTGCAGCAAATCATCCATGCAATGATTAAGAGCCCGGGGGGTTTGGGGGGTGGTGACAATCGAAGCTTCTTTCCTTTCACAATAAAAGTCCTAACAGAGCATCTAATTTGTAATAGTGGGGGTAAAAGCAACGGAAGGGTTAGGTGGATGCAGGGTCACGTGGTGTTTAGAAAGCTGCTTTTGTCGTAGCTCCAGTGTGGCATCATATGTATTTGAATCATTTGCAATATGCGCATTAAATATAGCACATACCACATGCTGTGCAGCCTTAAATAAAGAAGAAAAAAGGGAATTCTATAGTCTGATGTCATGCTGCACACCAGACAGGATGCAATGGAATATTTTATGAGCATTGAAAAATATGGCAACCATCCAGATTCGTTATTCTGTATTTGCACATGACACAATTTATGATTGTAGCCATAGATTAAAATAGCCTTTTCCAATATGACTCACTGGCAAATTAAGAGGCAAAGTGCTTGTTCTTAATAATTCATAACAAGAGACACTGTGCATTTACAGCACAATGCTCCTTGCTTAGTGCCTTCGGGATGTTTGTGTGTTATGGTTTCCTCCCCAGAACACATTTGTAATGCAAATGAAGCTGGAAAATGTGACAGAAAAAAGCAAAGTTGGATGTGTAAAAATGCAACTTAAAGAGCACAGTCATTGTGTGGTGTCAACATTGAACAGAAAACAATGTGCTAATACCAGTTTTCAATCCCATCAAAGCTGCCAGTCCTGTCCCCTCAGTCCTCCTCCCCTCCACCCGCTGACAGCCACACCTCACACCTTCTGCTTCCTCTACAAGCTTGACGGGCCTTCATGCCAATACCCATGGAGAGGAAATGAAAAAGCTAACCTGGTCCCCCATCGCTGTTGCTATGGCAACTGGTATGGAAGTGCATGGACTGATGCAAACAAAATCTTCTCCCCTTCAACACAGCCTAACATAACAAAGGTGCACTATGCCCTCTAGTGGTGGAGATAAAAAAAAGACCTGACCTGCTTTTTACTAGCATTTCCAGAACCTTCTTCTAGCCTCAGTAAACAAAGTAAAACAAATGCATTCAGCTGTTATGAAATGTGTCAGTTTACATTTTAAACATGCAGCTATTCACCTGATTCAACCAGGGTGTCGGTACAACCCATGCTTTCTTAGAGGCCACAGAGGAACCAACGCAGACAAAAAAAAATCTAAATCAGAGGTTATTTTATTTGCTCTACAAACATGGGGGATTCAAGAGGATTCCTTCAAAGCTCTTAAGTAAGAGAGTGCCCCAGTTTTGACATCACAGGATTATGTAAACCCGCTGTTTACACTGACAGCCAGAACAGCCAATAGAAATCAAAATAGCCCTGCTGAGATCAAAAGGTGCAGGCTATCCAGCATTAACTGCTCACTGTGAGTGGCATGTCTGACTTATCTAATCTCAGGGGGCTGAAGGCTGATGTGTGAAGCCAGATGTTGTCAAGATGCTGGAAGCCCTCCACCCCCTCCTGCACATTTGTAATTCTTATCATTTGCATCATTAGAGTCACAGGCCTGAAACTGTAGCTGATTTTCAGTTGCCTTGCATTTTAAAGCACCATATCCTTTCTCTGTTTTTCCTTCTATACACCACCAGGGGGAACCAATTGTGGGGATAGTGCAAGACAAGCCTTCCCACCCACTCCTTGTACAGAGATAAACACTGAGCAGCTATTTCACGGCCTTGTCAACAAATCATTGCCAAAACACGCAGTCCATTAAGTAGCTTCTATGATAAACACCAGCAGATAAATTAGTACTTGTTCCATGAGCTGACAGCTAGTATTTAAGATGGGAGCACAGCAACAAATAAAAGATCACAAATAAGTTATAAGTTTGTGTGTAAACCTAAGAAGATATAACAGCAACAGTTTTAGGACTCACCTTTTTGTTTATCAAAGCCCTCCAGGAAAGTTGATGCAATAGGCTTTCCCAGGTCTCCTTTGCCCTCGCTGGTGATTTTGTGCATGTCTTCCTGGTGGGGCTTTTCTGATCGCACCTCGGGAGGCACGGCCGCAGTTGGGGGCTTTGGTTTGCTAGGGCGATCCTCCTCCTTTTTCACTGGGCTCTTGATCTTTTCTGAAACCAGGGGCTCAACGGGCGCCCCCTCAGTGGTACTGCGGGGAGGGACAGTGGTGGGAACCAGGGGGGAGGGAGGGCTGACTCCCTGTTTGGGGCCACTGAAGCCTTGCTCTCTCTTTGGGCTTTCTTCGGACGCAGACTCAATGAAGAGATCACTGTCAAGCTCTGCCTCCCTCTCTTCCCTCAGTATGCTGTAAGCTGTGGGTGGAGCGTGACTGCCAGCGAGGCCTAAACCACCCTTGGCAACTGGGGGACTGTCAAAGGGGTTGTTAGGCTGGCTGAACGTGCCCTTGCTTTTAGGTGGCTGGGCAAATGGGTTGCTACTGGCCTTAGGAGGTTCCTCAGACACCAGCTCAATCTCAGAGTCCCCAGACTCTGCGCTGCTGCCATCATGGTCCCTGCCACTGCCCTTTGTGCCTGGGCTGCTTTTGGAAACTGCATCAGACTTGAATATGTCATGAGAGGGGAAATCTTTTTCTGCTCACAAAAAAATCCAGAGAAAAGAAGGCATTAGTGTCTGGACACTAAATCTGGACACACAGTATGTGCATACATGACTTAAAGCTAGATTACATAACTTTTGAAAGAATAAATAAAACTCTTTTCTTTTAGCAAATAAAGTCTGTCTACAAGTGCTAAATGTTAGCATTTTCTCCTATTAATATGGTAATTTGCACACCCCAGCCACAGAGAAAAAACGTAACCTGTAATTCTAATGTGTGTGTGTGTGTGTGTGTGTGTATTGATGCTGATATACCAAGCTACAGACTTTTATCCATGTAGTGCACAGGTGAAAGGTGTTTGTGTGTGACTATGTGCTTTGCCTACTTGTTGGTGAAGCACTGGGAGTGGAGGCTGGGCTGTCGTCCTCTGGCTCTGACAGCGTGACAGTGGGGACCCCCTGTATGCCCACACTGAGGACGCTTTCACGTTCAGACGCATTGACTGAGGGGGGGTGTGGCGGCGGCTCTGCCTTAGTAGTTGTTGGCTGGGACTCGGTCAAAGTGATCTTCACCGGGCTGGCCGTCTGTGGCGTGTCGCCTAGGTTTCGGTAGGAACGGTAGTCTCCCAGCTCCTCATCAGATGGCTCCTCAACATAGGGGAAAGAATGCGAGCCCAGTGCCGGACCTAGATTTTCTTCATCCTCATCATCCTCATCTCTTCTGGGATTCTTATCAATGTAGCTGCCCAATAAGTCATGTCCAGCTGAGCCTTTGTCCAGCAGGTTGTGCAGAGCCCCCTGTTGCTGGTCAGGGCGCTCGTCGCCGTGGCTGATGTCCATGTAGTTGTAGGATTCTGTCTTATCTGAGCCCAGCAGAGATTTTGCTGCATCACTAGCTTGGCTGGAAGTCATCTTGGAGCTGAAGCTGTAGGTGTCACTTGAGAAGTGATCCAAGGAAGAAGAACCTGAAGCGTGGCTAGAGGGCTTCAGGTCGTCAGACAGGTAGGAGGCTTCCTGGCCCGTTGTGAAGGTCTGATTGGACAGCAGGGAAGTGTAGACATCACCATCATCATTCATAGGCTTCCTGAACAGGCCAGACATGGGATCATCTACAAAAACAACCAGACAGACAGAAAGCAAGAGCGAGAGAGAGGCATGAAACTTAGGTGACAGATAAGTGTCACACAGAATCAAACCAGCCTGTGCCTGAGCAGTCTGATTAATGAAAACATCCAGTTAAACAAGGCTGCGCTTCAGCTGGATCTGCTACCAAAAAGAGGGGCTGTGAAAGCAGCACAGTCAGACTGGGTGCCTGTCTGTGCAGATCAGGAGGGATGCGGTAACAGAGCGTACTTGTACCCGACGAGGGACAAAGGGGGATTGTTCAGGCTCCCCCAAAAAACACAGTGTCGGAGCCAAAGTCTGTTCTAAATCATGCCAGCAAAGGGTATTCTGTAATCACATTTCTACTCTGTAATCACCAGTTCTCCATCTTCACAAAATAGTGTCATCAAAATGAGCTTATGCACACATGCTAATGATGCAGCACAGGAACGGTGAGGACCAGGCAGGAAAATAACCAGTCTCACATAATGCAAACTGAAGTGGTAAACAGGTGATTGCTGGCAGGTGTGAGGACTACTCCCTGCCGTCTTTCTGGACTGTGCTGTGTGTTCCTTTGTGGACTGGGCTGATTTATCCACTTGTGTGGTAAGCTGAAAGGTTTTCATCAGTTGCTTCTAGTCACTGTAATGTATATTAAGACTGATCCATGAAGATATGGATAAGCAGTAACAATACAGAGGTATGTCCTGACGGGCAACTTCTGCTTATATTAGGATTATTTAATTTAGTATTTTAGCCTCCCATTACAGGAGTGTAGTCCTGTCCTCTATTTCTACTGCTTAAGCAGGTGAGTCAGTTCAAGTCAGACATGAGCTGTAGTTGGAGTTGACTCACTTTATAAATTTGAATGTCCATGCTTCATTAATGCGGTGTTTTAGTTTATATTGTAATGAAGTTTACTTACTGATAGGATACTCCCAGTGCTAAAGCAGTGGCTTGTTGGCTTCCCACAACCATGATGTTTTTCACGTATTTTAATATTCCATAAATGTTTTAAATATTTTTTTAATAATTTAATTTAATATGGTTTTAATAAACACCCATAACAATGACACATAATGTCACATAAAACAGGAAGGAATGTCAGAACATTAAGAATCAGGAGCAAAGGTCAAGTCAAGTATTTCCATTTCCTGACTTTAATTTCAATTCAGTTTTATTTTTATAGCGCCAAATGACAACAGTTGCCTTAAGGTAGGACGAAGACCAACAATCAAATGTCCTACTATTAGCAGCACGTGGTGGCAGTAGGAAGGAAGAAGATCCTTTTTTTCCCCTCCAGCAGAACCAGGCTCAGGGAAGGGCAGGGGACGGGGCAAAACTTTTAATAAATTTGGATCAACTGAAGAATTCATGTCAAGCTTCCCAGTCTAAGTTGACAAAGAGTCCCACTTCATATAAAACTGCAACATTTTTATCTCATCCTCCTGTCACACATATTGAGACAATGTCCGACATTTTTATTGGTTCTACTTTATAAAAGTAAACATGGCTGAAAGAGACACATCTGCAGGTCTATGGGTACATCCCTAACCAAACATGTCTGGATAGTTTGTGTATTTCTTCAGTTTCAGCCTACCCTTTTTTAGTATTGTTCCACTTTGTCCCACACATGCCTACTCTTTGCCCCACATTTAGTTTGTTGGAATCTGTTCACCCTATACCAGTTTTAGTTGTGCAACATGTGTATAAAATGAACATCAGCAATCACAGTAGTCCCACAAAAATACAAACTATATACCATATAATGTTAATATTTGTATTATGCTGTGTACAAATCAGAGTTTATGCTTCCACAAATCCAGCTCCTCCCCCCTGCTCTCCAGCCTTGCTTCTCCCAGGGCAGCGGTGAGGCTATAAATAGGCTGGATCCAGCTGCTGGGCTGGATGAGGGGGTAAGATTTTAAATAGCAGCCTTCGGGTTAGCTCTGGAGGATGCAGACTGACTGACAGAAGACCCAACAGGTCAGGACGTCCCGTCCCTCCCTTTGCTTCCTCTGAAAAGCCCCGCCACCCTTTCCTTCGGCTGTCCTTCCAACTGCTGCTTCCTCAGTCATTAACAATAGATCATACCGCAGTACAGGGACATAAACACTACACACACAAACTGAGATACAGGGGAAAGCGTGATGTGGCACGGAAGGAAAGCAAAGCAGGTCAACACGTTTTTCAATAGGTTGCTGTTGAGCCATATTCAGCTCAGTAACATGAATGCCCTTGATGTACTGCTAAAGTGAAGCAACATGTAATCCTCTTAGTCCACTACTATGGTATAGGTCCCATCAATCGTCCCACAGGCAACAGCATCATAATCTTAACACTCACTGATTCACTGTACAAATGCTGTGCAGTGGGAAGCACTTAAAGCCACTAAAAACTGTGAAGCAAGGTCATCTCCCAAACTGGGAACTGCTCATGCTCCTGTTGATTGTAGGCAACACCCCCACTGCTTCCATCTATATCAAGCATTTTTACATAACAACACAGGAAATACAGTTCAACAGCACGTTCAACAATTAAGAGGCACGATTTCTGTCTTTAACCGCCATGAGAGCAGCTGCTCTGAGCAGCCGCTTGACAAACTTGGTGGAGATTGAGGGCATTTTGAATCTGCTGATCTGATATAGCACCCAGACAATGGGAAAAAAAACCCACAAGGCTGAAACGAATGCCTTACTGCAGTTGGGACAGGATTGGAAAAGACAACAGAGGAATTCTCAGCTCACACAACATAATCATGTCACTGAAAGGATTGCGCAGTGCTGTGAATGGGCAGTCCCTTTGTTGTCCTCTGTGCAGCCAGTGCAGCTCTGAAACTAATGCAGCCTGACAATCTGTGCTACACCAAGGCATGGGCTCCTAATTATCAGGCAACACACAAATGTGAGCACAGATATCAAAAGGGTTTGGAGTTGCAACATGAATATATTAGCACTGGAAATAAAGGTGCACTGAGCCGCCTATATGGCAGTCATTCAGTGTGCAATAAAAACGAAAAAGCATTAAAAAAGAAACTTTGAAAATGAGGAGATGCAAAAAGAAATGTCGCTTTCCCCCCCCACAAAGCATGCCTACAGACTCGAGCATCATGGTGCCTCACTCCTTGCAGGCAGCAGTGCAGGAAAGAGTCAAAAGGCATGCTGCTGATTCCATGATCCGTAGAACAAGCTGGACTGACATTCTGGCATAAGTCTGTCTGTCTGCACTGTCCGAGCACACAGAGACCCTCAATAGTCCCAGTCATACAGTTAGTTTCATAAGCCTTTGGATGATGACTTTTTGGGGGGAATTTATGCCTCTGTACGGCCCACAGGATTTGAGAATTAAAAACTAAATCAAGAGGTGATTGGAGATGGGGTTTCACCTGTAATTCAAGTGCTTTAACTAAAGTACTGGATTAACTGCTTAGGCATTACAATTGTCAAATTAAGCAGGAACTTATATTTGGCATCACTGGAACTCTCAATATGAGGTCCAAAGAGATGTGGATGCAAATGAATGCAAATACAAATCGTATACAACAAGATGAAAACTGGTTATACTCAAGAAGAAGGAGGCCAGATTAGAGTTTGCAAGAAAACACCTAAAAGAGAGAATTTGTTTTCAGATGGAACCAAGATTAACTTCTACCTTAATAATGGGAGCAGAATTGTATGGAAAAAACTGAGAGACAGCCCATAATCTGGAGCATACCATCTGTCATGGTGGAGATAATGTTATGGTATGGACATGTATGGCTGCCAGTGTAACCGGGTCACTAATGTTTATTGATGACGTGACTGCTGATAAGAGGCAGTAGGATGAATTATGAAGTGTGTAGGGCTGTGCTCTCTGCTCAAATTCAGCCTAATGCTGCAAAACTGATCTGACAGCTCTTCACAGTTCAGATGGATAAATACCCAAAGCATATCGCGGTATAATTTGAAGCATGTGCAGTAATGATATATATTGCGATATATTCTTTTCTTCTGTATAATGTATTTTCCACACTATAAGGCACTTAAAAACTTTGGTAAGCAGCACTGCTTGATGGATTGTCAGAGCATTACGGCTGCCGTAGTGAGGAGCTTCGCGGAGTAATCTGGGCTTCAGGTCCCTAAGTCAAACGAACACTGAGAGTTAAAAACGGTCTAAATTCTTTCATCTTTAATAAAATGATCAGCGTTGCTGCTTTACTAGGTGTAACAATTAAGTTTAACATCCAGGCATCGATGAAAACAGAATTTAATACATTCAACGAAGTTACAAGTTAACAGGAAGTTAGCTCGCTAGTTTCCACCTAAACATGACATACCATGTTCTGAGAGATTTTTGAAACTAATTAAAACGTACAGCTCTGCTACAACTTCCAACATAAATGAAGACAGAAAACTAAACAGCAGTGACGTTTGCAGGGTTACTGAAGTTGGACTACCTGGTATATAATGTTGTGCTACGTGATTGCTAGCGACACAGCTATGTTAGCATAACATTAGCACAGTGAAGCTGGAGGATGAACGCCAACATTTTTTCCCACTCGATAAAAGTTAACGTGAGGGATTCTGGTGGTCAGGCACAAATGCAATCGCATAGCAGGATGCTATACATGGGCCAAACTTCAGTCAGGAGAACAACTGAGATTATTCATCCATAATACGAGGTTAGTTATTAATATACTGCAACAACATGGGAATAGAACAGCTGCGAGAGAATTCAACATTAATGAATCAATGTTACGGAAGTGGAGGAAGCGCAGTTTTTGGCTTTCCCCATATTTCAAAAGTGCTTCATCTCTTTGCTATGACTGTCGTGCGGCACAATTTGCCGATGATAATGGTTGTAGCCGCTGCGATGCTTTTGACCAAAACAGGTGCAGCTTGATGACATCATCAACATGCGCTATCGCGGTAGAGCGGTATAGTCAAAATCTCTATCGTTGGCCAAATTTATATAGTTTCTATCGTATATCGTTTATATCGCCCACCCCTAAATGAGATATTCTTCATTGACCAAGTCACCTCATCTCAACCCAACAGAATGTTTTTTAGTTACCGAAGACCAAACTTAAGGCAGAGCGACAAGCTTAACAAGGGAGGAAACACAACATGTGGTGATGTGACACCAGCCATTCATTTACTGAAAAAGAGTTTTATCCAAGCATAAATAACAATCTTTACAGTTAAAATTTTTAGTTTGTTCCATTCATTTTGAACTTCTAAATATTGGGGACTGTGTATCAAACGTCAGTTAAGGCAATACTTTTGAATTATAGCTGACAGTCTACACTTAAAATAATCTTTATTGTTTGAGTTCAAGTGTTGTGGTGTACGGAAGTAAAATCCCAACCCCCCCCAAAAGTGCAGTTCTTCAAAAACATATAGTGTATTTGAGCTTCTCCTTTAGGCATCTCTGACTTCACAGCTCTGTTAGGAATCCATTACTCCACCCATGACCCAATGAGCAATGGTGTTACTTTTCAGGTGTTCTCTTTCACCATATGACCTTGTGGAAATGGCTCTATTACAGTGCTCTTCTTTCAACCCATCTGTGCATTTGGGGCTTGAACTTCCTACAAGTTGTCCTTTCTTTACCGGAAAGACAAAAACTGCACAAAAACATGCTAAACATGGACTATATCCAAAGACATGTGCATGTGTCAAAATCACAAAACATTTAAATAAGCCAAAGGTACATGGAAGTACATATTATTCACTTGTTTTTATTCTTCTGTTTCCCTTTATTGGGTTTTGTAAGTGTGTTAGCAGAGCACAAGTGGTTTACATGCTGGTAAATTTATTTAACTAACTGGTGGTATTTTATGAAGAAAGTTAAGTATTTGCCTTTTGTGATTGATGTGGATGATTGAAATTATAACTCTAGGGTTCACTATGATTTCCTGGTAGCTGGTATAATAATAGATTTCTAAATTGAGTCTTTTGTATATCAGTGTTTAAATGAAGTTAAAGTTGTAATGGTCTCTGGCTCTAAAAGCTCTGGCTATTACATTTAAGTTCATGTACAAGCAGATGAATACCAATCACTGAGTACCACATTTTAATGATGGTAAAGAAAAAGAAAAAAAGGGGAGCACAAAAACAGCCTATACTGAGAGCTGAGGTCGATAGGAGAGCAGCTGGGCAGATGGATTCAAGTGCTCTGCTGCATTGATCCGAAATGACAAGGGCATACAATTACTGTAAGAAATGTTTGGTGAATCCACCACTGTTTAAAAAAAAATCACTTAAAGCCACCAGGACAATTTTTATTGTTCCAGCAGCCTCTGTCAAAAATAAATCCATTTAGAGGCAGTTTAAATAAAATCTATCCCCATTTAGAATGTAGCTGTTATACAGTGCTTGTCTTCCAGTGTATTGATTCTATCTTTCCTGCTTGGATGAAGCTTTATGGATGAATAGAGAGAATGTGGGAGGATCCAGACCGAGCGTCTGCACACCGCTCTCATCGGGTCAATTTAGCGTGACTTTTAAACAGCAATTCGCTTTTAAAAGTGTGGATGCAGGTAGGAAGGCAAGCTGACAAAGACTACCATAATTTACACGCCCACACACAAAAAAAAACTAATGGTCAATGCTCGTTGTGAGTGCCTTTGTTGATAGTAATTCTAATCCCGAGAGCACTTTCGCACTATGCCCAGGGATTACTCAGGACTCTCTGCTCAGCGCTAGAGAGCTGGTAAGATCAGATACATGGCATCATGTTTCACATGTTGGCTTTGAATTGCCTTCCGGGTGAACACATGGGATCTAAAATGTTGACTTATTGATATAATGAGCGCACTAATGCTTTTATATGGTCCCTCTTCAAAAGAGCTTCTTGAGTTTGGTCTACCACACCTTTATTTGTCCTTATATGCCTCAGCATTAGGTAACAGGTCCAGGAGACTGTAAATCCAGATTACACATTATTAAAACTAGTGCCAACTCAGAAGGACTGCAACCCAGGTTAATTCTTTAAAGCTACAATTTACAGATGTCTCCTAAACGTGTCACACACAGACAAGCTAAAAATTATGGTTGTGAAAAGAGGACTGGCATAAGGATGCATTAATTGAATATAAACATTGCCGTGGAGAGCGTGGCGATTGTGGATGCCACTCCTACACACAGAATGGAGTAGTCAGCAGTCAATATACAGGAAGCATGGGTAACAGACAGCAACTTGCAGCCAGAATATGGGCAATTATGCACTGAACCTCAGGTTCATCAACGCACTCGCTCGGCTCTTCAGCATTGCATCCACCAAGTTTGACTGAGTTATCAAGATTGCTGAAGAAAAGGTGGACAGATGAACTATTATTAAGATATGTAAGGCTCATGCAACAGCAGAAACACTCACAGCTGACCATAAGATACCAAGTTAAAGTTAACCTTAAAGGAAAGTGTTGTCTATCATATTTTTACTCTTTCCCATCACGCCAGCCTTTTGAAACACCAGCCTTGTCATCACAGCTTCACCTCTCTAACCATTAAGCCCCCTTCTTTCTTATTTTATCTTGCATCTTTATCATCTGCTCTGAAAAGACCTTGTACTGCTTACCCCCTCCCCCCTCCCCTTGGGAACAGCTCTCACGGCTAAAAGCACTGTGCTGGCTTATGCAGTCCACTAAGTGCTTTTTCTATCTCAAAGATATGGAAAAGTCCCAGCCAGACATATGCTGTCTCATCCTTGTCACTGATCTGTGCTAAAAGGAGAAAAACGTGAGTCTAATCCACCCATCAGCCACTGGATTGGAGTAGAAAGTTTCTTATGACCGATATGCTTTTTCAGGTTGTGATAAAATGATGCACCAGGAGGAGTTATGAAAAAGTAAAGGCAGTGTCACTGTTTGTGTATCTTATGTGCTCAGTTTTTTTCTTCACTGGCAGAATTCAGGCCCAAGCTATCAGAAACACCATCTGCTACAGAACAACCAAACCCAACTGTTGTGTTCTCGCAGCACATCAGAGCTGGTCAGAGCTCCTTCCGCTCCTTCCTTTTCTCGTGACTCTTGAAACTTTTATAGGATGGGAAACTTTTAGATCAAAGAGGTTATCCGATCCGAGGATAAGGTTCTGCCCTGTGGTGATTTAATATGGCTGAAATCAGCATTATCGGGGTCTGTGGGTACATCAGAGCTGTGAACATGATTTAGAACAGACATGGATTGATTATCTGCAGAAAGATATGGTTTCCAATCTCATTTTGTTCAAAGCCAAAAAAATTCCAACCTCAAAACTATTTTTTCAGCAACGCAGAGAAGAGAAAAAGAAAAGCATGAGTGGACTTTTAGGAGTGAATGTCTTTGACAAAGATCAGACTGGACGATAACATGACTACATAAGAGTGAAACGTCCTCTCTGCCCTGCTAGATGTGATGAGATCTGCACTGTTCCCACCAAGAACATAACTGACAAAGTGGATTACTTCACTGGTATGGATACGGCTCAATGGGAGTCCGAGGAACAGCACAAAGCTATTCTTTTCCTCTTTTAGGAACCAAAACAAAGTGTGTGTGTGTGTGTGTGTTTGTCTGCATGCACCTACCCATGTTTGAGCCTGTCTGGCACAGAATGCCAAAAAGTAGAGCAAGTGCTCTGTTTACGTCTTCTAGAACACGAGGACAAACGCTGACAAGCCAGTTTAAAATGTCACACTGACTTGCTTTAAACGCTTCAGCAGCGTTTCTGTGTGTTTTATGTCAATTTTCCAAGCGGTTTTCCTACTGCACAATTCAGATTTGGATACTGTCATGGACAACTCTGTGCATCAAAGGATTTAAGTCCAATTTAAGCATTCAGCTATGCTGTTGTCCTTAAAGGATTTACCAGTGGCTAGATGTTTTCTTTTCTGTTTTGGAGCAGCTGCTGCAGAAGCAGCAGCAAGTGAAATGTGAAAAACCTGAGCAGCAAGGAAGAAAAACTGGGCAGCTCTTTTTTTTCTTCTTTTTTTAAAAGCACAAGCTCATGAATTTTTCAGTGGATTGGTGAATAAAAGTGCAGGGCTCTAGTTTTGCTCGCCAAGTGAACAGTGAACACTGTTAAGGATTAAAAATAGCAGCTTGAGATGAGCAGTGCTAAGGAGAATGATGACGGATCCAGAACCAAGGTCTGCCTTATCTTATCACAAAGTCCAGCATCCAGCAATGTGATGACATCACTGACACTATCCACGGAGGTGCACACAAAAACTGGGATGCATCATGTAACCCCTCTCTCGCGCATAAATATAAAAGACAGACAACAACTCCCCTAAAGTTCCCAAAACCTTTCCAAACTCATCTAGTTCGTGAGTTCTTATTATTATTATTATTATCATTATATTAGGTTCTTTCATGTTTATTCATCTATGTTATAAACGTGTCCTCTCTGTTACCCATTCTTTTTTGTATTTTTAGTTTTGTTACTGGACTAATGAAATCTTGTGCTTAGGGATTAAGCTGTTCTCTTTCTATCCAGACACTGGCTTTGTAAGCTAAGGCCTGTAATTTGTAGCCTCACCTTCTCAACAAGCAAATATTTCTAATATAGATGTAGACCTAGCCCACATGTACGAGATGATACAGTAGTTATGGTAATGAACAGGCCATTCAGAGTTCAACAGGCTATTTGGTATTGCCTTCATCCAAGCAGATTCTTGTCTCCTGAGCGGAAAACCACTCGGTCATGAGCTATATGACGTTTCATAACTATAAAGGGCTGTTGCCGAGTTTAGTTTGGAAATATGTCTGCCATTTTTTCCCCTACGGCATCACTGAAGTTGCTTCCTCTTGGCTTTGTTTTTGTTTTCGAGCTCGGAAGTTTTATCCCGGGCTTACAGACAAGCCGTCTGTCGTAACGCTAATTCTCTGATAAATGCTCTCGCCTGCGTCCCTCACACTGTATTTATTCACACCGTAACATCGTCCTGTTACCTTCTGAAAAAGAAGACACGTAACGTGGCTAGACTGATTATAAACGGTCACATATTTAAGCATTTAAGGGCAATAAGTGCAAGCTTTACCTGTAGATGCAGTTTCCATAGCAACGGGAGGCCTTTTCCCGTCGTCCTGGAAAGGATGAAATTGTTGATCCAGGTCGCCCAACGCGTCGCCGCCTCTCGGCTTCAATTCTTCGCGCAGCTCGCCGAAGCGGCTCTGTGTGTTACCAAACAGGCCGTTCCTCTCATAGTCATCCCCAAACCACTTCCCCTCCGAGCCTAGCTCCTCACCGGGCTGCGCAGACATGCCTTTTTCCTGTCGTCGGACAGATGATATTATACTAGCTACACAAAGCTGCTGCCGCTTCTCTCTCTGCCGTAATCGTTTGCGCTAGGATGTGTGACGGAGAAAACCGCGCAACAACAACAACAACAATAGTGCGGCTCCTGGCTGGCGTCTGTCAGCTGAGACCGGGGTTTGTGGACGCCACAGATGAGGCGGTGCAGTCGGGAGCGAGAGGAGAAGGAGAAGGAGTGAGGTTGATTGTTTTAGTTCACTGCTCCGACGCTGACGTCATAGTGTCCGCGAGCCCTTACGGTTGGCACCACTTTATTTGGGACACAGTCAAAGATCAAAAAGGTGTTTTCGGCCTATAAATGAGGTCAGAGGATTCAGTCAAACCAGTGCTTAGCATTGGTTTGTGAAAATAGCGACAGTTAGCTTATTAAAACTGGACACATGGCCTAAAGAGGAGAATAATAAAGATGTTTTTTTAATAATGCGAAAAGAATATGTTTTTAGTTTTTCAAAAGTGGCAAAAATTCCTCATGTATCCCATGGTAATGTTTTAAAAGGAGAAATAGTTGTGTGCATTTTATGGTTTGATGTTTAAAAAAATGTCCCTTGCCATATGGCGCCCTCATGCGGCCGCTTTTAATATGAGCAGGACCTCAAAAAGTTGCAGTCTGTCTTAGCAACCAGACGCTCTTGCCTGGATACAGACTGATGGCTAACACTGGCTAAAGCAACCAGCGAGGTTTGCTGCTGTTCAGTTCTCCATGGAAAATAATTTTGATTTAGATGTACACTAAATTTAGCCGATTGATATTTAAACGGTCTCCCGTCGTACTTACTATTTACAAGCACAACGTTAGAAGCTAGCACAGCTAGCGCTGATGTGTGGTGACTTCGTACTCTTACTTGCTGACCTCAGTTATTACAGGTAGGTTTACCTGTACTAACTCTCTACTTTAACTTGTCCATTCGTTTTCTCTCAGTAAAAATAAGGCAGGATATTTTCAGCAACATATTTTTAATTAATTGCAGAGATATGTTGTCAAATGAGAAGCAAAAGAACCGCAGTGAAGAGGAAGTGATCAAAAAACTGGTAACTATCACATAAATATTCAGTTTTGAATACGTATAAAAAAATCAGTGCGGGTTTCTCCTATTTACTTCATTCTTTACTGTTTTTAATTAACAGTGCATGGCTAATGGAGTCCCCTATGAAAAAATTGCACAAGAGGGAAGCAACATCACATCACTGGAGATGTTCTTCTCTGGTTTCCCCCGCATGATTGGCCTTTCCTTCTTCCCAAGGCTGTCCCAGCTTACCATAATAGGCCAGAACATAGAGCACATTGATGGGCTTGAGTGCTGTCCTCTGCTTCAGGAGCTCTGGATAGTCCAGTGCCATCTGACGGTGTGTTCGCTATGCTAATAAATGCTGGTAACAACAACTGGTGATAGCTTGAATCATTCCTGTCCTTTAGATATTTTGCCATGTGGATGCAAGTGAAGATTCTTTAGTAATGGGTCTCTTTCACCTATAAAATATGAAATATTAGTTCACACCACCATTGAATCCTGTGTGTTAAGCATAATTATCCCCAGCTGACAAAGACACACGTGCAGGTGTTCCTGCAGGCAGGGTGATAACTATGAATGAGCTGGATTGAAAAAGGAGGAGGTGCATGGATACACTGATTTTTTTTGTCCCAAAAAGTCTGAAAACCGTGAAAGAAATATGAACTATATGAGGACTGATATAAACAGGTGTCACATGCACATTTAAGCATGTATGTTTTGTGCCACATGCATCAAACAATCTACTTTCTCTTTATTGCAGGAAATATCTGGACTACAGAACTGCCTGCAGCTGGAGAAACTGTACCTTTATGAGAACAAAATCTGTGAAATAAAGAATCTGGACTTGCAGGTTCACCTAGAGGTGCTGTGGATCAATAACAACTGCATAACTAAGATTAAGGTTAGAGTTGTATCTCCTTTGCTTTTCTGTGTTTGTAATGCAAGATTTTTAATTATTTAGCAGAACAAAACTGCTCTTTTACACATAGTACTGTGCAAAAGTTGTGGGCCACCACTCATTTCTTTATATTTTGCTAGGAAAATGGGAAATACAGCAGGTGCAGCAATTTATTGAAACATGCAAACATATATGATAATATATGTCAAAAACAGTTTGTAGAATTCTGAAAAGCTTGAAAGTCAATATTTGATATGACCATCTTAGCATGACAAGGTAGACCTTTACTGCATTGGCAATGTGTTTGGGATCATTGCTGGAAAATGAAGCAGTTGTCAATCAGATACTTTCCAGATGGTATTGAATGGTGGCTCAAAGGCTGATGGTACATTTCTGCCTAAATAATTCCATCAATTTCAGATGGTGTAGATAGTTTTTTGAGGTCTCCCTTTTTCCCTCCACTTGTCTGGTTTTCTCTTTTTTTGTAAAGAACCAATTTAAAAAGTGCTTAGAGACAACACTGGTTCATCCCATGAGGTAGGTGCTTTTTTCAAATACTTGAACGACTCATGGGTCAGTGATGAGTGGCTAAACAAACAAACATTGGTCTGAAAATGATCGGGTATAATGACTGGACTGAAAAATCGGCCAATTTCCAAAGTTAACTTTGAAAGACCTTCAGAAAGGCTTAACTTAGTCTCCACATGTGGTTGTTGTTGTTGTTTTCTCTTAAAGGGCTTGGACACACTTCTAGACCTTAAAGAACTAAACCTTGCTGACAACATTATTGAAAAGATCGGTATGTTCTCAGAGTAATTTGTGTTCAGTTTGATGGAGATTCGGCGAGCTATGTGAAAAATAATGATGGCAATCAAATAATTTTTAACTTCTTCTAAGGGCACAGCCTTGATCCTAATGTCAACCTTCAGAAACTCAATCTGTCTGGAAACAAGATCAGCTCCTTTAAGGTAAGATTAAAAATGAAAACATGCTTTTGAAATACTTTCTCTAAAAACTTTTCTTACTTATTTTGTAAAATCTTATTAAAATCCTTGGTCTGACAAAAGGGCATTTCTAAATTCTTGGGAGAATGCCGGGGTCTCGGCTAGTTCACATTTTCAATCATTTCAACAACAGGCGTGCAACGCAAGACCTTTATTGAGGCATTGTGCGCCATAATTTCATTTTTTCCCCCCCATTCCTCATTCAATGATATACATTCATGAATGCATTTATTTAAATAATATATCTTAGGAGTATGCCTAAGAGTATTTTTTTTAATGTGCAGGTTTGTGTTAGTTACACATTTTAGGCATGCTTCAGCTGAGACGTGCTTTCACAGCACACGTGAATATTGTTTTTTCAAGGACATTTTGACAGGAAGCACAAAGGTTTTCGTATCTCTGTGACTGATTGGTTTAACACCTCAGATCTTGCTCCTGCAATCCACCTTTAGCCCTAAACCAGCTTATTATCTTATTCAAATCTGTAGCTTGACAAAGGGCATTCCTGAATTCTTGTGAAACGTTGAGGTCTGGGTCTTTTCGGATTTTCAATCATTACAACAATATGCTGTCTCAATAAGACCTTCAATAAGGTATTAGGCAGTATAATTTTGATTTCTGCCATTATATGTTTAGTGATATACATTCCTAAAAGACTACATAGGTTTTCCTGTTTTGTTTTGTTTTTCAAATTGGCACTTTTATATTATACATTTAATGGTGTACCTGTTGGCTCATTCAGATGACTCTGATCATTGTTGTTCAAGGTCGTTTTGTCAAGAAACGCAGAAAAGTTTTTTTGTTTCCTTCTCTGATTGACGTAACACCTGAGATCTCCACCTTTTCCTCTGCACCCGGCTTGTTATAAAAAACACGATTATCACCATTCACTCAAAAGACCCCACCGTAACTACAGGATCAAGAAAAAAATCTCGCCACCATGTCAATACAATGTGACATCTTTTTTTTTTAGCTCTTCTTAAGTGTAGGTAATGTAGAAAAGAATAGAAGTGCTATCGTCAAGATGATGTGTTGAAACATCCATTTCAGTATGCAGCGATCATGATAGTTTCTTTATAATTACTAATATTGCAGTGACTTCTGGAAATGTAATTTATCTTATAGTGGGGGGGGAATATATGCAGTGTCATTGTTTTTGTTTAAAATACTTTAAATTTTCTGTTTCTGTTGAGAACAAAAAAAAAAGTGTCCTTTAGGGTAAACGTACTTAGGATATGCAGAAACTTTGCTGTCCTAGTAAGTAAATAATATTTATTTAGAAATCACATGTAAACATAGCTTTCATTGACCAGGTTTTGTACAAATGAGTAATCCTATATACATGCATCCACATGTAATTACAAACATCAAATAAAAAAGTAAAAATTGAAGACAGAGTACAGATCAAAGGGCTAACAACAAATGTGCAGACACATAACGACAACAAGCAGAGGGGAGCTTAGTGGACGGGAAAGGTCAGAGAATAAGGTGGTTTTGAGCCTAGACTTAAAAGCAGAGATGGGGGGGGGGGTCTTTTTATGTCATGCAGTAATTGATTTCACAAACGTGGAGCAGCGGCTGCAAAGGCTCTGTCACCTTTTTGTTTGAAACATGACCTTAGGATGTGTAAGAGATCTCTGCCAGTAGGATCGGAGAGATCTGGGAGCTGGATGTGAACAAATGGGATTGTTGATGTAAGCTGAGGCCTGCCCATTAGAAGAGCCTTAAAATTGACCTTGAGTCTTGAATCTTTTCCTGTAACAGGAGTTGAGCCAGCTTGCCCGACTGCCCCGTCTGAGTGAGTTAGCATTGAAAGACCCCACGTCAACCCCAAACCCGGTGTGTCTCCTTTGTAACTATGACACGCACATTCTTTACCACGTGCCAAGCCTCCAGCGACTCGACATCTACGACGTCTCCAGCAAGCAAATCAAGGAAGCAGCTGAGGTACTGATAAGATCCAAGCTTTTTTTTTATGCTGCTTTGGGTTTAAATTGTTTGAAATAAATTTGTAAAATTACAGAAAAAGTTTGGTATAAAATAAAATAAAAAATTGTTAATTGACAGAATGGTTTTTTTTTCCTTTGTCTGTGAATAAATACCTAAATATTAGTAATATATTTTAAAAAACGCCTAAATTTCTATAGTGGTAAAAAAACAGGAGCTTTCTGTTTTTTGTGTATTATTTATTTGATTTGGTGTTTATCTGTATTAAAAGCTCCAAAACTTTTAAAAATACAGATAAAATTCTAAAATGTATGTCCTTCACATTTCCAGAGCCATTCAGTGGGCAAGTTTGTAGTCTTTGGTGGGCTGATTCTGGCCCCTGTGCCTTATGTTTGACACCCCTGCCTTATGGTATTTCTTCTAGGTTTCTATAAAAATAAGCTACATGTTTTTAGTGGATGTATTTTGTTTTCTTGTTTTTCTTTTTTTTTTCTTTCTTTAATCTGCCACATTTGATATTTTTGTTTTTTACAAAGATATTTAACAGTTATATTTGATGCATCTGTTATTTTGTTTTAGCCTGAAATAAGAGGGTTTTTTTTTTCATTTTTCTTTTAGTCTGCAGTGATGAAAAAAATGATGTACTACAATATGCGTGTACGCACAGCTCAGAGGAAACTAGCAGAGACCCGGCTCAGTCTGATAGAGAGGAAGAAAACTCTATCGCAGTCACCTGAAGAATGCATCAAGACTCTCACTCGTGCCCTTAAATTTGTATGTACTCTCCATAAAATGTCTTTTTGTAGCAGCTCTAAAAAGCTTCAGGTGTTTGTGTGCACAGAACGATTATAATTTGGATGCATTTCTAGCTCGAACGTGAGCTCTCCGTGGGGCCAGTTGTTTGCAAGAAACCTACCTGCCTGTCAGAAAGCGTAGAAGAAGGGCCACCACACCTGGATGAAGGCTTAACAGAAAGAAATGAATCAATCAGTGGCATAAGTCAGGATCCAGCCACGGAGCACAAAGTACACGCTAAGATTGAAGCGCTGAGGAAACGACTCAAACTATGGACCAGGAGGCTAGATGAGTGAGTTTGCATTTTTGATGAGATACAGAGACAGTGTACAGGGAGTGCAGAATTATTAGGCAAGTTGTGTTTTTGAGGAATAATGTTATTATTGAACAACAACCATGTTCTCAATGAACCCAAAAAACTCATTAATATCAAAGCTGAATGTTTGTGGAAGTAGTTTTTAGTTTGTTTTTAGTTTTAGCTATTTTAGGGGGATATCTGTGTGTGCAGGTGACTATTACTGTGCATAATTATTAGGCAACTTAACAAAAAACAAATATATACCCATTTCAATTATTTATTTTTACCAGTGACACCAATATAACATCTCCACATTCACAAATATACATTTCTGACATTCAAAAACAAAAACAAATCAGCGACCAATATAGCCACCTTTCTTTGCAAGGACACTCAAAAGCCTGCCATCCATGGATTCTGTCAGTGTTTTGATCTGTTCACCATCAACATTGCGTGCAGCAGCAACCACAGCCTCCCAGACACTGTTCAGAGAGGTGTACTGTTTTCCCTCCTTGTAAATCTCACATTTGATGATGGACCACAGGTTCTCAATGGGGTTCAGATCAGGTGAACAAGGAGGCCATGTCATTAGTTTTTCTTCTTTTATACCCTTTCTTGCCAGCCACGCTGTGGAGTACTTGGACGCGTGTGATGGAGCGTTGTCCTGCATGAAAATCATGTTTTTCTTGAAGGATGCAGACTTCTTCCTGTACCACTGCTTGAAGAAGGTGTCTTCCAGAAACTGGCAGCAGGACTGGGAGTTGAGCTTGACTCCATCCTCAACCCGAAAAGGCCCCACAAGCTCATCTTTGATGATACCAGCCCAAACCAGTACTCCACCTCCACCTTGCTGGCGTCTTGAGTCGGACTGGAGCTCTCTGCCCTTTACCAATCCAGCCACGGGCCCATCCATCTGGCCCATCAAGACTCACTCTCATTTCATCAGTCCATAAAACCTTAGAAAAACCAGTCTTGAGATATTTCTTGGCCCAGTCTTGACGTTTCAGCTTGTGTGTCTTGTTCAGTGGTGGTCGTCTTTCAGCCTTTCTTACCTTGGCCATGTCTCAGAGTATTGCACACCTTGTGCTTTTGGGCACTCCAGTGATGTTGCAGCTCTGAAATATGGCCAAACTGGTGGCAAGTGGCATCTTGGCAGCTGCACGCTTGACTTTTCTCAGTTCATGGGCAGTTATTTTGCGCCTTGGTTTTTCCACACGCTTCTTGCGACCCTGTTGACTATTTTGAATGAACCGCTTGATTGTTCGATGATCACGCTTCAGAAGCTTTGCAATTTTGAGACTGCTGCATCCCTCTGCAAGATATCTCACTATTTTTGACTTTTCTGAGCCTGTCAAGTCCTTCTTTTGACCCATTTTGCCAAAGGAAAGGACGTTGCCTAATAATTATGCACACCTGATATAGGGTGTTGATGTCATTAGACCACACCCCTTCTCATTACAGAGATGCACATCACCTAATATGCTTAATTGGTAGTAGGCTTTCGAGCCTATACAGCTTGGAGTAAGACAACATGCATGAAGAGGATGATGTGGACAAAATACTCATTTGCCTAATAATTCTGCACTCCCTGTATGTAAATTGATCTCTTAGGGGACAGCACAGAGCTAAACTGAAACTTTTAATCTGAAAAATTGATGTTCCTAATCTTATATTCAGGATTCACATCTGGTACGAGCGTGATTTGGCCCGAGCCACAAATAGGATGGAGTATACGGTGCAGTTTCTACTGATGGAGCTAGAAAGTGTTGGAAATATCCGTTTGGAGGAGGGCTGCTCCACAGATCCTTGGTACTTTTACTGTTCAGTATCATCCACTGTAACTGTAACCACTATGCAATTCAGAGTAACAAATGGGAAATATACTCTCCTTCTTTTCTCTTTTGCTCTGACCGACAGGTTTACTTCTTGTTGTGACCTCCTACTTTCCCGCTTCTCTCCATCAGACTACAAAACGTATGGCATCACTGATATTAGGGTGAATAGAGTTATCCGCATCCACAATAGTGCACTGAGACTTTGCTTTGAGGACAAGATTCACCGTTTGCTAGCCAGCGAAGATTTATCTTCCCAGTAAGGCACGAAACAGATGATGAGCAGATTTTAACGACTATGTTAAGCTTCATACTGTAACTCTATTCTTTCTAAGCAGGAATTACAGACGTCAGCTGGAGTATTTATTCTACATAGTTGACCCTGAAAAATGTGAGAAGGATGAAACTTTGCAGATTCTCCAGGAAGGCTTCAAAACAACAGAGCAGCAGAAGGTATGTGTGCTACCAGAAAGGATGCACAAGCTCCTATCACACACATTTATTCTACTAACAATTAGGGGAGTAATTGAAGCTAATTAGCCACACATTAGACAGTTTATCACTCAACGCCTGCACACTTGTACACAGTGCAGTAAACGATATGTGCAAAAAGAAATTATCACGCTCATTTATGGAGCAGATTGCAATGAATACTAAAATGAGGGAAATTTATATTTGTGTGAAACTTTATGTGTGCCTGATTTGTGTCTGTATGGAGAGGTAACCACATTAGGGTTACAGAAGAATATGCTTGACTTGTGTTATTCTCACGCTTTCACTTTTTTACGCGATGACTCTCTAAATTAGGCCATGGGAAAAGAGGGTGCTATACCTTTTTCCAATAGCCTGAGTTTGAACGAACAGTCCAGAATTGAGTACACACTTCGCCAGACCAGCCAAGGTCACACTAAACACAGCATGGATACGATTCCCTTCAGGCACGGTGAGGTCATTTTACAGATTTCATTCATTTCATTATGTTTTTATGCTGTTTTTTTAGAAGCTAAACTGCTAATGCTCTTTTGCTTGTAGGTCAGGTCAATGTTTCCAAAGTGTTCGTGGGTAGAAGCATGCCCATCCGAGATGGAGAACCGGTGGACAGAAGCAATTATCCTGGAGTTTACTCTGTGTATCGCAGTGTGGAGACAAAGCACAGATCTGCAATGAGTGAAGGTATTCACTGAATTAAAAGGAACAACAGCAGTTGCCTTTTTTGTAATTGTTGTTGCTTATTTCTTCACTCCCAATTATTTTTACATCTCTGTGTCCTTTTCATTCAGAAAGACCTGGCTCCAAGAAAACACACACTGATCTTGAGTCCAGTCCCCGCCGAAGGCAGTGGTTTGTGTTTGACCACGAGCTTGTCCTGCCCGAGTACATCATATATTATGAATACATCACTCAGGTAAATTATTGCATACATTCCTTTGACTGTCACAGACGAAACACAATTGTTCTCTATGGCGGTGTTTCTTCATCTTTTAATATTTAGATATTGAAAAATTGCTGCATTATTTAAAGCGATAACATGCCTAAATCTCAGTTTCAATCCCTGTGATTTAGGAAGTGCAGGTTATTTAGTAATCACAAATTTGGTGATGCCCATGTTTTTCGTGGGCAAGGTACTGAACCTCAGCTTACCTTCAACGCATTCATCGTGAATTGGATGCCATAGATCAAGCACTTAAAGTTCCTATTCAGAAAAAATGAGGGCAGATCTGGAGTTTGACTTTTGGATCTTCAATTATTGACATGTAATGTGTTTACTTTTGTCTGTACAGACCAGGTTATTCATCTGCTGCCTGTGACAGATCTAAAATATCCGCCGTCATCATTTCTAAGAGTTAGCTGCATCGGTTGGAAGCCTCTAAATAGATGAAGGACATTTTTTATTGAGGTTGGAGATCAGACAGCTGAGCTGCAGTTTTCGCGCTACATCCCTTGATTTGATGGGTTTGTTTTCATGTGGGAAACTAAACTAAACTAAGAGTTTAGAAACATGAAAGTGCAATTGTTTGTGCAGGTTATGTTTCTGTGCATGAATTATGATGAGTATGTGTTGGTTGCTCCCCACCTATCTATCTAGACGTCATATTTATTAATTATAATATTAATTTTAAAAAAGAAGTTAAAAAAATGCATCTGTTGGCAGTACATGTTGTAAACATTTTGATTTGCCTTGTCTAGGACAAAGACAAACCTACACTGCTGAGCCATAGCACAGACAGAGATCCTTCCAATGATGTTGCTCTGGACAAAGAAGTCCTCAACAGGGAACCTGTTCTTAAACCTCAGCCCAAGTTATTGAGCTTGGATGATAAAATTCTGCTTAGTGTTGCCCGAGCCAATGTCCTCAGTCAAATCACAGTAAGTGCTCTGCCTGTCACGGTTCTGGGTCCGTTGGACCCAGTATTTTGAGTTTATTATGTTTTGGTTCACTTTTGCATCATGGATTATTCTTTGTTTCTCTGGTATTTTGTGTTTCAGTTATCTTGGTGTTTTGGATTGTTTCTCATTCTCTTGTTGTGATGTTTATTATTATTATTATTATTATTATTATTATTATTATCATTATTATTATTATTATTATTATTATTATCATTATTATCATTATTAGAGTTTCATGTTTCTATTATCCATGTTTTAGGAATGGTGGTTTCATGTATAGTTCAGTTCCATGTTTCATTTTCTGTCTCTGTGTTGAGTCCATGTCTCTGAGTTGTGATTCATGTTTCCTGTTTTATTGTGAAAGACTTTGTCTTATGTTAGTGTGTGCAGCTTTGTTCCCCATGTCTCGTTAGCCCTGATCTCTCCCAGCTGTGTCTCCCTTCTGTGGCCCATTTCCTCATTACTACCCTGTGTATTTAAGCCCTGTGTTTTCCCATGCCCAGTGTCGTGTCGTACCCTCAGATTATGCCTGTGTGTTTTTGGTTTCGGTGTTCAGTCCTCACTTCATGTTTTGTTTTCTGGCCAGCAATAAAGCTGAGGTTTTTGAGTTGCATTCCGTTTTCCGAGTCCTGCATTTGGATCCTCCTCTCTGCCTGCCCGCACACAGAGCCCTGACACTGCCGTTTTAAATAAGAGGTTGAATATGAAGCAGTTTCATTTCAGTTTGAACCATCATTGTTGCATTGAATCTCCAGGTGCTTAACCTTCATGGCAACAGCCTGAGCAACATAAAGGAGATTTCCAGCCTCACGGCTCTAAGGCATCTTACTGTCAGCTTCAATGAGTTCACGCACCTTGATGACATTTCTCACATGGTAATACAAAATAATGTTAAGATAACACTTAAGAGTGTGTTTAAGTCAAAGAATGCTTCTTTTATGATGTCCCTCTCTATTATTTGTGAAACTGAATAGTGGCTGCATAGCCATAAAGTGGAACTCTCACCTGCTCTCTTACCTAAACTACAGCCAAATCTTGAGTTTTTGGACGCTAGCTTTAACCACCTGGTGACTCTGGAAGGTCTGCGGGGGCTGGGACAGCTCAAACAACTCGATGTGCGCTGGAACAAGCTGACCAAGGTCAGAGAGGATACAGCTGTGCTCAGAAAACACACACCTGCTCTGCTGAAACTGGACACCCGATACAATCCTTGGAACAGGGTGTGTGCTGTGATCAAATAGAAAAAATAACTCGAAATATTCAAGGTTGAACCTCAGCAATAGTAATACTGTGTATATGCTCAGAATATATATGTTAAAAATATGAATCTGAGTCTATGTTTCAAACTATACCACTGAAAGTGGCCTCAAATTGTAGAAGTGACTGAGTGAAGATGTTTCCCTTCTTCCAGCCCGAGGCAGTCAGAATGACCATACTAGGCCATCTCATGAACCTCACACACCTGGATGATGTGCTGGTAGCAGAGGAGGAGGCTGCTGAAGCTGTTCAGATGGCAGCTGGGTCCAAAATTAACCAGGTGAAGATTTTGTCAATATTCCTTCTTATATACTAGATTTTATTTGGTTGAGCTGATCTATGTAAAGAGACGTTGTTTAAATGAACAAATCCAAAATTGATGGATTAAAGTAAATGTTTTAAGTGAAGTATGGTAATTCAATCAGACTCGTTGACACTGCTCGTAGGCGTCTCTTCTGGCACACTCGCGTACCAAGAGTGACCGTCCCCGCACTCTTAGTCTGCTGTCAACAGCCCAGCTCCTGTATCATTTGAGTCCATCACCCTGGGGTCTTGGTAAAGAACTGGACCAAGACTGGACTGCAAAAGTGAGCTTCAGCATGTGGGCTTCTCAGTAAAGACGTTTTTAGGAGCGGTACTAGGTGGGATGATGTTGATCTTCGTTACCTTTTGTGTCTACCAAATTGCTGACCAGATCACCACCCTGAACCTTGACAACAAGAGGATTTCCAAGATGATCAATCTAAGTAAGCTGGTGAACCTGCGCTGGGCCTCCTTTAATGATAACGAGATCTCAAAAGTCGAGGGTCTGGACAACTGCCTGAAGCTGGAAGAACTGTCCCTAAACAACAACAGTATTTGCACACTCAGTGGTCAGTCGCACTCTCCGCTTCCCAAGGAGAAATCACACAGTGCCGTCATTGTTTCCATGTCTGTATTTGGTCACTGTTTCCTCAGGCCTCACACGACTCCATTGCCTAAATAAACTGAGTGTAGATGGGAATCGGCTAACCAGTCTGGACGTCTCAACTCTCGACGGGCTGTCCAGCTTGTCTTTTCTGTCAGCTGAGAACAACTGTATTGCTTCTCTTCATGGCATCCAGAGACTTCGGTCTCTCCTTGAACTTTACATCGGCAGCAACCAGATCTCTACATCAAGAGACATCTACTGTCTGAAAGTGAGCATCTAGTTAACATTTAAAAATGGATGAGAAGGTGAAATAAGTAGAGTAGAATTTAATTTAAATTCATTTTACTATGTGAGCTTATGTGACCATTTTGCTTTTCAGGGATTGACAAACCTCCTAATCCTGGATCTCTGTGGGAACCCTTTAGTGGAGAAACTGGAAAACTATCGAATATATGTAGTGTTTCATCTCCCCTTCCTCAAAGCTCTGGATGGAATTGCAGTGGTATGAGCTTAAAAAGTCATATTACAGTGGTTGTTTCCAGTATTTTGTAATTGCTCTTCTTTTCTGCTGTTTTCTCTAGGAAGCAAGTGAGTGTGAGAGCGCAAAGAATATGTTTATGGGAAGACTGACCACCGACACAGTGGCAGAGAAGCTGGGCCACTCAAACTACACAGAAATCACACACCTAAACCTTCAGGCCTGTTCCATTAGGTAATAACAGTGTTGTAATAAAACAGATTATAAAGAAAGATAAAGCCTTAAAAATATTTTTTTTTCTCACAGGATAGTTGATCTGTCTCCACCAGAACTCTTCCGTAATGTGCGCTGCATCAACTTAGACCATAGCAACCTCACATCCTTCTCAGGCCTCATCCACCTGCCCAACATCAAAGTACACAGTGCACCAAATGCCAGTACACTGTAATACACTGGCTGGAAATGCATCATGTTCAAATAAATTATTTATGTTGTATTGTTTACAGGCTCTGTGTCTCAACTATAACCACATAGAGTCAATTCTGCCCAGGCAGAAGACTCAGACTCATCTGACAAGCAGACAGATACTATACAGCAAAGTGCACTCCAGTGGCTACAGCCAACAGAGCACATCTAAAGCCAGCAGGTAATCTAGTGTAGTTTTATTTATGGGTTTTGTGCAAAAACAAGCTTCTTTTAAAAGTATTTCAATAGAGTTTTGTGCAGTCTAACCATGAGGGGGCAGCACTGACCAGCCAATGTGTGAGCTGCCTTAAATTTAACAGAAGCTGCTGGCAAACTATGATGAATTTATTTATAGTCAGAGTTTCAGTCAGAGAAATTCTTTTTTAATATATAAAAAAAGTAAGCATTTAAAATGGGGCATTTCCTTTGAGGTAAAGACTACAATAAACTAAACAATTAAAACCTATTTAGTCTGTAGATTAATATAAACATTAGATGAAATATTTGTTGTGCAGAACCACTACACAATGTAGTGCTGTGAGAGCCATCCATTTGTTTAGCCAGACTGTGATTGCCTTGATGTGGTCTGCACCTGTGAGGTCTGACCAGTTAGACGTGGCAGCGGGAGGGACAACGAGGTGCTCGTTTAACCACCGAGATTTCAAACGGCCTTTCTCTAACTGCGTTTAAGGGATACTGGGCCCACTGGCAGCCTGGAGCCACTGATGGGAAGCCTGGAGGTGCTTCATTTGAGTCACAATGGCATCTCTAATATGGCCAATCTGCAGCTCAGCAGGCTCACCAATCTTAAAGCACTCTTCCTTGAAGGTATGTATGGTTGACGTTGCCACCCTTTTCTCTGCAAGCCGTTTAAAAGTGCACTACACAGAGGCTGTGAAAAGGCAAGCGCAAAGAGCAAAGTCTCCCCTATAGACCTAAGGCCAGGTGGGGGATGAGACGCAAAGAAAAGAATGATTGACTTTCTTTTCAACAGCTTTTGATGGCTTTTGATTGAGTTTTGCTTTGCTGGGGTGATTTGTCCCACAAAGCCAACCCTACTTTTCTTTCTTAGAAACCTTTGGAAGCTTGGTTTGTAATTTCAGCACTGTTTACAGCCGAGTCAAGCAAGAAATACCCAAGAAGTGTTTATATGGGCCTAAAATTCTGCCTTTTATATTCTTCAGGGTGTGCAATTTACTCTAGTAGTTAGTATATAGAAATATTAGGGTACTGTTTGGGATGTCTGTTCGTTTTGATTTTCTAAAGTTTGGTCTCTCAACAGGCAATGAGATAAACCAAGTGGAAGGCTTGGAAGGGCTTCACCAACTCAGAGAGCTTGTGTTGAACAGAAACCGGATTAAAACTCTGACCAAGAACTCTTTCGCAGCCCAGGCTCTCCTCCTAGAGCTGCACCTGGCACAGAACCGGATCCGGGAGCTGAACCATCTCGATCCTCTGATTGAGCTTCGCAAGCTCTCCCTCGACATGAACAAGCTGCAGGTATTCAGCTTCAGCAGAGGTAGTAGTAGCAGCCTCCTCGCATGCTAGATTTTAAAAAAATGTTTATATTCACAATTTTAATGAAACGGCATATTCAATTAAACTGCATGAATAACTCAGAACGCCGTGATTTCTTGAGGTCACCGCCGAGGTCACAGCCATCTTTTGTGCAGTTTTGCGATTTACTACCAACTTTTACTGATTGGTTCACATGTGTCAGATGTATTTTGTTCACTGTGCAGCAGTATTACTTTTCCCTGCATTTGCAAAGTAAGACTTGAAGTATAGTAATCATGAGTCATTACTACCCACTGTGGCATGCAAGGGGTCGCATTAAGGAGAATCAAGTTTGATTGAAGGTCACGGCCGTGTGTATAAAGAATCAGGGGAACAATCAGGACAACGTGTAATCAGCTTCTCGGGCTGCATCTCCTCACACAGAGCGAGTGATTTGCACTTTTGTTGCCGGTTCCTTCTTCCCATCACTTCCTTAATGTTTTCACGCATTCAATTAAGACATAGAAATAAAGCAATCATCCAGAGCGTTATTCCTCACAGTGGGGGCGTCTTTGAATCACAGCCAAGTCCGAGTATAAAGCTGGGAATGAGAGAAAACATCCCCATGGCCTGTTGCGTGCCCAAAGTCTCTCATGAGATTAATGAGGGCTCACACATGTAATCTCTCCCATCAGCTGCTTCCATCCTGCCCACACCAAAATTATGAAAGGTTCAGCCCTGATGCAAATGCCTCTGTTATCAACACATAGCAAGGAACAGCTAAATGAGGGGTTATGAGTAAAAAAGAACTTTGAAATAATCTTTGCCTCTCTACTTCTTTGCAGGACATCGCAGAGCTTGACAAATTAGAAACTCTTCCCTCACTGAAGGAGCTCTCTGTTGTTGGCAATCCTGTGAGTATTAACAAGTTTTATAGGCAGTTTGTCCATTGGGTGGGTTCTGTCTTTATTTGCATCCACTTGCTGTCAGTCACAGAACATATCTTGAACTCACGATCTCTTGAACAAATGATCAAAAGCACGCCGAGTTCTCATTTTCACAATCCGATACGCTAACACAGGGTAATTCTGAGGTTCCAAATTAAGTGATTACACGATGGACCGTCTGCTGTGCCTCAAACTGGCTGGCATCAGAGACAAATTCGTTGACCAAATGGCTGTGTGCTATTGGCCCTGTTACATCACCCATCTGGAGCTCATGCAGGCCTTAGCAGTGCCTGCAGCCCAGGGCCTGTCTATTGTCCACTGGGTAATGCTCAGCTGCGGTAGCCTCTTTACTGCTCGATCTCATCCCCCTTCTGTTCCCATGCGGTGGGGGTGGTGGTGGTAGTGGGGTTAATCCTGCCAGGGGGTAGAGGCCAACAGCCACCCTGGAGACAATACCTCCTGCTGTTGACCGCATGAGATCCTTTAGCTATGTTCCCTAGCCAAAGTCTGTCTCCTCCTTTTTCAATGGACATCCATTGGCATGCACTCACAACCTCATCAAAGCAGAAGTGTCCTGCAGGAACAGGCAGTTCTGTGGCTGTACAGGCTGGGTGTATAGCCTGGCATACAGGGTGCCCTCAGCTGGGAAGGGACCTATGTGCTGCTGTCAGCTGGGTCACTGGAATAGCTGCTGGGAACATGGTAAATACACTGGGAGCCACATAGCATCATATTTATCCCAGATGCCTCAAAGCAGACTGGGCTCATCTCCAGAATTAATATTTCTGAGGAGTGGTTGATAGCCAGACTGTTTAACCAAACATTTGTTTGTCTTTTTGTTTTGTTTTGTTTTGTTTTTCAGGTGGCACGCAATTCTGTCCACAGACCAGCAGTGGTGCTTCGCCTGCCCCAGCTGCAGGTCCTGGATGGTGTGGACATCACTCTGGAGGAAAGAACCAGGGTGGAACTCCTCAATGCTGATTCATCAGTGAGAACTGTACAAATGCATGCTCGATCCAATGCGTAGGGTCGTCACACCTGTTAAATGTTACACAGTAATTTTTTCTTCCAAAGATTATGTTTAAGATACATTTTAACTCTTGCTTTGAGCCAGCAAAACTCCAATTTCCCTCTGTTTTGTTTCTAAGAGAGGTGGGAAACACTCTTGACCTCAGTCTTTGGAAATTTTAACAAATACATGTAATGTTAGCGTATAGCTGAGATACGAACCCCTATCCTCTCCTACTGTACTTTAGTTGAATTTTAATTCTGACTGAATTACAAATGTACAAATGAAGACACTGTGTATGCAAAATAGCATAATGGGCCTTATCATGAAAGATGTAGTCCAGCTGGAAGAGTCAAAATGCCAACATCCAAACCACAGCCACCCTGAATAGTATGACTGATATTAGTATGACTGATTTAATGTTCATGTAATGAGAAACCGGGACAGTAATTCTCCCGCAGCACTGAATTAAAAGCGGTCTAAGCCTGCTAGCATCATCCTGCTGATTAGATGAAATGTGCCCGGCCGATAATGCACCAGTGGATTTACCCCCTATTAGCCAGGTCAACACGACCCCCCTCTGCTTGTTAGACGTAAGTATGGAAATGAGCAGAGATCCTGGGTTTTCTCATTAAAAACACAAATGCAGCCCTCCCTCTGTTGACTCTCATGAATGCCATCTGAGTTGTCACTTTCAATCTGTGCCTGTAGCTGCTTTGCTTGAATGTAAATGTTGTTATTTATGCGTAGTAATTACTGTTGGCCTATAAGATGCTTACATATGTGGAACAGCAAGCAATCTAATCCCCAGTCCCCTGGCAAGTGTGTAGGGTGTAGTGGACACATTGCATGGACCGTGGACAGCAGCAGAGATAGAAAAGTGGAGAAAAAATGTTTTATGTTAGAATACATATACTAGTGAGGAACTTAGATGCACTTAATAGATCATGTTTGCATGTTATGCTTCACATCAGTTCTGTCCTGGAGAATTATGTCCATTTTCCTTGTTCCCTCCTTGTTTTTTAAAGCCATACTCCCATCATCCCGGAGCTCTCCTTCCTACAAGTGAAGTTAACCTTCCTGGACTGCTCGTGCCCCACAACCCCACTCTAAGAGTAATGAGTGTAAGCGGAGGGCCGCAGAATGTGATGCACGGGCACAATGTCCTGCAAAATAACATAGACGAAGACCATTACACATACAAATGTGAGTATAACATACAAACCCAAATCCAAAAAAGTTGGGATGCTGTGTAAAGTCTAAATAGAATAAAATGTGATCACAGAAAACACATCAGAGTTTTAAAATAAGAAAATGTACCATTCAAGAAAAAGATTCTCTTCAATTTGATGGCAGCAACACAATTTAAAAATGTTGGGACAGGTCCATGTTTACCACTGTGTAGCAGTCGGTCTTCTTTTAACAACAGTCTATAAACATCTGGGAACTGATGTCTACATCACTTGCTTGACATTTGGGAGACAAATATATTGCTGAATAGTCCTGGATCTGCTGAGCTGTTTGATTTTTGGTTTTATGGTGCACCAGATCTTTTCGATTGGTGAAACGTCTGGACAGCAGGCTGGCTAGTTCAGCACTACATCTTCTACTATGAAGCTGTGCTGTTGTAATAGGTTCAGTATGTGGTTTAGCATTGTCTTGCTGAAAAGATGTCTGGATAGGTGCATATGTTGCTCTAAAACCGGTATGGAGGCTTTTGAACTGAGTGTTGATTGTCTTTCCCCTCCTTACTCTGGAGGATTTTTCATCCTTGCTTTCTAAAAAGAATGCAAAATCTGGATTCCTCTGACCACAGAACAGTTTTATAATTTGCCTCGGTTCATTTTAAAAGAGCTTCGGCCCAGAGAAGACGGCTCATGTTCACAAATGGATTCTTGTTTGTGTGATAGAGCTTGGATCTGCATTTGCGGATGGCGGAGTGAACTGTGTTCACAGTCAATGATTTCAGGAAGGATTCCTAAGCCCATGCAGTGATTTCCATGATATAATCATGTCCGTTTTTAATGCAGTGCTACCCGAGGGCCCGAAGATCACAGACATCCAATATTTTCAGTCTTATCTGTTGCGCACAGAGATTTCTCTGGAATTTCAGAATTTTTTGTTGATATTATGTACAGTAGACGATGAGATATTAAAAGTCTTCTTAATTTTGTGTTGAGTTTTTTTGTAGAAAACTGTTGCAAAATGTTCCTCCATCTGTTTTTTCTTAGTACCACTTACTTTTTCCAGCCTTTTATCGCCTTTCTACCAATTATCTTTTGTCAGAGGTGTTGCTCCTATCACCTTCAAAATTTGAAAACATTTTTCCTTAAAATTTTTAATTTTCTCAGTTTAACCCTTGTGTGGTGTTCGTATTTTTGTTACTCAGCCAGTGTTCATGGGTCTGGTGGACCCGCTAGAGTTTTGGCTTTCCAAATTAACACTATCAAACAATTTTATGTTAAATTACTCAACAGATGTTTACTTCATCCCAATTACAAGACATATGAACAGCAAACATGGTTAATTTTTTCCCTTTGTTAGATCACATTTATGAATTAATGTGCTTCTCGTTTTTCTTTTATATAAAATGTTATAAATAAATCAGTTATAATCAAGTGGAGTGAGTGGAAAGACACAACACATTTACACGTGAAAAAATAATTAATTGTTTAATTTTTCTTTTGGAAAAAACTGAACACGGGTCTCACAGACCCGAACACCATACAAGGGTTAAACATTTGAGATATTTACTGTGTTCTGCGGTAAATAAAATTATTGGTTTATGGGGTTTGTAAATTGTTGTAATCGGTTTTTAGTTTTACACAGTTTCCTAACGTCTTGGAATCTTGGAATTGGGTTTCTTTTTCTTCTTGATGTAAAAATGCCTTGTTTTCAGCTGCCATATGTAACTTGTTATATAGAGATTAGCTGTTCTCCTTTGTGCTCTGTCGCAGTAAGAATGATAGACGTTTCAGTGATATCTAATATTACGCCTGTATTAACTCCCCACCCAGGTAAGAAGCACAAACACAGTAATGTTGCTCGAAGTGGCCAAACTGATATTTACTTCAGACACAACCGAAGAACAGGAAGCAACATTCCGACCACTGCTGGGAACAGACAACAAGAACAAGACAGCAGGTTGGTAAAAGAAAAAAAACAGTGTATATCTGATTTTTTTTTCTCCTTATTTTTCCTGATGGAAAACTTTTAAAAAGAACTCAGAGTAAACTAAAAGTTTGTTTACACTTGTTGTATTCCAGATTCCCAAATGGCGGTAGACTTCCACCCCAGTAGGAATCAGAAGAGGTGGAACACGAGGTGAACACATATGGCGGCCATTGCTGTTGTGTGTTTTTATGTCCTGGTGTGAAATTAATGACAACAATAATCTATGTGTATCTAAATCGTGGGATTTTTGTATGTTTTAATAAATTACTATTAGTTAATACAAGCAGCACTTTAAACTGAACTGCCTCTGATGTAAATTAGGCCGTTTTTTGGGGGGGGCACATGTCGTGCCTTCCTCTCAAATGCATATATAATGATTGAGACTTCATTTTTTTTATATGCGGATCACTAACCATGGTAATCTGAGGATGAGAGGTTTTGGTGTCATTTTGAATGCCATCTCATCTTTTGCAAACAAGTAGAAAAAACACACAGATGTAAGGGCGTGTGAGGCTGGCATGCCGCGTCCATCGGGTCAGATGCATCCCCAACAAGTGGATAATCCAGCTTTAGCACACCTCTCTGTGGACAATAATCTGCAGTCGCTCAGATAAAGATATAATCTTGAATACGGTCCAAATGGATTTCAGAGATTGTCAGTTTCATCATGTTAGCCTCTTTTCGAAAAGCCCACAGCAGTTTCGTCTCTAACGTGCAAATCTCCTGTGTTGTAATGAACCCACTCCACTTTGTGTTTATGATGTTAGCTCAGTGGAGCATTAAAATATATTCTTCCTGTTTTCCTGTTGGCATAATCTAGTGGTGCCACAGTCAACAAAAACACCAGTCTGAATAAGCCACATAAGGCATAAATATGTGAAGTAAAAACTCCTTACTGCAACGGGAAACATTTAAATAAAAAGCTTCATTGCTTTCACAGTTGCTCTGCTGACTATCATACATTAGATCAACATAGCAACTTGAGGTTTTATAACAAAATTTGTGCAAAATTACACAGAGGAATATAATTATGAAATCGCCAGTTTAAAAGACAGTGTTCGCTGCAGAGATTATGCATTGGTGGTGTTAACATGACCACTAGGTGTCCTTAGAGCTCCATTAACACTGCTAATCAGTCAGTGAGTTTTGACCTGTATGCTGTAAGCTGAAGGAGGATGTTTGCACTTCACTTTTGTGTCTCTCTTTCCGTGCAGCCTTTTTGCTCAACATCCCAGAAATAAGCCAGCTCTACGTAGAAAAAGTGAAAAGCTCTCCCCAAACAAGCTCCCCTAATGCATGTACTTAACTTCACTTAATTTGTGTTAATTCCCAGCATTAAGCGGGGCTAATGACTGCACAAGTGAGTGCACTGTCATTACCCTGCTCTGCCTGACATCAAATGGCAGCTGATGTACTTCTCTTGAAAAAAAAAAAAGCACAGGAGAGATTTGGGGGCTCAGTGTGAGTGCTCTAATGCGTTAGGTACTGCAGAGGATAATTACACATTTTATATTTGAGTACAGTATGCGCAGTATGGATGGTTATAAATATATTTCTAATTCCTGTCGTGCGTGGTGTAAGCTTATAGTGAGCATGCCACTTTGCACGGCGTGTCTCATATCTGCATATCTTTCAGTGTTTCTTACATTAAAACGACATTATCATAAAGATTGTGAATAATTCATCACTTCTGTGCGAACCCAGATGCACTGCTCCCTCTGTCTATCTCGCTGCCTTTCCTAGCTCCTCCATGTGAGTAGACCACATGGTTTGTTGCTGGTTTAATGGGATGGAATGTGACAGGTTATGTTTTCATCTGCCTTATATGAAGGCAGGAGTGACCGAGAGGGAGAAGAAGGAGAAGAAGAGACGCAGAGAGTGAGAGTGAGGGGTGGAGAAGGGGGGAGTGAGCTGTCCTCTGCAGTTGTAATCTGGATTCAGAATTAGACATGTTTGAGCTTGTTGTGAATCTGTTATAGATGATGCCTGCCCCCTTCCCCCCAAAAACCTCGCTACACACACACACACACAGAAAAACGCATGCTCTGCATGGGGCCATTACTGCTGGTCCACTAACTCCCTACATTTGCTGTGTCTGTGCATTCAGAGCACCATTAGTCCAAGACTCTGTGAATAATTGCTGAATGGACCGCGTTTTCACAGCTATCTACTCAGGTTCAAGTGTTGGAGGGGAGGTTAGAGGGGTGACGACGCGGATTGAAGTTTGATGCGGAGGTTAACGCCGCACGTTGTGCAGTGCTTGTCGAAAATGCGCCGCATGTGTAATGGATGACCGACGTTACACTCCACATGCATTACACATTCGCCAACCTGTATTAACTTTTAGAAGTGTTTTGATAGGGGCTACAATTTCATCAACATCATCACTTGAGTTGAAATTGCTTTTGGAAAAAATGAACTTGCAATTGACGACCAACTGCAAGTCATCAAGGAAAATTATTTTGTTCTCAAAAGGTGCATATTATGGCCCAAGTTCATTTTATCCTTACAAATACATCCTCTATCTTGACATATTGCTTCTCTTGAAATCTGTCATTGAGTTATTGCTGTCGCTTGTGATTTGCCTGTAATTTGTTTCCTGTGGAATAAATCGTGACTGGCAAGAGGAGAGAAAAGAATGGAGTGAGAGTGACAGTCAGAATGAAAAGGAAAATGCTTTTATTTTGTGCAGACATTTTGGATAAGAGCCCGCATCACAGAGGCATTAAATCTTAATTGCTTTCCATTTCAGGAATCATGTGTCGTTTATAACATTATTGAACTTGTGTGTCATTAATAACATTATTTCAATCACGCAAAGTGTATTGCGAAATGGCAAAAACAAGTTAACAGAACAACCAAACAAGAGAACGAATGCATAATTTTCTTGCAAATTTATCAGGAATCAATTTTCGGAGCTTTGTCAGATGGTTTGCTTTTGGGTAATTTGGTATCAGCCTTTCATATTTCATACAATTTGCAATGTGTTTCTCCTTTAATGACTTAAGTGTTAATTCAAGTGGATATTCTTCACCAGAGGGCTTTGACAAAAACACAGCAATGATTTTAAATACGCGGCGCTATGGGAGGATTGTGGACATGTTGCCGTTATTGATGAGTTTTTTTCTGTTATTATGGTTTATTGTGTCCTATGCGGAATAGAAATCGCTTTTTAAGATGACAAGGAAACATGACCTCCTGCCCACCCTTATCCCCTGAGCCCCATTGAGCAACAACAACAACAATTTAATCTCTTTTGACCCCGATTGTTATTTTTCTTTGTGTTTGTATCTTGGCCTTTTTAGTGATCGCTTCATGATCCTCCCTTTTTGCCCCGCTTCTTTCTAAGTAGACACTTTGCCACAATCACTTTCATTATATTGAAATAAAACACTTGCTTGGATTTGCTCTTTTTGTGTTAAGAACACGATAACAAGGATTTAGAATGCAATATTAATATTCTTAATCCCTTCTCAGTTATTAGGGTCGACTAAGCGCTTTAGAAACGGCATTTAAAGATCCTGGCAAGTGCCAAGTTGAAAAATTGTTTTGGATAAAGAAGATAAACAAACCCATGGGATGCGCCATTTGATGTCATTATAATTGCAAAGAAGGATGGTCTTTCCATTGTTCAGTGAAAAGCAGGTTAGAATGGTAAACCCCTTTGTTTTATAAGAGTGGTATCTGTATTTTTTTTTAAGTTTAGTTTTAATGTATATGTCTGAACTTAATTATACAAGGTCTAAATGAAGCTGGTTAGTGTTTTCACAAAATAAGTGAGGTGATATACAATAGTTGTAATTATATCATTTTCACAATGAGAACTTCTATTCTTAAATTGTTGATCTACAGTACTGAGTGGAAGTCTTAAGCCACCCCTAATTTCTTTATATTTTGCTTCCAAGAAACCAGACTATCTTGTCATTTTTAAAGTTATTCTTTGGACAATGACTGCTTTTTCAGTCATTTTCAGTCCAGTCCTTGTACCTGACCATTTTCAGAGGAATGTTTCATTTTTTAAAGTCATTTAAAACTGACCTATGAATCATTCAACCATAAAACAGGCACCTAACTCAAGGGATGAACAAGTCTATAAGTATTACAGACAACTTGGCAAAGAATCCTTTTGAAATTGTATCTTTAGGCACTTTGTTGCCAGCAGCCTGTAGCAAAAATACATAATTTGGCTTTAGCTAAATGAAAAATGCCAAAGATAACATGCAAAAAAAATAACATTTTCCAAAATGTGAGATATTTTAGGATGGTGTACATAGCTTGTAATTTGAGGAAACTGAACCAATTGAGGGCAGAAGAAGTAGCACACCTTAAAATCTATCCACAGCAGATGAACAGTATTTGATAGTAATTTCTTTAAGAAATCTACATCTGTCCCTTCAGTTGATCCATCTACTGTTTACTGAAGCCTCGTCAGAAATGGTCTCAGTGGAAGGGTGGCTGTCAAGAAGCCATTCATAGGGAAGAGGGAAAACAGAGAAAAGGCTGACGATCAGTGACAACGGGTCTTTTTGGAGTATGTCATGGTTTGGGGCTGCAAGTGATCATGGTAATGATCTTGTCAAAATTGATGGAGTTATGAACCCAGAAAAGTACCATCAGTTCTACCACCTGGAAAACATCTCATTGGCAAAAGCTTCATTTTTCATTATGACAATGATTCTAAACTCCCTGCCAATGCAATAAAGGATACCCAGATAAAAGAACACACAGTGGATCACTATCAGTCATGGGCTGGCCTCCACAGAGTGCGCAACTCAACATTACTGAACTACTGTGGGATCTTCTTGACAGAGAATGGAACAATATCCTCAAAGAAGCCCGGAGAACTGTTCCTGAAGACTAAAACAGATATAGAGACTATTTAATCCCACACTGGGGAAAATCACTCGTTACCACAATACAAGGGACACAAATAAAATATGAATTAGAAATATTCTGGAAAAACAAAAATGGAAAAAATAAATAAATAAATAGGAAGATACTGTGCCAAGAAAAGCTAAAATACTATACAATGGTTACTATATAAAGTAAAATGCACCAGGATTTGTAAATTACAAGAAAGAGCCTAAGAGAATTTAGACCGTGTTGAACTTTCTGATACCTGTAATTAAAGCTTTTTTAAACATTACAGATGTTTTTCCAAGTGTGCATATTATTATAAGTGTCTGTCGGCTTATAGAAGTCGGTTTTTTTCAACGATGTGTGGTGAATAAATATTCCCCTTAAAGTGAAAACTCTTTTCAAAAATATGTTCCTTTTTGTATTAATAGTTGTGTGTGTGGCACAGACCGTCCATGGTATGTGGCAGAGCCCTTGAGTTGAATGGGCGGGGATTGTACGGTTTAAGCCAATCAGAGGCGCCGCGCTCTTCTTTCCTCAACTCTCATTGGTTAGAATCTGGCTGTGTATCATGCCGATGTTGCCTGGCTTTCTAATGGTTAGCTGGTAGCTAACGGTAATGTTGGCAATTTCCGCCCGTTTCTCCATAATATTACCTTATTACATCTTCAAATACTAAAAAAGACAAAACTGTCTGCAGTTGGCTATTCGGCTGTTAACGGTAAGTGTATCTCACATTGTGGCCAACCAGCTGTTATTCACCTGTTAATAATAGTAATCTAGCACATAGTCAAGATGAAAATACTTGGTGCCTTCGTTAGCTAACAGTAATAGAGCTAGCTGAAATAAAGGGACAAAAACTATGCCCAGTGCTCAGTGTTCTTTTACCTGGTTTAATTTTGTGAAGCGAGACTTATGATTATCCCTGCTAGCTTAGCAGGTTAGCCCACGTAAGCGCACCCACAAGCTACTGTTGCTGTGTTTTGTTTTCCTGGCAACTGACTAGCTGTGGCTCTTGTTTGCCATTCCTTTTTGTGCTGCACATTATTAAGCGGTGATTTTACGTGGTGTCTTAAAATTGAGTTTCCCCTGATGGAAAATGTGACCCATTGATGTGCTGTTGTAGATAAACAGCTTTAAAAATTATAATAATAGTGTGGTTGTAAGGAGTAACATTTACCTGAGCTGGAGGAAGGTATTCTCAAATAATGATGATGAATGTACTTCACTGTGAAAAATATATTTGTTGTGGCTTATTTAGCTCTAATTTGTGTAATGAGACTACAAAAAAGCACAGGATGGAGCTCCTATTGTATGGTTTCTTTGTCTTATTAGTGCATCTAAACTTTGTTCATTAATTGTTCCTCCATTGCAGGGTGCTTCACTGTTTCTGAGATGATGATGATGAATGGAAACTCTCCTTCAGGTGTGTGGAGATGACCTACCACCCTTTTGGGAATGGTCAGAATGGGGCCAGATGTGCCCCTTCTTAATGAGTACAAGCAGGAGTTCTTCTGGAAGCGCTTCCCCCAAACTGTGTTGGGGGGTCCACGCTTCAAGTTGGGCTACTGTGCCCCACCTTATGTATATGTCAATCAAGCAGTGTTGTTCTTGACACCATGGCTTTTTGGGGGCTTCGGGACCCTGCTCAGTCAGTTGCAGCTGCTTCAGGAGCTCCATGCTGCGGTGCTCTCTGGTATACTTATGTGTGGGGCTGCGGCGGGTGTCCAGGCCCTGGCGCTGTATGCTGCACGGAGGAGCGGCACAGTGGAGAGACTTGGTGCATCCAACATCCTTGTTGATGAAGAAGAAGTGGAATTTACCCACTGTGTCAGCACAGAGACTGTTCGATTCATTGCTCCTGGAAAGCGTTTTGGGCTTAATGTGGTGCTGCATACAGTGCTAGCTGGGGTGCTCTGTGGCTTTGGGACATGGTATGTGTTCCTTGGCAGACTCACTGCTCTTTATGGCAGTATTGGTGCATCTCTGGTGGTCTTCGTCCTGAGTTGGGTGACGCTGTGTATAGCTGAATATTCTCTCATTGTAAATACAGCTACAGAGACAGCCACTTTTCAGGCACAGGATACTTATGAGATAACCCCACTCACGCGGCCTCTTTACATTTTTATTTTCATCGCTGTGGATTTGGCTGATAGGTGAGTGACAAAATTAATGATTTTATTAAAGTACTTTGTGTTTTCTGTCATAATAATTCTGACATGTTGCTGTGATTATAGGTACTCTGATGCTGTCCCTGAACTCCATCTGGCCAGCCAGGTTCTCCACGTGCTGTTCCTCTTTCTACCTCTGCTGTGGGCGTTTGGTATCCTGCCTCCCCTGGATGCTCTGCTCCTCTGGGGCATGGAGCAGACTCTTGTGTTTGGCTTAGGAGGCTCACCCATGTCCAGCAACCTCAGGTACCACTGAAACGATTAGCTGACATCAAACTACAATTGAAAAATTACAGTTGTGGTCAAAAGTTTACACAACTGTACACTTGTAAAGAATATAACATAATGGATCTACTGAGTGTCCCGTTATTTCTAAAACTCTGATTTTTCTCTGATAGAGTGATTGGAACAGATACTTCTTTGTCACAAAAAACATTCATGAAGTTTGGTTCTTTAATGACTTTATTATGGGTTAACAGAAAAAAGTGATCACATCTGCTGGGTCAAAAATATACATACAGCAACATGAATTAGCAATTTTGGTGACTTAGAAAGTTGTCAGTGAACTGAGCTTCATAGCATGGCCTCTTAACTTCTTGTGAGTGATTATGAGTGACTACAGCTGGTGACTTCTCTTAGACAGGTTAAATAGGGCTCATTGGATACTAACGCCCACAAATGCTACAATGGGAAAGTCAAAGGAGCTCAGCATGGATCTGAAAAAGCGAATTATTGACTTGAACAAGTCAGGAAAGTCACTTGGGGCCATTTCAAAGCAGCTACATGTCCCAAGAGCAACAGTGCAAACAATTGTTTGTAAGTATAAAGTGCATGGCACTGTTTCGTCACTGCCAAGATCAGGAAGAGAACGCAAGCTATCACCTGCTGCTGAGAGAAAATTGGTCAGGAGGATGAAGAGTCAACCAAGAATCACCAAAAGGCAGATCTGCCAAGAATTAGAAGCTGCTGGAACACAGGTGTTATTGTCCACAGTTAAACGTGTTTTGCATCTCCATGGACTGAGAGGCTGCCGTGCAAGAAGGAAGCCCTTGCTCCAAAAGCGGCACCTTAAGGCTCGACTGAAGTTTGCTGCTGATCACATGGACAAAGATAAGACCTTCTGGAGGAAAGTTCTGTGGTCAGACTAAACAAAAATCGAGCTTTTTGGCCACAATGCCCAGCGGTATGTTTGGAGGAGAAAAGGTGAGGCCTTTGACCCCAAGAACACCGTGCCTACAATCAAGCATGGTGGTGGGAGTATTATGCTGTGGGGCTGTTTTGCTGCCAATGGAACTGGTGATTTACAGAGAGTAAATGGGACAATGAAGAAGGAGGATTACCTTCACATTCTTCAACATAACCTAAAATCATCAGCATGAAGGTTGGGTCTTGGGCGCAGTTGGGTGTTCCAACAGGACAATGACCCCAAACCAGAGGTGTGGACTCGAGTCACATGACTTGGACTCGAGTCAGACTCGAGTCATTAATTTTATGACTTTAGACTTGACTTGAAAAAATGTTCTAAGACTTGTGACTTGACTTGGACTTTTACACCAATGACTTGGGACTTGAATTGGACTTGAACCGGTTTACTTGAAAAGACTTGATATTTTACCCCAAATATAAAATTTAACATGCATATTATATAGAGATTGAAAATGTGACGTCATTCACGGGTAGAACCGCAAAGGATTCTGGGAACTCGTGGCAAGCGGTACTAGCGCACGCAGGCTTTCAATTAAAATCAGTCACACAGCGATAAAAAGAAACACAAAAATGTCAAGAAGCTGTTGTATTATTAACTGCAATAGCCGGTCGCATGACAGCCACGGGAAGCCGACGGGTAAAGAGATCGGTTGTTATCGGATTACGTCGTTGAAGAGAAATTGTTCGAGCCATGTTTCCGAAGTAACAAAGAGGCGACGGATGGACTGGATTGCAGCCATTCAAAGACCAAATATAACGTCCCAGAACACTCCAGCTCACAGGTTAGTCTGCTCCAAGCATTTCCACAAAGGTCAGTCTGCTGTAGTAGTTAATACGTCATTTTTCTTAACATAATTGGTGATATAGGTTACAAGCAAGTCTGGCGCTGAACAGAAATTGTCGCGCTATGCTCCTTTGTTTATTGTGCATAAATAGTGAATTGTCCTGACACAATATTGCGTTTCGCTTCTGTTATTATGGTACATTGACAAAAACATATACTTTTATTCACAGGATAAAACAGTTGTTTTGTATCACTAATTGCCCAGTACGATTACAGCATACAATATTATTGTCACTGCTACATTTCTGTAACGCGTACCAGAAATTATTTCCACTGCTAATTAATTACCATTGAGCTCAAAGGTCCTATTAATAAACGGTTAACGAATGTGTATTTATGACGACGATTTGTGAGACTGGTAAACTTATGATATGTACGATGGTCTTTACTTTCTACACGGTGCATTTCTAGGTCCTGTACCCATCCGTCGGTAAACTGTACCTGGGCTTGTTGCAGTGACCGGAAGTTAGTAAACTTCACGAGTGTATGCGCTCACTCCAAGAAGAGTATAATTATAAATATTAGGGCTGCCACGATTAGTCGACTAGTCACGATTACGTCGACTATCAAAATCGTCGATGACTGATTTAATAGTCGACGCGTCGTTTGAAGCTTTGTAAGATCACAAAAGACGCAGGAATAAGTAGTAGGATTTAAGAGTGTAATAACGGACTGAAACAGAAGATGGCAGCACTGCATGTACAAGGATGCCAGCTGCCGTTAAACCCCGAAGAAGAAGCAGCTGTGTCTCAGAATTCATAGCGCAGCCCAGCTCAGTTTCCAACAACGGTGTCCTGTTATATTTTAGATAGCAAGGAGTTTATTAAATTTTAATGAAATTTGCAGATTGTTTCGGTGAAGTTTAATAAACTATCATCTTGTCTTTATTTTTAGTTAGCACAGACCTTAAACACTTAAAGCTGTAAGCTAATGATAGTTATATAAGAGCAGATGCTGCTGGTGCAATAAGCTGTAGTTTTACGTCCAATGGATGATGATCTGATTAGTCGACTAATCGCAAAAATAATCGGTGACTAGTCGACTATCAAAATAATAGTTTGTGGCAGCCCTAATAAATATGCATATAAATATGCTACGATGAGATAGCTGACTTTATCTAACTAGCAAATGTTTTCCAGGCTACGTTGGTGATGCAGTTTTTTTTTTAAAATGATATTTAAAAAAAAAAATCATTTATTTATGTATGATATTTTTGTCATGCGATTTTAAAGCCGGTCCTACAACCGCATCCAAGAATAACATGCAGCTTATCTCAGAACCGTCGGTGAAAATTATTCTTGGAGCTAGGTTTAATTGAGCTGCATTTTAAAGAGGTGCAATTTCACAATTTGTGTATATTTTCTAAGTTCACTATTTTGTCATGTGTTGAGAAAAACACAGATTTAAAAATTACATGGTCTAATATTTACATTTAGCATATAACTGCAACATGCTTTTTTTTTTTTTTTTTTTTTTAAAGACTCGAAAGGACTTGAAATTCAAAATTTCAGACTTGTGACTTTACTTGGACTTTTACACCAGTGACTTGAGACTCGACTCTGACTTGCCTGACATTACTTGACTTGAGACTTGAGGATAAAGACTTGAGACTTACTTGAGACTTGCAAAACAATGACTTGGTCCCACCTCTGCCCCAAACACACATCAAAAGTGGTAAAGGAATGGCTAAATCAGGCTAGAATAAGGGTTTTAGAATGGCCTTCACAAAGTCCTGACTTAAACCCCATTGAAAACGTGGACAATGCTGAAGAAACAAGTCCATGTCAGAAAGCCATCAAATTTAACTGAACTGCACCAATTCTGTCAAGAGGAGTGGTCAAAGATTCAACCAGAAGCTTGTGGATGGCTACCAAAAGCGCCTAATTGAAGCGAAAATGGCTAAGGGACATGTAACCAAATATTAGCACTGCTGTATGTATATTTTTGACCCAGCAGATGTGATCACTTTTTTCTGTTAACCCATAATAAAGTCATTAAAGAACCAAACTTCATGAATGTTTTTTGTGACAAAGAAGTATCTGTTCCAATCACTCTATCAGAGAAAAATCAGAGTTTTAGAAATAACGGGACACTCGGTAGAGCCATTATATTATATTCTTTACAAGTGTATGTAAACTTTTGACCACAACTGTATATCATTTGTTTTCACTTTTGAAACAATAATATTGTAAAAAAGTCATGTGGGTCATTCTATATCCTGAGATTAAAGTAGACAAACTCTGTTTAGCATTTCAGTATTGTAAGATGAGGTATGCATTTGTGCTGAGTGTTGGTGTGACAATAAAAGATGCTAAGAACTGGATGAAATGGTGGCAGATCATCTGCTGTTTTGACCCCTGAAGGGAGCATCCAAAAGAAAACGAAGCAAAACAAAAGAAATTATAGTAACTCAGAAGGTAAAACTAGATAACATTTCTAAATTGCCCATAGGTGTGAATGGGAGTGTGAAATGACTATCTGTCTCTCTGTGTTAGCCCTATATCAGACTGGCAACCTGTCCAGGGTGTGCCACGCCTCTCTCCCTATGATAGCTAGGCTAGGCTTCAGCCGCCTCCACGATCCTGATAAGGATAAGCGCACGAGAATGGACGGATGGATGAATCAGATTAAATGGTTCCACTGGCAGTGTTTTATTACCCTGTTTATCATCAGCCCTAATTTTTTTGTGTGTGTCTGTGTGTGTGTACTGTCTCACAGGCTGCTGTTGATGTTTGGTGTATCCGCTGGCGTAGCTGTATGTAATTACTTCATCCCATCAACACTTGGTGTGGTTCTCCTCTCCACTGCTATGGGATTTCTCTTGAGTCTGGATCTCAGCCAGGTTGGCACACTCTGCAGAGGTTCCAGGTCAGCCTTTGGGGACCGCGAATTGCTCAGAGGGGGGCCGTCACCTCCTCCTCCAACTTCCTTTGGCTGGAATCTAGGCTGCAGGGAAGTACTGCTATATTTGAGCTTGCTACTGGTGGCAATGGCAGAGGCAGGCGTTTTGCATCACTTCATCGGATCAGCTCAGTCCCGCAGCCTGATTACAGGACCCCAGGCTCCTGTCAGTTACCTCCTCCTCATACTGTTCTGCCTCTGCTGGGCTCTCAGAGAGATCCAAGGGGCCTATGTATTTGGAGGGGTGTTCCTCAATCCCCTGTACCCTAAAGGGATGTCCAATGTGCACATTTTTAAACAGAGAAACAGAGGACTGTACATTGCTGCTGCAATCAGAAGAGTCCTTATTTACCTGGGTGAGGTTTTGAGGTTTTTATAATACATATTGGAAGTCACCTTTTGTCCAGTGTTAACAGTTTTCTCAAGTGTGAGAATAACTGTATTTGAATGTGTTTGATCTGTGTGTGTTTTACTTCACAGTGTTTCCATTTGCAATGATTGCTTTCCTGGCTATGGATAAGTCTCTGCAGCTGCTCCACACGGTTTCCCTGAGCGTGGGATTTACTCGAGCCTTTAGAGTGGTATACTTAACATTTATGCTTGCTCACAGTCAAAATAATAAAAACTTGTAAAGCAATTTTGGGGAGATTTTAAACTGGGCAACAACCTAAATAACAGATCTTTGTCAAAAGAAGACTGAAAAGGGTGACACTGGAAAAACGGGTCCTCTTGACAGTTATTTATCCTTTCCTTTTATCAAAATGAAAATAAAAATGTATTAATCAGTGAGCGCCTCTTGCTTGATTTTAACAGCTTCTCTTTATTATTGTTGTTATGCAGGGATGGCAGAGTTCAGAAGATGCTCTGCTCCAAATGGTGGTGGTGATCTTGGTGCGGCTTGCAGCTGGAAACAATGTGCTGCCAGGGTGGGATGACTTAGGTACCGGAGTTCAGCTTCTTCTGGTGAGGTCAAAGTTTTCACCCACCATAAGTTCTTCAGTGCACGCTTTAAAATCTGACCCTTAAATATAAAACAGTGAAAAATGTCACAATTATCTGTGCTTTGACCAGCGCAAATAACTCTTTACTATCCGGATTGGGGCATCTTTGTATTTTTCTACTTGCCCTGAGTTGAATAACTCAGTGTGGCTTGTTTTGTTGTCGGCTGTTGATATTGAGAAGAAAATAACATTAGAGATCAGGGATAGAAGCAGCAGCTTCCAAATGCAAGTGCCTCATTTCAAATCAGCTCTCAACATGTTACTAGCTTTGATAATGAATGGCCAAGCAGGGTATTTTGGACATCTTTTTCGTCAACAGTATTTTCTACCTCCTCCTGGAGAATTAAGAATATACACTATCAGGCTATATATATCCATAGCTCTGGTAAGTTCTGTGTTTTCCCTATGGTCTGCATCTTGGAAAGTGCTTAGTGTGCCTGGTAAACCTCCAAAGCAAGACACTCAGGAGGGATCCTGATCATATGCACAAACAGCCTCAACAAGCTCCCTTTGATGTAATGGAGCATTAGCTCTGTTTTGAAGTTCCCCTGAAGACTCACCTTTAACGCAGTGCTAAGGTTTGTGTGTCCTGCTGACCCTAAGCCCTAGAAGCTGTGTTGTCCGGGGCAGTAGTTCCTGGCAGGGTTTTCCAAAGTAAAAAAAGCTGAATAGAAGCTGGAGCGCTTTGTTCCAAAAAATAAAAAATAAAAAAATAAAAAAAGTAAACCAGGGTCCCCTGAACCCACAACCGGTAAGAAGAGGTATTGGGACCATGCTTTGCGGCTTCTGCATTAACCTGCAACCAACTTTACAAAGTTTAATGTCGGAGGACTTAAGTGTTCTGACCCCTGCTGTTGCAGATGGATTCATTTGACACGTTATCCTCAGTTTTTTTTGACATTGTTTTTGTACTGATTACATGAAATGTTCCTCTGACACCTCATAAAATATATATATTAACTAATTTGCCATTGAAAGCCTACTAGGACTAACATTTGAAGCACTTTTTTGAACTGAGTGCTTTCAGTCATATTTCAGGCCTGCGTGTGAAACAAAATCACTGGGTGTGCATCAGAAATTAGTGAGGGTGGATCTCTGCCTGTGCAGCTACCCTTGAAAAACCCTGAAACTAATCTGATGCTCATCAAATCATATCTTTATTGATATACTGAGGTGTCAGAACTCAGCATTAGGGGTAGAGGGGGAGGTCATCAGCTTTTGCCCTTTTGGGAAAGAGAGTTAAAATAGCCACACAGCCATAAATTTAATGCCTGCATATTGGACATGTAAGATTTCGCTTCATGTTTGCTGTTGTCTTTTGGCTACAGGTGGGCCTCCTGTTTGACAGAGTAACCCAGTTTCTAGCCAAGCTGAAATTCACCCTGATTGTGTTGGTGACATCTTGGACAGAGAAGAAGCAGCGCCGTCAGTCGGCTGGAACTCTCCTGGCTCTGAACGCCTCCCTATGCCCTCTGGTCCTGGCTGTGGTGATCGTCTCTGCCCTGCTCTCTGCCCCTTTGCTGCCCCTGTTCACTCTGCCCATCTTCCTTGTGGGGTTTCCCAGGCCTCAGCGAAGCTGGCCAGGACCCGTGGGCACTGCCTGTCCCTGCCCGGATTCTGTCTTCTACCAGCAAATGAGTGGAAGTCTTGCCTGTGCTCTGAGGACGGCCTTTGCAAGAGGGTCACTGGGTTAGTTGTTCGTGCCTGAAATTTTTTTTTCTTTTCTTAATAAATAAGCCGCTGATACAAAATCTATGTGTTAGAAAAATACAATTGTAGCATTAAGATTAGGGCTGTGCGATATGACCAAAATCTCATATCCCGATATTAAGACATCTATCGTCCGATAACGATATAAATCACAAAAATTTAACATTTTCAGTAAATTCTGTGAATCTCGGGCAGCTCGACTTGCGTGAAGTGTTTCCAGCTGGCGATACATGAAACTATATATTTTTTGACATAAGTTGTAAAGGCCGCCGTTTGCTTTGTGAGTATTTATTACACGACGTGCTGCGGGGAAAAGCCTGTTCTAACATTTGAGTCTAAGGTTTATTTTTTAGCACCTGACGGCTCTTTTTTGCTTCTCATCCGTTAATATTCTGCATACTCTTTTATGTGATTCAGTTTATTTTGAAAAGTCTCAACAGGATCTTGAGCTTTATTGTGAAAGGTTTATGTGGAAAATAAACAAGCGGACACGCAGTGGTTTTACCGTCTTTGTTACTAATGACAACACATAAAAACAGGCGCTTGTCCGTCCGTAGTGTGGTTATATTAAATATAAGAGAAAGAGAGAACTGTAAGAAATTAATATAGCCACTACAGTGACCATCAAAACCATGAAAAAATATTGCCATAAACGTTTATTTTGCGACACCACACAATAAACGATAGCGTAAAATGAAACGATAGACGTTTTTATATCGTCATCCGATGTATAACGTTATGTCGAACAGCCCTAATTAAGATAATGACAAAACCCGTCATGGCATCTAAATTGGACAGCTAATAGTGTTCACTTCCTTTATGAAGCACCTGAAACCTGTTAATTATTAACTAATCAGTCACAGTATCTAAATTTAAATCTGTCTTAAAAGTTGGTTTTGCTTAACTTACAATACACACAGTATTTTTCTCCATTAAGTTTTTCTTTTTACAGCTCTCGGTAAACAGAGGTCACCTTATATAGAAAAAAAGTATATATATATATATGTTTTTTACAACAGTGTGTTTTGACGTGGGCTGTAATTGCAGCAACTGAACTCTTGTATGGGTCAAATGGGGACTGTATGCAGATCTGAAAGCAGTGAAGCATCATTTCATACGGTTACACAGTAAGAGGAATTCTGTTGTGAGCAGACTTTTTGGACTACGGGCAGTAATGTGAACTTACGTGATCCAGTTGAGCTTTCTGTGAAGTGACCCTGGAAAAAAAAAAAAAAAAGCTTGGGTCTCTATTCATTACATCCAAATATTTCCACACCATTAACTGCGTAATACGCCGAGGCTAAACTGAGCTGCTGCTCGGGTTTTGTTCTCTTCCCAATCAGGTGGGGGAAAGAGAGGGAGGGGGGAACATGCAAGTAGGGACTTGTTTTTTATGGACTGATGATTTAAGACTGAATAAAACCAAGGTGATGTAATCAGTCAGTCTTATTGTTTTTTCTGAGCTAGGGAAGCTGTGGCTGTGATGTATAATTCAGAAAAGTTGCTTGTTAGGCTGAAGCTCACAGTCAAACGGTGGCAGTTTGTAGTGTTCTTTTGCTTTGCTCACACTGGGGGCCGTGGTGCAGTGAGCAGGAAAGAAATCTGCCCAGTGTGTCACTTCACATCATGAGGTAGCGGCTGGGACTATTCTAAGATGTCAGCATGGGACATGACATTATCCTTGAGCCAAGCGAGCACTAGTCAGGTTAAAACAAAAGCTTCCTTTCACCTTGCTGCTGCTGTTCATCTGTGTTGAATTAAACGTCTGTCTTCTGTCTCAGAAAATGAAAATCCACCTTTGTACAAAAAGAGCAAAGTTTTAGGGACTAATGGAAAGCTGGGGACAAGAAGAGATTTAATATTTAGATCTCTGTGCAGTCAGCCAGTTAAATCAGTAGCACGACCTTCCTGTACTATTGTACAGGATGCATCTCCAAGCAGCTCATCCAGTAACTACGTTATCCATGTAGTCAGCAGAGGGATGCACAGCTGATACAAAATGAAAGACTCCCATATGTGTGCTACATGTTTTATGTTCTGTGCTCATAGTCACATCTCCTTACATGTTGGATGTATGGATAACTGATGAGTCGCTCTCCATTTTCAGGTTCATTAGCCCCAGGCTCTCATTTTCTTGGCCGCTTTCAGGACCGCATGGTTTGGATAATGATCTTGGAGAGGGGATATGGCTACTGCACTGTCAACATTAAGGTACTGTATCCCTCTGATTGTCTATTAATAATCTATGTAAGAATCTAAAAGATTACATAAGGTGGGGTGTGTTTGTTACAGGGCCTGGAGCTGCAGGAGACATCTTGCCACACGGTGGAGGCACGGAGGGTGGATGAGGTTTTTGAAGCTGCTTTTGAACGCCCTGAGCGGCTCGGCTTCACCCAGGGCTTCAATCTGCATTGGGGCAATGCCCTCACCCCGTGTGCTGCACTTGCAGTACGGGTCTACTCTGATGCCCGAAATGTGCTGTCTGGTATCATTGACTCTCATGACAACTTGAGGAAACTTCAGGATGACTTCATGAAGGCTCTGATCTGGTTGCTCCTGCGATATTGTGTGCAGAAACATAAAGGATTTTTATGGAGCAGTGAAGAAGTGTCAGCGGTTGGTGGGATGAAATCCCAGTCTTCACAGTTAGCCCAGACAACTTCTAACCAACCACCTGAGGCTGTCATGGTGGAGTCCAATGTGTCTTCTATAAGGTTCAGACAGGACAGCTCCAGTTTGACCTCCTTTGGTGACTGGTCAGATGAGGATGACTTATTTGGCCCTCAACCAGCCAGACGGACAGTTGCATTAGTGACTGCAGAAGCCCAGTCTGGACACGCCACCCTGCAGATGGGGGCCTCTCTGCCGGGCTCCGTGGAGATGGACAGTCTTTTTGAAAACATGGCCCTCTCTGCACTGCAGCCACTGCAGCCTCTGGGACTGGGTATTGGGATGCCAGCTGTGGATAAAGGCCATAACTCAGAGGTATTCGGTGAAAGGTCTGGCTCTCTCTCACATCTGAACTTCAGCTGCCCCCAGTCTGAGGTATTCAACCTACCAAAAGGGTGGAGGACAGCACCATTACTACCATCCCGCTTGCTGTCTCTCAGGCCTTTATTTCCTGAGGATTGGTTTCGATTTACCTTGGGACGCTTTGGGCCTGCTGTGCAGGGTGCAACCTCAGAGGACATGACCAAAGCCCTCAAGGAAGATGAAGCTTTGAAGGAACTGCATATTCATGTTGCACTTTCGTGTCTCATCTCACTGGGGGCAGAGTCTGCCTTCACCAGTCCTAGTTATGTGTACAGGCTGTATTGTGGAGATGTACCGTGGACAGAAGGACTTGAGTGGCTGTCTTCAAGTAAAGAACTTTACCAGCTCACACTTCAGGCTTTCAGGTAAAATTGCCAGTTAGGACCTCTAGATTGTGATTACTATAATCAGCCAGACTTATTTGAGCCAGAGCATCCATAAGAGTTCTGCCTTATGCTTTTGTTTGCCCTCAGGTTCAGTTTCAAGCTGTTGTTTGATCAAGCAAGCCTGGGGCCAATGGAGTCCCCTGAAGAGTTGTTCAGCACTCTGGAGGAATATGAAAGGGACTGGTACATCGGCCTGGTGACAGAGAAAGGCTGGCATGACAGCGTTCTTCAGGAAAAACCCTTTCTATTCTCACTAGGACATGATCTCACAATGGTAATAAGACATAACGAAGCCTCATTTACACCTAAGCTACAAAATATACAATTATAATTACAGTATATTATCCAGTTGACATAAAATTTAAGGTTCTCATAAATCCATGTGTTCAGCTTAGTTTGTTCCACTAGTTAGTTTGTAACATTTTGACTGTCCTTGTGTGCAGGGTACCTACACAGGGCGAGTGCTGACCCTTCAGGAGCAGCTTGTACAGGTGGGCCGTCTCAATGGAGAAGGGGTGAGAGGCCAGTGGGCAAACCTCTCCTGGGAGCTTCTGTATGCTACTAATGATGACGAGGAGCGGTACAGCATTCAGGCCCACCCCTTCATGCTAAGAAACCTAACGGTTCAGGCAGCCGATCCGCCTCTAGGATACCCTATTTACTCATCTGCCCCACTTCACTTTCCTTGCCTCTGAGCTGTGGTTCCATCTTTCAGGTGGGAGTACCACAGAAATTCATTTTGAACTGTAGCAAAGTCAAGAGAAATCTTAAATCAGGAGTTTTACATTTTAAATTGTTGACTCAGAGTTTGTGAAGTGTCAAGTCGGCATGGGAACCAACTTAATTCTTCACATTAATTTGAGAGATGGAGCAGTGGCATCGCCACCAAAGCACAGACATTTGTGTTTATTAATGTTTGTGCTGAAACAAAAGGTGAATAAATTAAGACCCCTCCTCTCCAGGAGACGACTAATAAATACCTCTGGTTTAATTCGACTTTTTAATGTTCATGTGATCCCCCTTCCCATCCTCCCTCACTTTTCCACAAAAAGGAATGAGGATTTTATTGCTTTGTTAAAGAATATCAAGGATGTGCCTTGGGGATGTCTCGCTGTACACGTATGGTGTTTAGTGCTGTTGTTTTGTTTACAATTCACTTGTTTACAATCTAGAATGAATCTGTCCACAGTTTCTTGTACATATTGTTAATTTTTATATGTGTAGCTGTATATACTTACAATAAAAATAGCTTGTCAAAAGCTGTTTTTCATTAAACAAACTTGCCGGGATAGAGAAAACTGAACATAACTCAATTTTTGTAGGCATTTAAAGGGTCGTTGCAGAAACATTGCCATTCTTAATATAGTCTTTATAGCTTGTTGTCCATTCTTCAAGGCTGTGTACCACAAGTTGATTATTGGTTACAAACATTTCATTTAAGATAGGAAGAGGGCACGGAGCTTTCAAACCAGTTATGTCTCTAAATATTTACTTCAAGACTCAATTCAATTTCATTTATACATCGCCAGTTTATCGCCCGCAACAGCCATCCCAAGGTGACATGACATGAAAGCAGAAATTTTGAAAAAAGGAGAAAAAAAATACAAAGTCCAACATTAGGAATGCAATTTCCCCTTGAGGATGTGATTTTCAGGAGGTCTTCGGTTTAGTCAAGTTCGCAGAGTCTGCATCCTACAAAAGAAGATGCTAACTGTCAGCACTTGATTTGCACCAAAAATGAAAAATTATTTTATTCAAGGTTGAAAATTGTCTGAATATATATCATGTTAACATCTGTAAATCTTGAGATACTTTATTGGTCACAAGCATGCCCCTTACATTGCCCAACTATTTCACTGTAGAGGAATGTTTAGATTCTGTAAGTCTTTATAGTGTTTCCTCTTTTTCTTTTGGTCCCAAAATGATCCTCCTTCATCCCAAGCAAGTGAATCCACAATGGCTAGCCAGTAGTGGCATGACCTTTCTGCATGGCCCTCAGCTGTCACTGTCCAGCAGAGGCCACCAGACACACTGGTCAGTCAGTTATCCAGTCAGCACCAGGGGGAAGGAGTCATGCTCACTGTCATACCCTAGCCACTGCCTTCTTCTTATTAGATTCAACCAAGGTCAGTAGAAGCTAGAGCCTCCCAGCTGTTAAGAGACAGCGCTACACACATAGTTCAACTTTATTCAAGTATTTTCAGCCTGTTCACACAGTGAGAACCCACCAGTCTCAGGTCTAATCTAGCACAGCTAACCTTGCAGAATACTGCAGCAGCACAAATGTTGCAGAAAGAAAGGGCAGCATCTGATGTGCCCCAAGTAAAGTGGAAAAAAGCTGCATGTTCACCTGCATGCTCCTGACCAAGTCAAAATGTGTAAAACAAATATTATGAAAAAAGATTTTTACTAACTCATAAAGCCCAAATATATACTCATATTGATCAGAGTATTTGGTAAAAATATGGTGATGTTTGAATTTCTCAGACCTACACTAATGTGTAAATAATATATCTACAAGGGAATTTTGCACCATAAAAACTTTCTGTACCTACCCGACCAGCTTTGAAATTCTGCACCCATTTTCTGCCCAACCTGTCGGACACGGACCAGGCGAATGTGGGCGCATACTGCCAGGTGTAGTAAAGCAGGAGCATGGGCTGCTGAGAGATCCACATCTCCTTGACACCATTGGAAATTCCCACTAGCATTAAACGCACACAGCGATCTGTTGGCATCCTCTTCAGATGTCCAACTGTGGGTGGAGGCTTGAAGTAATGAGAGGAAAACTTGTTACTTAAAACATAGCTTTGAAATGGTTATATTAGGCATATCAACTAAAAAAAATACCTTGTTTATTTCTGCTGTAAAGGCATTTTTGGCGATTTGTGATTGGACGGGCCCTGGACACACTGTGCTAATTAGTATTTTTGGATAGTCAGTCAGCTCAGTTCGAAGGGAATTAAAGAAACCCTGTGGATAATACAGCAGAGATCCAGATCTGTTCCCACAAGCCAACAACTAATACATTTAGTTGAAAAGAATTAAGAGAAATAAAATGGTCATAATCTCCTTTCTGAAATCTCATCACCTGAAGTGCATGCTTGCTAGCAGAGGCACCTGTTGCAAGAGGCGCAGCGGTAAGGCCAAAGAGGCTGCTGACAGTCACGATGCTCCCCCTGCCTCGCTGCGTCATGTGAGGCAGCACCTGCTTGGTTAGAGAGACCGTACCGAAGAAGTTGAGCTCCATCAAGGCCTGGCACACATCCACGCTGGTTTCCAAGAACAGAGAGCGCTGACTTCGACCGCCATTGTTAATGAGGATATCAATCTGATGAGGGATAGAAAAGAACATCTGAAATCTCATTTATTTCAGCTACCTATAGTTTTGTACTTTCTAATTTGTTTTTATTTTGATTCAGTTAGTTTTCAGAGTGGATTTTGTTGTTTCAGTTTAGTTTTTTTTGTGCGAAAATGTTTAGTTTTAGTTTAGTTTTTATTAGTTTCAGTGGAAGCTTTAGTCTTTTTATTATTATTGAATAGAGGACACATGTCTCATCAAAACTATCACAATTGTAAGGGTGAATGTTTATGGAGAAAAAACATTGTTTTCAGCAGACATTTAAAACAGAGTAGCTATCTGAGAGTTTACAACCTCAGAAGAGATGGTGCATGTGGATTTAAAATAACAGTTAAAAGGCTCTGATCAGATGATGACTGCTGGAATACATCTCAGTAGATCTGCTTTTGTAAAAGGGGCACAACAGTGTTAGGCTTTAAAAGTGGTGGAACATGTCACAGCTAACAGGGGGATTTAAAACTGCAGTTTGATCAATCCAAATTTGAAATAGTTCCTGGAAATCGTGGGTGCCACACATGGTTCGGGCTAGAAAAGGAGACAGACAACCAAGCTTACTGTGAGAACCAAGTCCAAAGGTCAGCATCTGGGGCTGCATTGGTGCACACAGCATAGGTAACAAGCATATCTGTGACAGCACACCATTAATGCTGAAGGATACAGATTTTGGATGCTGGTTCCAAACTGACTTCTGCATGTGCTACAAAAGGAAGGTTTTGCAGTAAAAGCTGGAAATACGTTTTGCTATATTTTACCTTAGCCCTTTTTCATGTATGGCATACATATCCAGGTTTTCTACACCTTGTTAAAGTAAAAAGTCTTGAATTTACACACTGTCACAGGTTCTTAGAAAATGACTTGAATAATGAAAAAATAAACTACATCCACAAAGTGAAGTGAAACTAACCATCCATTAAAGGATGTCTTTAAAATAAGACAAAGGTGGTCTCTATTATGTAAATCAAACCCAGTATTTGAATGTTATAGATGAGTTGTTAATGCAACAACAAAAAAATTCATGAAACTATGAGCAACTGCAGTGAGCTTACGTGTCCAAAGTACCCAATCACAGTTTTTGTTTTTGTCTCATGTGACCTCCTCTCCAGCAAATCAAGTGGAAGAACAAGAATATCCTCATCCTTAAGTTCAGAGGTCTCTTAAAGAATAAAGGACAAAAAGCATTCATTTAGTCACTTTTGAGTAAAACTGAACAAACTATAACTGACATCATATGGAAACCTAGTATGTTATTAATGTGTTATACTCCATATACGTCCATGTACCCAAGCTTAAGTGTTCCTTCACATTAAGTGGGTTTCTTTTGGCTGGAATCCACTTTACTTTGATATAATTTGACAATTTAAAACAATTTATCTTACCTAAGCAATGGCGTTTCACTCTGTGTAGCTCATCCTCACGCCGGGCAGACAGGATGAGACGTGAGCCGCACTTTGCCAGCTGGTAGGCCAGCTCTTCTCCAATACCGCTGGATGCTCCAGTGATCCACACCACCAACCCTTTCAGCTTCCTCTCTGGTTGACACAAACCACAACAGTCAACATTTCCTGCTACAGTTCTTTGGTCTTTATAAACTTTCAGAGAGATAGCAAAAACCTAAGGAGCAGCCAAATCCATAATCTGGTACATCGGTAAAAAGGAAATAAAGTTTCACTCCACCATCTGGTGGGGGCCTTTCTGTGTGGAGTTTGCATGTTCTGCCCATGTTTGCATGGGTTCTCTCCAGGTACTGAAGCTTCCCTCCACAAGTCAAAAACATGCAATTAGTGGGGTTAGGTTAACTGTTGATTTGAAATTTTCCAGGGTGTGCATGGAAGGATGGCCATCTCAAAAATACCAAAAAGGCCTGAAAGACCACAGATGAAAACTAAAGTGGCTGGTCACAGTATCCTTTCCTTTTTTTCCCTTCAGTAACATCTAAACAAGTCAAGAGAACTCTCGAAGAGATAGGTGTATCATTGCTAAGCTGTCAAATCAAGAGATGTCTTCATGAATGGAAATAAAGAAAGTTTAAAACAAGTTGGAAACCACTGGTTACACTCAAGTACAAGAGGCCAGATTCCTGTAAGTTTTAATGATACTCTATGCATCATGCTTTACTTTCTAATTATGGTGAAGACTAAAGTGCTCCTTACAAAACTATCTAACAGCATAAAAATAGTTAAAGTTTGACCTATATTTGACTAGCTACAACATCAAACTCCTGCTTACACATTAACATGGCAGGCCTAGTTATAATGGTACAGTATAATCCCGGTTTTATCCCCTTCAGTACAGCACAGTACAGAATGAATTCACACTTCAGGTCTCAGTGCAGGTTTTCAGTCTAATTTAGCTCTCTGTAGCTGTTGTCCTTAACAGTGATCCTTGGGCACAACTTCCCTCTTTAAGGTATCACATTTCAGCTTCACAAAAATCACCGCATTGCTATCAAAGATTGTTTTATTAAGTAAATGTGTTTCTGTTTAGAACAAACCCTTGGCTGACAGACAGTCTGTGCTTTCCCTTTAGGATAACTTTGCACTTAGTAACAGCAACAGGCTCTGAAGAGGCCTCCTGTGACTGCCACTGCTCCCTGATACGAAAACATTTGTGAATAATTGATAAGAGAAAAATGTATGATCTCTTCCAAAATTTGCCTTACTTAGCCTTTGCTGATTAACATTTTTTATTTTTACTGTCCCCAACAGTTGCAGAGATACACATTTGATCACAAATCTGAGCCCCTTCTTTATTAATAAGAAACTTCTCACAGTTCTGGGGGATGGTTCTTTCACTCACCTGGCCTTTGCCCTGTCAGACTTGCCCAAAGCAGAGTGAAGTCTGCATCCGCGAAAATGAAGCCAATTAAACAGACAAGTAAACAAAATGCTATGAAGCAGCTCAGTGCAGATACAGTGCAGGACTCCATTCCTTGTAAAACAACACACATGCACAACCAACAAACTTATGATTTAAGTAACTACACCGCAACCTATAATGAGAGGTGGTTAAAGTGTAACCACTTGTGTAATCACTTCCTCTCTAGTATTTTCAAATTTAAACCTAGAGAGCGATATTTAAAGTCTTTATTCTTCTTCTTCATAATTTTTAAAACACTCTGTGGTTTCTCGACTGATTGGGATCCATTCCTGCCTTGTTAGAGTTCAAAGCTGATTAACTTGTGGGTTCCCACTTTTTACCCCAAAAGACCAAATGTATCATATTTCTTGTGTATGGATCCAAAATGTTAATTTGATGATATTTGAACCATTTAAATATTACTTTAGCCTAGAGACATGGTTTTCCATCATGCTTGAAAATGCACCAAAGTGTCATCAAATTGCTCCCTGGTCATTGTAAGAAGCTAGTCTTTGAGGCCTTTTTTTTTTTTTTTTTTTTTTAAACTATGAGTCAATCTTGACACCAATAGGAAGGAAGTTGATATCAAGCTTGCCATAAAGAATTTCAGAGGTTATGAAGAATAAGGGTCAAGAATTTACACCAATTTCAAAAGTCTTTGAAACTTACATAGTGGTTGTTGTTTTTCTGTGTCTCAGAAACATGTTAAAAATATATATAATTAAAACTGAAGCTGCAAAGTGCATGAAACACAAACAGGTGACTGTCAGTAAATTCACCATGATTTAGAAACAGCTAAAATTGAGACTTAGTCTCATCACATTAAAATTGTGATTCCAGGGCCTGGACAAAACTGGTAGGCTATTAAGAACGTTATTTCATTAGACGGTTGGTTATTCAGGTGAAGTCTGAGTATGAGTGCCCAAGCGTGATTCCAAAGACTCCTACAAGAAGATTTGTGAAAGAATAACCTCACAAGGATTTTTAAGCTTCTATGAAGACGTGCATTGGATTGGGTCTTGCTGTATCTGCATAGTGTTTGGTGTGATGTTGTGTTGATAATTTTACTTGTCCCTTTAAAGGAAGTGTAAATTTTCTAAGTCCTCTACTCTTTCATATGCTTACAATAAAAAATAAAAAAATAAAAAAAATCGCTCATCAAACAGCAGTTTAATGTTTCATTAAACAACCTGGCCCAAAAGAAAATTTAAAGTAAACTTTATTAGTCATCCAAAAGGTCATTCAAATCTGTAATCATTCTTTAGGCCAAAAAAAAAAAAAAACACAAAAAAACAAAAACCAAAACCCAGGGGAAAAACAGACTAACTACGCCTGAGACAAGAAGAGCTTTTAAACTGAGCTTTTAAACAGTCATGTCCTTGAATTCTTCCTTCTGGATGGAAAAAAAAAATCCAAAGTCCAACTTTAGGAACACATTGAAGTGTTTCTTCCTGAGGACGCAGCTTTCAGGAGGTCTTTGGTTTAGTGAAGTATGCAGAGTCTGCATCCTGCAAAAGGAAGAGTGCGGCTGTCAGCACTGATTTTCTACTTCCCTGAATCAAATCAAAATAATTTAAAGGAAAACGTCCAAATAGACATGCTGTTAATATTTGTACATCTTAAAAAAAAATTTTTTCAAGGTGGTCACAAGATGACGAGCTTTATAGGCAGGGATTTCACTGTTATGCTATTCATGTTTTTTTAGGCTCTTTCTGTTTCAAAATGATCCTTCTGAAGCAACGGCCACCCAGCTGCAAAATGACCTTTCTGTAAATTAACCTCTTTATATTTAAGGTCCAGTGTGCAATTTATATGCATTCTCCTCCCTCTCCGTTAAATACTGACATAATTACACTCACTGGCCACTTTAGTCAGCTGATCAGTAACATAAATATCTAACCATCCAATCACAAGGTAGCAAACTCAATGAGTTTAGGCAAGTAAAGAAGATTCAGATGACCTGCTGAGGTTCAAACAGACCATTAGAATGAGGCAGAAAAGTGATTAGAGTAACTTTGAATGCAGCAGATGTATGAATGTAGCTGGTAAGCGTATTTCAGAAACTGTTTGAAAAAGAGAAAATATGCAGTGAGCTACAGTTCCTCGGGTGAAAATGCCCCATTGACACAATAGGGAGACCACACCGGGTGCCATTTCTTGTCAGCTTAGAACAGGAAACTGAGGCTACAATTCAGACAAGCTCACCAAAGTTGCACAACAGAACTCTGGAAAAATGTTGCCGTGTCTGATGAGGTTCAACTTCTGTTGCTACCTTTGGATGGTAAGGTCAGAATTTGGTGTAAAGAAAATAAAAGGATGGATATTTGGGTTGCTTGGGATCAATTGAGTATTACCCTTTTATCACCGCATCTTCAGACAGCTGCTTGAAGCAGGATAACCTGAGACATAAAGCTCAAATCAACGCAAACTGGTTTCTTGAACATGACACGGGGTTCACTGTACTCAAACAACCTCTGCAGTCATTGAATCCTAACCCAATAGAGCACTTTTGAGATTTGGTGGACTCCAGAGAGTCACCTCATGGATGTGTAGCCAATAAATGTGTAGTAACTGTGTGGTGCTGTCATGTGACTATGGACCAAAATCTCTGAGGAATGTTTCCAGCACCTTGTTAAATCTATGCCATGAAGAATTAAAGCAGGTCTGGACTCTATGTATGAGCTATAGACATTTTTAAAATTCTCACACACTTAAATGACAGGGAGTGAAAAGGACACAAATAAGGCTCAACTGCATAACCAGGGCAAGAAGATAGGATCTATTATTGTGTGGTCTTTACCCTACAATATAAGACACAAGTTTTAGATTTTGTGCTTTATATTAATTTATATATAAATATAATAAAACATGGTTGCATCAAAAATGCTTGAGTGCAGACTCCAGAAACTAATGGATGACATGCAATGGCCTCATCAACCTTTTATGTACCCAATAACCAAGCTCAGCCATGAAAAAACACATCTACAGCAAAGTCTCTATAGCCCGTTTCCCCTCATAACATGTTTTGCTCTGCCTGTTTATCAAGCTGAAATTTGGGGGTTTGAATGCTTTGACTGACAGGTTTACAGACACGGGGAGCTGAACTGGACCTCTTAACTGGGTCTGTGCTGCTTAACATCCCCTGCTATTATGTACAGCCTGTCAGTTTGTGCATTAGTTTTATTAGTCTGCTATTTATCACTAATTAGCATGTTGCTAACTTGAGCCAATATCCTCACCCTCTGATCTAAATATGTTCACTTTTGGCGCAAAAAAAAAAAAAAATCAACATGATGCCTTCAGAATTCCGAGTCCAGAGGCCAAGGCATGCTGTCTTGGTGGCTACACCCATCTTTTACATACACCCTGTGCATATTATGTACGTACCACACCAGCTTTAAAATTTTGAACTCTCTTCCTTCCCAGCAGGTCTGTGATGAACCAGGCAAACGTAGGAGCATACTGCCAGGCGTAGTAAAACAGGAGGAAGGGCTGCTGTGCAATCCACATCTCCTTGACACCATTGGCGATTCCCACTAGCATTAAATGCACACAGCGACTTGTTGGCATTTTGTGTTCCTGGCTTCCAACTGATGCCACAGGCTTTACGTAATGGAAGGAAAAATGGTTACTGAAAGCAAACGTTCTCAAAAAGCACTTATGTCACAAATGTGAAATCGCAACAGCAAATAAAATGCATTACCTTGTTTAGCTCCTCTGTGAAGACGTTGCTGATAATCTGTGATTGGATTGGCCCTGGGCACACCATGCTAATTAGTATCTTTGGATAATCAGTCAGCTCAGGTCGAAGGGCATTGAAAAAACCCTGTGGAAAATACAGCAACACCACTTACCCAGTTGGGACCGGTAATAGTTTTTTTTCCCTTCCTTTGTTCCCCATATATAACTAACGCTAAGTTTAGACGAGATGCAGAAACATTCAATTACATTAAATGAGTTAAATTCAAACCACAGAGTCATGAGAAATCGCATCACCTGAAGAGCATGCTTGGTGGCACAGTATCCTGTTGCAAGAGGCGCCCCGGCGAGGCCGACTAGGCTGCTGACAGTCACGATGCTCCCCCTGCCTTGCTGCGTCATGTGAGGCAGCACCTGCTTGGTTAGAGAGACCGTACCTAAGAAGTTGAGCTCCATCAAGGCCTGGCACACATCCACGCTGGTTTCCAAGAACAGAGAGCGCTGACTTCGACCGCCATTGTTAATGAGTATATCAATCTGATGAGGGATGAAAAAATAAGATAGGATAAAAAAAGTGCAGAAAGATGACGTGACTTGAAAAGTTATCAATCTACAATCTGGTGAAATAGAATTTTAATTGGGTCATTGTTTGATTCCTGGTTTAAAACCAGCATCTTTTAAATAAGTTGCAGGCGTCAGGAAATATTAATGTGGTAATGAAACTAAGAACTAAGCCTTACATTCCCAAAGTAGCGAATAACTGTTTTTGTTCTTTCCTCGTGTGATGTCCTCTCCAGCAAATCAAGGGGAAGAACAAGAACATCGTCATCCTTAAGGTTGGAGGTCTCTTGAAAATAAAAGAATAAAAATGATTCAGCTGATCACAAGCAAGTAACACTGAACTGAAATCAAGCTAATGCCCAGTTGCAACCGAACTGACTGAAAAGGTAAAAAGTTAAAGCACGGATGTTGAATACATAACAACATCATTTTAATTTATCTTACCTAAGCAATGGCGTTTCACTCTGTGTAGCTCATCCTCACGGCGGGCAGACAGGATGAGACGTGAGCCGCACTTTGCCAGCTGGTAGGCCAGCTCTTCTCCAATACCACTGGATGCTCCAGTGATCCACACCACCAGCCCTTTCAGCTTCCTCTCTGGTTGACACAAACCACAACAGTCAACAAGGCGAATTTCTTTTACGACACTTAGCAGTTAGCAACAGAGGAGTCATAAAGATTGCCTGATTTTGTTTTAACTGAATACGGCACTCTTATTGTATGCTCTTACTTTCACCAAAATTATTATTACTTATTTTATCTTTTTCACAGAAGACTCTTGAACTCTTGGATAGTTTTGCCTTTAGTACTTTTGTTGACTACCTGTGGTCACTGTTCAGAAAATGTTCCAGTGCACTAAAATGGAAGACTTTTGACATTCATACAGAGAAATTATTAAGTGCATATTGTAACATTATACGGAATTTGTTGTATGATTACATGTCTATATAATATAAGAAGCTGTGTGTTCTGCTGAGGCTCACATCAGAGTAAAGTTAGCATGGCACACATTATCTTCTAAACACAAATGACGTTTTGCCGTTAAAGAGTTCAGAGGTCAATCTGAGTTGAAGACGAAGCCTTATAAAATCAACTTATTGTTCTTTGACAGTTCAACCGATCAATCACAAACAGAGAGGTTACCCGTGCTTGTCCCCTCATAGGACGGATTCCCTTCGTTATAAACAAGAAGGTGAAGACAACATGTGGTGTGTTTCGTTTGACTCACCTGGCTTGTGCCCCGCTAGACTTGCCCAGAGGAGAGTGAAGTCTGCATCCGCGAAAAGGAAGCAGAGTAAATGGATGAGTAAATAAACTGGTATAAACCAGCTGAGAGCAGACACAATCCAGCAGTCCATTTGGTGGAAGCAAGTGGGCTACAGTACACGCGTATACTTTTAAAGTGGCTTGTCACTACCCGATCCGTACCGGAAATCCGATCGGTACCACGCATGTGCGAACGGTGTCTACTTACGGTCGAAGCATTTTACGATAGTTACAGGTCAGAGTATCTGTTAAGATGTTAAGAATAATAAGTATCTCTTAAAATGTTTGCAATAATGAAGCAGTAACCCTAACCCCATAGCTACAACCAAAACTAAGTTAAAGGATGTCTACGTCACTTCCGCTTTATTTTCTAAATTAAATCTTCAGAAATAAACGTGCTTCTTCCTATCTATCGCTCTTCTCCAGGTTGCATAACAGTATAACAGTTATCTTTTGCAATAACGAACTTGAACCACAGCTGTTACACAGTGTCCTGCAGAACCCTGCGAGTCTCCAAGAAAAACAAACAAAAAACCCCCAAACCCAGCCCTGAGTTTAGATGAGAGAGGATTTAATGGAACAGAATCAGACTCACAATACTTTACTAATCCCTGAGGAAATTATGTGGTCACAGTTGCTCCAAGACAGTAAGATATGTAAGTATAGTATGGCAGTAAGTAAGATGAGGGGATATATTTCAGTAATACAAGCAAACACACGTTTTCCCAGTATGAGGCATTAGCGATATGCAGTTTTGCATGTTGTATTTCATTTTAAAGTAACCTATATCCATCTATTATCTGTTATTATTATTAAAATAACCTATATCCCCCCGGTCATTGGTTTATGCAAGCCTGATGCAGGACGGATTTGCATAGTATAAAAACTGTGATCTTGACTAGTTTAACTAACTGAGGACAGTGTTATTTTCATGTTGGATTTAATGGGTTTAGAAACACTCCAAACTGAAAAACATGCATGTGGTGGTTATTTTACTGGCCAAGTGCAGTTAGACACAAGGCACTTAATTTTGATTGCTTAGCACACTGGACACATTTTGGCTCATGGATGTCTAGTGTAAATGTAATACATTTTAACTCATTTTCATAACATATCTTTTAATTTTTCTTTAAATAATATCTCATTTTTACCAAACAGACCCTTCAGAGTAAATGGATCATGACATGTTACATTGATTCATGTATTGCTCAGTTCCTCTTGATTACATCTTAATTTTCGAGACCCCTGCATCCATGTGAATACCATGCTCATTTAAAGAACTGTCAACCATTAAAGCTACAGCGATGATAAGGGAGTCTAGCAACTCAGCAAGGTTAAAGGGCATTTAAGATAAGATACTACAGTATTCATCCCAGAAGGGAAATTATGCTAGAGCAGCTGTAACCTAAGACAGAATTGCTTAAATTAAATAGAATAGCTCAGTATGACATAATACAACATGACAAAACAAAAATAGCTATAAGGTAAAATACTCAAGAATATAAATTTACATGAAAATAAAAATGTCAAACAATATAAAATGAATGAGCTTAAAAAACAAAAATCAGAAAATAAAATAACAAATGACATTTAAAAAGCTGATTATAATATAACAAGGAACTCAGTAATAAAAAAAAGCAAACAAACAAAGTAAATATTGGTATTGTGTTATGATATATTGAAAAGACTTCCTGTTGGGACAGCAAAGTCAATTCAATCTATTAGAGAAAGTTCTCCCCTAACTGTCCACAGTAAAAATGGTGCAGATGGTGGTCATCTTCTACCCACAGGCTTTTGGATACTGGGTTTGAAAGCCTGTTACAGAAGAGCGAGCAATGCCACACACAACCTCTGTGTCATCTCATTTAACTTTTATGAGACTTGGCCTAAAGATCCTCTGTTACAAATATACCCAGCAAAAACTTGTCAGCTTTTTAGGAAACCCGCTTCTGTAAAAAATACAGTATGACAGTGACTGACCTCAAAGAAACACTCGGTGAATCAGACTAGTTTATGTTTCTACAGCAGCAAAATAAAACTATCGTGGGAAGTTTTATGGGAATGTTTTGTTTGTAGATGCCAGTTGCCATAAAGTTTCGGTTCTTACGTTTTAGATACTACATGTAAAACAAAATAATGAATTGCAGATAAAATATTATGTAATATATAATCCCAGAAACATGTACATCTAAATGATTGCTAAATGTCAATGAAAAATAAACTTTTTCACAGGAATCATCTGAAAAGTAGAACTCATTTGTTTTGTGGTTGCACATATTATAGGTTATAAATTTCCTCGAAAATTCTTTGGAACAACAAATCAAATAAGAAAAAGATTTCACTCATTTTTATGATATTGTAACCTAACTTTTTGGACAGACCTCACGAATTATACTTAACAGCTAAACATAACAATTTATGCATGCATGTTAACCTTTATAATTGTTTATAATTTGCTGTAGGAATGTGGTGGAAACCTTCCAGTTGTAAATTATTATAATTAAATAAATAAATAAATAAATAAAGCAAGCGATTAAAGTGCATAAACACACCTATAATTCGACCTATTGGTGGCGCCGGAGAACATGGCGGGGGAGGGGGGTAAAATAAAATAAATTAAAATTAATAAAAACAAAAATCAAGCAATGGTCAACATTAACGGTGCCACATTTCCCTTCTACAGACTGAAATTGCACAAGAAGCAGGAATTTGTGCAATAACGACATATTTTGACAGAAGCACTTATGCAGCACGTTTGCAGGATTGCACTGAATTAATTGTCATTTTGTACGGGCTTGTTTATATCAGATTTGGAAGCCCGTGTTGTGGTATACATGCTTTGCGAGCATGTTTCTATGTAGCAGCTGGAGCAGCCAGCCACAGATCTTTAGGAATGATGTCATGTTTTCGAATGCGCAACCTGCAACATCCGGGTCCTGTCTCCGTCGCTCCGTGCCGCTCAGGCTAACGTTAGCTAGCAAGTTGTCAGGCTGTCAAGTGGAGAGGCTGGGGCAGACGTTTCAGCTTCCCTTCCCCTGGCTTGGCCGCATAAACCACCGGCCACCCCCCAAAAAGCCACGAGAAAATCCGTTTGAATATTCTCGCCAGCTGAGATAATGTAATGCATCACGGACGTACGCAAAGAGGGATCTCCGCACCTACACAATTTATATGCACCGAATCTTGAGTGACGATTGCTCGCTGCTAACTGGCTAGCTACCTTAGCTAAACCGCCGTATACCCCCTAGTTTCGTCGGTGTACCCTCTCTGGTGCGAACTGCGGCCAGTCGGTCATCGTCCCTGTTGTATCTTCCGCTGGTGTCGACTAGTATTTTGGTATTTGGTAAGTCATTAAATGTTTACTTTGTAGCCAGCAGCTGTTGAGGAACATTGGGCAGCCGTAGTTCTTAGCTGTGTTAGCATGTAGCAATTAGCAAGGCCAAGGGCTTTGCCTGCCTCAATATTATATTAGCGCACCACGGCAGGGAGGGAGGCCTGTCAGTTAGCTGTGAGGGACAAGGGTCAAGGCCCGTAAGTAGGCTAGGCTGTTTGTTTATTTCAGTTGTAGTCGGTACTGGCTGCAGAGCAAAGTTTCTCACTAAACCCAGCAGCATTATTGAGCCTTAATAAACGTGACTATGGTGTAAAGTAGTTCATTACAGCGTTAGAGTTGGTTTTGACCGATTTTATGTCTTGTGATGGTTATCGAGTCTGCTAGCTGGGGCTAGCGCTACAGGCGTGTAGCTGCAACTCTTTACTACCCCAGGTAGCTAGTATGGTGAAGTGGTCTGCATTGCGGAGGTCACAGTGGTTTAGTGGACTATCAAAATGAAAGTAAATAACTTAAAACGTTTCGTTACATTTATTGGTAAACTCTAGACAGCCACTGGCCTGAGGGCGTTTCAGTCTGATCCACACCAGCAGTGTTCCTAATGTGTGGCCAAAATGTGCACACAAGTCTACTATTTTTAGACTAGTAGGGGCTGAACTCAACTCCAAGATGTTAATCTTTTGCCACAAATGGATCTAAGACGTGCTGTTAGTTTATTGATAGAATTGGTGCCTCTTTCTGGTTATTTCTTAGAAAACTATTTTTCAGAAAATTTGTCAGATTTGTACTCGTTTTATGTTTTCACATTGTCATAATTAGACAACATGTATTGTTTTAGTTTCCAAATTGGGGCTTTGATTGGACTGCACTTTCTTAATCAACGAATTTGTCATTTCTTTTGTGTTACAGGCTTTTAAAGGGACACAATGGGTGCATTTCTGGACAAACCAAAGATGGAAAAGTATAATTCCCATGGTGAAGGTAACAACCTGAGGTATGGGCTGAGCAGCATGCAGGGTTGGAGGGTTGAGATGGAGGATGCACACACAGCGGTAATTGGTCTGTCTCATGGTCTCGACCTGTGGTCATTCTTCGCTGTTTATGATGGGCATGCTGGCTCTCAGGTGGCCAAGTACTGCTGTGAGCACCTGCTGGAGCACATCACCAGCAACTCAGACTTCCAGAGTGCTCTTCAGGATGACCCATGTGTGGACAGCGTGAAGAATGGTATCCGCACTGGGTTCTTGCAGATTGACGAACACATGCGAACCATCTCCGAGAAGAAGCACGGTGTGGACAGAAGTGGCTCCACTGCAGTGGGGGTAATGATTTCTCCAAGCCATATCTACTTCATCAACTGCGGCGACTCGCGTGGGCTCCTCAGCCGGGGTGGCACTGTGCACTTCTTCACACAGGATCACAAACCTAGCAACCCACTGGAAAAGGAAAGGATCCAGAATGCCGGTGGCTCAGTCATGATCCAGCGAGTTAATGGGTCCCTAGCAGTGTCCCGTGCTCTGGGAGACTTCGACTACAAATGCGTGCATGGAAAAGGCCCGACAGAGCAGCTTGTTTCTCCGGAGCCTGAAGTTTATGCAATAGAGAGAAGCGAGGGGGAAGATGAATTCATTATATTAGCTTGTGATGGCATCTGGGATGTCATGGCCAATGAAGAACTGTGTGACTTTGTGAGGTCAAGGCTAGAGGTTACGGATGATCTTGAAAAAGTCAGCAATGAAATTGTTGACACCTGCTTGTACAAGGTATACCATCAACAAACCCTCTTCTGACACTTTGTTGAACTGTTTGGTACAATGGTTGATTTACATAAATTCTTGTTTGTTATCTTTGATTTCTTTGCAGGGAAGCCGGGACAATATGAGTGTTGTGCTAGTCTGCTTTCCTGGGGCCCCAAAGGTATCTTCAGAAGCAGTGAAACGAGAAGCTGAGCTGGACAAATATCTGGAGGCCAGAGTAGAAGGTAGTAAAAGCACTTTTGGTTGACATTATTATAGAGTAAAACATCAAGTTTACAAATGCTCATATATCTTACTTATATTTAGAGGCAATGAAAAATGCAAAATCAAAGAGCAAAAACGGGAAGTGTTTTGTTTGTAATGTCTGTAGATTGGGTCTTAAATATCTGATATATTTAAGGTAGATATTTGAATCATACTGTATAATGAAGCATTGAAACACCAAATGAAGGACTTCAAATTCATTGATTACAGTGAGACTGCCATTGACATCTTAAGTTTATTTGCGCATCTTGCACATGTATCAATAAAACAATATCTTACTAGTGATGTCAAGTCTCTCAAATGCTGCCAGTGATCATCATTTCCTTTTTACCCCCTAATGTTCTGGAAGTATTCAACCTTTAGATTAAAAAAACAAAACCAAAAACCCCCCAAAAAACTTTTAAGTGTAAAACAGGGTGTGAAACTTCATGAAGGGTGTTGCTGACAGGTAAAGTAAGTTTTTCCCAGGCAAGATTTAAATTAACAGCCTGGTTTTCAACTGAAGATATTTTGCATGTTAAGCAGATGCTTTAACCACTACACTATGGAGAAACAAATGCATTTTTGAAAAGTTGGAAGTGGTGGAGGTTCATCTGATAATAGTTTAGTAAGTGATTTATGGTGTCCATAAAGATGATATCAAAAGGACAACTATCAGTCCCTGTCTTTTTGCATCCACTACGGGGTGTTTGTGTGTGCAGATGGGGTCGAACAGAGTCAAAGGTGGCAGTGGCCTTGGTTGGCAACAGGGAGACTGTTGCCTGATACTTAAAACATACCAGGGGAGGAATTCTAAAATACCTGTAGTGCAAAGCACCTGCAGGAAACGGTAATCCAGCCATAGGATCAACTATGGAAACCTTGGGACTTTTACTAACTTTGAAATAGATTGTTGACTGAGGGCTCTCATTGTGTTGCCTTGACTATAAACTCAGTAATAACCTTGAGCTTTTAGACAGGGGTTAAAAATGCACAGCCACAAATTAAATAGGAGCGTCTGATTTATAACAAAGACAATAAAAAAGATGAGTTTTGCAGTGAAAACAAATGCAAAAGAATAGTCAGTTTATCCAGTTATTTTGTTGTCACTGTCGGTGAAATTGCAGTCGAGATTCAAATTTGGTCCCAGTCCACCAATGTAGTATCCCAGTGGCAAGTAAAGGTAAAAAAACAGGCAAGTGCTGCCAGCTACACCATCACCATTGGTGTAGCACCTGTTGGCATGATTCCTGCCTGGGCTTATGTTGTTCTGTTTGAGCATCATGTTACCAAATTTTAATGATAGCCTTTCAGTTTTAGATGGTAGAATGAACTTGTCTGGTTGCCAGTTGTTATATCTCTAATTAATACAGTGGGGCAAAAAAGAATGTGAAAAAAAAATCCATGAATTCACATGGTAGGATTTGTAAAGAATTTATTCGTAAACTAGGGTGGAAAATAAGTATTTGGTCACCTCAAACAAGGAAAATCTCTGGCTCTCACAGACCTGTAACGTCTTCTGTAAGAAGCTTTTCTGTCCCCCACTCGTTACCTGTATGAATGGCACCTGTTTGAAGGTGGAGGAAGAAGAATACTGAGTTGCATCCCAAGAACACCATACCTACTGTGAAGCATGGGGGTGGAAACATCATGCTATGGGGCTGTTTTTCTGCCAAGGGACAGGACGACTGATCCGTGTTAAGGACAGAATGAATGGGGCCATGTATCGTGAGATTTTGAGCCAAAACCTCCTTCCATCAGTGAGAACTTTGAAGCTGAAACGAGGCTGGGTCTTCCAACATGACAATGATCCAAAACACACCGCCCGGGCAACAAAGGAGTGGCTCCGTAAGAAGCATTTGAAAGTCCTGGAGTGGCCTAGCCAGTCTCCAGACCTCAACCCCATAGAAAATCTGTGGCGGGAGTTGAAAGTCCGTGTTGCTCGGCGACAGCCCCAAAACATCACTGCTCTCGAGAAGATCTGCATGGAGGAATGGGCCAAAATACCAGCTACTGTGTGTGCAAACCTGGTAAAGACCTATAGTAAACATTTGACCTCTGTTATTGCCAACAAAGGTTATGTTACAAAGTATTGAGTTGTATTTTTGTTATTGACCAAATACTTATTTTCCACCCTGATTTACGAATAAATTCTTTACAAATCCTACCATGTGGATTCATGGATTTTTTTTTTTTCACATTCTGTCTCTCACAGTTGAAGTGTACCTCTGGTGCAAATTACTGACCTCTGTCATCATTTTAGGTGGGGGAACTTGCACAATCGGTGGCTGACTAAATACTTTTTTGCCCCACTGTATATCTTAACATGACGTAACTTTGTATTTCTGAAGAGTTACTTACATAGCTGTTACATTTGCTCCTTAAACAAAATTGACTGTGAATTCCTATAAGATGCTCATAAAGTCCAGGGCCAGTAATAATAAAAGATGATTGTCTTTTGTGGTTGATACCCTAGTAATGTCATTAACAGCAGAAGGCAGAGACAAACATAATTTATATTATATTATATTTATATTTTGTGCAAAGCTTAGGCTGAATGTAATAGATGAAAGTAGGCTTATTAAATTTTTTTCTACGCTTACTATTAAAAATAAGCATCAAAGTTAGCAATATTTTATTTAGTTGGGATGACCGTTTTGTGGCCTCTGTGTTACATCAGGGAAGAAGTATTACTATGACAAAGCTTTTATTTTACATATATTCACACTTAAACAGCTGTGATTTGGTCTAAATTGGACAATATTAATCTTGTTAGTTTGTTATCCTCCTTGTACACATGGATATATAATATTTTAATTGCTCATATCAATTGTGTATTTTTAGAAGTATTCTGGTGTTGTTTAAACAGAGCTGTAATCTAATCAAATTGTGTTTTCCAACAGAGATAATCAAAAAGCATGGGGATGAAGGTGTCCCGGATTTGGTCCATGTGATGCGGACGTTAGCATCTGAGAGCATCCCTAACCTTCCTCCTGGTGGGGAGCTGGCGAGCAAGTAAGTGATATTTGTGGTTAGAATGGAAACTATGCTATTGTGACACTGGGTGTCATATGTATATATTTTTTCATTTTGAATGAAAACTAGCATTGATTTTTTTTTGCCTTCCCCCTCAGACGAAGTGTTATTGAAGCAGTGTACAACAAACTTATCCCGTATCGAAGTGATGACACAGTAAGTATTTTGCTTTAACTTCCTGCAGATGTGCTTTCTTTGAAGTATGCATGCTTTTGTTTTCTTTAAGCACACTTGTACTAATCCCATGCATGCTATAAATATTCAGAAAGGTAAAACAATGATATTGCCAAGAGATCTTTTTCAAAATGCAGTCAGGGGAGAAAAAAATATGGATTGACTCAAGCAGTTCAGACAATTGTCATCAATGTTTATCTTAACTAAAACCATGAGCTAATTTCACCAATTAATGCAACTGAACTAAAAAAGAAGTCACTAATAAGTGTGGCATAAAAATGGTCCTCTTCAAACTGATTCAAAATGAACATTTCTCATAAGTCCTTTTCATACAAACAGGACTCAGAGCTTTTGCCCCTGTCCACTCAGATATTGTGCCTTTTATCAAATAGGCTCATTGAGTCAGCTACACGTATTAGTGCACATCATCTTGTCCTTGACAGTAAAACTTGTCCTCTGGTTCCTGTATTTCATGTTTGTGTAAGGAAGGTTTTTTAATTACTTAATTTACTTTCACTGGTAATTTCTTCAAAAAAAAACAACCCTCAAACCTTTTGACTCACTTTTGCTAATTGATTAAATTGAGATTTGTTTTTCCAACCAGTTTACACAAAGATTTCTGTGTTCAGAGGGCACTAGGCTTCTTAGAAACTGTTACAGTCAACTTAAAGTGACATTCTACACTTTGTTCGTTCAAGCTTTTTTTTAAGGGAATAGATCACCTTTGGTGCTATTTGCACTTTAAGATTTTCACAACTTGTTATCATTGCAGTTGTATACAGATGTATTCAAAACTCAGGGAGGAAGATGTGAAGTTAACTTAGATTATTTACAAAATTACCCCCCACCCCCCGGGTACCCTCAATTACGAGTTTTCGCACCTCAATATTTATCGATAAAGATGTGGTTTAACAATCATTAGAACAGGTTCCACGTCATTTTAGAAATAGGCCTGAAATATGACAGAAACCAGTCATTTCAGAGAAGAGAAACAAGGGATACCGCCAGTAATGTTCCAAGGGGGACAAAGTTGATGAAGATAAAATCTGAGGTCTGTCCTGGCCTTCCAAAGACCGTCACTCCTTGTGTTAAGCAACTCTAATGTTGCTGTGTGTTGTTAGATTTGTTTGATAGATTGTAAAATTGTAATTATACCCATTTTAATATCTTGTCTTTTTTCATGTATGCCTATACTGATCAATTGTTGAGATGCAGCTAAACTACTGTAGCACTGCAAAATTTAATATGATTGGTCATAAAGAGTGCTGCATAGAATGGATTGAGAGTGGACCAGGTTAACTGCCCCATCATTTTATAACACAATGATTATACATTTACATAATTACACTGCCAAATGGCATGCTGGGTAGGGTTAGCTGGCTGGTAGCAAAATGGTCTGCTAGCACCTGAATAAACCTCTGTCACTACAGAACAGTGAGAAAATAGAGACATGATGAACCTATGGACTAAGTGACTCTTTGGAAACCTGTGCCAGGTTCATACTGTGACACTGCCAAATCTGATGGGAAAAAATACAGTGATACTAAACTTCAGCAGTAACTATAACACATTATTTCACACTTCTAAATATAATAAAGTCATATAGGCTTACGTGGAAGGTAATTTATTATGTCTTAAAGGAAAATATGCACTGTCAGCCACTTTATTAGGTACACCTGTTAATGTAAATGTCTAATCAGTCGCATGGCTGCAACTGAGCATTTATGAAATTGCAGATCTACTGTCATCTTCCCACACAATCATCTTCAAAGTTTACAGAGAATGGTCAGAGAGAAAATATGCGCACCAGTTTCTCTCGGTGAAAATGCATTGTCGATGCCAGAAATCAGAGGAGAATGAACTGATAAGAAGGTAACAGCAACTCAAAAAAAACCCCACTTAGGACAAAGGTGGCACCTCAAACCATGGCGCAGGTTTTCAACAGCAGTATGACCGCATACTGCTGTTGAAGACCTAAAGACCACACCATGTGCCACTCAAGTCAGCTAAGAATGGGTAACTGAAGCTTTAACTCACACAGGCTCACCAAAACTGGACAAAAACGTTGTCTGGTCTGATGATTCTCCTGCAACAATGTTGCAATAATCAGATGGTAGGTGAGAATTCAGCAATTTTAAAAAAACACGAAAGCAGGGATCTCTCCTGCTTTGTATCAACGATTCAGGCTGCTGCTGTTGACATAATGGTTTGGGGATATTTATTTGGCACCTTTTGGGTGCCTTAAGATGAACCCGAGCATTGTTTAAACACCACAGCCAGTTTAGCATTTTTACTGATGTCCACCGCTTTAATGACGGTAGTGTAGCCAGCAAGATAACGTATCATGTGAAAAAGCTCAAATAATCTCAAACTAGTTTCTTGAAGATGACAATCAGTTAACTGCATGCAAACAGCCTCCTGATTTATTTTTTTCTTTTTATGCTTTCATGTACTGAATTTGTTTCTGATATTCACACTGACTTTTTTTTTTATTTTTATTTTTTAAGATAAATTTCTTATCTAGAGAGATTTTTTATTATAGCTCATGTAGCTTATGTTCTTTGTTTAAGTCATCCTTGTGGTCGTGATCCAAACTGCTAATATTCAGTGTTTTTTTTAAAACATTTATTTTTTTGTTCAACAGCCATCAGTTTGAAGCTCTCAAAAAAAAAAATCCCGTCTCTTAATTTTTCATATACAGGCTAACTATGATTTGACTGAAAATTTTCACTGTTTGATGTCAACCTTTATGAAGACTAAGATCTGCAATTGAACATTCTAATATTATAAACTATAGCAAAATAAAATATAACAAAGTTTGAGGAGTTGAGTGTTCCATTAGGGCCTTTTAATTGAACCTGCTAGTAGTCATGTTAGAGAGTAAGGATGGTAAGGAAGTTTGTAATAATATCCTTGACAATATAGGAAAAAAAAATACAGAAGAGTGTTTTTATTGTTGCAGCAGGATCCAGGATCATGGTGCAACAATGGAGATATATAAAAAATATCTCATAGGACGCACCCTATGTGGTGGTTTTTATGAAAATTTTATGCAACATCAAGGATTTGCATGACTACATAAATACACATCAAATTCAGATAGTGTATTTTTATTATTTTATTAGTGTACACTGGAAATTGCGAGTTCAAAAATGTTATCTGTCGATGTTTCCAAAGTGCAACACATGTAAGACACATTTGAAATGTGGTTTTATAGGACTATGAATTAAAGTTTCATGTAGTTCCTAACATACATGAGAAATAATTGTTTGGGAAATGTTTACCTTTGTCCATTTAAAGTGGACTAGTTGATGAGTCAAATATTTTTCTCTTGTTTTAAATGACTAGCAGATGAGTTGCCATGGATATCGTTAGTAAAAGCAATAACAAAACTGCTTAACACTTGCACAATAACTAAAGTAACTTAACCTTGAAACCCTTTAGGAGGCTGAATAATATTGCCATATAATTGACTTGAGTTGAATTGGTTGAGCTTTTTAGTCAGCTTCTTAAAGCCCTGCTTTTTCATTGAGAAACCCTAATCAGTGAATTCCATCCATCATTTTGCTCTTCCCGTCATATAGAGTGCAAATTAGAGGGTGCTCCAGTGATGCACGGTTGAGTCATTTGTTTACTTTTCGGTCACAAATTATGAGCTGTTAGCATCTCTTCCTCAAGTACCTTCATAGCCTGGTTGTATTCAACAGTGCTTCAAGTTATGAAACAAGTTTGGTGTTTCCAACTTTTAGTGGAAACTTTTTTCTTGTATGTTTTGCAGTGTACTTTGCAAAACATGGAAGGCACAAAGGAGGTGGATGAAGTATGTTCTTTTTTTTTATTATTATTTTTATTTTTTTTTACAAAATTGTCATCGGAGGCTGATGTGGACTTTTAGCTGTCAGCTGGTAGCCATGTTCTATTGTAATGCTAATGACTGTATCCGGATACGAAATTATCGCATTTAACTACTGCTGTTAGTTTCTTTGAATCCAAATCTGCACTTGTTTTATTTATTCATTTATTTTTTATTATTACTATATTGTGGTGCACAGCAGGGAGGATGATGGCAGACGAGCTATATGTCAGAGCTAGATCATGTGGGTAATTTTTGTAAACACTAACTGTAATAATAATAATAATGGCATTTTAAATAGCAGGGGAAATCTAATTTGAGACATCTTGTACTGCTTTTGGCATCCTCGAGGCATTTTTCTCATTTTCAGAAAAATTTCTGTATGGCTCACATAATTACCCAATTTTGTGTGGTTTTGCTAAGATAAAACCATATCAGAAAGCCGCCATTAGTAATATTGACAAAAATATAACGGCATAACAGACTTATTTAATACAGTAGTCACAATATATTCTTAGTGCATCATATCAATAAAGAAATGTGTAAAATCTAATAATTAACCCTTAAGTTTAAACATTTAAAAATAAAAGTTTAAAGAAAAATCAAATCTCTACATGTTATAAACAAAAGTGTGTGTATTGTACATATTTTTCCCCCCTGTAGGAACTTGGTCAGATTTCTCTTGAAGTGAAAGAAAAACATTTAGATTTTTTCAAAGTTCAAGGTCCCTTTGACCTTGCAAAACCTAATGGATCGTTCTGAAGAGGTCATTATATTCAAATGTAGTACTGTAATAGGATGACATCGTTACAACAAGTCAGTTTGTGAAACTTCTTCCTACTTATATAATTCACGATCAACTATTAGTCGTATTATTAAAAAGTGAGAGCGTTTAGGAACAACAAAAACTCATCTATGAAGTGGCAGACTGCTTCATAACTGCAATGCAGTACTCTAGTTTTTCGTAGTAGATTACTTAAAATATTGCAATATCAGAAATGTGAATGGATAAATATTTTAATGGTACTCTTATCGGTATTGTGACCAAGTACTTTACCTGTACTCTAACTCGGCGGTCCCCAACCCCCGGGCCTCGGACCGGTACCGGTCCATGAGTCGTTTGGTTCCGGGCTGCGAGCGTTGAGGCTCAGGTGTGAAATGTATGGTTTTCAGGGTTTTTATCGGTTTTCAGCGTTACTTTGTTATCGTTTTTATCTTTTAACTAAGTTTTCCTGGGTCTTTTCACGTGTGTTATGAATAAATCTTCTTTTTTTTCGGTACCGGTACCAGTTTTATTTTGTTATATTTTTCCGCGACACCTTAAAGGCCGGTCCGTGAAAATATTGTCGGACATAAACCGGTCCGTGGCGCAAAAAAGGTTGGGGACCGTTGCTCTAACTAATTTTAGTGAAAACATTTGAACCATACAATTGGGCAATCAAAACACAGGCACACTAGAGTACACTAGGCACTAGAGTAGGGGTGTCAAAACATAGGGCCCAGATGGTCTCTAATCTGACCCACTGAATGAGATTTTTTTGAAAAGTGTGAAGGAGTGCATCGATTTTAAACTCAAGTGTATTTTCATAAGTTTTAAAGCCTTTTCTGTCAAAGTAATAGATAAACAATTAAATGACAGAAAAGTATTTGCTTTTCACTACCTACTGTAGAAATATCTCCTGTCTAGGCACTGAGCTAGCATACATTTTTCTGTAATTTTACACATTTGTTATGTAGCAAAACTGAAGCTTACTGTTGAAGGTGCGCTTCTTTTCCTCATATTAAGACTTCTCAGGGATTAAATGCGTTACATGTTGTTATACTGATAGAAAGAGGAGTTTCACTGGTCTGGCCCACTTTAGTTAAGGGATGTCGAACCCATTTTACATTACAAAACACTTTGATCCTCACAGTCAGTGTGCTGTGTTTCGTCCGTATCTTATGTACTTTCAGTAGATGTTTTAGCAGACTGCCCTTGTTTCTTATCTTAGATGCATAGAGCTTTCCACACTTGTTGCACTCATTATGTGGTGCAGCGCAGCGGCTTGTGTGTATTGCGCAATGCTGCAGCCCACGCCACTCACATACATACTGCAAGGGGGACAAAAGTATATTGTATGAATGCATAGTGGAAGAATGTTTTAATCGTATCGCAAATAAGAAATGGAGCTAGTGGTATAAAATGTGGAAGGCTACACTATAGCCATCACCTGTGATAAATGGGAAAACCAGCAGAGTAGAAACTAACATTAGAGCTTATCATCTTTCATGATTGAGATTCGTTTAATGGCAGTGTTGCTCACTAAATTTGGCAGATGTTACTTCCATTAGCGAAGAAGACATTCATAAATGAAGTCCTAGCTTTGATTTTAGATTAGTTTTAAACTTTGATTAGGATTCTTAGAAGTTCCATAATTTGCATCAGTATTGTGATGTTGTAAAGTGAATCTTCCTCAGTTGAAGTTTAACTTGACCCATAACAACAACAGGACAACAAGCTGGCCTTATAAACCAAAATCACATATGACACTTGTCAGCCATATCAGTAATGAATTTTCTGTGAAGATTTTATATTGTTATTTTATGTACTTGATACTTTTTACATATCTTTTATTTCACTGTAATTATATTGGCATCAATTTTTACATATCTCTATGCACTCTTGGTCTTATGGAGTTCTGATGGATGTAAAGCCAGAGTCTGAAGGGTTTTTCCGTCCTCTCCTCTCTTATCAAGGACTCTGCATCCACAGACGACATGTGGTAACACAACCTCCTACCACTAACACAGCATAGAGTTTACAAACCACCATCCTCTCAAGACCCACAGCAGCTCAGCTCAGCAGTCACTCTCCGTCACTCTGAGCTTTTGGTTTCTAAGAAGGGAATTTCATGGGAGGCGGAGGAGGAAGAGGAGATGCATGCACACAAACCTGGAACAGTGCAGCACCGGTCCACTCTGGAGTTCAGGATCCCCGCTGTCTTGTCTCCCCTTTATGTTCACCCACCTAAATATTCTCCTCTAAAGTAATCCATAACAAGTGAGTCCACAAAGTTTTCTTCCATTTTGTTAAATAATCGGCTTAAGTAGTAAGATTCCCCCCACCTTTTTTTTCCCTTTCTGTTTTTTTTTTTTTTTTTTTGCTGTAATTAATTTGATTCACATTTCCTTGTGTGTATTTGTATATTTCTGTTTTTGTGAAGTGCAATTGTCCTGTACAAACAGCCTGTATTTAATGCAGCTTGATTTTAAGTTAAAAAATGAAAGAAATGGAAAAAGAGAACCTTTTATGCACTATCTGCCTTTTCCTGCTCTTCTGGAATTCTAACAAATGTCTATTCAGTGAATATTATCGCTTGTCCTCCAGGCACAATGTCTCTGCGCTTTTATTTCTCTCTTTTTTTTTTCTTCTTTTTTTTCCTCCTCCTCCAATTAGTCTATGCTCCTTTTAAGAAACGGGTAAATTGTATAGTTGACAGCACAGTAAGCTCTATATCAAACCATTTGAGTCCTAATTATTTTCCCCTGTGCTTTTTTTTTGTTTTTGTTTTAATTATATTTTACTTTTGTAAGTAGTTTTCTGTACATGCTCAAATAATAATGGCAAGGTGTTTCTCAATCAAGTATGAAGTGGAATTTTATTTTTCTTCAATTTTGAGAGGTATCTGATGGGTCCCATGTTAACGTGTTTGTCTGTAGATACTTGCAAGCGTGCTTGGGTGTTTGTGTGCACATGTGTTGGTAAAATGCAGATTTGGATGTGCAGCTCAGATTTCAATTTGGCATGGTGTTTTGGTCAAACTAGGCTGGAGTTTAAAAGAAGTGCTCTCCCCTTACTTGTTTTCAGCCCCCTCCCCCCCTTTTTTCCCCAGCCAGTGTTTCATATCAGCTCAACACAGGCTTCATTATTTCTAATTCCAAACACCATTGGACAACAGAGTTTACATCTTACCCTGTTTGATTTTAAAATGTATCTATCAGAACCTGAGATGAAACTAGTAATTCAGTTGAAATGTTTGGAGGTTATTCAGGTTTACACATCCCATCGTGTCATATTTAAATATCAATTTGTAAATGTAGATGAATACCAGTGACCACTGTGGGTGCCATATTTGTTTCTTTTCTTTTTAAATTACACCTTCAGCTTTAGTCAGCCTATGCCAAGCCCCCCCATTAGATGCAGTTTTTGTATGTGTTGCAAATATGTTTGAGCTTCTTCATTTTACATCTGATTAAGATCTGTTTGTTGTGAACAGTTTAAGCACTGAACAAAATTTTGCATTGGCAATTTGAAAATAGAAGAAACTGCTGGCTCTAAAACTTACGAGGCTTTCTTTTGGGCATTCAGAACAAGAACAAATCTGCTAACGAAGCTTTCTTGTTGTGCGGCACCTTTTTTATTCCCATTAGTTTCTTCTCCAGTTAAAAACTCTCACCACGACACTGCAAGGCACAGCACAATACAGTTTGCTGCTATTGTGTTAGATCTGTGGGTTAACACCCTGGCTCCACTCCCCTGTAAAGATAGTCGCTGAATAAATCTGTATTTAACACACATAGTTGATATATTTCTCGAAGAGAAATAGTTTTATTTCAAATTTATTTTCTGGCATTTTGTGTGTGTGTGTTGCATTGTTGGAAACCTATGTATGTGTGTATATATTTTCAGCTTAAATTTTTAAGGAATAAATCATTGCTTGAGCTAGGTATTTTTTTTTTTCCTTCTTGTTTGTCTTCAGGTGGTTGGTTAAATGTTTGTGTTTGACCAAGTTTTCCATTTAATCCATTTGGTGTTCCTGTGATTAATACTGAATGGTTCCAAATATATGAAATACAAAGTAATTATGTACTAAATTTATACTCCTTGATTTATCATGATGACAATCCTAACCATTTCAGTACATTTAGATTTGGCTAATTATTAAGAGTGGGAAAAAGACTAACTTTGATAATAATCCTAAGCTACTTTCTAATGTGCTTAATGTGGCAAATAATGCCAAAGAACCCCGAGGTTTTACAAAGCCCGCTTCACAAGTAAAACTAGCTATAAATATTTACTTATTGGACTAACTGTAGTTTATTTTTCTTAGTTTTGGTTGGTTGCTTTTTAAAGGTGCTCTGTGGAGTTTATGATCATTGGTTGAAAAGAAATCTATAAGCAGGTCCTCGCACTGCAAGTGCACACTTTAGAGGGAAAAAAAGTGCAAGAAATGTCCTTGAGGTGATGTGAAATGCACTTTTGCTGACTGCAGGGGGCAGTAATTTGTATATCAACAAGTGGTGTCATAGTAATGTGACATAATGGCCCTTTCACATAGAAATTTGCATTCGTTTATGCTTGTGGCCAAGTGAATGGCCTGAAATTTGTGTTTCGCTGATCGCTGCACACCCTGTAATTCTGCAGGGGTTTTTTTGTGTTTTGTTTTTATCGTGTGGAACAGGCAAGTTTTCCTTCGCTGCATTTTGCCTGTCGCGTAGGGAATTGTGCAAACAACAATATCCGAGTGCAGCTGTGATGCTGTCGCACATGTGAAGGGCCTTTTAGAGTGCCAAAGAACCATTAAAATACTCCAAAACCAGATGATGATTTTAGGGAATGAAGCCTAGGAAAATATGATTTTATGAAAAAGTTTGATAGGCCTTAAAGCAAAAATGAATTTGCTAAGACGTGTTGAATGTACGTTTACTGAGAGACTCCATAGTGTACCTTTAACCAGTAATCCTACAAAAGTATGACAACCATCAAAAGATTTGCTGAAGTGGCAGCTAACTCAAGTAGGAAATCTGTGTGTTTGCATGAAGATGTGGTTTCACTGAATGTTCTTTCCCTTTATTAAAATCAAGTTGCAACAAAAGACAAGCAGCAGAGTAAAAATGTTTCATTTCCATCTTTTTGGTTTTAAAATTAAGAGTTGTATTTCTGCTAGTATGATACCATAATACTTGTAAACCTGCTGTACTCAGTTGAAAATACTTCAATTTATTCAGTGGATGTGGATGTGGATTTGATTTTTTTTTTTTTTTTGGTGTGGAGCAGCTCATATTTAATCTGTAAGCTATTTATTTTGCTCTGCATAGCTTGTATTTTTTTTAAGTGCACTAAGTGTCTCTTACCTAACAACTGTCAGCACCCAACTGCTTGTTGCAATCCTGGTAGGTATTTCTAACTTTGGTAATTTTCTCTTCAAGCCTAGCGATGAACAAACATTTTTCTTTGTATGTTGAGACAGTTGACAAAACTCATGCCCCTGTGTTTTCACATGAATAATTTAAAGCTAATGTCGTGGCCCTTCCTTAAATTTTGCTTGTTATCCACTTCCTACAGTAGAAATGCACCTTTCAATATTCAGAATAGCTGTAGCTGAAATGTTGTGAGATACTAAGAGTGGCCCGTCTATAATTTGTCCTCATGTGCATGTTTTCAGTGATTGCAAATTTCCATTGCACCCCTGTTATTTCCCCCAAAACCTGAACAAAAATTATTCCAAGCATATATTGTTTTTTATTTTTCCATTACCTTAAATACCTCGTGATCTCAATAGTAAGTGTTTTTGTCTTTAGTTCAGCAGTTACTTTTAATTAGAGCCTTTCCTTATTGTTTTTTTTTTCCCCTAGAGCCCATTACTTTAACACTGGTCTGTTTGATTGGTATAAGGTTATACTCATGTACAGTATTTGCCTGAATTGTGCTGATGTTAACAAATAAGAGTAACGATTGAAGAAACTACTGGAAAAGACAACCTGTTTTAGTAAGTAGGAACACTATCGGCCTTGTCCTGTAAAGCTCCCCCTCAACCCCAGCCAATGCCCTCAAACACTCACCCGTGTAATTTCAGCTTCTCGTGCACTTGTGTGATGCTCACTTAGCTCAAATCTGTAATTGTATTGAGTTCAGGGTTTTAAACATGTGAGGTGTGTGAGAAAATAAGTGTGACTATACATGACGAGTCATATGCACTGATCCTCTATATAATCAGCTTTTGTTTTCTTCTTTTCAGAAAATTGTTATTGTATTAAAAAAAAAAAGATTATAGAGCTATTTACAGAGTTACTTTGGTTGCCTGGAATGCATCCTGTATATTCTTGTACAGAGGATTACCTGGCAGAAGCTGAAGAGATTTTAAAAGCTTGCGCCCTCTTGTGCATATTTATGTACCTCAGTTGTGGCGTTTACTGTGTGACCCTTAGTGGTGGTGGTTTATTCGTCCCCTTACAGGACGTGCTGAGCCTCGCTTCGACCTTTTTTTCTCTCTCTCTCTTCTTTTTTTTTTTTTCTCAGCTCATAAATAAGCTCACCGATTTGCCTTACCCAAACTCACATTGCCCCCCTAAAGTACTTGTCCAACAAAACACTACGAGGAGAAGTAATGCTGCTAACATTACACTCTCAGAAAATGAAATCTGTCCATTTTAAGGTACTTAAGCTATCAGCAAAGTGACTTTGCCAGGTTGTCACCAGTTAGAACTTTTCAACCTTTGCGGGTTTGTTTGGTTTTTCTTCTCTCCATGTTACTGTATCAAATCTGTGTCATGAAAGCTTATTTAATTTCCACTGCAGATGATGTCATACTTTCAACAAATGCAAGTGTTTTAACATGGTAACCTCGTAAGCATTCAAAATGTGCATACATACATTAATGTCTGCTCTATTTATGATTACATTCAAGAATAGCTTTAGAGTGCTGTAGTTAAGTATTGTCAGTGTTGATTCAAATGCTTCTCAGAGGCCTCTGTGAGTGATTTTACAAAGTTCAATAACTGTATATTTTGTATTATGTTCTAGCTCCAAAGGAATGGCGGGAAAAAAAAGAAATGTGTTTAAAAAAAAAGAAAAGGAAAAAAAAGCTTTGCTCCCTGAACTAAATTGTTCTATTTGTGTTGTCGATTGAACAAATTGCATTCCTTGCTTGTGAATAGATGCATTTTTCTCCCTGCTACTCAAATCCCCCCCCCCCCCCCCCCACCTATCTCCCTCCCTCCTTTCTTTCATTTTTTAGCCTTTGAAGTTTGAATAAAATTTCTAGTTTGCAGAATGTATTACTAAATAAATGGGTTGTCATCTTGTACCTCTCATTTAATCACTTTTATCTGTCGGGGCCTGTTGTCCGAATGACACGTTCTCTGCAGTTAGATTATGTAACGCCAAACATTTTATTAAAAGCTGTCTCAGCTGTGAAAGTGAAGGGTTACAGGAAAAATCGGGAACAACATGCTTAATAAAAGGAAATCAGATGAGTTCATCATTTTTTTTCTGTGTGTCCATGAAACCCAGTGTTTTCCTCATCCAGATGTGAGATGCCTTCACAACAGCTGTATGTGTTGTTAATCTGGATTCTCTGAATATTGCCTGGTATTTATTTATTTTAGGAAAATCTAATCCTTAGCTCTGTCAAAGTGTAATGACAGTGTACATTCAACTTAATGCCTCAGTTTGTGTATTGCTACATGCTTTGAGCCGTGATCTCCGAAGCACAAGGATGTCGCAGACTGGCAGTGTCAAAGTTGTTCCTTTCTCAACGCCTTTTCTGCCGGGGTGTGGTGAGAGCAGCATGTACTATGAGGGGCTTGATCTCAGAGAATGGCCAGGCCAGTCCACGACAACTGGGATTAAGAACTGCGGGAGGGATTACTTTAAATGTCAACATAATGTCAGGAGCTGTGCTAGAAGGTCAAACGTTCAAATGGTGCTCAGTGGCAAGCAGTTAATAGATCAGGCACAATTTGGATTGTTGTGGCTCCTGTGATGAATTGACTAGAATGCTTAAACAAGGTAGAACATGCTTCCCAAATAATATCCATAGAAGGAAGAACTATTAATATTTTGTCTAAATGATTGTTATGAGAAAGACAGAATATGATTTCTAATTTCTAGACTTTTCCAGTGCCATAGATAAATTAGATCCTTTAGAAAGTACAGTACAATGCAAAACAATGTCCTAATCAGAGTGCCAACTAGCCAGAGGGGGGCAGTGTTAATAACCAAGACTGATTAGAGAGGCCAGCAGAAACACTTAAAACTGTGATGCACAGTTCTCTGAAATCTGATTGATTAAAAACCGTGTTTATTCAGTGATTGTATTTTTAAAATGTTTTTAAGCAGAATTTAATGCTGGGAGGTTTAAAGGTTTAACTAGAAACTAGGAGCAGATGTATAATCCAAATATCAGCAATAGACACTGCAGGTTATTGGTAGGGTTGCAGAAGCTTATTGTGGTGCTCCTTTTAAATTTGTAGAATGAAATCTGTCCTCCCGACATGAGGAAAAGCAGCTGATACCTCTGCAGCAAAAGTGGCAACGAGAGCTCTGATACGCGCTTGTTTTTAAGCATGTGCATTCCTCTCAGAGAGCCGTTTGAACTGCACAAAATGTGACTCATTAGATCTCGGGCCACCTGTGCACCCATAATGAATCACGCTGCCCTTGTATTCCTCCACATCAAAAAAAGCGGCCGCTGCGACAGAGGCCATCATCAAATGGAGCTGGCTCGTCATCTGCCTGCCATTGTTGAGCGCATGTCATGCTCTGCTTCTCATGGCGGAAAAACCCATCAGAGCTTGACTAATGCAGCCATGCAGACGCAGCAGTAAGAGGTGGGGGTGGTAGGGCGCACTGCATACTGTGTGTGCATGGTCTCTGCACTGAGGTCACTGAGCTCCACATTTGTTAATTTGCTTCAGAGTGCACTAGAATCAGACTTTTTCTTCTTTTTTCCCAGGGCTGCTCAGCATAAAAATTTCAATGCAAAATTTTGTGTAATTTAAGCACAGAAAGGAAAGTGAGAAAATAGAGTATTGTTTTATCACAGTCTACAATATTTGGTATCTGTTCTCCAAACCCGCTGCTTCTCCCCCACCCGCCATGCTTTCCTTCTCCATTTCCTCTTTCTGTGAGTGCTCTTGTTGCCCGAGGTCAGTTTGTCACAGAGAACACAAGCTTTTCTCACTTGGACGCAGCGATTCAATGATTGGTGTGTACAAACAATCATATCAGGCAGGGATGACATGCACCCTCCTCTCTCCTACAGACATGGAATATGTCCTTCCTGCTCTCTGTGCTACTGTCTGTCTCTTACTCACACTCTGTGGGAGTGACTGTCCCCTGCATGAGATGGGTTACACAAGCCTCTGCCTTGGGAATCCCGGTCCTGCTCATTATCCTTCGCCCCTGAGACACAGCTCATTGTAAATTAGGACATCAAATCGGGCTCGTTAAAGAGCCACAGATACACTCATTAGCATCTTTCCTCTTTAGTGCCTGTATCAGCATTCGCTCCCACCACCTTATATCCTGTTATTCCCTCGCGCTGACTGGAAGGTTTAGGATTAATGTCAGTTCTAGCCAACGGGTTAGCACAGTTGTGCTTCAGATATGGGACTGATTGATCGATGGTGGCGGGAAGCTGTGGAATTTGTTGACAGCTGCCAACTATCCCCACCACTTCTATTCATATTTCATTGTGTGGAAGGGGAGGGGGAAAAAAAACCTGTCTCAGAATAACTCGTCTGGCAAGTGGCTGACTAGTTGTTTCACAGCTACAAGGGATTAGCAAAATGACTGAGACATCTCGAACCTTGCAAAAGATGCCTAGTTGGTTGATTTGTCAACATTTTTGCTGATTTTGAGCAAAAAAAATGACCATGACTTGGATGCGTATTTGCTTTATGTATAGGTGAAAGTGACTCTTCTCTTTGGCGTCATGCTCTGTATCAGTTTGTGCACTTACATAAGGATACACATGCCCAGCCTCCAACATGCAGTTGGCAGCAGCCGCACGGCAACAAAGGCAGTGAAGAGGAAGGCCGCTTGTGTTTAACAATTTTGCTAAACTTGAAGGATGCAGACAGTGTATTTTGGTAAGTAAAACACATTTTATTTATTTAGATTAAAAAAAGCAGCAGAAGGAGAGCTCCACAGTCTTGTAGACTACATGCCATGCTGACTTTACAGTATTACCATACCTGCATCTAATCAAAGTTACACTGATGTAATGCAACTTACTTTTTTTAATCTAATGTTTTAAATTGGGAATTTGTAAAAATGTCCTCCACAGGCAGCATTTTCAATGCCAACGATCAAAAACGGCAAACTTGGGGACCTCTTCTGATTTTAGAAGGAAAATGTTGCATTTCAAGAGCCCACATGGGCTCGTGTCCAATGAGATAGACACCTGCCTTGGCATGGTTGGTTGGCTGCAGGACTAGAAGACTCCAACAGCTTGGAAAAATGTGTTTGATTGGCAGGCAAGTGAAGTGCAACAATTGATGGCATTTGACCGTGAGCATGAGGGAACAATGAAATGAAATGAGTGGAGACTTGGGACAGGCCCTAATGAGCCATCTTCGCCTTAGTGGTGTTGCAACCATGGATGTCCAGATTTCTTTGCTGATGTCTGTTCCTCTTTAGATGTGATGATTTATGCAAAATGAGTGTATCAGGTAGTGGGCTTGTCTCACAGAAGCAAACCATGCATCTTCAAATAGACCAACATGGAATGGAAACTTTCAGATATGGGGAGCAAAATTATAGACCTGACAGGAGCAAATATAATAGCTTGTCCTGAACTTCCATCAGTCTTGTGTCAATCCATACCAGCCACACTCCATGTGTGTAAGACCCAACTGCTCTTTACTGTGAAAATATGTCAGCATGATTCATATCAAACATTTGTTCTTTTTGTACCTGACTGGAGATTTTCTCATATCCAGCATGCTCTCCTATCTGTCATTGAGCTGCAGTAAGATAGAAATCTGAGCATGCGGTTCTTGTCATCATGCTGTCTCAGTGGGTCCTCAATGATTAATTGCTTAAAAGAAGAAGAAGAAAGAAACAGATAATGTCACAAGGATTTAGTCTCTTTTTCATACATTTTCCCCATCTCCTCTGCATGCTGTCTGACCTCTGGTAGCATGCAGCCAGTGGGTGATTGAGTCATCCCTCTTGCATGTCGTCACTTCACTTCATCCGTGTCTATAAACTTCACCTCATCTTCATCCTGCTCTTCTCCTCCCCCAGGACCCAGTCATCCTCCTCTTCCGTGGTTTCAGCTAAAATGAGGGCTAATCAGAACATGTCAAGCAAGCATTAGTTGCCACGCATTTGTCGATCACTGTAATTATCCACCCTCACTAAATAATTTATTTAATGTGGTTTACATCTCCAAAACACAAGTAGTCATTCATCGTTTCACTCCCGGCGTGTTCAGCGTCCAGTCTTTTCAAACTGTTATGTAAGTATACGGTAATTTTAAATACAGTATAAGACAAAGATGGAAATTCATAAGTTATTATGGAGGGGTTTTAACTTAATATGTCTACGGACCAACTATTTTAACAACATAGCTGGAAAAGAAATCCACACAAAACCAATTTAGTAACGTGTTAAAGGTGTGTGTGATGACTGTTTTACTCTTGTAGTCTGCAAATCATGAAAAAAAAGCTGTCATTCAAACTCTATTATTGAGTTCTCTGTTATCACACTACAGGAACATTTTCTACAAAACAGACATTGCAGGTATGCAAGGACACTTCAGAGGCCTAAGGCTCAGATAAAGGCAGTTGAGCTGTATGAACCTGTGAAATTCAGTTCACAGGTTTTAATGAAATTATAAAAGACAGCATCATCAGGGCCAGCCAGACTAAGGGAAACACCTGAAGTGGTTTAGTTTTGTCTTCTTTTCTAGAAAACATCTCATAACAAGTTTTAAGACAAAACTGAGTAATATGAATAAGGCTATAAAGGTATATATAAATATATGTCCTGCCAGTTTATAGAGGTGCAGAGGTGGTGATTGATTTATTGCAACCATTTTTTCCAGGGTGAAATGACTGTACAGCATACTTCTTTAATGACTTTAACAAAATAAGGATTGCGTGCACAAGTCTGAAATTATTTTGGACTTTCTCTAATTCACATACAGTCAAATTGTAAACAAAGAGGCTCAAATATATACATACACCCATCTTTAATAACTGGTGCTGAAAATTCTGTGATGCCTTTCTTTAGTATTCAGAATCGACTAGAGCTGGTTCTTTCTCTTTGCCAACATAAAATGATTTGTTTGACAGCACTCATCGGATTGATCATAATTCAGAGCAGTGAGAACGTCCAAGCAACTCTGTGAAGATCTAAAATAGAGAATTTACATATGTTGGGAAGGTCTCTTGGAGCTATTTCTAAACAACTGGCGATTCCAGGATCATCAATTAAATAGTTTTATATAAGTACAAGTTATTCACATATGTCACTGACACAAACCAGCCAAGGTTTGGAGGAAAATTCAATCAATCACCCTCAGATGAGAATAAATTGGTTAGGACCTTCAGGAACAACGAAGGAACCAACAAAGCTCAAGCCTGTCATGAATTGAAATATGTGGAAACACCAGCATCACTGTCTACAGTGAACCGCGTTTTACATCACCTGTACTGAAAGGGTGCTGACCAAGAAAGAAGCTCCTGCTCCAAAACCTTCAAGCTAAACTCTAATTTGTAGCTGCCCACGTGAAAAAGCCAAACGCCTTCTGGAGGAAATTTTTGTGATCAGATAAGATGAAAATTGAGCTATTTGTATAAATCACCAGGTAAATGTTTATAGGAGTAAAGGTGAGGCTTTCAACCATAAAAACTCTGTACCAGCTATCAAGCATATAAGTGATAGCATCATGCTCTGGTGCTGTTTTGATGCCAGTGGTGCTGGAACATTGTGCAGAGTTGATGGAATAATGAAGCAAGCAGTACTACCTTCAAATTTTTCAACTTCAACTCAACAGGTAGACAGTGTAGTGTTCCAACAGGTCAGTGATCCCAGAAATATATCAAAACTGGTTTTGTAATGGATAAAGCAGCCTAGCATTAGCAGCCTAGTTTCTGGAATGGCCTTTCCAAATTCCAGGCTCACCCAATTGAAAATTTCTGTACTATGCCTAAATCCAGCTCCGTCTCCGAAAACTAACGAATTTAAATAAACTCTGCTATTTCTGCCAAGAGGAGTGGTCAAATATCCTGCCCGGATTATGCCAGAAGCTTGTTGATGGCTACAAAAACCATCTGATCAAGGTGCAGCTTGCTAAGGAATATTTAACCAAATATTACTGCAAATGTGCTTATATATTTGAACCTATATGTGAAATTTTGACCGCAGGTGTATTAGAGAGATACACCTGGTGTCAAACTTGTACACCCAATTCTTGTTTTTTAAAGTCACTAAAGATATATGCTGTACAGTTATTCCACCTGGAAAAACAACAGCTCAAGGAAACCATTAAAGCACATAATTACCATAACATTCATCCCTCTGATGAGTCTGTGTAAACTTCTGACCACAACTGTATCTGGCTCTTGAAGTATTGCCCCTAGTTGCAGCTACTAAACTGTAAAACTCCTCTTAGTTTGCTGCTAAATGGTTTATTTTTGGTGCTTTTGCCTTTGCATACAAGTTTTGTTTCTGATTAGCTTAGTCAGGATTTTTTCCCCCCTTTACATCATGGACTAGAAGTAGTAAATCCCATTTTTAAAGGAACCAGGCCAGTAAATGGAGTCACAGCAGTAATATTCACTGTAAGTCTACAAAGCAGCAGGGTCAACTCTTGCAGCTTTTCCACTGGACCAGTGTTGACAAGTCACTGTTTCTATGCCAACAGTGTATTCAGCGAAGGTGATTTTGAAATTGCCTTCATGTTGAATGTTAACAGGCGTTTATAGGGGCTTTATGTTTTAAAGCCCTAAATACATGTTGCTGATAGAGAGGAATCACATGAGCTGTACAACCCCTGGCAAAAATGATGCAATCAACACACTTAGAAGATGCTCACTTGACTGATTTACTATTAACGACTAAATAAATCACAAAACTGTTCCTTTTTTGATCAATAACTGAACATTCTTGATGCATGAAATTTACTCTGAATAAATTTAGTTATTTTAGTAATGACACATTTTTCCCCAAATCCAGTAAACGAAAAACAGTCGGAACATCTTTTAATCTTTTTTTATCTAAAACAAATATAGACAAATCTAAATCTGCAAAATAGTCTGCAGTTAAAAGAGAGTGTTTGCAGACCACAGTGAGTTGTTGCGCTTGATGTAATGAAAGGAAGCATGGCTCTAACAAGAGAGCTGTCAGTTGAAACAATGGAAATGATTATACAAGTCTTTCAAGAAGGAAATCCAGCATGTTGGTTTAGCCATTCAGCTTTGTCTAAAATGGTGAGAAATGGTGAGCAAGTAGATTAATTTGATGTTGGGGTGAAAAAAAATTGAATCCCGGAAATTGAACTTTGTTGCAGCCATTCAGGGTTTTATGGTGGGTGGGCAAATTCACTATTCTTCAATTTCCACATTGAATTTTTACTGAAGTTGAGATCTGGACTGTTTGCTGGCCGTGTTATTGAGCCGTTATGCCTTTCCTGATGAAAAGCTTTAAGGCTTTTTGCTCAGGGAAATGAGAAAAATGTCCAAAATGTAATTGTCCATCTGTGCATTTACTGTAGAGGTAAAGCTTGCCATCTCCTCTGGAACTTTAGCTAACGTGACCCCGTAGCATAAACGAGTAGAGGAGAATCTCTTTGTTTGCGCTTACATCTTTTATATGTGTGAAATTTCCAGATATATATTTTATAGCCTTTCAATTTAGTTTCTGCTTGGTCCAAATGTTAAACACGGCTGACTGGGAGTAGTCAACATATTTTGCAATACTCTGTGCTCCTGTTGGGGGCATGCTTCCTTTAAAGCAATCAGGTGCAACAGCTCAGCGAGGTCCGCCATCGCAGACTATTTTGCATATTTTGATTTGTGGAGGTTTGTTTTAATAAAGCATATTTCCTCTACCTAACCTCGCTAGGGTTTGTGCTTCTCATTTTTTCTTGGTCCATCATTAAACTTCACCTGAATCAACAGTGGTGCTGAGCTAAGTTGCTGATTTAAAGGCTGAATCTTTCCTGAGCGACGGACCCAAGCACTTCTGTTCCTGCTTGTACGACCACAGATCATTTAACCAACACAGCCTATGGATCAGCACTTAAATCCAAAGCTTAAAGCTGTACTGTACTTTATTGAACTATGTTGTATCTTCTGGTCAAAATCAAGGCCTGAAGATCTGATAGGAACAAATCACAGTCACATAATGTTCTGTCTGAATCTGTGTCCATAATTAAAACCTTGAACTGTTGCTCTCCATTGTGTGTTGTGTTCTGTTGTAAACCATTGTAAGCGTCTGTAGCAGTATGTCCTACGTCAGCACAGAGTTATGTTATGTGACACACGAGTGGTTACGCGCCCCCGGTTTATTGAGCATCATCTCTCACCTTGCTGCTCTTCTTTTTCTGAAGAAACATGAATACGTAACACAAAGCTTTTTTTTCACTAAATAAGCAGACACGAGAATGGAAGAGGTCAGGAGCTGAGCAGTCTGGCGACAAACGTACATGTTTTCAAAGTAAGCATTTAAGACTTTTGCTGCCTAACTTATCAATGATCTGAATAGTTTTATTTTATTTCTTATTTAGCTATTGGATGAATTGATATCACTCCCACACAGTTTCTATGGCTTTTTAGGTTTTAAAATTTTAAAAAGCCCAGTTGAATCCACATTATCATCAGATTTTTATTTTTTTATTTTTTGGTAACAAAAAACGGTGCACTTTCTTTCAAAAATCACATATGCATTTTTTTTTTCTCTGCCCGTTCTGTTGGTTTTTGTCTTTTGCCCTTCTCCCCCGTCCCTCCTCTCAGCTGTTTCTCTTTCCCTCTTTCTTTCTCCCCTTCTTTCCCCCAGTCAAGTCTGTCCCGTATTCAGTAAGTGAAAATAAAATAAACAATAAAAGGTGAATCAAATGGACCATTACGGCAAGGCTGGGATGGTCAGTTTGGTAAAGTAAATCCGTTGGGCATCTTTCTTTGCCTTTAGACAACAATTCTGAGGGCAAAAGAGCCAAACGGGACAGGCCAAAAAAAAAAAAAACACATAAAGTTTATTTAGCGAGAGCTCCAACTCCTGCCTTTGAAAGCAGATGATGGAGAAATTCTCTCTATTTGTTAAGATTAATCAGCTTCATGGTGAGAGAACAAAAGATGATCCAAATGCTGAATATGAAATAGCTGAATAGCCCATACTGGTTTCAGCCTATATAGTTTTCTATAACTGATGACTGCATGTATGTCAGTATGATTTTTTTTCCTGAATAGTAAGGTCACAGCATAGTTGTAGTTTCATACCGTGTGTTCTTTTCAGTACTCTTTTAGTTGGAATTGGCAACAGCATCATAAAGAGAAGGAGCCTATACATTTCATTAATTTCCTAGAAAAAAACAAAACATTGCCTTTACTTTTATTTCTTTTTCTTCAGTGTGTCATTTGTAGCTGCTATATCATCATCATACCAAGATAAAGCTTAATACTGTTTTTTTTAAAAACAAGCAAGAAAAACATTTTTTTCTTTTTTAATTAGACAAGAAGCTTTCTCAGATTTCCTTGACTTTTGCCCAGAAGAAAAGTTGATATTACTCGTGCTCCATGGTATCTAAGTAGTTTACTTGAACACACACAGCTGCGGTGTGTTTGTAAAAGCCATTCCTCCAGGTTTATATCATATATTTTTTCTGAAATTGTGAAAACTGCAGCTACCATGAAGACGCACTTGAAAAAAGCTGGCTTCCTATATTGTTCTTCTATATTCTTAGCATAATGAGACTGCAAGGATTCAGCACCATTCACCCACAAAGCACAAACAGCTTCTTTTTCCCCCTCTGCTAAGGTTATTGAGGCATCTTATGACTTTCCTGCCCAAACTGGGAATTATTTTCTGTTTGTCAATGACGATTACTGTAATTTGGCCTCAAGCCTCTTTGCTGTTTTTGTGAAAAGGGTTTCCCTATTCACCACTACCCATGTGAGGAAACTACTATTTTGGGCATGTGCAGTTTGTATAAGGACACGTGTTACAGCTCGGTCTGAGCCTTGTACACTAACACAATTCATCAACAGGTGTGAGAGGAAATAGTTTTTTTCTCTCTCTCTCAGCAAGAAGGATGTTACATTTGGAGTGTGTGGGGTAAGTGTGAGAGAACAAAAGTCGCCAGTAAGGGGCATTCAGCCTGCAGGAGGATTTCCTTGCTCAGCAGAGGAAAGAAGAGGGAAGCCTTGATGCAGCTGGTTGTGTGGAAGCATTTATACCAGCTGAATTAACTGGACTTGTTTGCTCTGATAATGGTTAACGTTAAAAGATCAGAAAAGCTTCAAGTAAACTGTAAGGGTAGAATCAACCTATAGTTAATATTCACCTTCACAGGCTGTTTTTATGTAAGAGACCAACAGAAAGAGCCCTTTTGTCAAACAGCCCTTAGCCTGTAAGCTGCTTCTAAAAGACTCTGAAACTTGTGTTTTACAATGAATGCCTGTCACCAAAACGGAAAATGGTAAAGTACTGCATATGCACTAATAACCATTCATGTGAAATCTTAAAAATGTACTTTGAGTAAAGATTAAAGTTGCAGCTTTTTCTTGTTGCTGTGACTTGAATTGGGGAGGGGGAGGAAAGGGAGGGGGTAATAGGGCAGATGCAGGCATATTAGTGGTATGTTGATTTGTAATGGTTTTTCTTTAATCTCTTTGATACCTTTCATTTGAGAAATGGGATGCTTGGCCTTGCCATCAGCAATATTTTATATATATTTTTTCCAACATCATACTTTAATCCCCTTGAAGGATGTTTTATGTAAAACATGCTTTTTGTGCCCTGGAAAGACATTTAATCAAGACTAACCTTGGTATTTTAGTAGCCAATGGTCTAGCTTTGTGGGGTTTAATAATGGAAGACAATTATAGTACTGCTTTCAGTTCTGAGGATCCACTCTTATGGAGAAAAAAAACATTTATTTATAGTAAGATTTTTTTTTTCTTTTTTAGGTGGATTTTTAAAAAGGACTTGTAATGGGAAATGTCTTTCCTTCTTTTTTGCATAAAGCCTGCCATAAGTTGACTTTTCTGCAAAATTTTGGCATTAATAACTCCTCCTCTATATTAGAAAAAAAGTTATTATGGGTGAAATGATCTGCAAAATGCTCAAACCTTTAACAGAGTTATAAAGAACTTTTTCTCAGAAATGAAGGTCTTTTAATTGATTCCAAGCTCAAGTATAAAAATACATATAACCCCCCTCCACAAATGATTTGTTATTGTTTGCAATTCTTCACTTTTTTTTTTTTTTTTTAAGAAATACTTATAGCAGCCATTAGCTGAAACGTGGCAGCAGGGGAGCACTGCTCTTGTGAATGTTCATTCATAGTTTTCGGAGCATGGCAGACTCGAGTATCCTCTTATTGTCCGCTAAGAAAGTTCGGAGAAAATAGATTTCCTGGGTGGTCCGACTCATTAATACACTGTGCACTTCTTGATTTACGGCTCACAGTTCAACTGCTGCCAATTAACATGAAAACACACAACAACAAGAAGAAGGAGGAGGTGGGGGGAGTACAGACGGGGAGGAGGAGGCCGATGAGTTTCCTCCCGTTGGCTCAAAACTTGAGTCAGGATGAACCTGCCCTCCACATCAAGGTAGGACATCGGAAACTATTAAAAACTCTCTGAAATGATCTTAGCTAGCACACAGGCTTTGCAGCACACAGCTCCTCGAGGTGCTGTGACTTTAAGACTCTTTAAAAGTTAATTACACAACAATGATTTTTTTCTTTTGCTTGTCAAGCTTATATAGTTGATTTCCTCTGTTGCATATTTAAAGAAGAAATTAGATGGTTGGGCTACATTTTTCTAACATCTTATCGTCGTTGTCACCCTTCGAAAAACTAGACAGCTGTAAAATAAATACGCCATTACAGACTTGGAACTATATCATATATTTTTATAAAGTGTTACCATCATTTTATAATAATGTCCTACAGTTTTATAATTTATTTTCATTCATTTAAAAGGTACTAAATAAATAAATAACCTAGCTAAAAAATGTTTTTCATTATAAAATATCCCGAAAGCTTTTTATTTCTGATCAATAATAAGAATACTACTTTCTTAAATAACAAAAATGATTCCGTGGAAGTCATAAAAATTAACAGCCCACGCAAATACAATGAACATCCGCGTCTTATCGATTATTTAAGCTAGTTTATTAATGATGATGTTCATTTTCCACACTTTAAGGCTGTCGTAAAACCTCTGGGAGAAATTGCATAATCATAATAAGAAAACTTTAGATAGAAATTAAGCAAAACAAAACATTAAGCACATTTTTTAAATACAAAAAAGCGTTAGTGACTGCAATAAGAAAGGTAAAAAAAAACCCACAAACGCATGACAGAGGTTAAATAATCTATTAAAGTGGATCCATCATGTCACGCTCATCAGCCCTATCTGTTGTCTTTGGAGAATCAGAGCTGCCTCTTTTATTCATAGCAAGTCAAGTTTAGCTTCATTTGTACTTCACTGATTTCTTTGGCAAATGGAAAAGCAGTGTGACAATGCTATTTACAGTTTCTGTTACATGATGGTCATTTTTGCACGCCTGGTATGAATAAGATACCAGATGAGTTTTCATATCTACGTGAGGAGTACATGACACATTTTCAGCTGCTACAGCAAATGCATTAATCTACCTGCTGCTTCAAAACCCGTGCCAGCACAATTTGATCAATTTTCTTCAGGGTGCAGGGTGTGATATTCTGCACTCTGGAGCATTATTTGAAGCTAAACCAAATTATGATAAAGATGTATAAAGTTACTGCCATTCTTTCTGAAATAAAACTAATCATTTTTGCAATTCTAGTCTTCTTATGCTGATGTGTAAAGGCTATTTGAGAAGAGAGCTGCTGCTATAAGCCCTCAGAAAGAGTTCATTACTGTTTTTTATTGCCCCTATAGCATACTGCTGTTCATACTTTCCAGGCCAAGTATTTGTCACTGTTACATTAATACGTCTCAGTGTCTAAAAAAGTAATTATTCTCTTTTTCTTTGCTCCCATCTCCGCCCTGTTGGGGTCACGCACTGTTGCACGGTACCCTTTGACCTTGTCAAAAGCAATCACTTGCCGTAACACACAACTATAGCTTTCCTCTCATCTTAAGACATAATCTCTTTAATTGGTGTCAAAGGTGGGGTCCTTATGGTGAAAGTCCTGAAAATACACACAGACAGACATGCTCACTTGTTGACACTTAGGGGGGAAAAAACAATAAATGAAGCAGAGCCTCGTCAATGTGGCGCTGAAACTTGTTAATCTTCAGTGGGAGGGGTGTTACCGCAGACCCTCTAGCCACTCCAGGCTGACAGGATCCTTCGACGTAAGTCAGTCCCATCTGACCCCTCAGACTATTCAGTCTTTACACCTGCTCGGTCCCAACAACAAGTTAGGAGGACAGAGGAGATTTGCTTTGAATCTCAAAGGGCTTCCACCTTGAGGAGGAAATTTATCTCATCATTTGATCAGAATTAGGCTTAGGTGTTGTCTAGTTTAACGCTTATTTTCAGGATCATTTAATCTGGCAGTTATTTGCATGGATAATCCCTAAAATGTCATTCTTAAAAAAAGGAAGCACAAAAAGCCCCTGATATTAATTTTAAGGAATGGGGTGATTTGTTCGGATTGCTTGTTTTACCTGGCTAAAACTTTAAATTGTTTAACTACACTGATATAAAAGGAAATGCTCACATTTTAGAATCGAGACCTAGAGTAATATTTAGCATTATTACTTGAAAAATGACCAAAATTAAAATGATTAAATGTGTTGAATATTGATGTTCTGCCAAGCGACAAATCTGCATATTGCATAGATTAAATTTGCTGTATTCTATGCCAGTATGGCAATCCTTTTAATACTGCTAGCTCCAAAAAGCAATTCAGTGTAATTCAGCACTCATTGAGGTGGACTGCTTTATGGTAATAGTACATTTACAGGATATAATAAAGCACTTTGATTTGTCGGTCATTTAGCATTTCTCCTTTTTATGTGTAATGTGTATTTATGTATGTCACAGTGTAAGATGAAAGTGCCGCAGTACTTTAAAGCTTGTAATGGTCAGTTGTTGTTGAAACTGAGGGGACAATTATTGTGTTTTACTGAAAGATGCTTTTAGTAATTAGTATAGCCTCACTGATATTAGTGCACCGACTGAAGACACAATTAATAGCAGTGTTGGTGCATTAGGCTGCATTAGTTTTAATAATGAATTTTCTAGTTCAAATCTTTGATCATATACGTGAAAATAATCAGGAGAGCAGTGAAAGCCAAGTTAATCGTTAGCTGTGCCTGGAGGGATTATGAAAGCATACCGGAGGATGTTCTCATAATCCACCTAATTCTATAAATGCTGTGAGATTCAATAACAGAGATGACTCTGAGGTTGCACTTGCAGAAAGGTGCGACCTGAGAGGGTGTTGCAGTTTGTTAGGAAGGCCACCATCACGGTCACCCGAGCCAACGTGGCAGTCAGGCCTGCAGGGCAGAAAACTAGTATATATGCTTGAATATCAGTGAGCAGAGGTCAGCCCTTTATTTTTCTTACCTGTGACCTCTTAGAAGACTCATGCTTTACCAAGGAGTTTCCTGGGGATGACTGTGAATACAAGACCCTGGCTCGAATCAATTAAATCACTGAATAAATGTCTATAGGGAGGCTGAATGGAAACCTTCAGGGATTCAAAGATGCGTAAGATTCTCTGACATAAATCATATGTAACACGGCCAGGCGAAAAAAAGGGCATAATAGTGTTCAAATAATTTATTTATTTTAACAAAATACAGAAATATAGTGTAGAGCAGCCTTCATAAACAATAATTAAACCAAAAGCTGTTGTAAATGTTCTCTATCTGAGCCTGAACATTCACCTGAATGCTCCTCACCTTTGCCACACGAGAGTAGTGAGCAGAAAAAGAGGAAAGCCAAATGAATGTGGAAACGCACACATAAATAAAACAGGAAATTGGGGGCTAAAAAGTGCAAATAATCACTGGATGTGAATGTGTCCATTGAAGCACTCTTTTGGGTGCTACCCCGATGCTCCCACTAATGGTCTGTTTTACTGAAGTAGGACCAGGAATGCTAACCTTCTCAAAGCTTCACAACTCAGGGCAAGCATGGCTGCGCTCCCATTTGTGTATGTGTGCGCACCTATGTGTGCCTCGCTGTTATTATCCTTTCTCTAGAAGGAAGGGAAAAAAAGAAAAGGGGGAACTCATTCTAGCATACGCTCCCATCCTGTAATGAACAGAGTCTACATATTTATGTTTTTACCAGTGAACACTCGAAACACAAGAGGGGTTAAAGTAAAGAGTGGGGAGGTCTTTGGACTGTTTTCAATATTTCCCCCCTCTGCGCCCAATAGGGCAAGTGAGGGTTTGGTTCTTTATAATAATCAGGTGACCAGAGGAAAATAGTTGTGGCCTTAACAAGCCCAAATTAAAAAAGAACATCATTTTCATTATGCAGTCAAACACAATTACAAGCAAATGTTTTCTCTGTGGAGCTGCCCCTGCTTTCAGGGTCTTTGTCCCTCACTCCTTAGTGTGTGCAGAGAAAGGCCCCGGTGGTCAATGGGCAGCTGAGTGGTGTGTTCAGTGGAGGCCCACATCCTTAGCCGCCAGCACAGAATACGTTTTGTTAGAGGAGCAACCATACATTCTCAGCAGATTTGTTGAATTAGAGAGCGCAGCAGGAGATGGGGAAGTGGGGGGTAAGTGATGGGGAGGACTTGTTGCTAGGTGACTGACATACAACTGCAGCATGCCAGTTTCCAGAGCCTGGCACTCCTTGTCTGTTTTTGTTTTGTTTTTCTTCCTTACCTCGTCTCCCCTCCACCCCCCACACCGCCTCCCAAACCCTCTACCCCGCTCCACCCTCCCATCAATTCACTTGTCTAGCTCTCCTCATTGCTGAAGTGCAGATAATAAAACGGAGAGAAAATACACAAAACAGGGTGAATGGCAGAGGATTTTACAATACCCTTCTACTACCTACTAAGAACCTAGTCATCAGCTTCTCAACTGTGTCGATACTTTAAAAAAAAACCCTTACTGCGGTTGAGTGTTGTAGCAAAAGGAAAATGCTTTTATGGGGGAAAGTAAAGGTGGATCCTCTCTTTCTAATGTGCCAGTTAGTATAGAATCTGACATAAAGCATTAGCCTCATGGAGACACTTTGCGCTATCAGCAAAAAAAAAAAAAAAAGTCTTTTCCTGTGGCTGGTAAGTGACACACAAGGACAGGCAGGATTTCTCTGAGCCCCCACCTCCCTGTAGGCATCCCTGCTTGGGAGATTTGCCATTTGAAATGCTGATATTTCTCCCAAGCACACTCTTGAGATATTTGCTGTGTATGTATGCATGAAGCTATCACCTTCTCCCTTATACAGATCTATATTCTCTTCTCAAACCCATATTACAGTTTTTTTTATTGCTTTTTTCCCCTGTTTGACAGATCCATTGAATTTTCCTGAGCAAACACTTCCCTCAGCTTCACCTCTCATTCCATAAGTGTCTTGCCTTTCTCCTGAATGCCTGACTTAGCAGTCTGACTACTTACTTTGTCAACTCCATCACTGCTCGTCGAGCATCTCAGTCCCATCCAGCCACATCTGCAGACAGAAGTTATGAGCACGGTGGAAAAGACTGAAATGTAGAATACATGTCTTTATCTATACTGTCGTGAGCAATTTAAGCTTATCCAAAAGATTAGTTAAGACAATTAGCACGTGTACATTTAGGTACGCATTACTGGAACGATGCTTATGCTTTTTTAAATCGTCATTTATAGGTTTATGTTGGCAGCACTTCTGTGTTCAAGTGTATGAATACATGAAAAGAAGTGACTGCGGCTGCTGGTGCTGCCAGTTCTGGAGAGGCCTTACCCGCACACGTCGTCTCTCTGCTTTTCTGAAAATGTATTACATCTTTCAACATCACATATTCATTCCAGGCCCGCGTAGGGTGTAGAGATTCAGGGTCATCGGGATTTTTGATTTCCCCCTCGGTGTTGCATTTATTTGAAGCTCTGTCTGAAGGTCAAAACCAAATACACCCAAACGAAGAAGCCATTGTTGATCTGTTTCTCCACCTTGTGCCTCCATATTCCTTTTCACCAAGAAAGCAGCTATCTTTCTTTGTGCTGCCGGGGGCTTATGAGACTATCAGAGCACACCTGTGCCCTGAGGAAAATTCCCTTGCTCTCTCTAAAGCTGTATTATTCAGCACAAGGCCGTGACAGTCAGTGTTTCTAAAAGCATTTGGAACATTGTAAATGGTGATGCTAAAAACTCTCAGGAACCCACCAAGGTATCAAAAAAAAGCAAGAAAAAAAAAGCAAAGATACTGTATACAATAGCATCGCTTTATATGTTGGAGGCTGACTAATTGCCAGGAACGAGATATAGGCTTTACATTGGATGGTAAAATACCTCTATAGCTTACATTATCAAAATAACTGAGTGAAAGCAGTGAAAAGTAATTTTTGCCATGTGATCAAATACTTTAGTAAATTTGGTGATTATATTTTTTTAAATTAGCCTGCTGAATGAACTGGATGACTCAGTGAAATGCTCGTTTGGAATGTTTTATTATAAAATGAACAGATCAAAAATTGCAACATTAAGTAACCATCGCAACTATTTGCTCAATTATGTCTTATCAGTGTGGGTTTTATTTTGTTAAATGTGGGCATGTAATAAGGCCAGCATTAAATGTATTAATAATACAATAAATATTACTGTAAAAAATAATTACATAAATATTCAATCAATTATACTTTAATTGTAATTTTTAAATAACAACACAAAATGTGTGATTTAACATAATTTTCCCTCGTTGACTAAATAACTATGACAGTTTTCACTGTAAATTCATATTTCTGGAATTTAACAGGTTGCACTTAGTGTTCAAGTTTAAATGAATGGCTGCAATCCTCTTTTTAAATTGAGGGTCTGTTTGTGTGTCTACCTGTGTATGATCACATGTGCTGGCAATGAAAGAGCAAAGGTTATCGATCCGTGCAGCTCAGCTCAGCTCGGGTCTTGTATTGACATGTGTTTTGGCTGATGGGATTAGCGGGCCCAGCATTGCTTTTGGTCAGGCTACAAACAACTTCAGAGATAAGATGGCATTAACGCTGTCTCGACTTTTACTGGCTCAGCCTCTGTCAGAGCTGATGTGCTGCAGCGTGCCAAACCATTTGGCAGGATGTTAATGAAACTGGATGCTGACGAGATCTCAAATAAACTCGTGTCACATTCTTTGACAGTTACGTAACAAATGCATTGAGTTTAAAAAAGAGCATTTGTATCCCTCCTCTAATGAATCCAATCTTTATCCGACTTAAAATGTGGAATTCTTTTCTTGAACAGACACCAGTGATATGAATTAGCACTGCTATATCACTGTCACTAGAGCTCACCGTGCGCAGGCTAACAGCCAGACTTTTTATTGATCATCGTCCTCTTCTTTCTGATCTTATCACTTTGCTTGTTAGAAAACCCACCGCTGAATTTTATGTTTTACAGTTCGCTCATTTACATTGACCCGAATCCCCTGCATGCCTGTTAAGTATATGATTTAATCTTCCCTGGCAGGAGCACCCAGAGCACCCCTCTGCTTGGCCTCCTAACATGCATTTTTAATCATTATATTAAGATGTCACATAACAGTCTGAGCTCATCAGCAATGCTGCTGGCCATAGCAAATATGGATTCAGCTGTTTAGGGTAGTATTAGACACAGGCTGCTGCCTATTAAAGAGTAATCACTGAATGGGGATGCGTAAAATGTGCTTTTTCTGATATGAGAAGCATAATAAGAGCGACGGCTCACCTGCAAATAAAACGTAATCTTAGTCTCTTTTTTAAAGACTATTGGAGGCTGTTATATTTACTGTGGAGCGGACAAGAGCGGGAACCAGTGAGGAAATTATTTGACTCATCTTCTCAAGGTCTCTGAAGTCTCCACAGGGCCTTGTCCTTGTAGCACAAGACTGCTGATGCCATGCAGTGCACTGAGAGGGCTGTACATGGATAAATATTTGAGTATTTGTGAGTGGCGAAAGCGAGATGACTCTCAGCCTGTCAGTTATGTTTGGAGGCCTGGCATCAAGCAAACAGGGACCTGCTCAGTGACACCCGGTAACCCAGGCAATGACATCAACACATACACATATACTTTCTTTTTGCACCCCAGTGCTCCCCCTCACCCACCTCACTGCATCTCTCACTCGCTAACACACACACACACACATGCAGCCCTGTCAGCTAACTTCTGTCAGAGACATCACCCTCTAGGTAGTGCGGTGAGCTTTGTGCACACAGTGATCAGGCAGCTCGCCAGCTCTGCCTTCTCCTGCCTCTACCTAGATGATCCCCTTCATCCTAATGAGCTCTGTCAGAATGGCATTTGACATAAGCCATCAATAAAGCACAGCTGACAGATATTAAGAGTCTGGAAATCCAGGATATCCCTGGTCACTGCCTCTTGTACTGCAGACAACTCCTGGACTCTTTAGAAGGCAGATTATTGCATCCACGCTTTGATCCAGTGCAGGCTTAATGGACATTCCAACTTTAAAATATGCACTTTCATTCAAATCTCTAAGCAGTATGTATCATTTTTATAATAAACCAGCCTGTTTGATAATTGCTGCTATTATTTTATATTTCATTTACATGGTGAATTGATTAGAAAATAATAACCTTAGCCAATGAGAACATCTCACTTTCTAAGAGACCGTGAGTGCAATTGTGCCACATTATATGCTGAATCTCTTTTTTCTGAAGCAAGCTTCACAGATTGCTGCTCTTCTACGATTGGCACTGATAAATACTGTATCAAAGAAACAATTGTGTTTTATAGAAACTAATCAAATTAAAGATGTCTTTTTGATCATCGTAGTAACGAGTGTACCCTTTACTACAAAGCAATTGTAACCTCAGGGTGAAGCCACTGCATGGAGCTCAGTATGATTCATTCTCCTGAGTTTTCTCTCAGTGCCTGGATGTGTGTAGGTAGTCATTATGAGAAGGCAAATAAATAAATGTATGAAGGCAATCCGGCACGCCATGTTTGTACAAGAATGAAGTGTTTGTAGCGGATATTTTTAATAAAAGCACATTTTCTACTCGCATACAACACATTAAGTCGCACGCATCCTAAAGAGATATGTGTAAAGGTCACTTCTGAAAAAGCTGTGATAGTGCAGACAAAAGAGCAAAGTATATTGACAGTGTGTGTGTGTGTGTGTGTGTGTGTGTGTGTGTGTGTGTGTGTGTGTGTGTGTGTGTGTGTGTGTGTGTGTGTGTGTGTGTGTGTGTGTGTATTTTGACTTGGAGGAGCAGAAGCTCTTAGACAATGTGAAGTGGAGGTGAGGCCCAGGCGGCATGGCTGCGGCGTTGTGACCTCTGCCCTGACTCACGCATCATGTAGCTCCCTAGCGCCAGAGGTCCTCCTGAGTGTGATGAGTTTTGACTCCTGTCACCTCTGGGTGTCGTCAAGATCCTATGACATGGACAGAGTTTTTTTATTTATTTTACTTTTCTTATTTTTTTTGAGAGGGTGACCACCATCCCCACCAACCAAAGAAAGGAGCGAGAGGACCCTTGGGGACCCTTATCAGACAACAGGAGCCAAGGAGGAGGTTTGTTGGACGCCTTTAGAGACAAAAATAATTAGAAAACTATTTTTAGAAGCTTGTTTTTTATAGAAATGTCCCTCATATAATGCTCAGAATAATGGTTTTACAGTCTCAGTTAGAATATAGCGTCCTCATAATAGTATTAAATAATAGGCTAATTTGTGATCATTGAGATGTAAAAACAGAGTGCTCTTTTTTTCCCTGTTCCAAGCCTGGAGTATTGTAAAGTTTGTTATTGAATAAAATAGATAAAGGGAGAAAGAGTGTGTGGGTGGCTGCAGAGGAAGGTCTAAAGACCAAGCTTTCAGCCAACCCACCTGTCTTGACGGTTTGTCTGTAGCTACATCAATGCAGTACATTCAGTGAAAAGGCTTTTTTATTTGATAATATCTTCTCATACAGTACTCAGGTTTGACGACTGGACCCTTGCGATGCCCCTTGGACCTTAGAAAACACTACAATTTGGCCAGTTTACTTTCATTCACTGTTAGACTTGATGGCTGCAGTTCAGTGTGTCAGAAAACAAGGGAGTGATTGAAAGCATACCACTGGATGCCAGTTTAATGCATGCTATGTATATGGAAAGTCACTTACTGCTGTGTTCAGTTTCATGCATGTTGTTCTTAAGCGCGTGTACACGCAGGCTTTACTGCTCATAATTACCAGGTTGGCATTTTAGCTGCTGCCTCAAACACACAATCATTTAGTTGTGCGAGTGCTATAGGCGACGCATGCATTTGTTCATTTGCAATTTCTGCCCTCTATTACTCTCCCTCTTACACAAACACTCACAAACGCGGGTTATATAAAGCGGTGCGGTGTGCACTGTGCGCTCTCCCTAGTTTCATTTAGCCCTTTATCTAGTCAGAAATTGACTGCATTCAAGAGTGGAATGGATGTAACAATTGCATGCACTCTATAGCATGCTCCGCAAATGTGTTTTTGAGAAAAAAAGGGGGGGTGGAGGGTAGGTTTCAAGGTATTTCTGATGGCTTTCTGCCAAAGATTAGATGTTCGCTCTCACTGTACCTCACTGCATTGTTTGTTTGCGACAAAAAAATCGTGTTTCCCCTACATTTGTGACAGGAGGAAGGGGAAAACGTTTCGATTTTCCGACGCACTGTGGGAATGAAATATTAAGGTTCTGGAAAAACCTTGTAAATGGGATCTCAATTTTATGCTGCAGGACAATAGGGGGATTTAATAAAGTTACATCTATAGGCCGCAGACAGTTGGTACAACCTTTTGTAATCCTACAGAGATTTACACAACAGAAAATCGATTGGACCAAGGTGTTTGTTTGGCCTCTGTGTGACATGATGAACTGTTTTGTTGGTAAAATGACTCTTCACGTAGCATTGAAACACTCACACAAATACTCCTTGCTGCTGTCATGTCTACGCTCTGACTTTATGGCATTGTGGAATATTTATTCTATAGCGTGTGCTAGAGTAAGCTAGCATTAGTGGGTATAAGGTCAAATGTCATGTGCATTGGTTATAATAAGAGTATTATGGCTGAGCTCTGTAGTAGATGCCCTGTGGAACAAAAGCATGGGAGAGCTATATGTGTGTCAGGACAGACGAGGCCGTGTGTCTGTGTGTGTGTGTGTACACAGCCTCCAACACTGGCTGCTGCTGCAGCATTGTGGCTCTCCTCTGTTCATTTCAGCTGGGCTGTGTGACTGAAAGGCAGTGGATTACATACACTCAGGGCCAATGGGTCAGTGGATAAGAAGTCTTCTCTGTTACCACAAATCCAGAGATTAAACACAGCGTCAAGAGCTACTGCCGCCCCGGGGGCAAACGGGTTTGAAAACACAACTCTGAGAGCTTTGGCTTAACCCTCCTGTCATTGTAGAGGCACGGCAAACATATGAGTGAAGTGATGTCTCTTTAAGTCCCAATACATTCAGGTATATTGGTTGTGCTGGTGACATGATGTCTTAATTGGAAAGTTAATCCTGTGCTGGGACAGCTGACTCTAAGTTAAAACAGTCTGTCACGAGCAGAGAGAAACACTGCAGCCTGTGAACCTACACACTAATGTTTGCATCCTTCATCTTTGCCAAGCAGAAGCGGCTTCCCGCCCGGGCAATTAGCTGTGTACATTATCATTGTGTGGCAGTGCTTTCCCTCAATGCCTTCTGGTTTCTCAATTGATGCTGTTTTAGTGATTTAAAATGTGCCGTTTCCATGCGAGACTAATCAGAGCATATTTAAAGTAAAGGTGATATTATGCATTTCAGATGCAGACCGGCATTTGTTTGTTTAGCAGGCACGAACATTTTTGGTGTACCTGTGCACATGTTTGCTTACATCTCAGCAGGCTTGTGGACATGATGAGCAGATGGAAAGAGAAAGGTACTGTAGGTCTGTATGGGATAGTGGCAGGATGGCTCTTGGTGACAGGCTTTTGTAGTGTCTTGTCTGCTCCAGTGATCCCAGGGAATCTGGGTCATTTCCAGCCTGTTCGCATCTAACTATTCCCCACTCCTTCCCTCCCTCTGCCCAGGGCAAGCTACGACCCAGCTACATGCAAGTGATGACACAAAGTAAATGTACTCATCTCTGATCGTAAACACCTCATTCATCGCTCCACCTTGCAGTGCTCTTTATGCTCTTGTTTGTCATGGAGCTGCCACCCACCTCGAGTAACATGCATATATCAAGCTGTTTCTCTTTGCCAGTGATATTCTCAAACTCTTTAATGTAGTGAATCTCTTGAAATTACGGCCACAGCAGCTTTATAATGAGCCACTGTGGATAAAGTGCTACAAAGCCTCCATTATTCTTCATTACAGTAGGTTACTGTTGTATTTTTTAGTGTGTGCAGAATGATAAAGGTTTCCAATCGGTTACTGTGGTTTTATTTTATTTCATAAAAATGTGCGGGTTGAAAAGATAACAGTCAACCCTGTTAAAAGTCTCAGTGGACAAGTTTTATTTGCAACTTTCCGAATTAAATTTGTAGTCATTCAATTTAGGTCACAGCTGAATTTTATTACTAGGTGCTACTCTAATTTGCTTGACTCATCCTATACCTCACCACATTGTTTTCAGTCTTCTCGAACCAAGTCTCTCATTTGAGGATTTGAGTAAGAAGATGTGGAGAAGGTACAAAATAACAAGTTTTCACACTCATTTCAGTTTATAGGCCACAAAAAGCTCAATTTGATCTCAGGTGGCCCTGACATGTAAAACCATTGCATAATAACTGTTTTTGGAAAAAGCATCTTAAAAGCCCCCACCCCCTTTTCTTTTAGTGAAAAGAAGTAGGCTCACACTGCACTGTGAAAATGTTCACCTTTAATGAAGCATCCTTTCACAGACAGATGATGAACAGCTGAAAAAAAAAAAACAGAAAAGTCAGTGCAGTTTGAACAATATGTCCACATTTAGTCTGTCTGCTGTCACTGCAAGTGCCGTTTACAGAAAAAAGCTACAACACTCTTATATGTAAAATATTTTGCAAATAATATCTCACTTAAACGTTTAAACAGCACATTCACATATAGAAATGCTTAAACCGATTCACACAATATGCAATAATGGTGGTATCGCCACAGCAAGAATATCAGTGCATGTTATTATAGAACAATTAATTTTTAGTAACTGCAATTATCACTCTTTACAAAACTATCCAATAGGTCAGACTGAATCGTTTGGCGGTTATAACCCGCGGGCTATCCCTTCAGTCTGAAAGCGTGTATCTACAGCTGCCTTTGCTTGCACCGCATTAACAAGAGGGATTTGCCAACTCTAATATATAGAAAGCTGAAATAGCCTGAAGTTTGTGCGTTCGTGTGTGTGTGTAACTGAGGACTGAAGAGAGGCTTTGGGATTGGTGAAACAAACAGACAAAAGAAAGAAAACAGATGCGTTTGAATGACGTCCACTGTGTCCCTACGCTGCATGTGCGGAGATATTGGTGTCAGGAGGCCTATCCTTCTGACATGGTGTCATAGGCCTTTACGCATTGCTGTACACTTTGGGCGTCAATCGCTCAGCAGTCGATATTTAGGATTGCATTGCCAACCTGTGGCGGTGTTGGATAAGGTATAATCACAGGTTCACGAAGTAGCAGAAACAACTGGCTAAATAAAAGGAAATGTTACATTTGTGAGCCTTTACGCGAGATAAATATGCACAAACGCCTGTTTATTAGCGCAATAAGCCTGCTCATATAGTGAATGTCACTATGAAAAAAAATCAACTTTTTCTTAAAAAAATTATATAAATCTTTAAAAACATGCCTATAAGGTAGACGTGTTGTTTACACAGGATGAGGTACAATAGTTATTTCCAGTTCTCCATTTAAGAGATCTAAATCAGGTTTATTTTTTATTGATGCACACTTCCTGGAGAAAGCATTGCAGTCCTCGTAAATTTAGGGTGAGTCGGGAAGCCTGCAGGAATGAAATATTTACAGGCAGCTAAATATTTCAAGCCAGCACCTTGTCAGTCGCCCTCACAATTTATTTCCACTGCTTCTTCCGATTGCGGTCTTATTCTTTATTTACTGCCATTGGTGTTGTAGTATGGGTGAATGAGTGGCGACCCCGGTCAAATACAAGTTAAATAGTCCCAGTCTGTACATTGCTTCTCTTGCGTGCGCAATTTTTGAAAGATAACGTGGTGCATATTTTTGACAAATTAACTGATTGTGCTCATTATTATTATTATTTAATATATAAAATGAAACAGCCAAAGACTGAACAGCTTCTTGTACAGAAGGCATTTCATAACCCCACATCAAGAGTCTATAATTCATGCAAAAACATCCCGAAGGGGATTTGGATCGAGCGTGTGGTGCGTGCGCGCACGTGCACGACAGAGAGAGGGAGAGAAAGAGAGAGGCGGGGGGAGGGGGGGGGGGTGGTATCTGTGAAAATGATATCAGGCTTTTCCGTCAGAATGAACTTTACTACTGTATCCAGCCATGAAATAATCTGACCTGACACTTCAAACCATCTGCGCTATCTATCCGCCCTCTTATTTACTAAATCAGCCTGTGCACAAAACGGAATGTGTCTGATACTAAAACCGAGTCGCCTGGCGGGGCCATGATAATCCTATATACACAAATATTTCTCTCCCTGCTTTGTTTTACAGCTATCACGAGCTGGACGGACGCAAACGCGTGCGCGCTGATGGAGGCTACTGTAAATTAAAAAAGAGAGAGGAAAAAATAACAACAAAAACAAAAACAACAACAGCAACACAAAACTGAATAAAGGTACCTAAAGGCTGTCATCACACTTACGACTGTTAAACAACAGCAAACATTTAGCCATTTGGAAGAAAAGAAAGAAAAGAAAAGAAAAAAGGAGCATTTGTTCACGGGTTATATAAAAGAGCGCGCTTCACCGACGACACCTGATAATATTTTATTATGATTATTGTTAATAAAGATTTTGCAGCTGTTCAAGGTTGGCTGCAGATTCGAGGTCCTGTTGAAATGCTTTAATAAATACCGACAATCACACTTTATTTATATTTGTGCACTTGCACTGTGGCATAATTTTATATTAGACGTGCGAAAGGACAAAAATATATATTTTAAAAGGCAAAACAAGCATTTAAAATACGGTATAGAGGCGCTTATAGTAGCGCTTTATAAGATTCTTACAGGCGTACGATGGGCCGGCTTATGACGGAGGGTACATCACAGAAAGCATGGCAGCCTAGCAGGCCATGCTAAACACAACTACAAATGTGATGTGTCGAATTTAGCTTCCACGCCGTCTAATATTATCTGTTGTTATTTATTTATTTGTTTATTTATTTATTACCTCAGGGCAGGGCAGGACGGGGCAGCCTATAGTCAGCGGGGATGTGTCATTTTGCTGCGTAAAGCCTGTTTCATAAAGGGAGACTGAGCGTGTCTGTCTGCTCGGGCACTTCACTATATAGGAGTCTTCCTTTAACACCGCCCGCCGCGCACAAAGGCGGAGGAGAGCACGGAGAGGCAGCTAAACGTTTGAAGACGCCAAGCAGAAAAGGTCAAAATGTTTATATTATTTTTGAAAAGGGTGGTGCTGAGTGCTCCTTTCCGCCTGATTGGCTGAACTTGACAGTGATTGACGTGCATCCATGGCAACCGGGCAGCCAATCTGCCAAGTCCAATAGGAAATCATCGGAGGGGGCTTGACTGTCTTTTTCTCTCCCCCCTCCTTAAAAATACATCTCAGCTCGGGCTTTAATTCTTTCATACATTCAATCCCAGCATACCTTGAAAAGTAGACTACACCGCCGCAGTGGCTTTAATTTTTCCCCTTGCACCTTCAGCCCTTTGCCTGCCAAGTTTGCCAAGCCCAGAGGATGCGGTAGCCGGCCCCCACGCAGCATTGTCCCTCCTCTGTGGCGTTTTTGGCGTGTGCGTTTTTTCACGGCTGGTCAGACGATTGGTTCGATAACTTTGGGATTGCCTTGTTTTCTGGGTTGTCTTGGATTGCCTCGGCGCACGGGAAGAAGAAGCAGAGGACTCGGCGCGGAGGAGAGAGAGAGAGAGAGAGAGAGAGAGGAGAAAGGAGGGGGAGAGGGAAACACGGGAGAAGCCTCCATGTTTCAGTTGCCCATCTTGAATTTCAGCCCCCAGCAGGTCGCCGGGGTCTGCGAGACTCTGGAGGAGAGCGGGGATGTCGAGCGCCTGGGCCGCTTCCTCTGGTCGCTGCCCGTCGCGCCAGCGGCCTGCGAGGTCCTCAACAAGAACGAGTCGGTGCTCAGGGCCCGGGCTGTCGTCGCGTTCCACACTGGCAATTTCCGTGAACTCTACCATATCCTGGAGAACCACAAGTTCACCAAAGAGTCGCATACGAAGCTGCAGGCGCTGTGGCTCGAAGCTCACTACCAGGAGGCTGAGAAGCTGCGGGGCCGCCCGCTGGGACCGGTGGACAAATACAGGGTGCGGAAGAAGTTTCCCCTGCCCAGAACCATCTGGGATGGAGAGCAGAAAACCCACTGCTTCAAGGAGAGAACCCGGCACTTGTTAAGAGAGTGGTATTTGCAGGATCCCTATCCGAATCCCAGCAAAAAGAGGGAGCTTGCACAGGCTACTGGACTTACACCCACACAAGTAGGAAACTGGTTCAAAAATCGCAGACAAAGAGACAGAGCGGCGGCCGCGAAGAACAGGTGAGCTCCGTGCATAACCGTCACCGCCACAATCCTAATTTACGCGAACGCGTCAGAAACGAAACATACCCACACTCCATTACTGCCCATCAAGTGATTTGCCCTGCTTTCAGTTTAGTATACGTGCCTCTTTGGAGGCAATCAGCTCTGACATCAAATCATATTAAAGTCAAAATTATACCGTAATCCCGATTTTCTTCTTCTTCTTTTGTAATAAACGCCGCTTTCAGTGTCTGTGTTGAATCGCAGAAAATGGCCAACCAGCACAACCAAAAAATGGCAACGGGTTTCTCCGTTTTCTCCTGCCAGCAATGAATTATTTGGACTCTGAATAAACATTTGTATTATTTAAGTGTAATATTCCGACTGAAATTAAGTCGACCCTGCAACTACATTAATGGTATTATTAACAGTGACTCCAGTATTCTCCTGGTACTATTATTAGCAGTAATAATAACACAAACAACATAAATCGAATTGCTTTTACATGCAGTTTAACTGATGTCACGTTGTGCTTTCAAAGAACTATTTTCACCGGCTCTATCTGCCTGTTAGATGGTCGGTCGACTTACATAAGGTTATGTTTCATAAAGCCTTGTGTAAGCTAGACATTTACTACTGAGAATGACATTTGAAATTGTCCCATATCCAACAGTTATCCAAATAATATATTTGCTGTCTCCCTGTGGTACGTGGTAAAAATGTATCAATTATAAATTCACTAAGAAAAAAGTCAGATTTCACAGACTCCATTTAATATTTTTGTTTTGTTTTGTTTAAGCAAAAGTAGACATTTTTCTTCTTCTGTATGTTTGTTTAGGATTTTTAATTTTTTTTAATCTAATAAAAAAATCCATTTTGTAAATAATCGATGTAGACAATATATTATATATGTTCTGTATATATTATATACTTATAGACAATAATTTTGATGATCCTCGAAACAGACGGGCTTTTATTGTCATGTCTCTCCTTCCTCTGCTCAGGCTCCAGCAGCAGGTCCTGTCCGGCGGCTCGGTTCGCTCCCTGGCGGACGAGGATGGCACCGTGGACCGCCTGGGGAACTCCTCCAGTCCCGAGGCCAGTCTGTCCAGCAAAGCAGCCGCCTCGGCCATCTCTATCACCTCCAGCGACAGTGAATGTGACATCTGACGGGCAGATCGAGGGTGTTAATGAATTAAAAGGGGATACGAGTGAAAGACAATCCAATAAACAAGTCATAGTGCCTGCGTTGAGATAAAAAAAAAAAGAACATACACACACATACACATACATACACACACAAACTAATATTTGACGGCTGCCAAAACATAAAGGGATCTGTGATCTGCTGCGGACTGCCCGTCCTTATCCTTTTAGGCCTATACTTTTGTTTGCGTTTTACCCACGTGCGGATAACTGAACTTAACACTTGGACGAAACACATTTCACGGACTAATAAGCCAACGCTTCGAGATGAAACGTTAAAAAAAGAAGAAGAAAAAATAAGTAAAAGGAAAAAAAGGAAAAAGGGATGAAGACATCCACACGCGCCTAACCTGCTGTTCTCTGTGGGTATTTCATGTTGAAAAGAACTGTGATATTTTTACTTTAAAGTTTTATAAATAATGTTTATTTGCCTATTTAAAACGATCTGCTCTGTCTCTTCGAATTTCATATTCATTTGCTTGGTGTTTTTAATACTTACCTTCTACACAGGTAAACCTGTTGAGCATGCGCGCTTTAGTGAACATGTGTTTCAGTAAAAAGAAAAAAAAACCCGTAAAGATA